>NC_079196.1:80913036-81513036 GCF_029499605.1 Hyla sarda | reverse complement strand
AGTTAGGTAACAGAACCTAACTGAAGGTTTTCCAACCATTGTGCCTCCAGCTGTTGCAAAACTACAACTCCCAGCATGCACGGTCTGTCAGTACATGCTGGGAGTTGTAGTTTTGAAACAGCTGGAGGTATGCCCCCCCATGTGAGCACTACACTACACTACACTAACACATAATAAAGGGTAAAACACTACATATACACCCCTTACACTGTCCCCTCAATAAAAATGAAAAATGTATTGTACGGCAGTGTTTCCAAAAAGGAGCCTCCAGCTGTTGCAAAACAACAACTCCCAGCATTTCCGGACAGCCACTGACTGTCCAGGCATGCTGGGAGTTTAGCAACAGCTGTAGACACCTTGTTTGGGAATCACTGGCGTAGAATACCCCTATGTCCACCCCTATGCAATCCCTAATTTAGTTCTCAAATGCGTATGGCGCTCTCTCACTTCGGAGTCCTGTAGTATTTCAAGGAAACAGTTTAGGGCCACATATGGGGTATCTCCGTAATCGGGAGAAATTGCGTTACAAATTTTGGGGGGCTTTTTCTCCTTTTACCCCTTATGAAAAGGAAAAGTTGGGGGCTACACCAGCCTGTCAGTGTAAAAAAATAAAAAAATTTACACTAACATGCTGGTGTTGTCCTTTACTTTTTATTTTCACAAGTGTTAAAAGGAAAAAAAGCCCCCCAAAATTTGTAACGCAATATCTCCTGAGTACGGAAATACCCCATATGTGGGCGTAAAATGCTCTGCGGGCGCATAACAAGGCTCAAGAGTGAGAGCGCACTATGTACATTTGAGGCCTAAATAGGTGATTTGCACAGGGGTGGCTGATTTTACAGCGATTCTGACATAAACGCAAAAAAATAAATACCCACATGTGACCCCATTTTGGAAACTACACCCCTCACGGAAAGTAACAAGGGGTATAGTGAGCCTTAACATCCCACAGGTGTTTGACGAATTTTCTTTAAAGTTGGATGGAAAAATGAAAAAAAATTTCACAAAAATGCTGGTGTTACCCAACATTTTTCATTTTCAAAAGGAAACATAGGAAAAAAGCCCCCCAAAATTTGTAACCCCATTTTTTCTGAGTAAGAAAATACCCCATATGTGGATGTAAAGTGCTCGGCGGGCGAACTACAATGCTCAGAAGAGAAGGAGCACCATTGGGATTTTGAAGATAAAATTTGTCCGGAATTGAAGGCTACGTGTGTTTACAAAGCCCCCATAGAGCCAGAACAATGGACCCCCCCCACATATGACCCAATTTTGGAAACTACACCCATCACGTAATGGAATAAGGGGTACAGGGAGCATTTACGCCCCACAGGTGTCTGACAGATTTTTGGAACAGTGGTCCGTGAAAATGAAAATGTAATTTTTCATTTGCACAGCCCACTGTTCCAAAGATCTGTCAAACGCCAGTGGGGTGTAAATGCTCACTGCACCCCTTATTAAATTCTTTGGGTGGTGT
This sequence comes from Hyla sarda, assembly GCF_029499605.1. NCBI lineage: Eukaryota > Metazoa > Chordata > Amphibia > Anura > Hylidae > Hyla > Hyla sarda. The sequence continues at coordinate 81,511,559 of NC_079196.1, read as the reverse complement.
AGTTTCCAAAATGGGGTCACGTGGGGGGGTCCACTGTTCTGGCACCACGGGGGGCTTTGTAAACGCACATGGCCCCCGACTTCTATTCCAACCAAATTCTGTCTTCAAAAGCTCAATGGTGCTCCTTCTCTTCTGAGCATTGTAGTGCGCCAGCAGATCACTTGATGTCCACCCATGGGGTATTTCCATACTCAGAAGAATTGGGGGTTACAAATTTTGGGGGTCATTTTCTCCTATTACCCCTTGTAAAAATATAAAATGTGGGGGAAAACCAGCAATTTAGTGACATTTTTTTTTTCATTTACACATCCGACTTTAGCAAAAAGTCGTCAAACACCTGTGAGGTTTTAAGGCTCACTGTACCCCTTTATGTGTTCCTTGAGGGGTGTAGTTTCTAAAATAGTATGCCATGTGTTTTTTTTTTGCTGTTCTGGCACCATAGGGGCTTCCTAAATGTGACATGCCCTCCAAAAACCATTTCAGCAAAATTCGCTTTTCAAAAGCCAAACGTGACTCCTTCTCTTCTGAGCATTGTAGTGCTCCAGTAGAGTACTTGACGTCCACACTTGGGGTATTTCCATACTCAGAAGAGATTGGGTTACAAATTTTGGGGGGGTATTTTGTCCTATTATCCCTTGTAAAAAAAAATAATTTTGGGGAAAACTAGCATTTTTGTGGAAAAAAATAAATAAATCATTTACAAATCCAACTTTAACAAAAAGTCGTCAAACACCTGTGGGGTGTTAAGGCTCACTGGACCCCTTGTTACATGCCTTGAGGGGTGTAATTTCCAAAATAGTATGCCATGTGTTTTTTTTTGCTGTTCTGGCACCATAGGGGCTTCCTAAATGCGACATGCCCCACAAAAACCATTTCAGAATAACTCACTCTCCAAAATCCCATTGTCGCTCCTTCCCTTCTGAGCCCTCTACTGCGCCCGCTGTACACTTGACATACACATATGAGGTATTTCCTTACTCAAGAAAAATTGGGCTACACATTTTAGGAAGATTTTCCTTATAAGCAGAAAGCTTCAAAGTAAAAAAAAATGCAAAATTTTCAATTTTTTCATCAAATTTTGGAATTTTTCACCAAGAAACGATGCAAATATCGACAAAATTTTACCCCTAACGTAAAGTAGAATATGTTACGAAAAAACAATCTCGGAATCAGAATGAAAGGTAAAAGCATTCCAGAGTTATTAATGCTTAAAGTGACAGTGGTCAGATGTGCATAAAATGGCCGGGTCCTACAGTGAAAATTGGCTGGGTCCTTAAAGGGTTAACCACATATACCATCAAAATTGAGAAGTCTCTCATTCATTACATTTGTATTTTCAGTTTCCACGACCATCCTTCCACTGTTTGGAATATGATCAAAATCCTCCCTCATCAACACTCTGAATGAACCTCCTTTTTAAAGAATTTTATTGATCACTTACTCCTTTATTCATTTTAATAATAATAAAAAAATAGTTTTTTCATTAATAGCCAGTTTTTATTATTTTTTTTTAGTATTACCTGCAGTTAAGGAAAGATCCCGGTGGATGTCACTTCTGACACCCGCTGTGATCCTCCTGTATAATGCATAGATGTGGCTGGCTGCTCTTCTATGGTCCCCTGCACTGACGTATATATACACATATTCATATTTCCCACAGAGTTCTGATTGGCTGGAACAATCCCCGGCAGTGCAGGGGACCATAGAAGAGCGACCGCATCTATACATTATACAGAAGGATCGCAACGGGCGATGTGTCAATTAGTACAGGTTCTACTACACACCGACACTCCACTCTTAGTAAATGAGGCCCATTGAGTTATATATATATATATATATATATATATATATATATATATATATAGACTAGCCGAGTACCCGGTGTTGCCCGGTTTTTCCTTCCTAATCCTTGTTGTGGGGGAAAATCAACAGAGGAAGCTTTTGACTTCATATCCCGTCCTCATATATTGTTGTCATATCCCAACCCCATATTTGTCTTCATATCCCGACCTCATATCCCGACCTCCTATCCCGACCTCCTATCCCGACCTCCTATCCCATCCTCCTTTCCCATCCTCCTATCTCGACCTCCAATCTCGTTCTCCTATCTCAACCTCCTATCCCGACCACCTATCCTGTCCTCATATCCCGTCTTATCCCGTCCTCCTTTCCCGTTCTTGTAGCTCGACCTTCTATCTCGACCTCCTATCCCGACCTCCTATCTCGACCTCATATCCCGTCCTCATATCCCAACCGTACTATGTATACCAGGTATTGAAACATCTCCAGCCGTACGGAAGTTATGTGGGAACATAGATTTCCCATTGATTTGCATGAGACTTTAAACAAAAACCCTGACCCAGATCCTTAAAACATAGGATAGTTAATTTAACACTTAACTACTCGGGGGTAGTTTAGGGCTAAATTAACAATCCTATGTTTTAAGTGGACATATAAGTAACATGTGACCAAGTATTATTGAAATATCTCCAGCCGTTTGGAAGTTATGCAGTAACATATATTTCCCATAGACTTGTATGGGACTTTAAACAAAAACCCCGATTCTGGCATATAGGGGTGAGTAAGGGTTAAATTACCTATCCTATGTTTGTTGTTAACACATAAGTAACATGTGTGTCAAGTTTCATGTTAATATCTTTAGCCGTTTGGACGTGATGCTGGAACATACACACACACAGTTACGAGCCCACTGAGTATGCTTGTATGCGCAATAGCGCTAAAGATCTATCCTCTATATCGCTATGGCACGGGGACAAAGTACAAGAGGGAAAATAGATCAAAGTCAGACACTTAGTGCCTCTTACCGGCTCCGGTGAAAGCAGTGGGATCCCTCTCACACAGTCTTTGCATATCCACCATTGAAAAAGGGGACGCTGCTCCCCGAAACGCGTCTGGTTCAAGACTGCCTTTGCACAAGAAGTTGGCACTATTTGGATTATTTGTCCACCACTATTGGTCTTTTACTGCCCTCTCAGCTTCTCCCCGTGCCGTCGGGGTAGAGAGGGATCCCACACCAAAGATCTCCAGCGCTGCCATATGCTCCAGCGGACTACGCAATAACCATCTGTACCGGACATCTCCTCTCCTACACCTCTCCTACACCTTCCCCGTGCTGCCGGGCTGAGAGGCATCAATCCGGATTATCGTTAAGCGCTGCTATGATCTTTAGCGCTATTGCGCATACAAGTATACTCAGTGGACTTGTAACTGCGAGCCTCCAGCGCTGCAAAAACTGTTTATTGGACATATCCTATTACACACATTGGACTATAAACTTCCACAATTGTCCCACCATTTAAGTGCAATACTATTTTAACGTCATGTTTTAAATGTTTATAACTAACTTTTACCATTCTATTTTAGTATCACAGTATTATTCAATAAATGTAATTATATTTTATATCTTATTATCAGACACTTCCTTTCTTTCTTATTTATCTCTATTTATTCTGCCTTATTCAAAATTTTCTTCTTAGCCTAGTAGGACTGCTATTTTTCCATTTTTTAACTCAGTATCTATTTGGCACATGGGTATGTGCAACGCAGTATCCTCGGTTTAGGTCTCTTATATTTTACGTAGAGCTCCCACACTTGTACATTATATACACACATACATACACACACATTGGCCCTCATTTACTATTGCAAACACAACATGTTTTGTCGGATTGTGCACCAGATTCTGTTGCATTGCGCCGTAAATTCTGTCCGCACCAGATTTTGCGCCAGAATTTGCGCCATAATTGAAAAACCCTGACTAACTCTCCATTTTGCTTAGAAAACACAAAAAGGGGCGTGGCTGGCGTGAAAAGGAGGCATGGTCTCCGAAAAGGGGCGTGTTCCCGACATTTTCACAAAAACCCAACATATTTACTAAGGTTTCCACATAAAATGTGGTGGCTTTGAGCTGAGGAAAACCCGACAGATCAGAGCATGTGTAAAAAAAGCAAAGTGTAGGGAAAGTGGAGAATGGAGGAAAATAAAGTAAATAACGTGGAAAATAAATTGAAGGGAATTAAAACCCACAAAGAAACCTGCACTCCGCTCTTAGTCAATAAGGGCCATTGAGTTTTATATATATATATATATATATAGATTACTATTGCAATCTTTTCTTGTTGACACATATGATACTATTCTGCGCTTAACATACATAGTAACTGTGAGGGGAATTCATCAATTGTTGTTAAGGGGGGATATGATAAATGTATATAAGTATATTAATGGCCCATACAAAAATATGGAGAAAAACTGTTCCAGGTTAAACCCCCCCAAAGGACGAGGGGGCACTCCCTCCGTCTGGAGAAGAAAAGGTTTAGTCTCAAGGGGCGACACGCCTTCTTTACCATAAGAACTGTGAACTTATGGAACTGTCTACCTCAGGAACTGGTCACAGCAGGAAAAATTAACAGCTTTAAAACAGGGTTAGATACATTCCTGGAACAAAATAACATTAATGCTTATGAAGAAATATAAAATCCCACATCCCTACCCTTCAATTCCCTGGTTGGACTTGATGGACGTATGTCTTTTTTCAACCGTACTAACTATGTAACTATGTTGTCTAGTATGTGTACTATTTTAGAGCAGAAAGGTTGCGTTTGATGTTACCTTCCTGCGCCAAATTCATCAACAGTCACACGCAACTTGATGAATTTACCAGATCCTACGCCCATGGTACCGTTTAGACTGCTTTACAGGGTGGAAGTAAATGAGTGTGGATTTGTGTCTACAAGACGTCCGCTGCGACTTTTTTGCGACTTTCAGGGAAAAGTCGCACAAAAGTATAGCAAAAGTTGCATGGAAAATGACTTTTTGTGTGCGACAATTTTAGACTTAGAAAAAAAAATTCTAAATAGCTTGATGGAGGTGACCAGTGATGCAGAGACCTTAAGGGCTTGGTGGGACTTGTAGTAGGACTGGACAATTGAATGCAGACCACGCTGACTTGACAGATGACAAGGACTGACTTGACTCATAAAGCTGTGACTTTAGCTTACTTGAATTGTTGTTGGCTGCAGGACTTGACTTTGAGGCCTCCAACACTCTGGACACACACACTAGGCACGACTGCACTGGACCTCAGCAGAGAATTGTAAGGAAAGAGAGAGAGAGAGCTAGCTCCACCCAAGGATTATATAGGGGAGAATAGCAGGGAGCCCATAAGTCACCCCTGGGATCACCTGGTTACTGGTACCTCCTGGGTAACAATCACATGACATAACTCTTAAAGAACAACACATTTTATAATACAATACATGGGGGAAACAGGTGCAAGGGGCCTTGGGGACACTGAAGGAGGCTGCCCTACAGGGCAGCAAGGGTACAGGGTAACATCTCCTGTACTGGGCCAGCACAAACTCCCCCTCTTAACCTCTGCATTCCGAGTCCTTAAGGATGCAGGGCGTATCCATATGCCCTTGGGAATTCCGGTCCCCACCGCTAGCAGGTTGGGGACCAGAGCCGGATGCCTGCTGAAATCGTTCAGCAGGCATCGCGGCATATCGCCCAGGGGGGTCATTATGCCCCCCCATGTCGGCGATGGCCGCAGATCGCTGGACAATTAAGCCCAGCGATCTGCGGCGATTCCGGGTCAATCGGGTCTCCAGTGACCCGGTGACCCGGAATGACTGTCTCTGACGGCCCCGAACAGCCATAGCCAGCAGGGGTGAGGTGGCACTGGTGCCACCTCACGATCGCCCTGATTCGTCGGCCGGTTTACCGGCCGACCAATCAGGGTACCTGCTGCGGGTGTCACTCCCACAACCCGCTCCGCCCCTCTTCCAGAGGACGTGAGCGGGTGCGGGAATTTGACCCCGGCAGCTGGGGACCCCAATCTCCGGCGTCCCTGTTGGGATCGGGGCCCCAGGAGCGGCGGCGGCAGCGAGGGACTGACCTGTGTGCGGCGGCGTGGAGCAGCAGTTGGAGGTGATTGACAGCCTCCTGCTGTTGCTTAGCAACAGCTCCCAGCATGCAAAAAGGGCATGCTGGGAGCTGTAGTTATGCAACAGCAGGAGGCAGATCACCACAACTCCCAGCATTCCCTTATGGGCATGCTGGGACTTATAGTTTTTTCTATGGAAAAGTATACCTTCAGCTGTTGTATAACTACAACTCCCAGCTTGCACAAACAGCTAAAGTGCATGCTGGGAGTTGTAGTGGTGCACCTGCTCGTTGCATAACTACAACTCCCAGCATGCCCGTTGGCTGTCGGTGACTGCTGAGAGTTGTAGTTTTGCAACAGCTGAAGGCACACTGGTTGTGAAGCTCAGAGTTTTTTTTGAAGCTGGTTGTGAAGCTCGGAGTTTTTTACCTAACTCAGTGTTTCACGAACGGTGTGCTTCCAGCTGTTGCAAACTACAACTCCCAGCATGCACACTCATGCTGGGAGTTGTAGTTTTACAACAGCTGGAGGCACACTCGTTGTGAAACACTGAGTTAGGTCACAAACTCAGTGATACATAACCAGTGTGCCTACAGCTGTTGCAAAACTAAAACTCTCAGCAAGTACAGTCTGTCAGCACATGCTGGGAGTTGTAGTTTTGCAACAGCTGGATGTCCCCCCCCCCCCAATGTGAACATACAGGGTACACTCACATGGGCGAAGGTTTACAGTAAGTATCCGGCTGCAAGTTTGAGCTGCGGCAAATTTTCTGCCGCAGCTCAAACTGCCAGCGAGAAACTACTGTAAGCCCCCGCCCGTGTGACTGTACCCTAAAAACACTACACTAACACAAAATAAAATAAAAAGTAAAAAACACTACATACACACATACCCCTACACAGCCCCCCTCCCCTCCCCAATAAAAATGAAAAACGTCTGGTACGCCACTGTTTCCAAAACAGAGCCTTCAGCTGTTGCAAAACAAGTACTCCCAGTATTACCAGACAGCAACTGACTGTCCAGGCATGCTGGGAGTTTTACAACAGCTGGAGGCACCCTGCTTGGGAATCACTGGCGTAGAATACTCCTATGTCCACCCCTATGCAAGTCCCTAATTTAGGCCTCAAATGGGCATGGCGCTCTCACTTTGGAGCCCTGTCGTATTTCAAGGCAACAGTTAAGGGCCACATATGGGGTATCGCCGTACTCGGGAGAAATTGTGTTACAAATTTTGGGGGGTATTTTCTGCTTTTACCCTTTTTAAAAATGTAAAATTTTTGGGAAAACAAGCATTTTAGGTAAAATTTTTTTTTTTTTTACATATGCAAAAGTCGTGAAACACCTGTGGGGTATAAAGGTTCACTTAAACCCTTGTTACGTTTCCCGAGGGGTCTAGTATCCAAAATAGTATGCCATGTGTTTTTTTTTTTTTTTGCTGTCCTGGCACCATAGGGGGTTCCTATGCGGCATGCCCCCAGAGCAAAGTTTGCTTCCAAAAAGCCAAATGTGACTACTCCTCTTCTGAGACCTGTAGTGCACCAGCAGAGCGCTTTTCACCCCCATATGGGGTGTTTTCTGAATCGGGAGAAATTGGGCTTCAAATTTTGGGGGGTATTTTCTGCTATTACCCTTTTTAAAAATGTAACATTTTTGGGAAAACAAGCATTTTAGGTAAAATTTTTTTTTTTTTTTTTTTTTTTTTTTACATTTGCAAAAGTCATGAAACACCTGTGGGGTATTAAGGCGCACTTTATCCCATGAAACATTTCCCGTGGGGTCTAGTTTCCAAAATGGTATGCCATGTGTTTTTTTTTGCTGTTTTGACACCCTAGGGGCTTCCTAAAGGTGACATGCCCCCCAAAAACCATTTCAGAAAAATGTTCTCTCCAAAATCCCCTTGTCGCTCCTTCCCTTCTGAGCCCTCTACTGCGCCAGCTGAACACTTTACATAGACATATGTGGTATGTGCTTACTCGAGAGAAATTGGGCTACAAATACAAGTAAAAATTTTCTCCTTTTACCACTTGCAAAAATTCAAAAATTGGGTCTACAAGAACGTGCGAGTGTAAAAAATGAAGATTTTGAATTTTCTCCTTCACTTTGCTGCTATTCCTGTGAAACACCTAAAGGGTTAAAACACTGACTGAATGTCATTTTGAATACTTTGGGGTGTAGTTTTTATAATGGGGTATTTCTAGCATGAAGACCTTTCAAATCCACTTCAAAACTGAACTGGTCCCTGAAAAATATCGAGTTTGAAAATTTTGTGAAAAGTTGGAAAATTGCTGCTGAACTTTGAAGCCCTCTGGTGTCTTCCAAAAGTAAAAAATCATACATTTTACGATGCAAGCATAAAGTAGACATATTGTATATGTGAACCAAAAAAAAATTTATTTTGAATATCCATTTTCCTTACAAGCAGAGAGCTTCAAAGTTAGAAAAATGCTAAATTTTCATTTTTTTCATCAAATTTGGGGATTTTTCACCAAGAAAGGATGCAAGTTACCATAAAATTTTACCACTATGTTAAAGTAGAATATGTCAATAAAAAACAATCTCGGATTCAGAATGATAACTAAAAGCACTCCAGAGTTATTAATGTTTAAAGTGACAGGGGTCAGAATTGCAAAAAACAGCCGAGTCCTTAAGGTGAAAAAGGGCTAAGTCCTTAAGGAGTTAAATACAGTTGTCCTCGATTCCAAGTCCTGGAGGGCGGAGTAATGAAGTGGCCACTGGGGCCTAGTGACAGTTCCTAGGGCATTATGCAAAATGTCCTTCTCAGGTCTGGTTATAGAACCAGGTAGAAACAAGTCCATGTAGCACTATAAATGTCCATACATGCTCTTTGGTTTGGTAAACATGTGGGATTATCTATGTAGCACTGTAAATGTCCATACATGCTCTTTGGTTTGGTAAACATGTGGGATTATCTATGTAGCACTGTAAATGTCCATACATGCTCTTTGGTTTGGTAAACATGTGGGATTAACAAGCTTTGTAACCCAATACTTTGGCTGCTGGGGCCCCTTCGGTTTTTAACACTTCCCCCCAGAACTCAGTAGTGTGATACTATTGTGATGTCCCAGTATGAAATATCATCCTACAGTCCTATCAGCTTGATTCCCTGTACGTGCTCAGGGCTCACCTGCAGTGTTCCCCCATAAAGTGTAAAGGACCTTTGATATGGTCATATGGTTATTAGTCACATGGTAATGGTTGTCATATGTTAAAGTCACATGTTTTGTTACCCAGAGAGCACCAGGTGACCAGATGACCCGCAGCTAGCCTGTGAGCTCCTTGCTCGCCCCCCCTTTATAAGAGGGGGAGGTACTGCAATCTTTCTCTTTGATCATTCATTGCTCTTAGATCCTGAGGTCAAGTCCAGTCCAGACGTCTCAGAGCCAGTGTCAATCACATCTGGAGGCTTCAAGCCTAAACTACAGCCACAAGTGAGTAAGTAAAGTCATCTCTGTCTGCTGTCACTATCATCAGTCAAGTCAAGTTTATTCTAGTCAGCATGGCTGTGTTAAAGCCTGTCAAGTCACTGCAAGTCCCAGCAAGCTGCGAGGTCCATTGTGTTACTGGTCACCTCTCTGGGATCCTGGCCTAGCTGTAAAGACTGTACCAGCTGTCTACCTCAGTAAAAGCTACCATTAACCTAACCTGGAATTGGACTATTATTTGCCCTGCCCAACCTAGGACTATCGGTGCTACCTTCGGGTGGTTACATAGGCAAACCACTCCCTGGCATCATGAACACTAAGGGGTTAATACCATCTACATCTGGGCAACACCATCTGCCCCTACATCTCACATTGCACCCCGACACCACACTATATAACAATTTTACCTCTGCATAATGTACTCTGCCTCTACTCGTGTCTTACTTTTAGTTTCAGGGGAACCCTCTGGCCAGTAGAGTACCCTGTACACGAGGACAGAAAAATGTTAGACAGATATATATATATACATTGGGCATTTGTGTACTGGGACTACAAGTAATGTTACAGTCCTAACTTAAGTGTTTACATATGAACTGACTATGTGTGGTACATAACCTTATACACTATCTTGTGAGCTAATCTTTGTACCTTGCAGGAATTTGTCCTTGTGTTGACCTTTGGGACCTGCGCAACACCACTTCTGGAGAGTTTGGAACGCCTTCGTCTTTGAGAGCTCTTGGAACCTCTGGAACGGCAGCTGGCTCTTCCTCAGCGAACTCGGGAGCTGGTATTAGTCCAGGACTAGTTGGATTCGGAGTCGCTGGCAGAAGTGGTGGAGAGACGGGGGTATAAACTGGAGCCAACGGTGACAAGACCGGGACTGGTGTGGAGATTAGTGTCGGTTGGACTGTCCCCAGGGTTGGTGAGACACAGAACATCGCAGGCTGGCTTGGAGAAAACATGGGGAAATCCATAGATGGATGGATCCCTTCGCTTGGGACATACTCTCTCGCAGGTCTGATGGCTGGAGGAGATGGTGCTGGGAGCACGGGTTGATGTTCCTGGAGGGATATGCCAAATGGAAAAGGATTTAGACAAACTAGAAGAATGGTCAGAACTCTGGCAATTGAAATGTAATGTGGATAAGTGCAAGATAATGCACCTGGGGCGTAAAAACCCTCGGGCAGAATACAGAATATTTGACACAGTCCTGAACTCAGTATCTGAGGAAAGGGATTTAGGAGTAATTATTTCAGAAGAATTAAAGGTAGGAAGACAAAGTAATAGAGCAGCAGGAAACGCTAGCAGAAGAACAGTCGCTTCCTCTGTCGCCACAGACGTTTCAGTTCGTAGTCACACTGGGCCCGGCGTAGACTGGTTAGTACCTTTTTTGCCAGAAGGTAGTCCAACAGATCCCTCATGACTCGACTTTCATCTTGAAGTGTCTTCCAGGTGTATAGGTCTTCTTTAAACTTTTCGGACCTGGGTTCACCGTCCATGAGGGTGGTCACAACATTTTGGTTCACGAACCGTTGGTAAAATGGGGGCATTTCCACATCTTCCCACACGTATTTGACAGGGAGTTCTTCACCAGAGGTCATCCTAGACAGTACGATGACATTGACATTCGACTTCTGTACTTGATGGTGAAACTGTAATTGGCTAATCTTGAAGCCCAACGCTGTTCGATGGCATCCAACTTGGCAGTGTTTAGGATTGGGCTGGACTCCCTCGGCACTGACAACATGACCCAAGTAGTGAACCAGAGATTTAATCAGATGACACTTTGACGGCTTGATCTTCAGCCCATGCTTAATCAAGACTTGGAACACGTCTGACAGATCACTGTGGTGTTCCTGGTAAGACTTGCTGTAGCAACGAAACAATATAATTTGTTGTTAATTGCTATCATAATAAAAGTTAAGTTTTACAGGGTGGGATTAAAAAGGGTATTAGTGACTTAGAGCCTGTGCCTAGGTCAATGGTCCCTAAGATAAACTCAGCAGACCCCTTATCTGTCACATTAGTCAAAATCACTACCTGCCCGCTAAGTACATGCTTTCCCAACTGAATGGTTGGCTCCCAGTATCCATGTCTGGGGACTGGTTGCCCATTACCTGCAACTACTCGGAAGTTAACATCCTCAGGCTCACACAATAAACTAGCATCCCAATGCTGATAGAAAACACTTTTGGGTAAAGCAGGCACTTGCGACCATGTATCGATCAACGCCTCCATCGGTACACCTTCTACAACCATTTTTACATAGGGGCAGGAGGCAACATAAAGTGGGAGTCATGACTTAGGTCGTTCGGGGATTGGTCCTGATGGCTGTTTTCCTGAGGGCCGGTCCTTGACCTCAGGGGAAATCCGTTTAAATCCCAGCACTGCATTTTCCAATGTCCTGATTTGTTATGGTATGTGCAAAAGGGTCTTTGAGTCCCCGAGGGTCCATTGGATGGAGGATTGCAGTAATTGAAATTGCGGGGAGCGGGAGCAGGGGCAGGTGGTATAGATCTGGCTACTGCCCCTAGTGGCTCTGGAACAGGTGCAAGGGGCACACAAGCTTCCCCTAACTCAGTCCCGGACTCAATCACTTGGATAGCCAGTCTTTTGAAAGCAGGGAAGGACAAGTTGGGGTTTTGGACTGCTAACATTCTAAGCTGGGCTTTGTCTCACTTATTATGAGCCCCATCAATAAATCTATCCATTAATACCTTATTGCCCTGCTCGGGAGTTATATAATCTAGTTTTTGAACAGTCTCTTGGGCATTCTGTAGGGCTACGACATATGCTCTCAAGGTCTCACCTGGCTTTTGTCGCCTTTCATACAGCCGGAGATGTACCTCTGATGGAGAATGTGACTCAAATACCTGATACAGTCCTTCAAAGATCTGCTCTACAGTTACCTCCTCGGAGGCTGGCCAGGTGCGGACTTCCTTTATTGCTGGTCCCTGGAGTTGTCCTGTAAGCAATTGCACCTGATGACTAGAAGGGAAAGAGTAAAAGACAAACAAACTCTGGATTCTCTCTTTCAAATCCCTCAGGGTGAAGGGGTCTCCATTGTAGGTAGGGAGGACAGGGTTCCCCATGAATATCAGTGAAGATGCTGGAACACCAGGACTGTTGATGCTGACTGTAGGTAGAGCTGGCAAGATCCTGGCTGCTGGGGCAGGTGATGACTTCACTGTTGGAGATGAAGGGGCGCTGTCGCCTGGTTGATTTGGAGAGCTGGGTTCTGACATCTTGTTGAGTTTTGAGTGCACTGTAGCTTTAAGAAGAAGAAGGTGCTTCCCCCTTTAAGATGATTGCTGAAATGCTGCAGTGGCTTGGACTTGACTGATGGGAGTACTGTAATGGATGCATTCCCTCTATTTTGCAAGCACCTGGTTGTAATCATCTTGCGACCTGACTTGCTGGTACTAATGGGTTAATGCTAGCAGGTACTAACACCAGAGACTAAATACTGACAATCGTTGATGTTTGCAGAGTCTGCGCTGCAGCGGGTGCTTGACAGATAGCGTCAGAACCGGACGCAGCAGTCGGAACCTCCAATATGGCTGCGCCCAGGGAACTTCCTGTTTTGGTCCAGTTGGCAAAATCTTCCCTTGTGCAACACAGGGCGGCTCTTTGGTTCCTCCTTGCTTGATTGAAGAGGCGTTACCGCTGGGGACTGATGGGACGGAGCTGCGACCGCTCACACGTGCGGGAAACACCAGACCAGCTTAACCCTTTCAGGTACTACCTCTGTACAGTTTGTAGTAGCAGATAATAGTCTTTTCTTCACCTCCCCCTCTATTTCACAAGTGCCACGAGTAAACAACTTTTCATTTGCAAATCCCTATACACTTTGTGGTGCAGACTTAAGTCGCATCGGCATGCGGTTTTTGCAGACAGTATTGGACACAGTTCCGACTAGGGGAGGACTTGTGGCATAAGGCGCACACCCGTATCCTGTTCGTAGCGGGGTGTGAAGAGGGAAGATGTTGTTACCCTAGGGGCAGATGGCATTAACCCCTTTTATTCGTGATGCCAGGGCGTGCTTTAGCCTAAAACCAACCGAAGGTTTACCGCTGGATCCTGGGCTAGGCACGGGGGCAATAAAAGACTCCGACACCAAGTTACGGACAATGGTAGCTTTACTGAGGGTAGACAGTTGGTAAGGTCTATACAGTTCAGCCAGGGCCCAAGGAGGTGACCAGTGATGCAGAGACCTTAAGGGCTTGCTGGGACTTGTAGTAGGACTGGACATTTGAATGCAGACCACGCTGACTTGACAGATGACAAGGACTGACTTGACTTGACTCATAAAGCTTGGACTTTAGCTTACTTGACTTGATGGTGGCTGCAGGACTTGGCTTTGAGGCTTCCAACACTCTGGACACACACACTAGGAACAACTGCACAGGACCTCAGCAAAGACTTGTAAGGAAAGAGAGAGCTAGCTCCACCCAGGGCTTATATGGGGAGACAAGCAGGGAGCCCATAGGTCACCCCTGGGATCACCTAATCACTGATACCTCCTGGATAACAATCACATGACATAGCTCTTAAAGATACAACACATTTTATAATACAATACACTGTAGAACATATGCACATGGGGGGGGGGGGGGGGCAGGTGCAAGGGGCCCTGGGGACACTGAAGGAGGCTGCCTGACAGGGCAGCAAGGGTACGGGGTCCAGAGCAGGAGAGGTTTGCTATGGGGATTTGCTTCTACTCTGGACAGTTCCTGACATGGACCGAGGTGTCAGCAGAGAGCAGTGTGGTCAGACAGAAAAGAAATTCAAAAAGTAAAGTACTTCCTCTGGAGCATATAACAGCTGATAAGTACTGGAAGGATTAAGATTTTTGAAGAGAAGTACGGTAATTTCAAATCTGTTGAACTTTCTGGTACCAGTTGATTTAAAAAAATAAAAATAAATTCCCACCGGTTTACCCTTTTGAAGAGGTTATCTGGCAGGAGGACAAGTAGTACCTTTCCTTACTCTTGGTGCTTGGGGGGCCGTGCCACGGCTGCCACTTTGTGATCATCACATGAGGGTGAAAAACCACATCCACATGCGGTGACAAATGGCAGTAAGATATTGCCAATACTATGGCAACATCATGTAGCCATTGGTCATTGCATGTGGGCGTGGTTTTGCCTGCATGTGATGATCGTGATGCGGTACCCATCCCCCCTAGTCTCTGAAGTTCTACTTCTCAGATGAGATGGAGTCAGAAATGGAGCATCGGTAGTGAGGAAGAGCTACTTTGCAATATTTGTAAATATTGCTGATTATCACTGACAATTAATACCGAAATTTGTCACCACGGCTGAGCACTCGCTGTTTTCTCCATTTTACTGCAGGAGATGAGGTCCTTAGACTACCAATGGAGCCATCTCCTGTAGCAAAATGGAAAAATAAGCGGGCCGAGAAGGCATCTGAAACTGACAGCAATACTTTAAAGGGGGTATTCCAGAGAAACAAACTTATTTTCAAATAAATTGGTGCCAGAAAGTTATAGAAACTTGTAAATAGGGGGACTAGAGGAGTTGTATGTCTTCTTGGGCAGACCTCCAAACTGGTCGGGAGGCTTAAAAGTATGGATTATTACAAGTATGGAGTCTTATAAAAAGTATACAACGCAGCTTATTTCCAGAAGGAAAATAGTATGCTCTACAGTGCCACATACTCCGTACATTAGTTTGATTCCTCTCTCATGTTAAAAGCCTCTCACTAGCCAGCCGGCACCCTTCTTTGTACTGAGGAGGGCAAACCCCCAAAAAGTTAATTACAGATGGGTAAATCCCCTTTCTGTTGGAGATTTCTGCTTTGCATTCAAAGTAATCTACCTCCAGTAGGTGGCACTGTAGACTAAATAATTTTACTTCTGAAAAGTAAATGCTAAATCATCTCTGTATGCCCCTGAAGGAGGAAGTTGTCTAGTTCTTTTCGACCTAACACAGTGCTCTCTTCTGCCACCTTTGTCCATGTCAGGAACTGTCCAGAGAAAGAACAAACCCCATAAGCAGGGAGTAAGGAGATTGGCAAAACAACATTAAAGTGAAATTCATTAATATTGCAGCCCTCATTTACTAAGGTAATCCCATCACTTTTTGTCGGGTTGTGCGACTAAAATTGTGTCGCACAGCTCGTGCGACACTTTATGCGACACATTCTACCGACATAAACCAGCATCTCTCCGAGTGGTTTTAAAACCTGACAAAAGGGGTGTGGTTTTTGAAAAAGGGGCGTGATCCGACAACACTAAAAAATCACTCCGAGTGTGTGAGAAAATACACATAAAAACGTGTGAGTTTGTTGAAACCAAAACCCTACACCTTTGAGCAGTCCGTAAAGCAATTAAAATGCAGTGTTTATGTTGAAAACCTTTTTATAGACATTTGTATATTATTTATACCAATTTTTTGGAAATGTATTCAATTATATCTGTTAATCACCTATTTTTATTACTTATTAACCTTTTAGTTTACAATTAAAATTTGTACATAATATATCACGATCAAGATTATATTTATTGTAATTTAATATTTTTTTTAAATGTTTTTTCAATTACAATTCCACAGGTTTCAGGGTATATTACAACCAAAAATAAGTTTATCAAGGCAGCCCCAAGCATAAAAATTATTATTTTTTTAAATACTCAATCATGGCCATTCCCTTTCACACAATTTAGCGTGCAACACAAATTTCAGCCCGTGCGACACAAAATGAAATCGACATGCAACAGATTAGTAAATCAGAGTGAAAAATACACAGAGTAAACCTGAAATCACTCCAAGATAAACACTCCATTCTTAGTAAATGAAGGCTATTGTGTGTGTGTGTGTGTGTGAATATGTTCTAGCATCACGTCCAAATGGCTAAAGATATTAACATGAAACTTGGCACACATGTTACTTATATGTCAACAACAAACATAGGATAAGTAATTTAAACCTTACTCACTCCCATTTGCCAGTGTCTGGGTTTTTGGTTAAAGTCCCATTAAAGTCTATGGGAAATATATGTCACTGCATAACTTCCAAACGGGTGGAGATATTTTGATAAAACTTGGTCACATTTGTTACTTATATGTCCACTTAAAATATAGAATAGTTAATTTAACCTTTAACTACCCCCTTTTGTGAGGGTCGGGGTTTTTGTTTAAAGTCCCAATCAAATCAATGAGAAATGTATGTTCCCACATAACTTCCGTACGGCTGGAGATATTTCAATAATACCTGGTACACATATTACTTATATGTCAAATAAAAATATATGATAGTTAAATTAAACTTTACCTACACCCTTATATAAAAGATGGCTTTTTGTTTTAAGTCCCATGCAAGTATATGGAACTTCTAGTACCTTATTCCACAAGCTCTGATCTGCATCTCATGGTGAATGTGTCGGTCAAGCCACACCCCATCTCACAAAGACGGGATGGGATATGGGGTCAGGATATGGGGACAGGATATAGGGTCGGGCTATGAGTACGGGATATGAGGTTGGGATATGAGGATGGGATATGAGGTCGGGATATGAGGATGGGAGGTCGGGATATGAGGATGGGATATGAGGTCGAGATAGGAGGTCGGGACATGAGGATGGGATATGAGGTCGAGATATGAGGACGGAATGAGAGGATGGGATATGAGGTCGAGATAGGAGGTCGAGATATGAGGTCTGGATATGAGGAAAGGATATGAGGTCGAGATAGGAGGATGGGATAGGTGGTCGGGATATGAGGACGGGATATGAGGTCGAGATAGGAGGTCGTGATATGAGGATGGGATATGAGGTCGAGACAGGAGGACGGGATAGGAGGACACGATATGAGGCCCGGATATGAGGACCGGATATGAGGACGGGATATGAGGACAGAGTATGAGGTTGAGATAGGAGGTCGGGATAGGAGGTCGAGATATGAGGATGGGATATGAGGAAGGGATATGAGGTAAAGATAGGAGGATGGGATAGGATGTCGGGATATGAGTACGGGATATGAGGTTGAGATGGGAGGCTGAGATATGAGGACGGGATATGAGGTCGAGATATGAGGATGGGATAGGAGGTTGGGATATGAGGTCGGGATATGAGGATGGGATATGAGGACGGGATATGAGGACGGGATATGGGGACAGGATATGACAACAATATATGAGGATGGGATATGAAGTCAAAAGCTTCCTCTGTTGATTTTCCTCCACAACAAGGATTAGGAAGGAAGAAAACCGGGCAACGCCGGGTACTCAGCTAGTCTATATATATATATATATATATATATATATATATATAACTCAATGTGTATGTATGTGTGTATGAATGTTCCACAATCATGTCCAAATGGCTAAAGATATTAACATGAAACTTAGCACACATGTTAGTTATATGTCAACAACAAGATTGAGATAGGAGATCGAGATAGGAGGTCAAGATAGGAGGACTGAATATGAGGACGGGATATGAGGTCGAGATAGGAAGATGGGATAGGAGGACGGGATAGGAGGACGGGATAGGAGGTCGAGATAGGAGGACAGGATAGGAGGTCTAGATAGGAGGTCGAGATATGAGGACGGGATAGGAGGACGGGATTGGAGGACGGAATAGGAGGTCGGGATAGGCGGTCGGACTGGAGGTCGAGATAGGAGGTCGAGAAAGGACAGGATATGAGGAAGGGATAGGAGGTTGAGATAGGAGGACGGGATAGGAGGTCAGGATAGGAGGTCAGGGTATGAGGACGGGATATGGGGTTAGGATATGACAACAATATATGAGGACGGGATATGAAGTCAAAAGCTTCCACTGTTGATTTTCCTCCACAACAAGGATTAGGAAGGAAAAACCGGGCAACGCCGGGTACTCCGCTAGTCTGTATATATAAAACTCAATTTGTGTGTGTATGTGTGTGTGTATGTGTATGTTCCAGCATCACGTCCAAACGGCTAAAGATATTAAGATGAAAATGTTAATATCATGAAACTTGGCACACGTTAGTTATATGTCAACAACAAATATAGGATAGGTAATTTAACCCTTACTCAACCCCATTTTCCAGGGGCAGGGTTTTTGTTTAAAGTCCCATACAAGTCTATGGGAAATATATGTTACTGCATGACTTATAAACGGCTGGAGATATTTTGATAATACTTGGTCACATGTTACTTATATGTCCACTTAAAATATAGGATAGTTAATTTAACCCTTAACTACCCCCATTTGTGAGGGTTGGATTTTTTGCTTATAGTCCCATGCAAATCAATGGGAAATGTATGTTCCCACATAACTTCAGTACGCCTGGAGATATTTCAATACCTGGTACACATATTACGGGTCGGGATAGGAGGCCGGGATAAGAGGTCGGGATAGGAGGTTGAGGTAGGAGGTCAAGATAGGAGGACAGGATTGGAGGTCGGGATAGGAGGTCTGTATAGGAGGTCGAGATAGGAGGACGGGAAAAGAGGATGGGATAGGAGGTCGAGATAGGAGGACGGGATAGCAGGTCAAGATAGGAGGACGAGATAGGAGGTCAAGATAGGAGGACAGGATAGGAGGTCGTGATATGAGGTCGGGATAGGAGGTCTGGATAGAAGGTCAGGATAGGAGGTCGGGATAGGAGGTCGGGATAGAGGGTCAGGATATGAGGACGGGATATGGGGTTGGGATATGACAACAATATATGAGGAAGGGATATGAATTCAAAAGCTTCCTCCTTTGTTTATTTGCCTCCCCAACAAGGATTAGGAAGGAAAAATCAGGCAACACCGGGTACTCAGCTAGTAGATATATAAAACTCAATGTGTGTATGTGTGTGTGTATGTGTGTATGTTCCAGCATCACGTTCAAACGGCTAAAGATATTAACATGAAACTTGGCACACGTTACTTATATGTCAACAACAAACATAGGATAGGTAATTTAACCCTTACTCACCCCTATTTGCCAAGGTCAGGGTTTTGTTTAAAGTCCCATACAAGTCTATGGGAAATATATGTTACTGCATAACTTTCAAACGGCTGGAGATATTTTGATAATACTTGGTCACATGTTACTTATAGGTCCACTTAAAATATAGGATAGTTCTGGAATAGAAGTTATTACAAGCAATAGAGACAAGTAATTAGCTTTAACAAGGCCCTCCCTCCCAGAATAGAGGCATATTTTTTCACTTCTTGGAAGTCAGAAGACAGAAGAATATAGAGACAAGTTACCAGTTAAACCGGGGGTTTACCTGGTCCCTGGGGTTTCCATCAGTGGGCTGCAAACGGGGGTTTATCTCTGTCCCTCGGTCAATCCGCTGCCCTTACCCTTAACAGGGTCGGAGAGGTAGAAAAGGCTTCGATGCTCCTGCAGGGGATTCGGGGAGGTAAGTGATCCCGTCCCCTTAGAGCAAGTGCGTGGCAGGTATGGGGCGCATGCGCAGATGCGCACGGATGCGCCCGACACGCGTTTGCGCATGTATAAAATTAGAATTTCCATCAGGAAACATAAAAAATGCCGGGAATGTCATCGGTGAGTCTAACGCTCTGTTAAGGCAGCAGATCCACTGAGAGGTTAAGGTATTTGCCTCTCCCTTCCCTCTCTGGTCCCCTAGCTCCCTTATGCTGTTACTACTATGCTCCTTTTCCTTTTTTAGATGTCGGGAATAGGAGGAAAGAGGAAGAGGAAATCCAAGCATACCGCTTGTATAAAATGTCGGCAGCCCCTACCGGAGGCTTGGAGTCGGGATATATGTGAATATTGTATGCAGGGTGACCAGCCAGCCCCTATGGATACTGGTGCTTTCCTGGGATGGTTTAAAGGGGAACTGACATCAGCTTTCCAGGAGGTGGTATCCTTCATAAAGGGAAAAAAGAAAAGCAAGCCTTGCGTTTCTAAAGAATCCCCAGAGATGTCAGGATCATCCAGGACCTTTACCTGCTGCACAAAGATAAGATGCCAAAGCTTATCTCAGCGGTAAAAAATTTACTAGAATCTGACAAGGATGTATACTCCAAGCCAGCAAAAGAACTGCTGTTTTATTTTCCCCCTAGTGCAGCGAGGGAATTTCCGGGTCACCAGTTGATCTCGCAGTGGCACAAGAAATACTGGGAGAAACCAGAGAAGCGCACCAATCCTGAGGAGAAGTTCAAGTCCATATATAAGCTTAACCAAGCTTCTTGTTCTGCATGGGATAACCCTCCCAAGGTGGATATTGCCGCAGCTAAACTGGCAAAGAAATCTATCTTTCCCTCAGATGACTCCTCTTGACTACCGGATCCTATGGAGAGGAAAGCAGATGAGATTTGCAAAAAATCCTATTCGGTGGCCTCCTCGGCGGCTAAGGTGGCGGAGGCTACGAGTCTGGCTTTCTCATCTCTCCCAGGATATATAGGAAGGAGTGCCAAGAGAAAAGCTGTTGAAAAATATGTCGGTAATGAAAACCACAGCCAATTTTCTGTGCGATGCCCCGCTGGATACCTTAAAGTTTTCGGCAAGATCCATGGCATTAAATAATGCTATAAGAAGAGCGCTGTGGATTAACCAATGGGATGGTGATATCCCAGCCATGTACAACTTTGTGTCCTTGCCATTCCATCCTCCTCTCTTTTTGGGCCTCAACTTAAAAGGGGTACTCCGGTGCTTACACATCTTATCCCCTATCCAAAGGATAGGGATAAGATGCCTGATCGCGGGAGTCCCGCAGCTGGAGACGCCCGTGATCATGCACGTGGCACCCCATTTGTAATCAGTCCCCGGAGCGTGTTCGCTCCGGGTCTGATTACGGGCGACCGCAGGGCCGGCGGCGTGTGACGTCACGCCTCCGCCCCCTGTGACATCACGCTCTGCCCCTCAATGCAAGCCTACGGAAGAGGGCGTGATAGCTATCACGCCCCCTCCTGTAGGCTTGCATTGAGGGGCGGAGCGTGACGTCACACGAGGGCGGAGGCGTCAGGAACACATCTTGAGTTCCTGGAAAAAACATCAAGACACCTTGGACTGTTTGGTCAGCGTCCCCAGGGGGGACTGGTTCCAGAGAAGTTTCTTCGGGGCAAATCACTGATCTATGTTCACCCGGTGGTACTAACCACGGACGCATCATCAAAGGGATGGGGAGCCCATATCTCAGATGCTTGGGTACAACGGACCTGGAAACTGGAGGAAGCGGGTCTCTCGTCCAATATGAGAGAATTGAAGGCCATCAAGTTGGCCCTGTATCACTTTAAACCCCTACTTGCTCAAAAAGCGGTTCAAGTACAGACGGACAACCTACCAGCAGCATTCTACATCAACAAGCAGGGTGGAACCAGGAGCAAGTTGATACAGAATGAGTGTGCACAGATTATGAGCTGGGCAGAATCTCATCTTCTTTCCATATCTGCAGTTCACATAAAAGGATCTTTGAATATAACAGCGGACTGGCTAAGCAGGAACACCATTCTTCCAGGAGAGTGGGAATTGAACCCCAAAATCTTCAATATCCTGACAGCCAAATTGGGTGTTCCAGAATTGGATGTCATGGCGACCTGCCAGAACAGGAAGGCCAGGCGGTTCTGCTCAATATCGAAAAAAGACAACCCGGATTTCCTAGACGGTCTGTCTATAGGTTGGAGTCAAAAGGTCATTTATGTATTTCCTCCAATCCCCCTAATCCCCAAGGTATTGTGGAAAATCCAGAACGAGAAAGCAGATGTCATAGCCATCCTCCCGTACTGGCCCTTCAGGGCCTGGTTTCAAGTCGCATCCACGCTTTCGAAGGGGGAATGCTGGGAACTCCCAGCAGACAAAGATCTCCTTCTTCAATCAAGGATGTTTCATCCGGAGCTGGCCAGGCTTCGTCTGATGGCATGGAGAATGAGAGGTCGCTATTAGTTCAGCAAGGTCTTTCGAACTAAGTAGTCTCCATCCTTTTGGAATCCAGAAAACCTGCGACCAGGAGAGTGTATTCTAGAATATGGGGTCTATATTCTGGTTAGTGTTCCAGATGTAAGGTCTCTACATCAGAAGTGTCTCTTCTTCCTACAAGAAAGTTTTTCTAAAGGACTGAAGCCTAATACCCTAAAAGTACAGGTGATACAAATCAATGTCCAGTTGAATGGGATCTTCGCAAAGAAACCTCTCATCTCCAGATTCTTTAAGGCGATCTTCAAGCTCCGACCTTCTTACCATTACCCAATTTCATCATGAGATCTACCGTTGGTCCTGAAACATCTTTGCGAGCAGCCATTTGAACCGATGGATAGCACTTCCCTAAAACATGCTTCCTTCAAGACTATATTCCTGATTACCATCACCTCAGCCAGAAGAGTCAGCGAGCTGCAAGTGTTATCTAGTAAGGAACCATACTTAAGAATTCTCGCAGATGCTGTAGTTCTTCGCACTATGCCAGGGTTCTTGCCTAAGGTACCATCACGCTTAGAGCTCCCTCTACAAGATCTACGCCAACTTCCTGGGCGGAAAGGTATCATATACCTATGGACCAGATATGCAGAGCAGCAACATGGGCATCACCTACGACCTTACCAAGCACTACAAGTTGGATGTCGCTGCCTCTCAGGGATCAACCTTTGGCTTGAGTGTTATTCAAGAAGCCGGTGGCTGATAAAGAATATTTGCCCCCCCCCCTTTTTTTTTGTTCCATTCACTGCTGGTACTGTCCCATTGTGTGCTGTCACAGATGAACAGGAAGTGGAAAATTTACCTTGTCTGAAATTTTAATTTCCTGGAATCCGTGGCAGCACAAGTATACCCACCTAATAAATATCATTACTGCTGCAAAAAATACGCCTGTTCAATGTGTTTTCTAATTACTTGTCTCTATTGCTTGTACAAACTTCTATTCCAGGTCAATGAGTAAACATTAACCCATTGTGTGCTGCCACGGATCCCAGGAAATGAAAATTTCAGACAAGGTACATTTTCCACATACTATATATATATATATATATACACACAGTATATACAGCAACAGAAGAATACAGATAAAACATGAACTGCTATACAGCTATAGTGCAAAAATGAAAAAGTGAGGTACTTAGCTCACAATTTGGCGGCCAAATAGTTTGGACCATCCCACCACGATAAGGTGACCTCATTGGGACGGACCCTACACTGTGAATATGACTCTGTGTAATCAGTTCAACAGGCATTGCAAGGTCTGAGACATCCAAGCACCTTATATACACCTACTAGAGGTGGGTGGGGTGCAGGAGCCAACATGGAGGTAGCCACTCCCCCGTATGTATAACACAAACAAGGATAAGTTAGCCAGCACTACTGGCACCAAACTACTATATGGACCTGGCGTACAGGTGCACGCTGCTAGGCTAAATATACAGCAACAGAAGAATACAGCAGCACACTGCTAGCACAATGATACAGATAAAACATGAACTGCTATACAGCTATAGTGCAAAAATGAAAAAAATGAAAAAATTTGGTACTTAGCTCACAATTTGGTGGCCAAATAGTTTGGACCATCCCACCACGATAAGGTGACCTCATTGGGACGGACCCTACACTGTGAATATGCCTCTGTGTAATCAGTTCAACAGGCATTGCAAGGTCTGAGACATCCAAGCACCTTATATACACCTACTAGAGGTGGGTGGGGTGCAGGAGCCAACATGGAGGTAGCCACTCCCCCGTATGTATAACACAAACAAGGATAAGTTAGCCAGCACTACTGGCACCAAACTACTATATGGACCTGGCGTACAGGTGCACGCTGCTAGGCTAAATATACAGCAACAGAAGAATACAGCAGCACACTGCTAGCACAATGATACAGATAAAACATGAACTGCTATACAGCTATAGTGCAAAAATGAAAAAATGAGGTACTTAACTTTTTTTCATTTTTGCACTATAGCTGTATAGCAGTTCATGTTTTATCTGTATCATTGTGCTAGCAGTGTGCTGCTGTATTCTTCTGTTGCTGTATATTTAGCCTAGCAGCGTGCACCTGTACGCCAGGTCCATATAGTAGTTTGGTGCCAGTAGTGCTGGCTAACTTATCCTTGTTTGTGTATACACAATATATATATATATATATATATATATATCCATAGGAAAGCATCGCACCACACAAAGGAGTTTCAATAAAGTGCAGTGTTTATTTCATCCTCAACAAACAAAGTGCATGTTTTAAAAAGGCGGCGTGAGGCCGCAGAAACGTCGCACTTTGTTGAGGATGGAATAAACACTGCACTTTATTGAAACTCCTGTGTTTGCTGTGATCCTTTCCTATGGATTGATGTTGGATTCCCTGACCAGGAACCATATGATGGTGTGCACCTTATTTTACTGAGATACGGGTGGATATGCTGGTCTTCTATTGTATATATATTTGTATATATAACAACTTTTATATACTCTGTGTGAAGGGGCCATGACACTCCTCCAATCATGGTAGTCTTCTTAGGATTTTCCAGTGCTCATGCCTTCATAGCTGTGCTATGTAGTAGTGTCAGGGCAAGGTACTTCAGCATTGTCCTATCCAAATTATCAGGTAAATTGTGGTATCCCAGTTTTGGAATGCGTCCTGTCAGGTAAACATTGCTTCAGGTTCCTGCCCTAGGCTCTGTTGCTCAGGTGATGCTTTGCTATTCATTGTAGCCTTTATCTGTTAATTTATAATGTTTTGCACTGTATTTTTAACAAATGTAAAGGATATTTGTTAGGAGATACGATGCAAAGTACAAATGTAACCCTGATTGCCCAATGGGAGGCCCCCTAGCTTAGCCATATATAGTATAAGGGGATGAGTTATTGATTGTTAAGTGGAGGAGAGTGTGTGTGGAGTGTGAGCTGCAGTGTGGAGAAGAGACAGCAGGAGTGTGATATGATTCAAGGCAAGCCAAAAGAAAATCTTCAAGCAAACGAGCACACCAATCTGCAAGTGTTCCCCACCCAGGAGGAGTCGGAAATTCCTAATTGAGAGCATAATATCGGGTGAGTCGACTGGCCACACAGTGCTAGTTCATACCCTGATGGTGTAGTGTTAACTGGACACTCAGAATTAAGTCTAAAGTCCCAAGCTTGCAACAAGTAAAGTCAAGTGGGTGTAAAATACTACAAGTCATAGCAAGTCTACAGGGCTCCCAAGGGTATCTCTGCATCTCCTCTACTCTAATCTGCGCTGTAAGGATTGTAACATCTAGTCCTGTCTAAGTAAAGACAGGTATCCGTAACCTGGCATCGTTGTAGTTATTATCCCATGCCTGGCCCAGAAGAAGCTGTCCTATCATCGGACAGTGTAGGTTAATGGTACCCTGGCGTCACAAATATATCCAAACAACCTGCACACAGTACTCCCTAATTGGACACCACACAATATTGCAGGGGCTTATTTCATCAAACCAGTGGGTTTTATCATCAATAACAGCTGATCTTGAGGGGTTCACAAACTTGGCTGTATAGGAGATGAATATAATATATTTTAAAATGTTTTATAGACCATTATGCAGCAGCATACACTTCAAATCCTTGAGATGCATGACTTTGATTGATGTCCACATGGGAATGCACAATGAGAGATTACAAAAGTAGTAACATTACCTTCTCCAAGCTTTCTCTGTAGTAAATAAGTAACTAGCATCCTGCATTGTATTGATCAGCTGATTTTCTATTTAACATTCCTACTCAGTAAAAATGTTCATTAAACAGAAGTAAATAAACCATCCCAACTGGTTATAGACATTTTTGCCACCTAGTGGTAGAAATAGATCATAGCTGTACATATCATCTGGTTTTGCCTGAAACAGAAGGAAAATATTTTATTATGTGGAATATTTCAGCTCATTTTTTAGTTTGGTCACTCTATGAGCAATACAAATTTTTACTATGCAAAGAGATTACTTCAAATCAGGCAACATAAACTTGTTGCCATCACTTAACTTGGCCCTATCACAGAACCTGCAGCCTGTCCCAATGGGACAATGTCATCCTGATATGTTTCCTTACAAGTTTATGGCTCTATCAGCAACACCGGAGAACCTGAAGAAGTGCAGCTATAGCGCTGGTGTATTACACAGTAACTCATTCATTTTATTATTTCATCTTCTGTTATGGGTGGTGCAGGACAAATATATGAAAAGATACAACCGTATGTATGGAATAAGCTGGGTTTTCAGAAGCTGGACTGATTCCCAGGGTATATAAAGAGAAAATAAACACAGGAGCAGCTTCTTATTGGCACCAATGGGATTCCTGTTCATATTTTTCAGTGCATGTTTTAAATTGAACGTGAATATGCCAAGAACAAAGGATATTCCTGAAGATAATAATATAGAACAAATGTGAATTCAGGTAGAAAAACAGACATGGCGCACATCTACAATCTTGTATAATGATCTGATTGCTTCTCAGCATAATATCAAAAACTAACAGGTTGTTAGTATACATTTTTGATCAAAAAGTACAAGCCCACTCGCCACGTCAAGGCCACCTATTTAGAGTGGGTTCCTAACGTCCCTAGCATAAAATGGTGCAGCACCGGGCGGCGACCACCACCACCGTGACCACCACCGCTGCGACACCAATGCCCACAGGGGGGGAACGACCCACCGGCAGAGCAGCTCCAATGCCACTCAAACCAGTCTATGGGCCGCCCCCCCCCCCTGCAGACACGTCGCCACGGCAGAAACGGACGCCGCACAGCACCACACCAGTGTGAACAAGGTGTAATCGCTCACTTACCATGCTCTCCCAGTCAGACTGGGAGGCTGCTAGGAAAGAAATGGCCCATGTGTAGCTAACTACTACTTATATAGGGTTGGGCTGAGGGGGTGGGGAAGAGTGCAGCACATGTTAAAAGCATTGGTGTCGCGGCGGTGGTGGTCGCCGCCCGGTGCTGCGCCATTTTATGCTAGGGACGTTAGGGACCCACTCTAAATAGGTGGCCTTGACGTGGCGAGTGGGCTTGTACTTTTTGATCAAAAATGTATACTAACAACCTGTTAGTTTTTGATTTTATGCTGAGAAGCAATCAGATCATCATACAAGATTGTAGATGTGCACCATGTCTGTTTTTCTACCCGAATTCACACTGTGATTTCTATCCCCTCCTTTTTTTTTTTGTTTTAACATGTGCTGCACTCTTCCCCACCCCCTCAGCCCAACCCTATATAAGTAGTAGTTAGCTACACATGGGCCATTTCTTTCCTAGCAGCCTCCCAGTCTGACTGGGAGAGCATGGTAAGTGAGCGATTACACCTTGTTCACACTGGTGTGGTGCTGTGCGGCGTCAGTTTCTGCCGTGGCACCGTGTCTGCGGGGGGGTGCGGCCCATAGACTGGTTTGAGTGGCATTGGGGCTGCTCTGCTGGTGGGTCGTTCCCCCCTGTGGGCATTGGTGTCGCGGCGGTGGTGGTCGCCGCCCGGTGCTGCGCCATTTTATGCTAGGGACGTTAGGGACCCACTCTAAATAGGTGGCCTTGACGTGGCGAGTGGGCTTGTGTTTTTTTTATCAAAAATGTATACTAACAACCTGTTAGTTTTTGATATTATGCTGAGAAGCAATCAGATCATTATACAAGATTGTAGATGTGCACCATGTCTGTTTTTCTACCCGAATTCACACTGTGATTTCTATCCCCTCCTTTTTTTTTATTTTTTTTAACATGTGCTGCACTCTTCCCCACCCCCTCAGCCCAACCCTATATAAGTAGTAGTTAGCTACACATGGGCCATTTCTTTCCTAGCAGCCTCCCAGTCTGACTGGGAGAGCATGGTAAGTGAGCGATTACATCTTGTTCACACTGGTGTGGTGCTGTGCGGCGTCCGTTTCTGCCGTGGCGCCGTGTCTGCGGGGGGTGCGGCCCATAGACTGGTTTGAGTGGCATTGGGGCTGCTCTGCCGGTGGGTCGTTCCCCCCTGTGGGCATTGGTGTCGCGGCGGTGGTGGTCGCCGCCCGGTGCTGCGCCATTTTATGCTAGGGACGTTAGGGAACCACTCTAAATAGGTGGCCTTGACGTGGCGAGTGGGCTTGTACTTTTTGATCAAAAATATATACTAACAACCTGTTAGTTTTTGATATTATGCTGAGAAGCAATCAGATCATTATACAAGATTGTAGATGTGCACCATGTCTGTTTTTCTACCCGAATTCACAATAATATAGAACTGTATCAATCTGCATTTCCCAATATACTAATGGTAGTTTAGCATGTATATTGCTGTTTACAGACTGTATATAGTATTCTAAGTCCTGTCACTTGCTAACCTCACTCCTGGTGGTATAGGTCATTGAGGAGGTTCATGACATTTTCTTTAGGAATGTTCATGACATTGGCATAAGGAAGGGGTAATGCCAACTTCCCTGGTCATGTAGGGCAGTACAAGGGATTGATACAACATAAATGTTGTAATTCCCTTTTTTGTTGCGGTGCAGTGCATAGTTGTCAAGTAACTGGGGAATTCTCTCACTAGTGTCTGCATTTGTATCTCAGTATCGGGAGTTAAATACGTATAACTTGCCACACTGCTGCCACTGGATACACTGTGGTATTAATGCTCTTCAAGGGTCAGCAAAGATTACTCTGCACTGCTACCACTGATGAGCTACATTTGTAAGGATGCATGGAGCATTGGTCACATGACCCTCATCAGATCTGTCTCCATGTAAAGTCAGAAGGTCTGAGAGTTGAGTCTGCTAAGTCCAACCCTCTTCCACCAGAGGGATGCAACTAGTTGTCTGGTCCTAGCCAGAGTAGCCTGTCTTCCTCCTGCTAGGTGATGTGAGGAGAAGGAGGTTTAAAGGGGTACTCCGGCGCTAAGACATCTTATCCCCTATCCAAAGAATAGGGGATAAGATGCCTGATCGCGGGGGTCCCGCCGCTGGGGACCCCCATGATCTTCCATGCCGCACCCCGTTAGAATCAGTCCCCAGAGCGTGTGGGTCTGGGTCTGGGTCTGATTACTAGCGATCACGGGGATGGAGCATAGTGACGTCACGGCTCCGCCCCGTGTGACGTCACGCTCCACCCCCTCAATGCAAGCCTATGGGAAGGGGCGTGACAGCTGTCACGCCCCTCCAATAGACTTGCATTGAGGGGGCAGAGCGTGACGTCACACAGGGGCGGAACCGTGATGTCACTATGCTCCGTCCTCGTGGTCGAGATGGACTCAGCCTGAGGATCTCCAGCGGTTCCGGGAGCTGCAAAAGGTGGGTGCTGCATGGTAGACCCCGGGGGTCCCCAGCGGAATCGCCTAGTCAGAAGAGGGAGCAAAGAAATGGAAGGCCCCTTCTGCTTCTAAGCTCCAAAGCAAAACTGCCAAGTTGATTGATGAAGCAAGGGCCTCGGTATCAGAATTGATAACCCTAATAGATACTGGTCTTCCTAACAGCCAGGAGAACAGCCAAACTAGTAGTGTGGGGATGGAAATGCAGGTAGGTCAAGACACCTAGTGATTGTAGGGGATTCTATAATCAGAAGAGGACGGATAGAACAATTTGTTGCCAGGACCACCTCAACAGAATGGTTTGTTTTCTCCCTGGTGCCAGGGTTCGCATGTGGTGTAACAAATGGACAAATTACTTGGTGGGACTGGGGATAACCATGCTGTTGTGGTCCATGTTGGAGCCAATGGCAGAATACATGAGAGGTGGAGGTCCCTAAAGAATAATTTTAAAGAACTAGGTGCTAAGCTGAAGGGAAGGACCTCTAAGGGGGGAACAAAGTAGCAAATCAAGCAGACATAGAGGCGGATAGGTTAAAGAGAAGTCAGGACATAAAAGTGGCTGGAGAGGAGACCTTTGGGGAGAGGTTAAGAGCAGTGGATAAGGAGGCAAATCAGTTACAAGCCAGTGGTGAAAACCCACAATACTGATATTAAATGTGTAAAACTAGATGGCAACTTAATGTGGATGTTCACAAATGCCAGAAGTCTAGCAAGCAAAACGGGAGAGTCTGGTATTGTGTCGAAGGACTGGCACAAGGCAAATGTGGTACCAATTAAGGCTGGGTGGTACAACCAAATATGTGTATCACGGTATTTTTGAAACTCATGGCGGTTCCACGGTATATAACGGTATTTCTCCCCCCCCACTTAAATCATGTGACCCGCAAGTGCTGTTCTGCTCCCCCCCCAAAGTAATCATCAGCCCAGCGCTGCGCAGTCCCCATCGGGGTACTACTCACATATGTTCCCCGCAAGCGCAGCCCTCCTCGTCCTCCTGTTTGTTGCGGGCCGCCTGCACTGGCTGGAACTTTGTACTGTAAAGCTGTATCCCCATGCGGCCATCAGCCTATCACCGGCTGCAATGATGTTCCGCCTCGGCCGGTGATAGGTTGAGTCCACTGTCATGTAAGAAGTCGGCTTCCTACATGACAGTGGACTCAACCTATCACCGGCCGAGGCGGAACATCGCTGTGGCCGGTGATAGGCTGACGGCCGCATAGGGATATAGCATAGGGATACAGCTTTACAGTACAGAGTTCCAGCCAGCGTAGGCGGCCCGCAACAAAAAGGAGGACGAGGAGGGCAGCGCTTGCGGGTGACATATGTGAGTAGTACCCCAATGGGGACAGCGCAGTGCTGGGCTGATGATTAATTTGGGGGGGGGGGAGCAGAACAGCGCTCGCGGGTCACATATGATTAGTTCCCCGATGTGAGTACAGCGCAGCACTGGAATGATAATTAATTCATTCCCGAGGGGGAGGGGCCAAACCGGTATTGCGGTATGGGGAAAAATATGAACCGGTATACCGCTCAGCCCTAGTACCAATCTTCAAAAAGGGCTTTAGGTCTTCCCCATGTCATTATAGACTTTAACAGGTACTCTGGGGAAATAAAACATATTCCTTATCCATAGGATAGGGGATAAGTTTCTGATTGCAGGGGATCTGACCACTGGAGTCCCCTTATATCTCATGCATGGGACCCAGCTACTCAGCAATCATCTGTGCTATTTGGCCCCCCACCCTCAGAGACAAGCTTCAGTGATGACCAGCTTAACCAATTACCAGACTGGTAAGTAGCCAGGCTATGTGCAAGAGATTGTGGTAGGCCCTAATGGTCAGATCCCTGTGATCAGAAACTTATTCCTTATTGTGTGGCTAGGGGAGAAGTTTTATTTCCCTGAGGTACCTCTTCAAGATCCATTGTGGGAAAATGTCTTGAAGGACTTATAAAGAATAAATAGAGGGATAGTGTAGCTCACTCAGCTGCAATCCCGAGGTTAACTGGGAAGTCTAAATATATATATATATATATATATATATATATATATATATATATATATTTTAGGACTTATAAAGAATATGTAGGGGGTAAAATTATTGTATCACTCACGTTTCTGAAGACAGGAACCCCGGTGGATGTGGATCCACTGGACCTGTGTGGCAGATGACTCGGACCGTACCAGGGAGCGGAGTCTAAGGTGCTGCTGGTTTTCACCAAAGCCCGCCGCAAAGCAGGATGGACTTGCTGCGGCAGGCGGCACCCAGGTCACTACCCCTGGCACTGCTCCACCACACAGGCGGCTGAGGAGATGCAAGGCTCAGGAGGGATAAGGCAACTCCTAGTCTCGATAGCAGAAGGTCAGGACAGGTGGCACAGTAGCATAGTCAAAGCAAAGCAGGAGTTCAGTAGGTAGGCGGCAGAGGAGCAAGGTCAAGTCACAAGAGCAAGAGATCTGATACACGGCAAGGCAATACAGAGGAATGCTTTCTCAAAGGCACAAGGCAACAAAGATCCGGCAGGGAACTGAGGAGGGTGGAGGAATTTATAAATGATCCACAGGTGGATCACACTAATGAGCGTACTGGCCCATTAAATCTTAAAGCTCTGGCGCGCATGCACCCTAGAGGACGGGGACACACAAGCCGGAGCAGAGAGGCAGAGGCAGGAGAAACACCGGAGAGTGACGGACTAGGGCTTGAATGGGGACACGTCCCGCGATGCAAGTCCCAGCCCTGTCGGCAGCAGAAGGTAAGGGGACCATGCGCTCACGGCGAGCGTGTGTGGCCGCATAACGTAACAATTATTATTATTGATGATAGTATTAGTGATAGCCAACTTTATGAGATATGTGAGCAGAAGCCTTGACAGTGGGCTGACTGT
Source organism: Hyla sarda (assembly GCF_029499605.1). Taxonomy (NCBI): domain Eukaryota; kingdom Metazoa; phylum Chordata; class Amphibia; order Anura; family Hylidae; genus Hyla; species Hyla sarda. The sequence goes on along the minus strand of NC_079196.1, from coordinate 81,479,175 downwards.
GGATATAGGGGGAAATTTATCAAAACCAGTCCAGAGGAAAAGATGACCAGTTTCCCATAGCAACCAATCAGATTGCCTCTTTCATTTTCAGAGACCTTTTCAGAAATGAAAGAAGCAATTTGATTGGTTGCTATGGGCAACTTAGCAACTTTTCCTCTGGACGGGTTTTGATAAATTTTCCCCATAGTGTTTTTGAATTTTGCCAAAGCATTTGACACTGTCCCTCAAAAGTAGCTCTTTGTGGGCTTCCGGGCAGAGATTGTGCTGTAGTGCTGTGGGGCTTACACGTCACAATCATTTTTAGTCTATGCTCTGCGAAAGGGATAAAGAGTAAAGTCTTTTGAGGTATCTTTACCACAGTCAGCCAATCTGTGTAGGCCCTCCTCAGTAGAGAATCTTCTATTTGGATACTAACAACATTAAAGTGCATAAAGCATATGCAGAGACATTCTTTCAGTATAATTGCCTACAAAGCAACTGAAAGGGTGACCAATTTCCAAGTATCCATCCTAACACTTTACAAAGTTGCAAGGGCTCCCAGGGGGACCAACAAACACAAAGTCAGCCCCAAAGCCATCCGTGACATTACAATAGACTTTGCCAGAGGGACTACTACTATCAGCTGTCCAGGACTACTCCACCCATCCTCCTTGTGGGTATCACAGTAGAGCTCCAAATCTTTCTATAGTATTTAGGCCCCTCTTTTTCCCCATATAGTATTAGACCCCCCTCTGTGCCTCAATATAGTAGTGTGGCCCTCTGTTGCTCCATATAGTATTAGGCTTTTTGTGCTCTGTATAAAATACGCCCTCAATTCACCCATATAGTATAAGATCCCTCTGTACTTCTTACAATAGTTAAGCCTCTCTGTGCCCCAATATAGTAGAAAGGCCCCTCTGTGTACCGATATATATATATATATATATATCTATATATATATATATATATATATATATATATATAGTAGATTGGCCTATTTATTATAGGCCCCAACACTGCCTCGTACAGCAGTTAGGCCCCCTATGCGCTCCCATATAGTAGATGAACCCTCCATATAGTATAGATATAGGCCCTTCTGTGCCCTCATATAGTAATTAGCCCCCTTTGTACCCCATACAGTATAGACCCCCACACTTCTACCATATAGTATAGTTTTCCTCCATATCCCATATAGCATTTAGGCTTCTTCTGTGCCCCCATGTATTATTAGGCCCTTCTGAGTCTGTCATATACAGTGCCTTCCAACCAGCAGACCTGGCTTACATCTTTAGGTTCATAGATTTTAGCCATCTTTATGCTGAAAAGCAGCTCCTGTACAGTCAAGTCTCTCAGGTGAGCAGAAGGATGGGATGCTGACAATGACAGGCAATGAAGTACAGGAGCAGCCCAGTGTGCACTCTCCTGCTCTGCTCCTCTTTGCTAAAAGAGTGTGTGTGTATGTGTGTATTCCCTGTGTGGGGCACAATATGGGTGTATGGGGACTCTCTTGAGGAGACTGTAGGAGCTAGGTGACACAGTGCAGGGCTCACAGTACTTCCCCAGCTTTATGTGTACTGCCTGTCACCCAGCTTTCCCAGACTTCTAAAGGAAATATCTGTCTGGTGAAGCAACCACATTAGAGAGAAAACATCTAGTGAAATGCCAGATGTCACACTTGTACTCTTAGTATTTCCCCACCTTTATATGATTCCTGAATGGCAGAATACTAGCGTGACATCTGTTACTTCATCTCTCCAATATGGCTGCTTCACCATACAGACATTCTGTTCAGGAAACTGGGAAAGCTGGGCGACAGGCAGTCTATAAAGCTGGGGAAGTACTGTAAGTCCTGCACTGTGTACTGCCAGTCACTCAGCTTTCACAGGCTCCTGAAACCCCAAATGTGATGGGCTACTTGTCCTCCCTCTAGTTGTCACTGTGTATTATGGCAACTGAGTTGTCACTCTACCTCCGCTCTTATCACCCCTCGCGCTAACGCTGCGACACCCAGAGCCGCCGTCAGGGGGGTACAGCCAGTACACCAGTAAGGGGGTGATGGGGGGCCCAGGCCTGAAGCTGTGTAAGGGCCCCGACATTTCTGAGCGCAGCCCTGTATTCAAGTATGGTGATTGCAGGATGAGCAGCGGTAGACATTGTGTAATGTCCCAGTAAAACTGTTTCAGCTACAATCTAAGAAATTTGTTGGAAGGCCAAGGTTTGCTTTAATGCATAAAAGTATCTCGGCTACTGGAGAGTTTTGCAAATGTATTTTCCTGCATTGCACATGTTCATTTATTGCACATGTCTCGCATAGTATATTTTTTTGCATATATTGTACATATATTCTATTGTTTCCTCTGGTCACATGCTCTCCTAGCCAATCATTTCAGGAGAAAGTCCCTGGTTCAACCTACTCCTAGGCATACCAAAACATAGGACACATGTCTTATACCAAAGTTTACAATAAAGTCATTGTTCCTGTCCATGCTATAAGGATATGGGGGAGATTTATCCAAACCCGTGCAGAGGAAAAGTTGCCCAGTTGCTCAAAGCAACCAATCAGATGGCTTCTTTCATTTTTAACAAGGCCTTTGCAGGCCTCTGAAAAATGAAAGGAGCGATCTGATTGGTTGCTATGGGCAACTGAGCAACTTTTCCTCTGGACAGGTTTTGAGAAATCTCCCATGGTTCTTCAAAATTCCTGTCACTGAGATGGAGAATTTTGTCTTTGCAAGAGAGGAGAATGCTTATCAAGGGCCTCAGTGAACTAAACTGATCTTTCGTCGGGCGGGTCAGTGCTGTCTGTCGGCTACATCAGGAAAACTTCCCTGGGTGCACCTTTCCAAATGTCTTGTGACATAAGCCACTGCAGAGTGGGTAAAGTGTATTCTATGTTTTGTTCCTTACACCACAGTGAACCGACCTGTAAAGATCCACATTTAGTAGTTTTAGTAATACTGGACTAAGAACTTGAGAACCAAGGGGGACATTTATCAAGGGGTTTAGTCAGGTTTTCTTTACTATAATTGTCGCAAAATTGTCGCAACTGCGACTATGTGTGTTCTCATGCGACAATTTGCGTGAAGAACAAGAAAAGCAAGAAAATTCAAACATGCTTACGTAGTAAATTTTTCAAAATGGATTTGCTTTAGTCAGGTATTTCTTAACTGCGACAGTCGCAGCTGTGCATTAACCCCTTAAGGACCGAGGTTTTTTCCGTTTTTGCATTTTCGTTTTTTGCTCCTTGCATTTAAAAAATCATAACTCTTTAAATTTTGCACCTAAAAATCCATATGATGGCTTATTTTTTGCGCCACCAATTCTACTTTGTAATGATGTCAGTCATTTTGCCCAAAAATCTACGGTGAAACGGGAAAAAAAATCATTGTGCGACAAAATTGAAAAAAAAAACGCAGTTTTGTAACTTTTGGGGGCTTCCGTTTCTACGTAGTACATTTGTCGGTAAAAATGACACCTTATCTTCCTTCTGTAGGTCCATACGATTAAAATGATACCCTACTTATATAGGTTTGATTTTGTCGGACTTCTGGAAAAAATCATAACTAAATGCAGGAAAATTAATACGTTTAAAATTGTCATTTCTGACCCCTATAACTTTTTTATTTTTCCGTATATGGGGCGGTATGAGGGCTCATTTTTTGCGCTGTGATCTGAAGTTTTTAACGGTACTATTTTTGCATTGATAGGACTTATTCATTTTTAAATGATATAAAAAGTGACCAAAAATGCACTATTTTGGACTTTGGAATTTTTTTGCGCGCACGCCATTGACCGAGCAGTTTAATTCAGAATATATTTTTATAATTCGGACATTTCCGCACACGGTGATACCATATATGTTTATTTTTATTTTTATTTACACTGTGTTTTTTTTATTATTGGAAAAGGGGGGTGATTCAAACTTTTAATAGGGGAGGAGTTAAATGATCTTTTTTTTTCCACTTTTTTTTTGCAGTGTTATAGCTCCCATAGGGACCTATAACACTGCACACACTGATCTTCATCATTGATCACTGGTTTCTTATAAGAAACCAGTGATCAACGATTCTGCCGCATGACTGCTCATGCCTGGATCTCAGGCACTGAGCAGTCATTCGGCGATCGGACAGCGAGGAGGCAGGTAGGGGCCCTCCCGCTGTCCTGTCAGCTGTTCGGGATGCCGCGATTAGCCGCGGCTATCCCGAACAGCCCGACTGAGCTAGCCGGCCACTTTCGGTTTCGCTTTTAGCCGCGCGGCTCAGCTCTGAGCTCTGAGCTCTGAGCCGATCGCGGCGCCGCGCGCTATTAGAGGCGGGTCCCGGCTTCACTATGACGCCGGGCCTGCCGTAATATGACGCGGGGTTACGGTGTAACCCCGCGTTATATCAGGAGAGCAGGACCAAGGACGTACCGGTACGTCCTTGGTCCTTAAGGGGTTAAAAGGTAAAAATGGTCGTAAAAAATTACTATATTTCCTCCAGCTCCAACATGGAGCAGGAAAAGCTACTGCCGCCCAGGCTCCGACATACTTTCTCCCCGCTACCCTCACTTCGCTACAGGGACACTGCAGTCATTTACATCCCACCCCTCTCACCTGCCAGCGCCACACAACTCTCATCTGTCTGCTAACTGTTGCAAGACTACAAGTCCCAGCATCCCCTTACAGTGAGGACACGCTGGGAGTTGTAGTCTTGTAGCAGCGGGAGTTGAGCGGCGCGGGCGGGAGACAAGGGGGGGAATGTATATCAGTGTCCCCATCATTATTAAGTGAAGGTAGCGGGGAGGCAGTATGAGGAGCCCGGGCGGCTGCACTTTAATGTCATCCCGGGCTCCTTACCGGCGCCGCAGACTCCAAAATACCCTGCTGTCATTTCACATTTCCCGCTGGGTCCTGTGATTGGCCATCGTGACTCTCTGTGCGTGTGTGACTGTTTGTGTGACTGTGTGTGACTCTGTCTGTGTGTGTGTGTCTGTGAGTGTGTTGTGTGTCTCTCTGACTGTGTGTGTGTGTGTGTGTGTGTCTCTCTGTGTGTCTCTCTTTGCAGGACTACAAATCCCAGCATGCCCTTACTGTAAGGACATGCTCGGAGTTGTAGTTGTGCAGTGCAGGCGAATGACAAGCTTGTCCCCTGCCTCCAGATGCAGGACTACAACTCCCAGCATGTCCTTACTGTAAGGAGATGCTGGGAGTTGTAGTCGTGCGGGGCGGGAGATGTGCGAGCAGGTGATAATAAATGTACTAACCCATTTTTTTTTTCTCTTCTCATTTCAGATCCGTGTATCCTGTGGACTCCTTCGGATTCGGTGGACTACTTCGATGACCAGCGTTTTTCTTTGTTTGATTTTAATAAAATGGTTAACGAGGGCTTGTGGGGGAGTGTTTTTTGCAATAATTTTTTTTTTTAAACCTGTTGTGTTTTTTCCTTACTTTACTTGACAGGCTTAGTAGTGGAAACGGAGTCCATTACTAAGCCGGGCTTAGCGTTAGCCACAAAAACAGCTAGCGCTAACCCCCAATTATTACCCCGGTACCCAACGCCACAGGGGTGCCGGGAAGAGCCGGTACCAACAGGCCCGGAGCGTCAAAAATGGCGCTCCTGGGCCTCGGCGGTAACAGGCATGCCTTATTTAGGCTGGGGAGGGCCAGTAACAATGGTCCTCGCCCACCCTGGTAACGTCAGGCTGTTGCTGTTTGGTTGGTATTTGGTTGGCATAGGGGACCCTATGCGTTTTTTAAAAAATAAATCATTAAATATTAATAAAAACGCATAGGGTCCCCCTATTTTTATTCTCAGCCAAATACCAACCAAACAGTAACAGCCTGACGTTACCAGGGTGGGCGAGGCCCATTGTTACTGGCCCTCCCCAGCCTAAATAATGCCAGCCTGTTACCGCCTAGGCCCAGGAGCGCCATTTTTGACGCTCCGGGCCTGTTGCTACCGGCTCTTCCCGGCACCACTGTGGCCATGGGTACCGCGGTAATAATTGGGGGCTAGCGCTAGCTGTTTTTGTGGCTAACGCTAAGCCCGGCTTAGTAATGGACTTCATCTATAAGACAGCTTCCACTACTAATCCTGTCAAGTAAAGTTAGAAAAAAACACAACAGGTTTAAAAAAAATTTTATTACAAAAAAACACTCCCCCACAAGCCCTCGTTAACCATTTTATTAATATTGAGCAAAGAAAAATGCTGGTCATCGAAGTAGTCCACCGAATCTGAAGAAGTCCACAGAATACAAGGATCTGAAATAAGAAGTAACAAAAAAAAAATTAGTAAGTACAAAAAAAGTAATAAATTCACACACATGTGTATGTACCGTATATGTATGTGTATATATATATATATATATATATATATATATATATATATATATATTGCTGCAAAGTGGTGTTCTGTAGTCATTATTTGATTTTTGCTTATGTGTTTAAAACAAATGGTATTCCATAGTGATTTATTGGTGTTTGCTCATTTAAGCCAAATTTATCAACCCCCTGTGATAGTATGATAAATATGTCATACATAAGCAAAAAAATAGCAAGAAAAAAATGACTACAGAACTTGCTTACCAAAGCAACGATGATAAATGTCCCCGCAAGTTGTTACTAAAATGACTGTGTCTGTGATGATTCTCTAGTGGGTTCTTTTATATGGCCATGGAGAAGCATGGAGTGTGGTGGATATTTCCTGCATGTAGCTGGATCTAACTCCATGTCATTGCCATTCTCACATAGATACAGCTGTGACATGTCATGATGACTCCCCAGTGTTGTGTCGTGTGTGGCATTGTAAAATATTCCTGCTTACATTGTAAACCATGACCATATGTGTTACTGTGCATGTAAGAATACATAAACCTTACATATGACTAGTACACGTTTCCTTTAACCCTACTGTAAATTGTTTATTCTTAAAAGTCAGTATTTTTCCAAAAAGGATAAAGCGCCCCATGCCTGTCTACAATGAAGAATGCTTTGATAAGATGATGTCAGAAAGGATTATAATGCTTACAGTAGCTTAGGAATAGTGAAATATCTCACTCGTCTTCCAAATATATTTGTTACCAATTCAAAACATGTGAAGCCAGCAGAGGGTGCCTGGACACACCAAAATAAGTAATAACAGCTGCAACTTTGTTTGCTGTTGTGGCAGTATCATGGATTGTCTTCTATCTTTGCATGAACATTATGTACTGTGCACATTGGGGGTTATTGTGAGGCTGCAGCATGTGCATTGTTTATATCTTGCTGCCTAATACTGATATTAATGTAGCACATAAAAGAGCCCAAGGCATCTATTGTACCTGTGTATGCCTTTAATTTTTATATATAGAGTTTCCATTCAGTTATGACAGAAAAAAAACATGGTATGGAATAAGAACCCCAGCACTCACCGCTAATGCTAAATCATGTGGATTTATTGATCCATAGTAGAAATCATTACATGAAGGACGCGTTTCCGCATATTGACTTCCTCAGCTTGCTGCCATAGCCTAAACGTCCTCCTGTCTCTTTCTCCTATCTATCTACCTATCTATCTATCTATCTATCTATCTATCTAATATCTATCTACCAATTGAGCACCATGGGGGTTGTTTTAGATGGCTACGGTGTTTATATAGTGGCAGCTTATACTCGTCACTGACTTAGGAAGTGAGTGTATGCCTGTCCCTGACTATGTTATTAGGTGTTGCAATGTTACACTTTTATTTTCTGTGTTTTGTTGTTGGGGAGGTATACATATTTTATAGGTTGCTTTGGGGTTTGCAATATTGCATTGCTTCTGTGATTTGGTTTGAGGAGGCAATATTATATGTAGGCTGCTAGGGTTTGTGTGCCAGGACTGCTTTTTAGTGCCAGTCAATCTGAACTTCGGATGGTTCGCGGCTTGCCAAACTTTCAAACATTGCCAGGTTCGGCTCAAACCAGGCAATGTTACCAACAGCCATGGGTACAGCCAGTGGCGTTGCTAGGGTTGGTGTCACCCGGTGCGGTAGAAAATGGTGTCACCCCATACCTCCCCCCTCCCCCCAGTAAGTTTTTAGCCTGTTGTGACAGACACCACTGCTGTAGCGCATTGTGAGAAATTCCAGTATAATAATCAGATATACCAGTTGCCACAGAATGGGAAAGTGTTAAAGAAGTTTTCACCATTTAAATATACAGCTCCCAGAATTACTTAACCCCTTAACGACGCAGGACGTATATTTACGTCCTGCGCCGGCTCCCGCGATATGAAGCGGGATCGCGCCGCGATCCCGCATCATATCGCGTCGGTCCCGGCGCTAATCAACGGCCGGGACCCGCGGCTAATACCACACATCGCCGATCGCGGCGATGTGCGGTATTAACCCTTTAGAAGCGGCGGTCAAAGCTGACCGCCGCTTCTAAAGTGAAACTGAAAGTATCCCGGCTGCTCAGTCGGGCTGTTCAGGACCGCCGCGGTGAAATCGCGGCGTCCCGAACAGTTGATCGGACACCGAGAGGGCTCTTACCTGCCTCCTCGGTGTCCGATCGATGAATGACTGCTCCGTGCCTGAGATCCAGGCAGGAGCAGTCAAGCGCCGATAATGCTGATCACAGGCGTGTTAATACACGCCTGTGATCAGGATGAGAGATCAGTGTGTGCAGTGTTATAGCTCCCTATGGGAGCTATAACAATGCTAAAAAAAGTTTTAAAAAAGTGTTAATAAAGGTCATTTAACCCCTTCCCTAATAAAAGTTTGAATCACCCCCCTTTTCCCATAAAAAAAATAAAACAGTGTAAAAAAATAAATAAATAAACATATGTGGTATCGCCGCGTGCGTAAATGTCCGAACTATAAAAATATATCATTAATTAAGCCGTACGGTCAATGGCGTACGCGCAAAAAAATTCCAAAGTCCAATTTGGTCACTTTTTATAACATTAAAAAATGAATAAAAAATTATCAAAAAGTCCGATCAAAACAAAAATCATACCGATAAAAACTTCAAATCACGGCGCAAAAAATGAGTCCTCATACCGCCCCGTACGTGGAAAAATAAAAAAGTTATAGGGGTCAGAAGATGACATTTTTAAACGTATAAATTTTCCTGCATGTAGTTATGATTTTTTCCAGAAGTGCGACAAAATCAAACCTATATAAGTAGGGTATCATTTTAACCGTATGGACCTACAGAATAATGATAAGGTGTAATTTTTACCGAAATATGCACTGCGTAGAAACGGAAGCCCCCAAAAGTTACAAAATGGCGTTTTTTTTTCGATTTTGTCGCACAATGATTTTTTTTTCCATTTCACCGTGCATTTTTGGGTAAAATGACTAATGTCACTGCAAAGTAGAATTGGCGACGCAAAAAATAAGCCATAATATGGATTTTTAGGTGGAAAATTGAAAGGGTTATGATTTTTAAAAGGTAAGGAGGAAAAAACGAAAGTGCAAAAACGGAAAAACCCTGAGTCCTTAAGGGGTTAAAGGGGTAGTCCACTGGAAAACATTTACTTTTATATCAACTGGTGCCAGAAAGTTAAACAGATTTTTTAATTACTTCTATTTAAAATCTTAATACTTACAGTACTTATAAGCTGCTGTATGCTCCACAGGAAGTTGTGTAGTTCTCTCCATTCTGACCAAAGTGCTATTTGCTGACACCTCTGTCCATGTCAGGAACTGTCCAGAGCAGGATAGGTTTGCTATGGGGATTTGCTCCTACTATGGACAGTTCTTGACATGGACAGAGGTGTCAGCACAGAGCACTGTGGTCAGACAGAAAAGAAATTAAAAAAGAAAATAACTTCCTGTGAATCACTTATACAGCACCTAATAAGAACTGGAAGGATTAAGATGTTTAAATAGAAGTAATTTACAAATCTTTTTAACTTTGTAGCACCAGTTGATTAAAAAAAATGTTTTCCAGTAGAGTACCCCTTTGAGCAGTGGTGAGGTTATGCTGGGAGTTGTAGTTTCACTGACCTAACTGTAGAACTGACAAGCGACTAAAGCTCTGATAGGACATAGTGAGGAGAATGTACAATGATATCAGTGACTACCGGTGACGTCTTCTCTGTAGTGAGGAGAATACACAATGATATCAGTGACTACAGGTGACATCTTCTCTATAGTGAGGAGAATGTACAATGCTATCAGTGATTACAGGTGACGTCTTCTCTATAGTGAGGAGAATACACAATGATATCAGTGACTACAGGTGACGTCTTCTCTATAGTGAGGAGAATACACAATGATATCAGTGACTACAGGTGACGTCTTCTCTATAGTGAGGAGAATACACAATGATATCAGTGACTACAGGTGACGTCTTCTCTATAGTGAGGAGAATACACAATAATATCAGTGACTACAGGTGACGTCTTCTCTATAGTGACGAGAATGTACAATAATATCAGTGACTACAGGTGACGTCTTCTCTATAGTCTTTCTTTATCTAATTCAGATGGTACATACCGCCTGGTCCAGCTAAAACTTCTGTCTGTAGAATGTGACGCCCAGACATCTCCTCACTATGTCAGCGCATTCTCATCCTCTATATGAAAACAATTATTATTATAAACCTGCCAGACACTGTATCCTCTAAATATAATACTACTATACACTACACTCTTTGATTATAAACCTTCCATACACCATACCCACTGAATATTATACTACCACACACTGTACATTCTGAATATAATACCAACCCATACTGTACCCTCTGAATATAAATATGCCACATACTGTACCCCTGAATATAATACCGCCACACACTGTACCCACTGAATATAATACTACCACATACTGTACCCTCTGAATATAATACTACCACCCACTACGCCCTTTGAATATAATACTACCACACACTGTGCCCTCTGAACATAAATCTGACACATATTGTACCCTCTGAATATAAATCTGCCACATACTGTACCCCTGAATATAATACCGCCACATACTGTACCCCTGAATATAATACCGCCACACACTGTACCCACTGAATATAATACCACCACATACTGTACCCTCTGAATATAATACTACCACCCACTGCGCCCTCTGAATATAATACTACCACAAACTGTGCCCTCTGAATATAAATCTGCCACATACTGTACCCCTGAATATAAATCTGCCACATACTTTACCCCTGAATATAATACCGCCACATACTGTACCCTCTGAATATAATACTACCACCCACTGCGCCCTCTGAATATAATACTTAGAGATGAGCGAACTACAGTAAATTCAACTCGTCACAAACTTCTCGGCTGGGCAGTTGATGACTTTTCCTGCATAAATTAGTTCAGCTTTCAGGTGCTCCGGTGGGCTGGAAAAGGTGGATACAGTCCTAGGAGACTCTTTCCTAGGACTGTATCCACCTTTTCCAGCGCACCGGAGCACCTGAAAGCTGAACTAATTTACGCAGGATAAGTCATCAACTGCCGAGCCGAGAAGTTCATGACGAATCGAATTTACTGTAAGTTCGCTCATCTCTAATAATACTACCACAAACTGCGCCCTCTGAATATAATACTACCACAAACTGCGCCCTCTGAATATAATACTACCACCTACTGCGCCCTCTGAATATAATACTACCACCCACTGCACCCTCTGAATATAATACTACCACAAACTGCGCCCTCTGAATATAATACTACCACCTACTGCGCCCTCTGAATATAATACTACCACCCACTGCACCCTCTGAATATAATACTACCACAAACTGCGCCCTCTGAATATAACGTTGCCATACAGTGCACCCTCTGAATATAATACCACAACCGCAGTAACACCCCTCCACATCCGTTAGCTGATGCTATTACCACGGGAGGGGGGTATTGGTGGTGTTGCTAGTGGATGATGGGGGTGCTACTACTGGGGGGGGTGTTGCTGGAGGATGATGAGGGTGCTACTGGCATTCCCCCTGGCAGTATCACCCCCATCATCCATTGGCAGGATCATCCTCCTGGCAGTAGCACCGCCATCATCCACCATCAGGATCTGCTGATGGAGGTGCTGCTGGGGGGGGATTGCTGGTGGATGATGAGGGTGCTACTGCCAGGGGGGGAGCATTAGGTAGGCAGCAGTTCCCCCACATTAGGTAGGTAGCAGTTTCCCCACATTAGGTAGCATCTTTTCCACACATTAGGCAGCATAGATTCCCCACATTTGGTACCAGTTCCCCCACATTAGGTAGGTACCAGTTACCCCACATTAGGTAGCAATTTCCCCACATTAGGTAGCACAGATTCCCCACATTAGTTAGCAATTTCCCCACATTAGGTAGCACAGATTCCCCACATTAGGTAGCACAGATTCCCCACATACGGTAGCATAGACTCCCCACATTTGGTAGCATAGACTTCCCCACATTAGGTAGCATAGACTCCGCACATTTGATAGTAGTTTCCCCACATTAGGCCACAGGTTCCCCACAATGGGTCAAAGTCTCCCCACATTAGATCGCTGGTTCGATCCCCCCCCCCCCCCCCCCCCCACACACACACAAAAAAAAAAAAAAACACATACAACACAGAGAGACACACACACAAACACACACACAGTCAGAGAGACACACACTCACATACACACAGTCACACACACACACACATAGATAGAGACAGACACACACACACACACTCACCCATCCAGCGCAGCGCTCCTTCTCACCGGGCGCCCTGCGAGTGACGTAACTGCTGTCCTCCTGCACGGCCATGCGGTGTGACGTCAGGTTGGCGCAGACGTGGGAGCGGAGGTCGGGCACAGTGCTGGTGAAGGTGAGGGGGGGGGGGGGTGATGACGGACGGGCGCACAGTGCAGGTGAAAGGGGGGGGTTGCTGACGGACGGGCGCACCGCACACACAGCGCAGGTGAAGGCGGGGGGGGTGCTGACGGACGGGAGGCCGGTCGGGCACAGATGGGGGGTGTCGGTGTAGCTGGGGAGGGGGGGTGTTTGCTGCGGAGCGTCTTGGTGTCACCCCGTTAGGTTGGTGTCACCTGGTGCGGGCCGCACCCCCCGCACCCGAGTCGCAACGCCACTGGGTACAGCTCATACTTTAAACTCTTGTTCGTTCCTGATCTTCTACTTTTGTACTACAGAAAAAGAAACCCGGACCCCAAGAAGGAGGTTAGTAAGTATATTCCCCTCAAAGAGTTAACCAGCACCGTTCAGCAGCTGCAGTTAACTCCTTCGCTCACTCCAGCAAGATATTACAGAAAACTAGCAAAGAGTTACTCAACCCTTTCACTGCTGGATTGTGGCGAACAAGTTTGCAGCAAACCGAACACTTTCGGAAAGCTTGCTCTTCTCAGCCAGAGCTACATTGGCGTACGCTAGATATATATTTCTGCATGATGTTACGTGACATTTCACTTAATTAAAATGACCAGTAACCATTGCCTGACTCCATTAGTTGCTGCTGCACTTGATTTTTTATTTTTTTTGGGGGGGGGGGGGGGCTAATACATGGGCGCTAGGTGCCCTTCTTCCTGGGGACCATGACATGAGGATATTCTGTATGCCCCAGTCTGAACCAAGCTCCAATAAAATATGTGCTAATGTTATAATTAAAGGGGTATCCCATTCTATGCGGTGACTGCATCTCTAGTTTAGGAAACTTCCGGGTTTACGGGACTGGGGACGTGACGTCATGCCACGCCCCCTCCATTCATGTCTATGGGAGGGGGCGTGACGTTTGCCTGGAGGTTTCCGAAACTGGAGATTCAGCATCTGTATAGAATGCGGGTGCTGCAGGGAGATCGTGGTGGTCTCAGCAGCAGGCCCCCCACGATCAGACACCTTATCCCCTATCCTTTGGAAAGGGGATAAAATATTTTTGCCCGGAATACCCCTTTAATTACAGAAGTATCTACAGAAACTGGACGGTTTTACTACCTATGTTCAGTATCAAGAACCACCATATTAAATATAGTAATTACTGTTGGGAATTATTATTAATGAAAAAGACTATAAATAAGGTTTTTTAGGCCTGATGCACATGCCGGTATAATAATTCCATACAAGATGTCATAGTTGTAGTATCTGTAATAGAGTCTAGAGTAATTGAGTAAGACTATCTTATGGAAGTTTCCATATTTTTGTGCAGCTGTATGTTTGTACAAAGGTGTGCCCCCATAAAAAAAAACATTGTGTCACACTCCATCATTTGTCATACATATGTCAATTTTTCCAATAGAAGTAAGTAAAGACAAAACAAATGCATCTATTTATGACTGGCTTTGAAACAGAAAATACATTAGAACTTATACTGTAGAGAACAGCTCATGAGACTCATACAGAAGTATATGGGATGCATATGATATCTATACAGAACACAATATGGAGACATAAGGAACAATTATGATACCAAATACAGAACTTCACTAATGTATTTATTTATTTATTTTTAATTGGTATAGTGCTGCCATATAGTTGTGTGCATAAAGTATATTACAAAAATATGAATATGAATTTTTTTCCTACTCATACTAGTAAATCAGCTCCAAGCTAGCATATGATTTACAGCAGGTCACTGGCATAAATCATAGTAAATCTGGGGGAGGTGGATACCATGGCTGTTAAGCAATCGGCCCAATTTTCACAGTAAGTGCAGTGTAAATTTGCCAACAAAAGACAACATTGTTGTGCACTTAGCAACTTTATACAACTTAATGTGTGTGTATATATACTGTATGTATATGTGTGTGTTCCTCTATACTTTCCGAATGGCTGAAGATATTTTGATTAAAAATGTACCCACACAATGTAACCAGCATAATCTGGCAGGGAGCACATGGTAGGTATTCACACTGGTGTGGTGCTGTGCGGCGGCCATTGTTGCTGTGATGTTTTGTCTGTGTGACCTTGGAGCTTGGTCGGGCATCAGTGGGGCTGCCCGGCCATTGGGCCACGGTGACCACTGCTGTGACACCAAGCTCACCAGAGGACTGTGAGCATGGTGTGACAGTAGTGGTCGCCGCCCAGCGCTACGCCAATGCTAGTTTAGGCACCCACTCTTATCAGGTGGCCTAGACAAGCACATTTTGATCAAAAGGTACGCTAACAGCCTGTTCCTTTTCAAATGATGCTGAGAAGCAAGTAGATCATAGTACAAGTTGTGGATTTGCAGCCATGTTTCTGTTTCTCGTTGTTTTATATTTTCATTAAACTTGGTACATCTTTCTTATAGGTCAAATAGTTTAGGGATGTACTGATACAGACAATATCCGCAGCCTGAGAGTAAAACACATGCAGAGCACATGCAAGTTTATGGGACATGATCAAATTGCTCTTGGGCTGTAGAGATTGCCCGGGAGTTTAAACATCCTGTTGCCACACCAACTTCATGGTAAAGTATGATTTAAACATGCAGCAGTTGTAAATAATAGTTAGTGGGGGGGGGGGCACAGGGAGAGGGGACAGGGCAGTGGGGGAGAGAAGATTTATTGCGGTGATTTATTGCAGTGATATGTGCAATGAGGACGATCAGCTTATCACTGCTGGGGCTTCAGGAGACTGGCAAAGCTGGGTGGAACACATACTGCAGTACAGTACCTAACGATATTCCCCTATGGGAATGAAGATGGGTATTAGTTTAACTTAAGGAGAACTGTGCTGAAACATTTTTCATTTCCTCTGTGCCCAGGCTGCAAAAACTAAAAGAAAAAAACTTTAACTCACCTTCCTACTTCCCCCCTGTTGCGCCGATATTGGTGTCTCAGTCCTCCGGTGCTGGTCTTCTTCATGGGCTTGGTGACTCATAGAACTCTCAGCGTATCGCCGACTGAGGCAGGACATCACTGCGGCAGGTGATACGTTGAGTGTTGTATGAGTCACCATGCCCAGGAAGCAGGTAGAAGACCAGCACCAGAGGACCAGGACGCTGATATTGGCGCAATGGGGGAACGTGGTAAGGTGAGTTAAAGGGGTATTCCAGGAAAAAAACTTTCCAATAATTATCAGCTGTTTAAGTTGAGTTGTTCTTTTCTGTCTGGTAACAGCACTGTTCTCATGTATATCCGGCTCTCCCATAAAGATGCTTGCCGATCACCATTTCATGCGGTCAACACAGCTCCCTGCATGGGTGATCTGATACTTATCCCTTATTCTTTGGATAGGGATTACATTTTTCCAAACTGCAAAAACAAAAAAAAAAACTAACAAAAAAACCCATTTTTTATATATATCAACTGGCTCCAGAAAGTTAAACAGATTTGTAAATTACTTCTATTAAAAAATCTTAATCCTTCCAATAATTATCAGCTGTTGAAGTTGAGTTGTTCTTTTCTGTCTGGTAAAAGTGCTCTCTGCTGACATCTCTGCTTGTCTCGGGAACTACACAGAGTAGAAGAGGTTTACTTTGGGGATTTGCTTCTACTCAGGACAGTTACTGAGACAGGTGTCATCAGAGAGCACCTAGACAGAAAATAAGAACTCAACTTCAGCAGCTCATAAGTACTGTTTAACTTTCTGAAGCCAGTTGATATATATAAAAAATATATTTTTTTTGTTGTTTTTTTTTATATATTTTTTTCAGTTTTTGCAGCCCAGGCACAGGGGAAATAAAAAAATGTTTCACCACAGTTCTCCTTTAAAGGGGTACTCCCACCCTAGACATCTTATCCCCTATCCAAAGGATAGGGGATAAGATGTCTGATCGTGGGGGTCCCGCTGCTGGGGACCCCCGCATTATTGCTTGCGGCACCCACCTGTGTTCTCACCGGAACCGCTGGAGGGTCTGAGTCGCGACTCCGGGAACGGAAGTCCGTGACATCAGGACTCTGCTCCCGTGTGACGTCACGCCCGTCCCCTCAATGCAAGTCTATGGGAGGGGGTGTGAGTCCTGGCGTCACAGACTTCCGTTCCCGGAGTCGTGACTCAGACCCTCCAGCGGTTCCGGTGAGAACACAGGGGGGTGCCGCAAGCAATAATGCGGGGGTCCCCAGCGGCGGGACCCCCGCGATCAGACATCTTATCCCCTATCATTTGGATAGGGGATAAGATGTCGAGGGTGGGAGTACCCCTTTAAGGCAGGTCAACCCAGCAACAGGTGAAACAACCATAAAAGGAGAAGATTTCAGTTATGGATTTCTATACAAATAGGCTAATGGTTTAAGAAACTGAACAGAACCATACATTAAACTGTAGGCAATTATTGCACCAGTTCATCATTGACATGTATACAAAAATTAAGAATGAACATTACTTATTCGTAATCCTTGTTGCCTTTTTTCTTCCGCAAGGTTTAGGTAAGAAATCTGGGCAATGGCGGGTACTCTAGAAACTAAATAATGCAAGAATCTATAGTACCTCCCAATGAAGCTTTAGATCAGTGTTGCCAAGCCAGGGCACCTCCAGCTGTTGCAGAACTACAACTCCCAGCATGCCCGGACAGCCTTCGGCTGTCCGGGCATGCTGAGAATTGTAGTTTTGCAACAGCTTGAGGCACCCTGGCTTGGAAACGCTGCTCGAGATGCTGTAGATTTAATAATAGAAAGTTGGAGACTGAGAGAACAATTCCAGAAGATGTAAAAATGTGCCATAAAAGGTGCAGATTGGGGAGTTCAAGTAACAGCCAGGATCTCAGAAAACATCTGGAATATATTTTCTGGAAACATCTGTAACCAGTTTGTCTCTAAAAGGGCCAGAGCGGGTTTGTGGAGCAGCATCAAATATTTTCGGTCTCCTAGCAGCCAAGCTGCGAGATTATAAATAGGGGTATCGAAATTTAACCCCCCCCCCCATGCTTCTGATACGACAATTATAGGTTCTACTTTATATAGATATTTTTAATTTGTCTTGTCCTATTATATTTGAAGAAATCACTTATGTTGGAAAACAAATTTGGATTTTTATATAAAGTGTCATCTTGTAAAAATAAAAGGTTTCGTTAAATGTTAGGCATACTATAGCTGTCAAATAGTTTACACGGTGTGTGATACGTCTTGTCACACAATATATTGAGACACTTCCACATTTTCAGTCATTGATGTCACTCAGTAGCAGTCCTCCGCTGATATAAATGTGACTAGTGTATGGTGTCTGGTGTCAGAATGGAAATACGGGTGTGGGAAGCATGAGCTTGGAAAAGCTTCTTAAGTGAAATAAGCTACGAAGCTTTAGCAGCTATGGTAATAGCAAGAAAAAGTTATTTTTATCATCATTTCCCGCTATAATGGGTGTGACTGCAGAGGTTTGGCAAACACATCCACCGTTACCAAGTAACAGCTGAACGCTTAGAGGGAGTTTCTACGGTTTTATGGTGGTGAGAAAAAATACAGCAGGGTCTCCCATCAGAGGCTTAGCTTAAAGAGGTATTCCCACAAGTTATCCCCTATCCATAGAATTTTAAGTTATCCCTTACCCATAAATTAGATAAACAGTAAAAGGACAAAGTAGGTCTCAGAGGCGCTGCTCAAAACTGGCAAAAACACAACCAATGGCAATGCAAAGGACGACAATGACTTTATTGGCAATGCACAGGACGACAATGACTTTATTGGGTATACAGCTGGACAACACGTTTCGGTACCTTTTATGTGCCTTCCTCAGGTCCACCAGAATAACTGATGTTGCATCCTGAACTGGAGCTGTGCAGCCGTGACCTTTCAGATGGCCGGCTAGAAGCACGCTTAAAAGGCAGATGAATCCCTTCCCCATTATGATTAGGTGATCAGTGGGGGTTCGACTACTGGGACCCCTGTCGATCACTAGAACTGAGGAGAAATGCCCTCCACAATAAACCTGGATAAAATTCCACTTGTCAATCCTTATCCATAACGGCTAGGTGATCAGTAGGGGTCGGACTATTGGGACTCCTGTCGATCACTAGAAATGGGGAGAAACGCCCCCCCAGAATAGAAAAATCTAAAATATTCTGTCACTTCGATAAAACTCCACTTATCAATCCCTTATCCATAATGATTAGGTGATCAGTAGGGGTCCGACTACTGTCTATCACTAGAACTGGGAAGAAATGTGTTCCACAATATAAAAATCCAAAAGATTACGGCACTTGGATAAGGCTTCACTTGTCAATCCATTGAAACGCCATATACATTCATGCACCGTAAAGCAACAGAGAGGAGAAACAATTGATCAACGCGTTTCCGACTACACTACCCCTTTATCATGATCTAACTACCATAATGGGTAGGTGGTATATATACAAACGTTCCCCACCCATAACACCTGTTTCTTAGTGAGAATCTAAAGTAAGTATCTAAATGCAACAGCACGTATCTAATAAGTACAAAAACTGGTACAAAATACATACCGTACATAGTATAATATTGTATGTATGTTATAAAAGTTTTTGTACATAATTAAAGCAATTAAATACTTGCTGTTGCTTTTAGATACTTACTTTATATTCTTATTTAAGGGGTTATTCAGTTTAAGAAAATGTATCCCCTATCCAAACGTTAGCGGATGAGTGTCAGATTGCCAGGAATTCTTTACAGTGCTCCGGCTTTCCTTGAGCACAAAACTGGGGTCGGCATGCCCCATTTATGCATCTCTATTGGAGAGCTAAAGCACTGTTCTCGTGTATCTCCGGCTCTCCCATAAAGATGCATGGTCAACACCGCTCCCTGCATGGGGAGAGCTGTGGGGCCAGGCAGGAGACCTCTAGGGGTCCCAGCAGTTGGACCTCCAGCGATCTGACACTTATTTCTTATTCTTTGGATAGGGATTACATTTTTCTTAACTATACTACTCCTTTGAACAGGTGTTATGTGAGGGGAAGTTTGTATGTACACCACCTACGAAGTATGTTAGTTAGATCTTGACTAAGGGCCAGTATAGCCAGAAACACGTTGAGCATTTGTTTCTACTCTGCATTGTTTTTTTTTTTTGTTTTTTTTTTTACTGTGCACAAATGTATGACGCTTTAATGTATTAACAATAAAGTGGGGTTTTATCTATTTTTATTTCTGTTGTGGAGGACTGTGATGCAGAACACTGCGGACAGGTGAGCTAACCATAACAGTGATTTAGGGAGAAATATCAACTGCAATGAAACATTGACAATGAATTTCTCCCAGTTCAGGTGATCAATGGGTGTCCCAAAGGTTGGAGCCCCAACTGATATCACCTAGATATCACCTATTCTATAGGAAGGGGCTACATTTAAGTTGGCAATATGCCATTGGGTGGAAGACCATATTTTACTCTATATGTACAAGACTTTTGAAAGTGTAGAGATTCATGGAAAGACAGAACCCACAAAGTGTTTTGCCCCTCATATGAATGGCTTCTTCAATACACAGGGACTTTGGCTATGACACTGGAAAATGGGGTTGCATTGTTCCAGATATGAAAAATAACAGCTGTCTTATCAATCTCTTTTATTAAAACAAATCAATCAGTAAATTCAGGAATGTATAAAATATCTTATTATTAGCCTTACAATTGAAATATGTACATTTACATCACTTTGTAAATTATGACCTTGAAAGAAACTTTTTACTTTTGTAAAAATTCTAAAAATGGTTCTACAAGAACATGTGAGTGAATGAAGATTTTGAATTTTCTCCTTCACTTTGCTGCTATTCCTGTGAAACACCAACAAAGGGTTAACAGGCTTAGTCCTTAAAGTGGTAATCCACTGCTCAGCATTTGGAACAAACTGTTCCGAACACTGGAGTCAGTGCCGGCAGCTCATGACATCATAGGGGGTGGGGCTATGACGTCACACGCTCCCGGCGCGGGTTCCAGCGTTCGGAACAGTCTGTTCCAAGCGCTGAGCAGCGGAGTACCCCTTTAAGGTGAAAATGTGCTGAGTCCCTAAGGGGTTAAACAAAGCCAAATCGGCCACCTCCTTATTAGCTGAATTCCGCCTTTGGCCTTGTAATATAACACTTAAAGTTCTCTTGACATGTCCCCACTGTTGGCGGGGCTGGGATTCACATTGCAGGACGCGCCCGCATGCGAATCTCAGTCCGTCACTCACCTCCCTGCTCCTTCCATTCTCGAAGCCCCAGCATGCGTGCCCCCACCTCCTAGGGTGCGTGCATGCCAGAGCTCTTTCATTTAAAGGGCCAGTACACCTTAATTAGTGAAATCACCTGTGTCCTCAGTGACAAGTTCCTGCACCTCCCACACTTCTCTGCTGGATCTTTGTTGCCTTGTGCCTTTGTGAAAGCGTTACTGTGTCTTGCCTTGCTGTGTTACTGACCTCCTGCTACGTTCCTGACTACGCACATGTGCCGTCTGCCCTGACCTCCTGCTATCCTGACTATGTCCTTTTGTGCCTCTCTTCACCTCAGCCATCTGTGTGGTCGAGTCATGCCAGAGGTAGCGACCTGGGTACCGCTTGCCGCAGCAAGACCATCCCGCTTCGCGGCGGGCTCTGGTGAAAACCAGCAGCACCTTAGACTCTGCTCCCTGGCACGGCCCGCGTCATCTGCCACACAGGTCCAGTGGATCCACTACAAAAGAGTTCCTGTCTACTGAACCGTGAGTGTTACACAGGTCTTTCTAGCTAGACACAGTGCTTTCTGCTGCCACTCCTACCTCTTCTGCTCTAGACAGTTACTGATATGGACAGATGCCACAACTTCCTCCAAGGCATACAGAGGTTGATAAGAACTATTTTTCTTGTCAGGAATACCCCTTTAATTTGGTTCTCCTTTAATGCATTGTTTTTTTGTGTGTGCTTTTTTTCCCCTTTATAATCCCTGTGTATGATCGGTTATATGTATGCATTCAACCTTAATAAATATTGGTTCTAGTTTGTTAAAGGGGTACTCCGCCCCTAGACATCTTATCTCCTATTCGAAGGATAGGGGATAAGATGTCTGATCACCGCTGGGGACCCCCCGCATTCTACCATGCGGCACCCACCTGTAACGGCTTTCGGAACCGCTGGAGGCCCTCAGGCCAATACCATCCGACCACGGGGATGTAAGATTGTGACGTCACGACTCCGCCCTTGTGTGACGTCACACCCCGACCCCTCAATGCAAGTCTATGGGAGGGGGCGTGACAGCTTCCACGCCCCCTCCCATAGTCTTGCATTGAGAGGGCGGGTGTGACGTCACACGGGGGCGGAGTCGTGATGTTACGATCTTACGTCCCCGTGGTCGGGATGGTATTGACCTGAGGGCCTCCAGCGGTTCCGGAAGCCCTTATAGGTGGGTGCCGCATGCTAGAATGTGGGGGTCCCCAGCGGCGACACCCCTGTGATCAGACATCTTACCCCCTATCCTTTAGAAAAAACATATCCCCTATCCGCAGGGTATAGGTAGCTGATCCCAGTGGGTTGACAGCTGGGATCTCCCGCAATCTCCTGTACCAGGGCCCCGGCTCGGCCCCAGCATGTAAGCTGGTCGAAACACACCACCTTTCATTCATCTCTATGGAAGAGTCGGAGACACAGTGTTCAGGTGTCTCTGCCTCTCCCATAGAAATGAATGGAGGGGGCGTATTTCGACTAGCTTACATACTGGGTGCGTAACATCATTACAGCAGCAGAGCTGAGACCGAGCCCGAGCCCCGTATGGGAGATCGCGGGACATCCCAACTGTCAGCCCCAATGCAATCAGCTACTTAT
This sequence comes from Hyla sarda, assembly GCF_029499605.1. Taxonomy (NCBI): domain Eukaryota; kingdom Metazoa; phylum Chordata; class Amphibia; order Anura; family Hylidae; genus Hyla; species Hyla sarda. The sequence continues at coordinate 81,456,657 of NC_079196.1, read as the reverse complement.
AAGGGTTTTTCCACTTAATATATTCTTTTAGTGCAGGCGGTTTGAAGCATACAGGTTGCTTGCACATGCCTTTGGACACACATATAAACCATAATGTTGCTTCACTTTATATTTTAAATAAATCTCTCTAGAATGAAAGTAGAGAACCCAACAAACCCCAACTAAATAAACTGATACATGGAATCATGCAATGATCAAACAGTCTAATATATTTTTTGTTTCATCCTTTGCCAAGCCTTCCATTGATACCAGCTTCATTAACATATTCACCGTCTAGATGCAGTTCCGTCTATATGCTTAGCACTTTTTGGCTACTTTTCCCCTTGCTCTGAACTCAACCCAAACAATCCCACTTAGGTTTAGATCACAAGCATTCTATCACTCTATTTCTCTGTCAAGTAGTTATAATAAAGTGTTGATGTCTTTGATGCTTCATTGTTTTGCTAGAAATAAAAAGATGTAGGAGGAAAGTAGATGGGATGAGGTGACAGTAAAGAATTCTATGGTAACCATGCTGGTTACATGTGCATTTAGTTCTAAAATAAATCACCATCTGCAAAGCACTATTGTCAGGGCTACACTCCACTGCAACGGCTGCTTTCCTCTCAGTCTCTGCTTCTCTCCTCAGGATTTACATACTGCCCTGACCTCCCTGTGTTCTACTTGTCACCATGCTCCTCCTGCTGGGCCTCTGGTACTGTATAGTGCATACACACTGCCTTTAGTTATCTAAAAGGGACAGTGCATGCTGAAGTTCTTCCCCAACCATTGCTTACATTAGGCTATGAGGTATCATTCTTCAAGGTTTCTGTGAGTTCCTCTGTTCCGTATACCCTGTTCATAATCTGATTGCTTACCTGCCCTGACCTCCTGATTTTTTTATTGAGTATTGTAAGAAGTCCACCTGAATGACCTCAGTCCATCCACTATGGTAAAAGAACACGACCTTTCTTGTCTGAGTATGCTCTTTGTCTTCTCTTTTGGATTTGTCAGCAGATGCTATAGAAGACCAGTCTGCAGGTGCCAACCTGTGGGTTCCCTGCAGTGAAGTATAGATTGTTGTATTGGGGTTAGAGGGTGAAAACCAGGGGAAGCCCTAGACTCCACTCCTCCTCCATATCCCAGTGTTAAGCCAGGGAACTCACTTCTGACAGGTAGGCCTAGTGTCAACTCTCACACCAATAGATCTTGAGGTATGTGCCTTAAAAAGACACAGCAGTTTAAAACTAAACATAGAAAATGTGGTTTCATCAGACCAACGAACTGATTTCCACCTATATGATGTTCATTATCTTTCTTGACCCAAACAAGTCTTTTTCTCAGTACTGTTTTTACACCAATTTCACCATTAAGACCGGATGTACTCTACCTAGTCTACTTGGAACAGTTGATGATGAGATTTGTATGCTGGGTACTTGTATCTATCTGAGATATAGTCAATGGGAGATCTCAGTGACTAGTAACTTTAACTATAATAGTTTTCCTCCATAGTGCTTTGTGTTTTTTTGCAGTGTACCTTAAGCAAACATTTTAAGTTCTTGCAATAAAAGTCCTCTAATGAATATAGTTATTTACAACCCTACCCATCTTATAATACAACTAAGCTTTATTCAATAAAGCAATTTTAATAACATTTTCCTACTTCAAATTTCACCGACGCCTTATGGAAACTTTTTTTTTAATCAGTTCTTTATTTAAGGTTTTCATATTTTAACAAAAACAAACATTTGAGTACAAATGCACATACAGAAAAAGATGAGGGGGCACACAGGCCTACCAAGCATGAATAAGCAACAAAATAAGAAAGGGCATACTACTCCCTCACATAGCATAAGTAGTGTACTCAGCATAAAGTCAACTAAATGGATAACAGTGTACAGCTAAGGTAAATTGTTCACAGGAGGTAGAACCTCTAAAGAGCGAGATTTTTTTAGCCAAGAAATACACGGACAGAAAAGAAGAAGGAAAAACAAAACCAAAATCAAGGAGACAGAAGAAGAAAAATGGAGAAAAGGAGAAGAGAAGAAGAAAAAGAAAAAAAGAAAGGCAGAAAGAGCAGTGGAATGGAGCCAGAAGAGTAGTAAGTAAGATCGGTAGTCATAAGGATTAAGTAATAGTGGTGAGTATTGGGGAGGGTGTGGGGGGAATGGAGGATGGAACTACCTCAGCATTGGAACGGTTGAATCGTAGCCCTATACAGTATGTCTGCCATGACCACCATGTCTTTAAGAAAATATCATGTGAGTTGTCACTCCAGCTGGAAAGCTCCTCCATCCTATGTGAATTCGGGTAGCAGCCTCCCAGTCTGACTGGGAGAGCATGGTAAGTGAGCTATTACACCTTGTTCACACTGGTGTGGTGCTGGGCGGCGTCCGTTGATGCCGTGGCGCTGTGTTTGCAGGCGGGTGCGGCCCATAGACTGGTTTGAGTGGCATTGGGGCCGCTCTACCAGTGGGTTGTAACCCCCCCGTGGGCACTGGTGTCGCGGCGGTGGTGGTCGCCGCCCGTTGCTGCGCCATTTTATGCTAGGGACGTTAGGGACCCACTCTGAATAGGTGGCCATTACGTGGCGAGTGGGCTTGTACTTTTTGATCAAAAATGTATACTAACAACCTGTTAGTTTTTGATATTATGCTGAAAAGCAATCAGATCATTATACAAGATTGTAGATGTGCACCATGTCTGTTTTCTACCCGAATTCCTCCATCCTATGTAACTGAGATACTTTCGATATCCAGCGCTAAACCGTAGGTGGGTCAGTCTGCTGCCAGTATAAGGGAATGAGGGCCTTGGCAGCGAAGAGCACTTGAACCACCAGTGAGTGTTTGTTCAAGGGGCAGCTAGGGCTAGACAATCCCAGTAGCACCTCTGAGGGGGTCAGTACGACTTCCTTTCCAATTACTTTGTTAATCTCTTCCCCTACTTACCTCCAATAAGTAGCTAGTGCAGGGCAATGCTACCACAAATGTGAAAGAGAGCCTATATTGCTATGGCATCTCCAGCAAACATTGGAAGAGGACAAACCCCAATGGTACAGTTTTACACATCTAGAGAACCCGTGTACAATCGCTAAAATTTGTCTTTTGTCTGCAGCAGACAGAGAGATGCCCAATTCCTTGTCCCACAAAGAAAGATATAAGGGGGTGAGCTTGCTTCGTCATCTAGGAGATGAGACCTAAAAATAGAAAATTTGTGACACCCCTCAATGGGAGTCGCAGCTAGAGCAAAGGGAGGTCATCACCTATACCATACACCTTCAGAAGAGAAAAACAAGCCCATCTGATTAAATAAGACTGGAAGAAATTAAGTGGAGAAGGGGAGATCAGCATTTGGATTATATCGCGAGTCATTGCATGCCAATTTGGGAATAAGTCTTTCGGTGTCGTCGTGCAAAGTAAGGACCAAACTGCATCTATAGTGGAAGCAAGGGGGTGTAGTATGCACGGGATAAGGGATCCAGGTAAAGCTGGGGAAAGGGCTGGTTTAGAATCGGTAAGACCATACTTCGTCCGATTATAAGCTTTCTTAAACAGAAGAGTACCTTGTGGGGTTAGTAACATGGGTCAGAGAGGATCTGGAAGAAATCCAGAGGGATCACTCTTTGGATACATTTGACATAATGAGTTGCAAGCACTCCAGGTTGTGACCCTGCAAAAGGCTAGTGTTAGACAACATTTCCGCCCATCTTTAAAGATGTGTAGCCTTATACCACTACTCCACATCAGGGAGACCAAGGCCTCCAGGCCTTCAGTCGCCAACACAGTAAGAGACTATAGGCTTTTTCCCTGACCATAAGAAGTTAGAAAATAGTAATTTCCAATGGAGGAAGTGCTGAGCAGCTAAGGCAATGGGGACCATTTTCAACATGTACAATACAGACGACATAATATCTGGAGTAAATTTTTTCTGACCATCCAAGATAAATAAGGTAGCCTATATGCCTTGACTTGTGTCTTCACCTAGTTGAGCAGTGGGACATAGTTAAGCATGTACAAGTCCTTCAGCAAAGGGGGGGGGGGGAAGAGATCCTCAAATATGTAACACCGTGTGCTGGCCATTTGTATGGCGAGCATGCTTTATGTAAGATTGTGGAACGGAGACATTCAAGATTTCTGATTTTGAGTAGTTGAACTTAGAGTTGGAAAGACCACCATAAGTCTTCATAATTTCTTGCACTTTAGGTAACGCCTCCTCCGGATTAGTATTTAGAATCAACAGGTCATCTGCATAAGCTGCCATCAGGTGGGTATGACCCTGATGTCTCTATCACCACAATGTACAGGGAAGGGGACAGGGGACAACCCTGTCTTGTCCCATTTCGAATAAGAAAAGAGGGAGAGAGGATCCCATTGACTCGTATTTATGCACTGGGGCTGTTATAGAGGGACATGACCGCGTCAACAAAGGGAGCGAGGAAGCCTAGTTTGGCAAGCACATGGCATAAATAATCCCAAGATACTTTGTCAAAAGCCTTCTCGGCACCAATGCCTAGAAGGAGTAGGGGGATCATGTGTAAGGTAGCATACTGAATAGCGTGCATCATTCTATGTGCGTTGTGTCTACACTCCCTGCCTGTCAAAATTTCCCCCATTCTCATCGCCAAGATTTTGCCCAAATTTTTATATCCAGATTGAGGAGGGGTATTGGCCTGTAACTTGAACAGAGCAGAGGATCTTTACGTTCCTTGGGAAGAATAGTTATGTGTGCTTGTAGAGACTGGGGGAGGGGGTAGAAGGCTACCTGCGAGAAGTGCATTGCACCACTGGGTAAGGCGAGGCAATAGGTTATCTTGAAATGTTCTGTAGTAACCTAGACTTTTTCCCATAGGAAACAACATCATTACCCTGCGGACCTCCTCCACTGAACACTGAGCATGCAAATGGTCAGTAACATTAGGCAGGGAGGGGTCAGGGTTGTATAGTGAAGCATAGGAAGCGCTAAATGCTGAGGCAATAGACGCAGTGTCTGTAACTGTAAGGTTGGCATCCGTCACAAGGGCTGGTATAAAAGCTTTTTCCATCATTTTTTTTTTACCATAGCAGTCATCAATCGTCCCCCCTTGTCCCCATGCATAAAACTTTTTTGCCAAAAGAAACCACATTGTCAGCAAATTTCTTTTTAAGAAGGTCTTGCAGCTTGTCCCTGACTGAGGATAATTCCTTGGCGACAGTGTGAGACTGAGGGACAGGATGTCTATGTTCCAGGGAAGACAACCACCCTAACAAGGCAGATACGGTATTTCCTTAGTTCTTTCTCTTTTGACTTTGGAGCCTAGGGAGTGTCACGATGCCGGCTGGCAGGAGGTGGATCCTCTGTGCCAGAGAGGGATTGGCGTGGACCGTGCTAGTGGACCGGTTCTAAGTCACTACTGGTGTTCACCAGAGCCCGCCGCAAAGCGGGATGGTCTTGCTGCGGCGGTAGTGACCAGGTCGTATCCACTAGCAACGGCTCAACCTCTCTGACTGCTGAAGATAGGCGCGGTACAAGGGAGTAGACAGAAGCAAGGTCGGACGTAGCAGAAGGTCGGGGCAGGCAGCAAGGATCGTAGTCAGGGGCAACGGCAGGAGGTCTGGAACACAGGCTAGGAACACACAAGGAAACGCTTTCACTGGCACAATGGCAACAAGATCCGGCGAGGGAGTGCAGGGGAAGTGAGGTATACATAGGGAGTGCACAGGTGAACACACTGATTAGAACCACTGCGCCAATCAGCGGCGCAGTGGCCCTTTAAATCGCAAAGACCCGGCGCGCGCGCGCCCTAGGGAGCGGGGCCGCGCGCGCCGGGACAGGACCGACGGTGAGCGAGTCAGGTACGGGAGCCGGGGTGCGCATCGCGAGCGGGCGCCACCCGCATCGCGAATCGCATCCCGGCTGGAGGCGGTATCGCAGCGCACCGGGTCAGTGGATCTGACCGGGGCGCTGCAGTGGCGAGAGTGTAGCGAACGCTCCGGGGAGGAGCGGGGACCCGGAGCGCTCGGCGTAACAGTACCCCCCCCCTTGGGTCTCCCCCTCTTCTTGGAGCCTGAGAACCTGAGGACCAGACTTTTGTCTAGGATATTGTCCTCAGGTTCCCAGGATCTCTCTTCAGGACCACAGCCCTCCCAATCGACCAAAAAAAAGGTTTTCCCTCTGACCTTCTTGGAGGCCAGTATCTCCTTTACGGAGAAGATGTCCGAAGAGCCGGAAACAGGAGTGGGAGAAACAAGTTTGGGAGAGAAACGGTTGATGATGAGAGGTTTAAGAAGAGAAACGTGAAAGGCATTAGGAATACGAAGAGAAGGAGGAAGAAGAAGTTTGTAAGAGACAGGATTAATCTGGCACAAAATTTTGAAAGGACCAAGATAGCGTGGTCCCAATTTGTAGCTGGGAACACGGAAGCGGACATATTTAGCGGAGAGCCATACCTTGTCTCCGGGAGAAAAAATGGGGGGAGCTCTTCTTTTCTTATCAGCAAACTTCTTCATGCGAGATGAAGCCTGTAAGAGAGAATTTTGGGTCTCTTTCCATATGGTGGAAAGATCACGAGTTATTTCATCCACAGCGGGCAAACCAGAGGGCAAGGGAGTAGGGAGGGGGGGAAGAGGGTGACGGCCGTACACCACGAAAAATGGGGATTTGGAAGAAGATTCAGAGACTCTGAAGTTATACGAGAATTCGGCCCATGGTAGAAGATCTGCCCAGTCATCCTGGCGGGAGGAAACAAAATGCCGTAAATAATCACCCAGGACCTGGTTAATTCTTTCTACTTGCCCATTGGATTGAGGATGATAAGCAGAAGAAAAGTTTAATTTAATCTTGAGTTGTTTACAGAGAGCCCTCCAGAATTTTGACACGAATTGGACGCCTCTATCCGAGACGATCTGCGTGGGCAACCCGTGAAGACGAAAAATGTGTACAAAAAATTGTTTTGCCAACTGAGGCGCTGAAGGAAGACCCGGAAGAGGAATAAAATGTGCCATCTTGGAAAATCGATCAACGACCACCCAAACAACAGTGTTGCCACGGGATGGGGGTAAGTCTGTAATAAAGTCCATACCAATCAGAGACCAAGGCTGTTCGGGGACAGGCAGAGGATGAAGAAGACCAGCGGGCTTCTGGCGAGGAGTCTTATCCCGGGCACAGACAGTGCAGGCCCGCACGAAATCAACAACATCCGTCTCCAGAGTCGGCCACCAATAGAAACGAGAGATGAGTTGCATGGATTTCTTGATGCCCGCATGGCCTGCGAGATGGGAGGAGTGACCCCATTTGAGGATTCCGAGGCGTTGGCGTGGAGAGACGAAGGTCTTCCCTGGAGGAGTTTGCCTGATGGAGGCTGGAGAAGTGGAGATCAGGCAGTCAGGAGGAATGATGTGTTGCGGAGAGAGCTCTACTTCCGAGGCATCCGAGGAACGAGAGAGAGCATCGGCCCTAATGTTCTTATCGGCAGGGCGAAAGTGAATTTCAAAATTAAACCGGGCAAAGAACAGAGACCACCTGGCCTGGCGAGGATTCAGCCGTTGGGCAGACTGGAGATAGGAGAGATTCTTGTGATCGGTGTAAATGATAACTGGAAATTTTGATCCCTCCAGCAGATGCCTCCATTGCTCAAGTGCTAATTTAATGGCCAGTAGCTCTCGATCCCCGATGGAGTAGTTCCTCTCCGCCGGAGAGAAGGTCCTAGAAAAAAAACCACAGGTAACAGCATGCCCAGAAGAATTTTTTTTTAGAAGAACCGCTCCAGCTCCTACTGAGGAGGCATCAACCTCCAATAGGAAGGGTTTAGATGGGTCAGGTCTGGAGAGCACGGGAGCAGAAGAAAAGGCAGACTTGAGCCGTTTAAAGGCGTCTTCCGCTTGAGGAGGCCATGACTTAGGATTGGCATTCTTTTTGGTTAAAGCCACGATAGGAGCCACAATGGTGGAAAAATGTGGAATAAATTGTCTGTAATAATTGGCGAACCCCAAAAAACGTTGGATAGCACGGAGTCCGGAGGGGCGTGGCCAATCTAAGACGGCAGAGAGTTTGTCTGGATCCATTTGTAGTCCCTGGCCAGAGACCAAGTATCCTAGGAAAGGAAGAGATTGACATTCAAACAGACATTTCTCCATTTTGGCATATAGTTGATTGTCACGAAGTCTCTGAAGAACCATGCGGACATGCTGGCGGTGTTCTTCTAGGTTGGCAGAAAAAAATCAGAATATCGTCCAGATACACAACAACACAGGAATATAAGAGATCACGAAAAATTTCATTAACAAAGTCTTGGAAGACGGCAGGGGCGTTGCACAGGCCAAAGGGCATGACCAGATACTCAAAGTGTCCATCTCTAGTGTTAAATGCCGTTTTCCATTCATCCCCCTCCCTGATGCGGATGAGATTATAAGCACCTCTTAAGTCCAGTTTGGTAAAGATGTGGGCACCTTGGAGGCGATCAAAGAGTTCAGAGATAAGAGGTAGAGGGTAGCGGTTCTTTACCGTGATTTTATTAAGACCGCGGTAGTCAATGCAAGGACGTAGGGAGCCATCTTTTTTGGACACAAAGAAAAATCCAGCTCCGGCAGGAGAGGAGGATTTGCGGATAAAGCCCTTTTTTAAATTTTCCTGGATGTACTCAGACATAGCAAGAGTCTCTGGGGCGGACAGAGGATAAATTCTGCCCCGGGGTGGAGTAGTGCCTGGGAGGAGGTCAATAGGACAGTCATAAGGCCTGTGAGGAGGTAGAGTCTCAGCTTGTTTTTTGCAAAACACATCAGCAAAGTCCATATAGGCCTTAGGGAGACCGGTTACAGGGGGAACCACAGGGTCACGGCAGGGAGTACTGGGAACCGGTTTAAGGCAGTCCTTGAAACAAGAGGTACCCCAGCTCTTGATCTCCCCTGTGGACCAATCCAGGGTTGGGGAATGGTGTTGAAGCCAGGGTAGTCCAAGGAGAATTTCGGAAGTGAAATTGGGGAGGACCAAAAACTCAATTTTTTCGTGATGAGGTCCGATGCACATTAGGAGGGGCTCCGTGCGGAAACGTATGGTACAGTCCAATCTTTCATTGTTAACACAATTGATGTAGAGGGGTCTGGCGAGACTGGTCACTGGGATGTTGAACCTGTTGATGAGAGAGGCCAAAATAAAATTTCCTGCAGATCCGGAATCCAAGAAGGCCATGGTAGAGAAGGAGAAGGTAGAGGCAGATATCCGCACAGGCACAGTAAGACGTGGAGAAGCAGAGTTGACATCAAGGACTGTCTCACCTTTGTGCGGAGTCAGCGTACGTCTTTCCAGGCGGGGAGGACGGATAGGACAATCCTTCAGGAAGTGTTCGGTACCGGCACAGTACAGGCAGAGATTCTCCATGCGGCGTCGTGTCCTCTCTTGAGGTGTCAGGCGAGACCGGTCAACTTGCATAGCCTCCACGGCGGGAGGCACAGGAACGGATTGCAGGGGACCAGAGGAGAGAGGAGCCGGGGAGAAAAAACGCCTCGTGCGAACAAAGTCCATATCCTGGCGGAGCTCCTGACGCCTTTCGGAAAAACGCATGTCAATGCGAGTGGCTAGATGAATGAGTTCATGTAGGTTAGCAGGGATTTCTCGTGCGGCCAGAACATCTTTAATGTTGCTGGATAGGCCTTTTTTAAAGGTCGCGCAGAGGGCCTCATTATTCCAGGATAGTTCTGAAGCAAGAGTACGGAATTGTACGGCGTACTCGCCAACGGAAGAATTACCCTGGACCAGGTTCAGCAGGGCAGTCTCAGCAGAAGAGGCTCGGGCAGGTTCCTCAAAGACACTTCGAATTTCCGAGAAGAAGGAGTGTACAGAGGCAGTGACGGGGTCATTGCGGTCCCAGAGCGGTGTGGCCCATGACAGAGCTTTTCCAGACAGAAGGCTGACTACGAAAGCCACCTTAGACCTTTCAGTAGGAAACTGGTCCGACATCATCTCCAAGTGCAGGGAACATTGTGAAAGAAAGCCACGGCAAAATTTAGAGTCCCCATCAAATTTATCCGGCAAGGATAGTCGTAGGCCTGAAGCGGCCACTCGCTGCGGAGGAGGTGCAGGAGCTGGCGGAGGAGATGATTGCTGAAGCTGTGGAAGTAGCTGCTGTAGCATCACGGTCAGTTGAGACAGCTGGTGGCCTTGTTGCGCTATCTGTTGTGACTGCTGGGCGACCACCGTGGTGAGGTCGGCGACAACTGGCAGAGGAACTTCAGCGGGATCCATGGCTGGATCTACTGTCACGATGCCGGCTGGCAGGAGGTGGATCCTCTGTGCCAGAGAGGGATTGGCGTGGACCGTGCTAGTGGACCGGTTCTAAGTCACTACTGGTGTTCACCAGAGCCCGCCGCAAAGCGGGATGGTCTTGCTGCGGCGGTAGTGACCAGGTCGTATCCACTAGCAACGGCTCAACCTCTCTGACTGCTGAAGATAGGCGCGGTACAAGGGAGTAGACAGAAGCAAGGTCGGACGTAGCAGAAGGTCGGGGCAGGCAGCAAGGATCGTAGTCAGGGGCAACGGCAGGAGGTCTGGAACACAGGCTAGGAACACACAAGGAAACGCTTTCACTGGCACAATGGCAACAATATCCGGCGAGGGAGTGCAGGGGAAGTGAGGTATACATAGGGAGTACACAGGTGAACACACTGATTAGAACCACTGCGCCAATCAGCGGCGCAGTGGCCCTTTAAATCGCAAAGACCCGGCGCGCGCGCGCCCTAGGGAGCGGGGCCGCGCGCGCCGGGACAGGACCGACGGAGAGCGAGTCAGGTACGGGAGCCGGGGTGCGCATCGCGAGCGGGCGCCACCCGCATCGCGAATCGCATCCCGGCTGGAGGCGGTATCGCAGCGCACCGGGTCAGTGGATCTGACCGGGGCGCTGCAGTGGCGAGAGTGTAGCGAGCGCTCCGGGGAGGAGCGGGGACCCGGAGCGCTCGGCGTAACAGGGAGATTAACAGACCCCTCATATAGGCTTTATGCGTCTCCGACACTATCGTCTAAGAGACCTCTGGAGTTAGGTAAATGTCGATGAAGGTCTGCAAGTGGGATGTGAGTTTAGACACTGTCAGAGAGAAGGGAGTCATTTAACCCCTTAAGGACTGAGCCCTTTTTCACCTTAAGGACTCAGCCATTTTTTGCAATTCTGACCACTGTCACTTTAAACATTAATAACTCTGGAATGCTTTTAGTTATCAATCTGATTCCGAGACAGTTTTTTCGTGACATATTCTACTTTAACATAGTGGTAAAATTTGTTGGTAACTTGCATCCTTTCTTGGTGAAAAATCCCAAAATTTGATGAAAAATTAGAAAATTTTGCATTTTTCTAACTTTGAAGCTCTCTGCTTGTAAGGAAAATGGATATTCCAAATATATTTTTTTTATTCACATATACAATATGTCTACTTTATGTTTGCATCATAAAATTGACGAGTTTTTACTTTTGGAAGACACCAGAGGGCTTCAAAGTTCAGCAGCAATTTTCCAATTTTTCACAAAATTTTGAAACTCGCTTTTTTTCAGGGACCAGTTCAGGTTTGAAGTGGATTTGAAGGATCTTCATATTAGAAATACCCCATAAAAGACCCCATTATAAAAACTGCACCCCCCAAAGTATTAAAAATGACATTCAGTCAGCGTTTTAACCCTTTAGGTGTTTCACAGGAATAGCAGCAAAGTGAAGGAGAAAATTCACAATCTTCATTTTTTACACTCGCATGTTTTTGTAGACCCAATTTTTGAATTTTTGCAAGGGGTAAAAAGGAGAAAATTTTTACTTGTATTTGAAACCCAATTTCTCACGAGTAAGCACATACCTCATATGTCTATGTTAATTGTTCGGCGGGCGCAGTAGAGGGCTCAGAAGGGAAGGAGCGACAAATGGTTTTTGGGGAGCATGTCACATTTAGGAAGCCCCTATGGTGCCAGAACAGCAAAAAAACCCACATGGCATACCATTTTGGAAACTAGACCCCTTGGGGAACATAACAAGGGGTAAATTGAACCTTAATACCCCACAGGTGATTCACGACTATTGCATATGTAAAAAAAAAAAAAAAAATTTCCCTAAAATGCTTGGTTTCCCAAAAGTTTTACATTTTTAAAAAGGGTAATAGCAGAAAATACCCCCCAAAATTTGAAGCCAAATTTCTCCCGATTCAGAAAACACCCCATATGGGGGTGAAAAGTGCTCTGCTGGCGCACTACAGGTCTCAGAAGAGAAGGAGTCAGATTTGGCTTTTTTGAAGGAAATTTTGCTCTGGGGGCATGCCGCATTTAGGAAGCCCCTATGGTGCCAAGACAGCATAAAACCCCACATGGCATACCATTTTGGAAACTAGACCCCTCGGGGAACGTAACAAGGGGTAATGTGAACCTTAATACCCCACAGGGGTTTCACAACTTTTGCATATGTAAAAAAAAAAAAAATTTTACCTAAAATGCTTGGTTTCCCCAAAAATTTACATTTTTACAAAGGGTTAAAGCAGAAAATACCCCCCAAAATTTGAAGCCCAATTTCTCCCGATTCAGAAAACACCCCATATGGGGGTGAAAAGTGCTCTGCTGGCGCACTACAGGTCTCAGAATAGAAGGAGTCACATTTGGCTTTTTGAAAACAAATTTTGCTCTGGGGGCATGCCGCATTTAGGAAGCCCCTATGGTGCCAGAACAGCAAAACAAAAACACATGGCATACCATTTTGGAAACTAGACCCCTCGGGGAACGTAACAAGGGGTTAAGTGAACCTTAATACCCCACAGGTGTTTCACGACTTTTGCATATGTAAAAAAAAAAATGTTTTTTTTACCTAAAATGCCTCTTTTCCCAAAAATTTTACATTTTTTAAAAGGGTAAAAGCAGAAAGTACCCCCCAAAATTTGTAACACAATTTCTCCCGAGTACGGCGATACCCCATATGTGTCCCTAAACTGTTGCCTTGAAATACGACAGGGCTCCAAAGTGAGAGCGCCATGCGCATTTGAGGCCTAAATTAGGGATTGCATAGGGGTGGACATAGGGGTATTCTACACCAGTGATTCCCAAACAGGGTGCCTCCAGCTGTTGTAAAACTCCCAGCATGCCTAGACAGTCCGTGGCTATCTGGCAATACTGGGAGTAGTTGTTTTGCAACAGCTGGAGGCTCCGTTTTGGAAAAAGTGGCGTACCAGACGTTTTTCATTTTTATTGGGGAGGGGGGCTGTGTAGGGGTATGTGTATATGTAGTGTTTTTTACTTTTTATTTTATTGTGTGTTAGTGTAGTGTTTTTAGGGTACAGTCGCATGGGCGGGGGGTTCACAGTAGTTTCTCGCTGGCAGTTTGAGCTGCGGCAGAAAATTTGCTGCAGCTCAAACTTGCAGCCAGATACTTACTGTAATCCTCCATACATGTGAGTGTACCCTGTACATTCACATTGGGGGGGGGGGGAAACATCCAGCTGTTGCATAACTACAAGACCCAGCATGCCCTTCCGCTGTCCGTACATGCTGGGAGTTGTAGTTTGCAACAGCTGGAGGCACACTGGTTGTGAAACACCGAGTTTGGAAACAAACTCAGTGTTTTGCAACCAGTGTGCCTTCAGCTGTTGCAAAAGCTACAACCCCCAGCATGTACGGACAGCGGAAGGGCATGCTGGGTCTTGTAGTTATGCAACAGCTGGAGGCATACTACTTTGGCTGGGGATGCTGGGGACTGCAGTTATGCAACAGCTGGAGACACACTGGTTTGCTACATAACTCAGTGTGCCTTCAGCTGTTGCAAAACTACAACTCCCAGCAGTCACCGACAGCCAACGGGCATGCTGGGAGTTGTAGTTATGCAACCAGCAGATGCACTACTACAACTCCCAGCATGCACTGTAGCTGTTTGTGCAAGCTGGGAGTTGTAGTTACACAACAGCTGAAGGTACACTTTTCCATAGAAAAAATGTGCCTCCAGCTGTTGCAAAACTACAAGTCCCAGCATGCCCATAAGGGCATGCTGGGAGTTGTTGTGGTCTGCCTCCTGCTGTTGCATAACTACAGCTCCCGAAACCGGCCGACGAATCAGGGCGATCGTGAGGTGGCACCAGTGCCACCTCACCCCTGCAGGCTCTGGCTGTTTGGGGCCGTCGGAGACGGCCCCGAACAGCCTGTAATTCCTGCCGCAGATCGCTGGACTGAATTGTCCAGCGATCTGCGGCCATCGCCGACATGGGGGGGCATAATGACCCCCCTGGGCAATATGCCCCGATGCCTGCTGAACGATTTCAGCAGGCATCGGGCACCGGCTCCCCTCCAGCTAGCGGCGGGGGGCCGGGATTTGACAGGACGTACTCAAACGTCCTGAGTCCTTAAGGACTCGGAAAAGGGGCCGTTTGAGTACGTCCTGCGTCCTTAAGGGGTTAAAGGGGAACTCTGGCCCTAATACATCTTATCCCCTATCCAAAGGATAGGGGATAAGATGTATGATCGTGGGGGTCCCGCCGCTGGGGACCCCCGCAATCTTTCATTCTGCACCCACCTTTGTGAGCTCTCCACAGTGCTGGAGGCTCCAAGTGTGAAGTGTGACGACCACGAGGCTGGAGTGTCGTGACGCGCTGCGGAGAGCTCACGAAGATGGGTGCGGAATGACAGATTGAGGGGGTCCCCATTGGCAGGACCCCCGCGATCATACATCTTATCCCCTATCCTTTGGATAGGGGATAAGATGTATTTGGGCCGGAGTACCCCTTTAAGTGCCATGTCCAGTCTCTTCTTGGTAGATGGGAAAGTGTGAAAGTAGTGTGCACTGGTGAATGGTCAGACAAAGTCCTCGGGCCTATGTCTGAGGTCTGGACAGAGGCCAGTGTGCTTTCGTGACACAGGATATAATGTAGACGCTGTGCAGAATGGGGAAAGTTGGAGTAAAAGGAGAAAGTGTATTCTCCAGGATGCATGAGCCTCCAAGATTTAGTGAGACCCATTTCATGAAGCTTGTTTTTTAGAGTGCACAGGGCAAGGGGGGAATACAGCATAGAGGAGTCCCAGGTTGGATCTAGAGTAATATTGAGATCAGCTCCTAGTATTATAGGACCCTTTGCGAAAGCTCGCAACTCCTTCAGCGTCCTGAGCAGTCAAGGAACTTGTTTCTTATTTGGAGCGTACAGTGATGCAAAGGTGTAAAGTATGGATCCAACCTTACCTTTTAAGAACAAGGCTCTTCCGTCGCCAGAATCATGACATGCGGTCCAGGAAAAAGGAACCTCTCTCTTCACCCCAATGAAAGCATCTTTAGAAGAATTATTGGTTCCACTATGAAGCCAAGAGAAGAAATAGTTAGTCGGCAGTTTAGATATTCTTTCTTTTTTGAAATGTGTTTCCTGCAAGAAGGCCACTCAAACTTGCTCCTTTTTTAACAAAGAGAGTACAATGTGGCACTTACAGGGAGCATTAAACCCTTTAACATTGTAATAGAGAAATTTAAAAGAAGCCATCAGAACTGCTGCATCGGGCAATGGGATAGCGGTAATAGATTGAGGCAAAGGACAAATGAGTGATTAAGGACCAGGAAGGAGATGGATGGGAGGAGGGTAGGGAGAAGAAAAGCAAACAAAGATGGGAAAGAGGAGTAAAAGGAAAAAGAGAGTAAGAAAGAAGAGATAAAGAACAGAAAAAATCAATTAGACTAGAGAAAATTTGCTTATGAGATTTGGAATCATTGAAAAAAGTGTGTGTGGGGGCGGAGGGGGTTGAGAAAAAGGGGGAGGGGGAATGGGGGGGTGGGGGAGGCATAGGAGAAAGGAAGGGGTAGTGCACCTGAGCAGAGAATGTCCAATAAGCATAGGAGACAACATAAAATGCAGGTCTTATACAGGTAATATGAGACAGAGATGCCTGAAATATTAATAATGCAATACTCAAACACGTAGATTCTGGTGTCGCCTGGTCTGGATAGTGCACACACCCCACCGCAGCAGCTTGGGAACTGGCAAGTGTCAGCTCCTGATGGTTGCAGCATAGAACCAGTCCAGTCCCGATCAAGACCCATTAATCCACGATCTGAGATATACATCATAGGTGTAGCATTCTATCATAGCCAGACAGGGACTAGGTAAGGGAATATGGGATTATGGTATGGTTGGAGCAGAAGAGTAAAAATGGGGGGGGGGGGGGATAAAAGCAAAACGCATGCAAAGATAGGGTGCCACCTCATTATGTCCATCAGAGGTAAAAATAAAAGAAAAACAGGTACAAAGCGAACAGGTTCACCTGGAGCGATCCTCATAGTGGCAATACAGGCAGTCCTGCAGAACTAACTCTTGGGCAGACCGAAGCGGCATCTCAGGGAGGAACGCTGTTGTAGAGCTTCTGCTGTTTCATTGACTACTTCCATGCTTTCGGAGATTTCATCCCGTCAGTTCTCATCCATGGCAGGAGCTTAGGGAGCAGCGGCAGTGTGTGGCACATTTGAACTGGTAACCAAGATGGTATCTCAATCGGCTGAATGCCCAAGAAGGGCCAGACCTTTTCCAAGTCGTCAGGAGAATGAATGGCAAGGCGTTTTCCATCTTTCAGGATGGAGAAGCCAAAAGGAAAGAGCCACATATATGGGAGCCTCAATTTACGCAGAATCCTGCGTTTTGCCAGTGTGGAAGGAGCAATGTCCTGAAATATCTGAACAGGTAGGCCATCAAAAAGTAGAGATTCTCAGTCTCCCGATTAGCTTTCAAAATGGCCGCAGCTCAAGAGCCCACATACCAAATCCCTAGGTGGTTCATCGGGTGAGGGCTTAGGATGCAGGGCCCGGTGGACCCACTCAATAATGATGGCGGCAGCTCTGTCTTCCCCCAGCAACGTGGTAAAGATCCATCTTGTCACAGCTGGGAGAGCCTCCTGTGCAAAGGATTCCGGTATGCCTTTACTGCGTACATTTTTTCTCCTACTCCTATTTTCCTGGTCCTCTAGCATGAGGAAAGCTCTATTGAGCTGGTTCTCCTGGGTGGAGATTTATCAAAACCTGTGCAGAGGAAAATTGCCCAGTTGCCCATAGCAACCAATCAGATCACTTCTTTCATTTTGCAGAGGCCCTGTTAGAAATGAAAGAAGCGACCTGATTGGTTGCTATAGGCAACTGGGCAATTTTCCTCTGGACAGGTTTTGATGAATCTCCCATCTGGTGTTGGAGCTGGTGCGCAGTGCAGTCGCAGAAGGAGACTGTGGCCCAGATTTATCAAAGAATGTCTATGGTAGAGCTATTTTCCAACATTTCTTTGGGTGATGGGTCATCTTATTTATCAAGAATTTGCAGCAGGATGATGAATTTTGCGCAGCTCTGCTGTGGTGGGAAAAGCTCTGCCACATACACTTTTCTAGATGCTTGTAGACACTTTCCCGGGTCCTGAATTTGGCAGGTTAGGTATTTTCACAGAGCTTCCTCCACATTTTAACTTGCAATTTAGAACAGAAGGGGAGTGGGACGCTGTCATCCACAAGAAGTTGAAGGTTGAATTGCGGAAGATAGAAGTGATTCTCACGCCTACTGGTAGGTGGTGTAGCTTTGCGCCTAAAAAAAAGTGCCTTGGCGCACAAAATAGCGACTTTTGACAAAAGTCGCAAATGATAAATACGTGACCACTGCATGGTCAAAAAGAAAAAGTTATACTGGTAGGCAAAAAGAGTGAAACAGTCTATATCAAAAGGTGCAAAAAAGTCGCTAAATATGTTTCTTGCGCCTGAACTGCGCCAAAACATAGACCAAAAAAATGCTCTAACAGCAAAGATAAATCTCTCCATGTGTCTGTATACTGCAGCTTCCAGGTGCTCTGTGCGGCCCCAATATGGCGGACCTCAGTCTTGATTTCAGCTAGCTCTTGTAGCACGGATTAAACGCTGTTTGCATTGATTTAGCTACAGCCTATTGCACGGTTATCTTGATGAGAGATTTAGACAGAGAAATCTTAGGGTCCTCGCCCCCCAGAATCGGCCTGGCTTCCATAATAGCTTTCAGCGTCCAACTCATCTTCCCTCACAGCTTAACTGGTGGGAGCCGGTGCCATCTTGGAGAGCCGTGCCAGACTCTTATCCAGCTTTTTCTTGAGGAATTTGGCCATATCTGCTTGATTTTTTTGCCCCTTGGTTGTGCCAGGGGTATTGCCTTCATTTTCCTTGTCCACTCTACCCATTTTAGCAGCTGTACGTGGCTTTTTTAAGCAGGTTTAGGTTGCGGCTGTGGAGAGCAGCTCAGGCAAGCAGCCATCCAGCTCAGCGGACAGGCTCTGCCCAGCCATTATGAAAACTTTTTTTGATAGAATGGTGAACTCTTTAAAAGCTCTTTCCTCATTTTTAAAATAAAGCATCACATTTCCTATTAATATTTGCCCAAAAGACAAACATAAGTATAAGTTTAAGTATTATTATTTTATTTAAAAAAATATTTTATTTGTTTTTAGTCAGGTGTCTCCAAATGTTTCATTGAATATTATTGTTATTAAATATACAAGATGACAACAACATATTGGCCTAAGTGCAAGTGGATATAACAAATTGACAAAGTTTTACATATGGTTTCAATCTGTGTAAGTGGTGGAGTATTAATGCCAATCATTCTAGGACAAAATGTCCTACTTTGGGTAATGTAGAGTACATAAACCAAATGCCAATAATCAAAGGTAATCCATAGTTCATGGCAAACTCTGTTGACAAGGCTTTGCTTGCTTAAATTGAGACCAGGTGTCTAACCATATACAAATAAACAGAAAAAACAGGAGACATTTTGGCATGGTATACATTTTTAATGGAATAACTTTGTTAGTTTTCTTGTCCAGTTATGCTAGGATACAACAAAGCCAAAGATTATGGAATTATTGTGTGTGAAGCACAAATCATGTTTCTACATCTTATTGCTTGGGAACCAAAATATGAGTAATACAAGATTTTCCATGTATCAGTGTAAGTACATTAGGTTTTGCTATAAATGAGTGTGTCATAATTTAATGTCTCAAGGAATGACTAAGATTTCTAAAACCAACACTAAGAACTTCCCTTGTTATATACTTTCCATGCATGCCTAATATTTGATTCATAAAAACCATAGAAACACAGAAATATCATACTTTTATTGGTACTTTATTATACAGTAAATTTACATATCATAGATATTAGCATACAGACTTGGATTGACAAGTCTGTGTGCTAATTTTAAAGAGGATTTGTGGCCTCTCCTGACATGTCTAGTTTAGTAACTACGCTGTACTTGTATTCTCTACGAAAGAACAATTCTTGTATTCTTAGGACCTTATGCTGTGCTTTTCCTCGGTTATTTCCCCTAGACATGTATGAATAAATAAATAAATAGACAAATGGGTGTTACAACTACCTCTTGTTAAAGGGGTGTGCCTTACACAGTCAGAATTGATTGGACATTGATTTCACTGGAAAACAACCCTGACTTGAAACACTGAATTGTCAATTTAACAGATGATCAGCACAATGTAGAGATCTAACAAAAGATGCTTCGGATTTGTTGTTTTATGAAGAGTACAAATATTTACTGAAACAGATATATCAGGAGAAGCCACATGTCCTCTTTAAATTGTGCCCTTGTAATTAGAAAAAACACTTAAAATGACAAACATTTTGATTATACATTATTTGAGACCAGTTTGTGGCGGGTATTTATAAACATATTGGCCCTCATTTTCTATCGCCAAACCGACAGCATTTGTCGTGTTTATGTTGTCGCACATTGTCTGCGCCATGGCTCAGACAATGTGCGACATGTTGCAACACTAATTCCCGAACCACCCGACTCGGCTTGCTGAAAAGCCTAAAAAGGGGCGTTCCCCGACAAAAACCTTACTTTCACACATATTCACCAATTTTCCCGACCACATTACTCGGGTTTTGTGTTGTTTTTTAACCGGCAGCTACAAGATGCTGCAAAAAACGTGTTCAAGTTTGTGCAAACTATTTCCCAACCAGGGTGCCTCCAGTTGTTGCAAAACTACACTTCTCAGCATGCCCCAACCGGCAAATGCTGTCCGGGCATGCTGGGAGTAGTAGTTTCAAAACAGCTGGAGGAACCCTGCTTGAAAAACACTGAGCAAAGTGTGCAGGGAGAAAAATAAAACATTAACATTTTGCTCACCTTGTCCCAGTCCCTTCAGATTCGTCTCCGTGTGTTCTGGAGTTTCCTCTCTTCTTGGTACACTAGGACCTTTCCTTTTCAGCCAATCACTGGCCGCAGTGGTGTCACGTGTCAAGCCAGTGATTGGTTGATGGGGAGAGGTCTTGTTCTGCAGTAATACACTAGGTTTCCCAGGTCCCGTGGAAGATTTGAAATCCGCCTGGGAATTAAGCCCGGTGTATTACTGCAGTACAAGAATGTGACAGGAGTGGGGGGGGGGGGGGGGGATGTGACAGGAGGGGGGAGAGGAATGTGACAGGAGGGGGGAGAGGAATGTGACAGGAGGGGGGGGGGGGGAGAGGGGAATGTGACAAGGGGGGAATGTGACAGGAGGGGGGAAAGGAATGTGACAGGAGGGGGGGGGGATGTGACAGGAGGGGGGAGAGGAATGTGACAGGAGGGGGGGGGGAGAGGGGAATGTGACAAGGGGGGAATGTGACAGGAGGGGGGAAAGGAATGTGACAGGAGGGGGGGGATGTGACAGGAGGGGGGAGAGGAATGTGACAGGAGGGGGGGGGGGAGAGGGGAATGTGACAAGGGAGGAATGTGACAGGAGGGGGGAGAGGAATGTGACAGGAGGGGGTGGAGAGGGGAATGTGACAAGGGGGGAATGTGACAGGGGAGGGGAGAGGAATGTGACAGGAGGATGGGGAGAGGGGAATGTGACAGGGGGGAATGTGACAGGAGGGGGGAGAGGAATGTGACAGGAGGGGGGGAGAGGGGAATGTGACAAGGGGGGAATGTGACAGGAGGGGGGAGAGGAATGTGACAGGAGGGGGGGGAGAGGGGAATGTGACAAGGGGGGAATGTGACAGGAGGGGGGAGAGGAATGTGACAGGAGGGGGGGGGAGAGGGGAATGTGACAAGGGGGGAATGTGACAGGAGGGGGGAGAGGAATGTGACAGGAGGGGGTGGAGAGGGGAATGTGACAAGGGGGGAATGTGACAGGAGGGGGGAGAGGAATGTGACAGGAGGTGGGGGAAGAGGGGAATGTGACAAGGGGGGAATGTGACAGGAGGGGGGAGAGGAATGTGACAGGAGGGTGTGGAGAGGGGAATGTGACAAGGGGGGAATGTGACAGGAGGGGGGAGAGGAATGTGACAGGAGGGGGGGGAGAGGGGAATGTGACAAGGGGGGAATGTGACAGGAGGGGGGGGAGAGGGGAATGTGACAAGGGGGGAATGTGACAGGAGGGGGGAGAGGAATGTGACAGGAGGGGGGGGGAGAGGGGAATGTGACAAGGGGGGAATGTGACAGGAGGGGGAGAGGAATGTGACAGGAGGGGGTGGAGAGGGGAATGTGACAAGGGGGGAATGTGACAGGAGGGGGGAGAGGAATGTGACAGGAGGGGGGGAGAGGGGAATGTGACAGGGGGGAATGTAACAGGAGGGGGGAGAGGAATGTGACAGGAGGGGGGGAGAGGGGAATGTGACAAGGGGGGGAATGTGACAGGAGGGGGGGGAGGAATGTGACAGGAGGGGGGGGGGGGAGGAATGTGACAAGGGGGGAATGTGACTGGAGGGGGTTTGGGAATGTGCTTTCTGTTTGCTGGAGCCATAATCTCCAGCAAGCAGAAAGCAGTTCTTTTCTCACACTCCCGCACTTCTGAGTGGAATTAATTCTGACAGGAATCTTGTCAGAATCCGAGAGGGATTCTGCTGCGACACTATAACTCATATGCGACATTGTGCGGCACTCACATGCGACACATTAGTAAATATGTGTGAAAATCCCTAGCTATCAGTGGAAAAAAAGAAAAAATACAACCTGGAAAACTTAGTAAATGAGGGCCAATGGCCAATTAACTCATAGACCAACTAAAAAGGTGGTCCAAAGAACCCTAATTTCCCATACCACTTATAAAAATGGGTAATCTTTATTAAATTCACACAAACACATGATTTAAAATCACTTTAATCAGTTCAGAAATATCGATATGTAAAGAACTTAACGAATTGAAACCCAGGAGAGGCAAATTTAATCTAACAGTAGGGGAAGCCCATGCATTAAAACAGTTACAACAGAATGATTCAATTACAATAAAGCCCTTTGATAAAGGGGGCAACATTGTTGTAATGAACAAAGAAGATTACAAAGGCATGGTAATGCATTTACTAAGCAATCAGGATACTTATGTAAGGCTAGATGCCAACCCTACAAATAAATACCTTGAAAAATTGAAAACCATGTTGGTTCAAGCAAAACATGATGATTTAATTACAGAAAATGAGTTTTCAACCCACTCTGGCGACACACTCTGTACACACTACCAAAAATACATAAAAAACTAGATCCAATTCCAGGTATACCAATTATTTCGGGGAATGACAATCTAACCCAGGGGATCAGTAATTATGTGGACTGTATCTTAGCTCATTTTGTTCCAACTCTTCCATCTTTTATCGCTATTCTTGATATAGAGGCCTTGTGTACTAATATTAGGTATGATTTAGGCCTAAAGGCAGTGACTTATTTTTTGAACACGAGGTGAACACCATTCACGAGACACAACCACTTTGTATTGTCACTTTTAAGATTTCTTTTGACGCACAATTATTTCTTGTTTGATCGGCACTTTCATTTACAAAAGAAAGGCACAACTATGGGCATGGCATGTGTGCCAAATTTTGCAAACCTTTTTCTCGGGTGGTGGGAAGACACTATTGTTTTCTATGACACTTATTCAGAGTGCACTAATCACATTTTGTTTTGGGGTTGATATATAGACGATGTTTTGCTTTTTTGGGATGGCACAATCACTTAATTTTATGATTTTGTAAAGGCCCTTAATATAAACGATTTAGGAATGCACTTCACCTTTGAAATACACAAGCACACTCTTATTTTTTTTAATCTCAAGATTTCTTTGGAGTCTGATGGTGGAATTCTTACAGAAATATACAGATAACCCACATCTATAAATAGTTTTCTGGAATGGAGGAGTTTTCATCCAGGCCCATTAAAGAAAGGAATACCAACCGGGCAATACCTCCGGGCAAAACTGAACTTTTCAAATACAGAATAATTTCTTAAAGAAAGTAATCTTCTATATCACAGATATAGGTCAAGAGGCTACCCAAAGAAGGTTCTGCATAGAGCCTTGATACCCCTAGAGAGGTATTGCTAAATGATAAACCAACAATGGAGAGTAAAAATAAAGTACAGTGGTCCCTCAACATATGATATTAATTGGTTCCAGGAGAACCATCATATGTTGAAACCATCATATGTCGAGTACGTATGTCTATGTAAAAATGGTAATTGGTTCTGGGGCCTTGGAACCATTGTATGTTGAATACATATCTCTATGGGAAACTGTTAATTGGTTCTGGGATGACCATTGTATGTGGAGTGTATGGGGAGTGTTTAACAAACCAGGGTGCCTCCAGCTGTTGCACAACTACAACTCCCAGCATGCATGTACAGCCAATGACTGTCTGGGCATGCTGAGAGTTATAGTTTTGCAACAGCTGGAGGCACATTGATAGGAAAACATTGATGTATGGGGTGTATAGTGTGTATATGTATTGTATGTGATGTGTGACATCGCATACAGTACTGTACAGTTCTTTAAATACCTTCAGGGGGGGGGGGGCAGAATGTCCTCCATTACGATCCTGCCGACTACAGCTCTATAGGAAAGGAAGGGGAGGGCAGCCAGCAGCTCATTGGATGGCTTCAGCAAGATGCTGCAGGCTATTGGCTATGGCTGCACTGGGGGGGGGGGGGGGGGGGGCTTACATGGAGCTCACAGTGGAAGCCTGTATGAGTTAGCAGGACAGCATGTGAGTAACAGGAGGCAGAACGGGGCACACGGGGCACATTAAACAACTATCTGTCACTTGCTGAAGTTGTCAGCGCTGTCAGATAGCTGTTTGTACGATGGCCCCGACACACAGCAGCATCATATGTCGATGCTGCCTTCAACATACGATGGGCTCTGAGAGGCCATCATATGTTGAAATGATCATATGTCGAGGCCATCATAAGTTGAGGGGTCACTGTACCGTATTTATCGGTGTATACCACGCACCGTCCTATAACACGCACCCTCATTTTACCAAGGATATTTGGGTAAAAAAAGTTTTTTTGCGCCACCAATTCTACTTTGTAATGATATCAGTCATTTTACCCAAAAATCTATGGCGAAACGGGAAAAAGAATCATTGTGCGACAAAATTGAAAAAATACAGCCATTTTGTAACTTTTGGGGGCTTCCGTTTCTACGTAGTAAAATTTTTGGGTAAAAATGACAACTTATCTTTATTCTTTAGGTCCATACGGTTAAAATGATACCCTACTTGTATAGGTTTGATTTTGTATTACTTCAGAAAAAAAATCATAACTACATGCAGGAAAATGTATACGTTTAAAATTGTCATCTTCTGACCTCTATAACTTTTTAATTTTTCCGTGTTCAGGGCGCTATGAGGGTAAATTTTTTGCGCTGTGATCTGAAGTTTTTGTTGGTACCATTTTTGCATTGATCTGACTTTTTGATCTCTTTTTATTCATCTTTTCATGATATCAAAAGTGACCAAAAATACGCTATTATGGACTTTGGAATTTTTTTGTGCGTACGCCATTGACCGTGCGGTTTACTTAGCAGTATATTTTTTTAATGCGGACATTTCCGCACGCGGCGATACCACATATTTTTATTTTGGTTTTTATGTACACTCTTTTTTTTTTTTTTATTATTGGAAATGCCGGGTGATTCAAACTTTTATTAGGGGAAGGGATAATTCAAAGGGTTAATGATTTTTTTACACTTTTCTTTTGCAATATTATAGCCCCCATAGGGGGCTATAACATTGCATTTACTGATCTTTAACACTGTTCAATGCATCTCCATAGAGATGCAATAATCAGTGTTTTCGGCGATTGGTTGCTCAAGCATGGATCTCAGGCTTGAAGCATTCATTCGGCGATCGGACTGCAGGACGGAAGGTAAAAGACCTTCCTCCTGTAGTACAGCTGTTCGGGATGCCGCGATTTAGCTGTGGCGATCCCGAACAGCTCCCTGAGCTAGCCAGGCACTTTTACTTTCACTTTTAGCCGCGTGGCTCAGCTTTGAGCGCACGGCTAAAGGGTTAATAGCGCGCTATTAGCGGCGGGTCCCGGCTTCACTATGATGCCAGGCCCGCCGTGATATGATGTGGGGTCACTGTGGGACCCCGCGTTATATCACGGGAGCGGGACCAAGGACGTACTCATACGTCCTTGGTCCTTAAGGGGTTAAAGAACATCTGGTAAAAAGTCATTTTGTCGAAAGTACAACAGCAACCTGGTTAAAATCATCTACCACAGGGTTTTTTTTTCCATGGGGAAATTGCAGTTTTTACTGAATTATGCCCAAAATGAAATAACTTGGCATGTGTGCCAAATTTTGCAAACCTTTTTCTCGGGTGGTGGGAGGACACTATTGTTTTCTATGACACTTATTCAGAGTGCACTAATCACATTTTGTTTTGGGGTTGATATATAGACGATGTTTTGCTTTTTTGGGATGACACAATCACTTAATTTTATGATTTTGTAAAGGCCCTTAATATAAACGATTTAGGAATGCACTTCACCTTTGAAATACACAAGCACACTCTTATTTTTTTTAATCTCAAGATTTCTTTGGAGTCTGATGGTGGAATTCTTACAGAAATATACAGATAACCCACATCTATAAATAGTTTTCTGGAATGGAGGAGTTTTCATCCAGGCCCATTAAAGAAAGGAATACCAACCGGGCAATACCTCCGGGCAAAACTGAACTTTTCAAATACAGAATAATTTCTTAAAGAAAGTAATCTTCTATATCACAGATATAGGTCAAGAGGCTACCCAAAGAAGGTTCTGCATAGAGCCTTGATACCCCTAGAGAGGTATTGCTAAATGATAAACCAACAATGGAGAGTAAAAATAAAGTACAGTGGTCCCTCAACATATGATATTAATTGGTTCCAGGAGAACCATCATATGTTGAAACCATCATATGTCGAGTACGTATGTCTATGTAAAAATGGTAATTGGTTCTGGGGCCTTGGAACCATTGTATGTTGAATACATATCTCTATGGGAAACTGTTAATTGGTTCTGGGATGACCATTGTATGTGGAGTGTATGGGGAGTGTTTAACAAACCAGGGTGCCTCCAGCTGTTGCACAACTACAACTCCCAGCATGCATGTACAGCCAATGACTGTCTGGGCATGCTGAGAGTTATAGTTTTGCAACAGCTGGAGGCACATTGATAGGAAAACATTGATGTATGGGGTGTATAGTGTGTATATGTATTGTATGTGATGTGTGACATCGCATACAGTACTGTACAGTTCTTTAAATACCTTCAGGGGGGGGGCAGAATGTCCTCCATTACGATCCTGCCGACTACAGCTCTATAGGAAAGGAAGGGGAGGGCAGCCAGCAACTCATTGGATGGCTTCAGCAAGATGCTGCAGGCTATTGGCTATGGCTGCACTGGGGGGGGGGGGGGGGGGGCGGGGCTTACATGGAGCTCACAGTGGAAGCCTGTATGAGTTAGCAGGACAGCATGTGAGTAACAGGAGGCAGAACGGGGCACACGGGGCACATTAAACAACTATCTGTCACTTGCTGAAGTTGTCAGCGCTGTCAGATAGCTGTTTGTACGATGGCCCCGACACACAGCAGCATCATATGTCGATGCTGCCTTCAACATACGATGGGCTCTGAGAGGCCATCATATGTTGAAATTATCATATGTCGAGGCCATCATAAGTTGAGGGGTCACTGTACCGTATTTATCGGTGTATACCACGCACCGTCCTATAACACGCACCCTCATTTTACCAAGGATATTTGGGTAAAAAAAGTTTTTTTGCGCCACCAATTCTACTTTGTAATGATATCAGTCATTTTACCCAAAAATCTATGGCGAAACGGGAAAAAGAATCATTGTGCGACAAAATTGAAAAAATACAGCCATTTTGTAACTTTTGGGGGCTTCCGTTTCTACGTAGTAAAATATTTTGGTAAAAATGACAACTTATCTTTATTCTTTAGGTCCATACGGTTAAAATGATACCCTACTTGTATAGGTTTGATTTTGTATTACTTCAGAAAAAAAATCATAACTACATGCAGGAAAATGTATACGTTTAAAATTGTCATCTTCTGACCTCTATAACTTTTTAATTTTTCCGTGTTCAGGGCGCTATGAGGGTAAATTTTTTGCGCTGTGATCTGAAGTTTTTGTTGGTACCATTTTTGCATTGATCTGACTTTTTGATCTCTTTTTATTAATCTTTTCATGATATCAAAAGTGACCAAAAATACGCTATTATGGACTTTGGAATTTTTTTGTGCGTACGCCATTGACCGTGCGGTTTACTTAGCAGTATATTTTTTTAATGCGGACATTTCCGCACGCGGCGATACCACATATTTTTATTTTGGTTTTTATGTAAAAATTTTTTTTTTTTTTATTATTGGAAATGCCGGGTGATTCAAACTTTTATTAGGGGAAGGGATAATTCAAAGGGTTAATGATTTTTTTACACTTTTCTTTTGCAATATTATAGCCCCCATAGGGGGCTATAACATTGCATTTACTGATCTTTAACACTGTTCAATGCATCTCCATAGAGATGCAATAATCAGTGTTTTCGGCGATTGGTTGCTCAAGCATGGATCTCAGGCTTGAAGCATTCATTCGGCGATCGGACTGCAGGACGGAAGGTAAAAGACCTTCCTCCTGTAGTACAGCTGTTCGGGATGCCGCGATTTAGCTGTGGCGATCCCGAACAGCTCCCTGAGCTAGCCAGGCACTTTTACTTTCACTTTTAGCCGCGTGGCTCAGCTTTGAGCGCACGGCTAAAGGGTTAATAGCGCGCTATTAGCGGCGGGTCCCGGCTTCACTATGATGCCAGGCCCGCCGTGATATGATGTGGGGTCACTGTGGGACCCCGCGTTATATCACGGGAGCGGGACCAAGGACGTACTCATACGTCCTTGGTCCTTAAGGGGTTAAAGAACATCTGGTAAAAAGTCATTTTGTCGAAAGTACAACAGCAACCTGGTTAAAATCATCTACCACAGGGTTTTTTTTTCCATGGGGAAATTGCAGTTTTTACTGAATTATGCCCAAAATGAAATAACTTAAAAATCCAGTAGATGGGAGAAAATACGAGATTAGGGACTTCATAAATTGCCAACCAACAGGAGTAATCAATATTGCTCAATGTGGTTGTCGAAAAATCTACGCAGGTAAAACAACTCAACAATTACCGTACATACTCGTATATACTTGAATGTGCGTCGTCATCAAGGCAACGTCACTAGTCCGGGGCAGGCACGGAGAAGAGGGCCCCTCCGGTGAAAATGGACAGCCCGGAACAATTAACCCTCCCCACCGGACGGTCCCTGCAGCATAGATGGCCTGGACCAGCTCACCCTTCCTTCCCAACGAGGGGAGGTGAGTAGAAAACAAAAGGGGAGGTCTGAACGATGACGAAGGCCGCAGTGGTCTTCAACCTGCGGACCTCCAGAGGTTTCAAAACTACAAATCCCAGCCAATGGCTGCCTGGGCATGCTGGGAGTTGTAGTTTTGCAACATCTGTAGGTCCGCAGGTTGAAGACCACTGATGAAGGGATTGACAGGCGGTGATGATGAAGGGGGGATGATGACTGGGGTATGGATGATGAGGGGGGTCTGGATGATGACATGGGGGAATCATGTATTTCCCATCCTAGGCTTATAGTCGAGTCAATAACTTTTCCTGGGTTTGGGGTGCAATTAGGGGCCTCGGCTTATATTCGGGTTGGCTTATATTCTAGTATATTCGGTACATACAAAAGTTTAGCATTTTTCTGAATTTCATGGCGGTGACATATCTTCCCTTAGATTTTGGGGTCTGGCTAGACTCAGATTGGGACCAAGAGGTAGAACTCTAGATAAGATGTTACTTTTTGAGAAATCTAAATGGATTCACAGACTTCATAGTCCAAAAGGACTAAATGAAGGATTTCATTTTGTGTAATTTATTTAATTAACTGACAGATTATATATTGATTTATGGAAAAAATGCAAGAGTAATTTTTGTCACACAGCTGTACATTTGGGAGTTTTTAACTATTCAGTGAGCAGTAAAAAATAGAAGTATGACCCTAGAATAAGTACGTAGAGTCACCCTTGGAACATAAGGAGTGGAGAAAAATAGAAGAAAATAGTTTTTAATTTTCTATCTTATTTAGTACTAGCTGAATACCCGCGTGACCTGGTTTTTCCTTCCTAATCCTTGTTGGGGAGGAAAATAAACAAAGGAGGAAGCTTTTGACTTCATATCCCGTCCCCATATATTGTTGTCATATCCCAACCCCATATCCCGACCTCCTATCCCGACCTCCGATCCCGTCATCATATCTCAACCTCATATCCCGTCCTCACATCTCGTCCTCATATCCGGACCTCCTATCCCGTCCTCCTATCCTGACCTCCTATCTCGACCTCCAATCTCGACCTCCTATCCCGACCTCCTATCCCGACCTTAGATCCCGACCTCCTATCCAGTCCATCTAATCCAACCTCCTATCCCATCCTCCTATCACGACCTCCTATCCCGGTCTTCCTATCCCGGTCCTCCTATCCCATCCTACTATCCCGTCCTCCTATCCCGTCCTCCTATCCCGTCCTCCTATCCCGACCTCCTATCCCGACCCGTAATATGTGTACCAGGTATTGAAATATCTCCAGACATACAGAAGTTATGTGGGAACATACATTTCCCATTGATTTGCATGGGACTTTAAACAAAAACCCTGACCCTCAAAAATGGGGGTAGTTAAGATTTAAATTAACTATTGTATATTTTAAGTGGACATATAAGTAACATGTGACCAAGTATTATCGAAATATCTCCAGCCGTTTGGAAGTTATGCAGTAACATATATTAAACATAACCCCCCCCCTGGCAAATGGGGTGAGTAAGGGTTAAATCACCTGTCCTATGTTTGTTGTAGACATATAAGTAACATGTGTGCTAAGTTTCATTTTAATATCTTTAGCCGTTTGGACGTGATTGTGGAACATACATACATACACACACACACACACACATGTTGAGTTTTATATATATAGATATGAAGAAAGTATAAGATAGGTGATATTGAATATAAGTAATGACAAATGTCACGATTCGGCTTACGGGTTGTGGATCCGCTGTGTCAGCGAGGGATTGGCGTGGACCGTGCTAGTGGACCGGTTCTAAGAGGCTACTGGTTTTCACCAGAGCCCGCCGCAAAGCGGGATGGTCTTGCTGCGGCAGTAGCAACCAGGTCGTATCCACTAGCAACGGCTCTACCTCGCTGACTGCTGAGAAGGCGTGGGACAGAAGGACAAGGCAGAGGCAAGGTCAGACGTAGCAGAAGGTCGGGGGCAGGCGGCAAGGTTCGTAGTCAGGATGGATAGCAGAAGTTCAGGTACACAGGCTTTGGACACACTAAACGCTTTCACTGGCACAAGGCAACAAGATCCGGCAAGGGAGTGCAAGGGAGGAGATCAGATATAGCCAGGGAGCAGGTGGAAGCCAATTAAGCTAATTGGGCCAGGCACCAATCATTGGTGCACTGGCCCTTTAAGTCTCAGAGAGCTGGCGCGCGCGCGCCCTAGAGAGCGGAGCCGCGCGCGCCAGCACATGACAGCAGGGGACCGGGACGGGTAAGTGACCTGGGATGCGATTCGCGAGCGGGCGCGTCCCGCTGTGCGAATCGCATCCCCGACGGCCATGACAGTGCAGCGCTGTCCGCTCCCCTGGGATGAGGACACCGGGAAAGAATGGAGGGTTTCCTCAACGGGAGGCAGCACAGCAGGAGTGGGAATGGGGAGGGAGGGCAGAGGGCGAAGCCTGGCACGGGGCAGTGTGACACCAGGACGGGGGCCATGAGGAGGCACAGAGGCTTGCCTGACGGGACTGGGAGGGGGGGAGAGGCACTTCCCATGGCAGGCAGAGTCCCAGTTCTTGATCTCCCCGGTGGTCCAATCAAGGGTGGGGGAATGAAGCCGGAGCCATGGCAGACCGAGGAGGACCTCAGAGGTACAGCCGGGGAGAACGAAGAGCTCAATCCTCTCGAGGTGGGGTCCAATAGACATCAGGAGGGGTTCTGTGCGGTAACGCACGGTGCAGTCCAATCTGGCTCCGTTGACCGCGGAAATGTAGAGCGGCTTGACGAGACGGGTCACCGGGATGCTGAATTTATTCACAAAGGACTCCAATATAAAATTTCCAGAGGCACCAGAGTCCAAGCAGGCCACGGCTGAGAGGGAGGAGTTGGCTGAAGGAGAAATCCGCACGGGCACCGTGAGACGTGGAGAAGCAGACTTAGAACCAAGAGACGCCACACCCACGTGAGCTGGGTGCGTGCGTGCGTTTCCCAGGCATGGAGGACGGATAGGGCAATCCACCAAGAAATGCTCGGTACTGGCACAGTACAGACAGAGATTTTCTTCTCTACGGCGATTCCTCTCTTCCTGGGTCAGGCGAGACCGATCCACTTGCATGGCCTCCTCGGCGGGAGGCCCAGGCGTAGACTGCAAAGGATGCTGTGGGAGAGGTGCCCAGAGATCTAAGTCTTTTTCCTGGCGGAGCTCTTGGTGTCGCTCAGAAAAACGCATGTCAATGCGGGTAGCCAAATGGATGAGTTCTTGGAGGTTGGCAGGAATCTCTCGTGCGGCCAGCACATCCTTGATGCGACTGGATAGGCCTTTTTTAAAGGTCGCGCAGAGAGCCTCGTTATTCCAGGATAGTTCAGAAGCAAGAGTACGGAATTGTATGGCGTACTCGCCAACGGAAGAATTACCCTGGACCAGGTTCAGCAAGGCAGTCTCAGCAGAAGAGGCTCGGGCAGGTTCCTCAAAGACACTTCGGACTTCAGCGAAGAAGGACTGGACTGTGGCTGTGGCAGGATCATTGCGGTCCCAGAGCGGTGTGGCCCAAGACAAGGCCTTTCCTGAAAGAAGGCTTACTACGAACGCCACCTTAGACCGTTCTGTAGGAAACAAGTCCGACAACATCTCCATATGCAGGGAACACTGAGACAAAAATCCACGGCAGAGTCTGGAGTCCCCATCAAATTTGTCCG
Source organism: Hyla sarda (assembly GCF_029499605.1). Lineage (NCBI taxonomy): Eukaryota > Metazoa > Chordata > Amphibia > Anura > Hylidae > Hyla > Hyla sarda. The sequence continues at coordinate 81,424,437 of NC_079196.1, read as the reverse complement.
GCAGGGACAAGCGGAGGCTAGGAGCGGCCACTCGCTGCGGAGGAGGTGCAGGAGCTGGCGGAGGAGATGGTTGTTGCTGTAGCAGAGGCAGAAGTTGCTGTAACGTGGCGGTCAACTGCGACAGCTGCTGTCCTTGTTGGGCAATTTGCTGCGATTGCTGAGCGACCACCGTGGTAAGGTCAGCGAGACTTGGCAGCGGCACCTCAGCGGGATCCATGGCCGGATCTACTGTCACGATTCGGCTTACGGGTTGTGGATCCGCTGTGTCAGCGAGGGATTGGCGTGGACCGTGCTAGTGGACCGGTTCTAAGAGGCTACTGGTTTTCACCAGAGCCCGCCGCAAAGCGGGATGGTCTTGCTGCGGCAGTAGCAACCAGGTCATATCCACTAGCAACGGCTCAACCTCGCTGACTGCTGAGAAGGCGTGGGACAGAAGGACAAGGCAGAGGCAAGGTCAGACGTAGCAGAAGGTCGGGGGCAGGCGGCAAGGTTCGTAGTCAGGATGGATAGCAGAAGATCAGGTACACAGACTTTGGACACACTAAACGCTTTCACTGGCACAAGGCAACAAGATCCGGCAAGGGAGTGCAAGGGAGGAGATCAGATATAGCCAGGGAGCAGGTGGAAGCCAATTAAGCTAATTGGGCCAGGCACCAATCATTGGTGCACTGGCCCTTTAAGTCTCAGAGAGCTGGCGCGCGCGCGCCCTAGAGAGCGGAGCCGCGCGCGTCAGCACATGACAGCAGGGGACCGGGACGGGTAAGTGACCTGGGATGCGATTCGCGAGCGGGCGCGTCCCGCTGTGCGAATCGCATCCCCGACGGCCATGACAGTGCAGCGCTCCCGGTCAGCGGGACTGACCGGGGCGCTGCGGGGAGAAAGACGCCGTGAGCGCTCCGCGGAGGAGCGGGGACCCGGAGCGCTAGGCGTAACAACAAAGACGTCTTAATTGTAAAATATAATTTTTTATGTCAATCAAAATTCATACATATATTGAGAACATACAGACAATAATAATATTAATATAATGCAATTGTACATGATTTTTGGATAATAATCTAACATGATTATGATAAATAGAATAATTTAAACTAAATAATTAATATTAGTAACCTCAGATATGAGGAAGTTTATATAAAAAAAGAAAAAACAAATATATGAAAGATGTACAAAAACAAAAAGCATGTAATTAATGATCCGATATAATTTTGATAAAAATTAAATTAATTCCATCGTTGTCTCCTTGTATGAGAAATACAGTATATGGAGAGTGATGAAAAAAAGGATATAGGTGATGTTTTCATAGGTACCGTTGTACAGGGTAGTGTCCTCTGTGAGGATGGGGGTTATCTGTGGTAACGTCCTAGTAATTGGTGTACAGGCCAGCAGTATAATAGACCAGAACCTTGGCAGAGGTCCGTATTCAAATAGGAAATAAACGTGTAGAAAATTACTACAGCGGCGCTTCCAATCAGATAATATTAGGATGCAAGGAGTATATAAGTTTCAATAGCTCCTTTATTGAAAACTTGATAAAAACAATAAAACAAATTATTAAAGTACACTGAAAAATATAATTGCTCCCGGCAAGCTGAAAACTTAAAAAACACTTCTGGATACTCCACAAATTATTGGAAGCTTCAAATGCAATAAACCTGGCTGCAAGTGCTGCACAAACATATCCAATAAATACAAAACCTTCACCTGCAACATTACTGGCATCACCTACTCGATCAAGAGTTTCATCAACTGCTGCACTTCATACACCATCTATTTTCTCCAGTGCCCATGCGGGCTACAATACATTGGGCGAACATTTTAACCACTCAATTGCCTGATTAACAAACACAGACCTAATGTTTCCAGAGGCTACCAATTGCATAGTGTCTCGCGACACGGAGCCAAGAAACATGATTGCAATTTTCAATGTTTTTTTTAATCACCCCTATCGAACACATCCCAAGCGATGCCAGCCGACACTACGTAGCTCTACGCAGGAGAGAGAATTTTTGTCTCTTCACCCTAAAAACCACGGTGCCCCAGGGACTTAAAGGGGTACTCCCGTGGAAACCTTTTTTTTGTTTTTTAAATCAACTGGTGCCAGAAAGTTAAACAGATTTGTAAATCACTTCTATTAAAAAAAATCTTAATCCTTCCAGTACTTTTTAGGGGCTGTATACTAAAGAGAAATCCAAAACAGAAATGCATTTCCTCTGATGTCATGACCACAGTGCTCTCTGCTGACCTCTGCTGTCCATTTTAGGAACTGTCCAGAGCTGGAGAAAATCCCCATAGCAAACATATGCTGCTCTGGACAGTTCCTAAAATGGACAGCAGGAGTACCCCTTTAACCCCTTAACCCTTAAGGACGCAGGACGTAAATGTACGTCCTGGTGCGGTGGTACTTAACGCACCAGGACGTACATTTACGTCCTAAGCATAACCGCGGGCATCGGAGCGATGCCCGTGTCATGCGTGGCTGATCTCGGCTGCTGATCGCGGGCGTCCGCCATTAACCCCTCAGGTGCCGGGATCAATACAGATCCCGGCATCTGCGGCAGTGCGCGATTTGAATGAATGATCGGATCGCCCGCAGCGCTGCTGCGGGGATCCGATCATTCATAACGCCGCACGGAGGTCCCCTCTCCTTCCTCCGTGCGGCTCCCGGCGTCTCCTGCTCTGGTCTGTGATCGAGCAGACCAGAGCAGAAGATGACCGATAATACTGATCTGTTCTATGTCCTATACATAGAACAGATCAGTATTAGCAATCATGGTATTGCTATGAATAGTCTCCTATGAGGACTATTCAAGTGTAAAAAAAAATGTAAAAAAATGTAAAAGTAAAAAAAAGTGAAAAATCCCCTCCCCCAATAAAAAAGTAAAACGTCCGTTTTTTCCTATTTTACCCCCAAAAAGCGTAAAAATTTTTTTATAGACATATTTGGTATCGCTGCGTGCGTAATTGTCCGAACTATTAAAATAAAATGTTAATGATCCCGTACGGTTAACGGCGTGAACGAAAAAAAAAAAAAAAAAGTCCAAAATTCCTACTTTTTTAATACATTTTATTTAAAAAAAAATTATAAAAAATGTATTAAAAGTTTTTTATATGCAAATGTAGTATCAAAAAAAAGTACAGATCATGGCGCAAAAAATGAGCCCCCATACCACCGCTTATACGGAAAAATAAAAAAGTTAGGGGTCATCAAAATAAAGGGATTATAAACGTACTAATTTGGTTAAAAAGTTTGTGATTTTTTTTAAGCGCAACAATAATATAAAAGTATGTAATAATGGGTATCATTTTAATCGTATTGACCCTCAGAATAAAGAACATACATCATTTTTACCATAAATTGTACGGCGTGAAATCGAAACCTTCCAAAATTAGCAAAATTGCGTTTTTTGTTTTAATTTCCCCACAAAAATAGTGTTTTTTGGTTGTGCCATACATTTTATGATATAATGAGTTATGTCATTACAAAGGACAACTGGTCGCGCAAAAAACAAGCCCTCATACTAGTCTGTAGATGAAAATATAAAAGAGTTATGATTTTTAGAAGGCGAGGAGGAAAAAATAAAAACGTAAAAATTAAATTGTCTTTAAGGCCAAAATGGGCTGAGTCCTTAAGGGGTTAAGGACCAAGGGCGTAAAGGTACGCCTTTGCTCCCTGGTACTTAAGGACCAAGGGCGTACCTGTACGCCTGTGGGAATTTCGGTCCCCGCCGCGCGCTGGGCGGTGATCGCGCTGTGGTGACTGCTGATATCTATCAGCAGGCACCCCGCGCAAATGCCCAGGGGGGTCATTAGACCCCCCCATGTCGGCGATCGGCGCAAATCACAAGTGAATTCACACTTGCAATTTGCGCCGATTCCGGGTCATACGGGTCTATGGTGACCCGGTGACCCGGAATAGAAGGGGGATCGCGGGTGTCCTAGACACCCACGATCCCCCTGTAGCGATAGGAGTGAGGTGGCAGGGTTGCCACCCCTCCTATCTCTGCTATTGGTGGTCTAGACGCGACCACCAATAGCAGATCGGGGGCGGAGGGGTTTACTTTCGGTTTCCCCGTCCTGCCCACCCACAATAGGCGGGGCAGGACGGGGAAACCGACAGGGACCGGCGCCGAAGATCCACTTACCCATCGGTGATGGCAGCGGGCGACGATCAGCGGCGGGGCAGGACGGGGAAACCGACAGGGACCGGCGCCGAAGATCCACTTACCCATCGGTGATGGCAGCGGGCGACGATCAGCAGTCGGAAGAAGAGGACCACGACGCAGCCGGTGGATCCGACGGAAGCCGGTGAGTTACTATAGTGGTCTCTAAACTGTAACCCTCCAGATGTTGCAAAACTACAACTCCCAGCATGCCCAGAGAGCTGTTTAGGCTTGCTGGGAGTTGCAGTTTTGCAACAGCTGGAGGTCTACAGTTTGAGACCACTGCAAAGTGATCTCTATACTGTGCACCTCCAGATCTTGCAAAACTACAACTCCCAGCATGCCCAGACAGCAGTTTGCTGTCTGGGCATGCTGGGAGTTGTAGTTTTGCAACATCTGGAGGTCCACAGTTTGGAGACCACTGTGCAGTGGTCTCTAAACTATAGCTCTCCAGATGTTGCAAAACTGCAACTCCCAGCAAGCCTAAACAGCAAACAGCTGTCTCTGCATGCTGGGAGTTGTAGTTGCGATCCCTCCAGCTGTTGCATAACTACATCTCCCAGCATGCCTTTCGGCGATCAGTGCATGCTGGGAGTTGAAGTTTTGCAACAGCTGAAGGCACACTGGTTGGAAAATACTGAGTTAGGTAACAGAACCTAACAGAAGGTTTTCCAACCAGTGTGTCTCCAGCTGTTGCAAAAGTACAACTCCCAGCATGCACGGTCTGTCAGTACATGCTGGGAGTTTTAGTTTTGAAACAGCTGGAGGTTTGGCCCCCCCCCCCCCCCCCCCATGTGAACGTACAGGGTAGATTCACACGGGTGGGTTTACAGTAAGTTTTCTGCTTCAAGTTTGGTCTGTGGCAAATTTTTCACCGCAGCGCAAACTCCTAGCGGTAAATTCACTGTAAACCCGCCAGTGTGACTGTACCCTAAAAACACTACACTTACACATAATAAAGAGTAAAACACTACATATACATCCCCTTACACTGTCCCCCTAATAAAAATAAAAAACGTATTGTACGGCAGTGTTTCCAAAACAGAGCCTCCAGCTGTTGCAAAACAACAACTCCCAGCATTTCCGGACAGCCACTAACTGTCCAGGCATGCTAGGAGTTTAGCAACAGCTGGAGGCACCCTGTTTGGGAATCACTGGTGTAGAATACCCCTATGTCCACCCCTGTGCAATCCCTAATTTAGTCCTCAAATGCGCATGGCGCTCTCTCACTTCAGAGCCCTGTCGTATTTCAAGGAAACAGTTTAGTGCCACATATGGGGTATCTCCGTACTCAGGAGAAATTGCACTACTAATTTTGGGGGCTTTTTTTCCTTTTACCCCTTATGAAAAAGAAAAGTTGGGGTCTACACCAGCCTGTTAGTGTAAAAAAAAATTTTTTTTACACTAACATGCTGGTGTTGTCCTTTACTTTTTATTTTCACGGGAGGTAAAAGGAAAAAAAAGACCCCCAAAATTTGTAACGCAATTTCTCCTGAGTACGGAGATACCCCAGATGTGGACGTAAAATGCTCTGCGGACGCACAACAAGGCTCAGGAGTGAGAGCGCACCATGTACATTTGAGGCCTAAATTGGTGATTTGCACAGGGGTGGCTGATTTTACAGCGGTTCTGACATAAACACAAAACAATAAATACCCACATGTGACCCCATTTTGGAAACGACACCCCTCACGGAACGTAACAAGGGGTATAGTGAGCCTGAACACCCAACAGGTGTTTGACAAATTTTCATTAAAGTTGGATGGGAAAATGAAAAAAAAAAATATATTTTTTCACTAAAATGCTGGTGTCACCCTAAATTTTTCATTTTCACAAGGTAAAATAAAAAAAAGCCCCCCAAAATTTGTAACCCAATTTCTTCTGAGTAAGAGCATACCCCATATGTGGATGTAAAGTGCTCTATGGGTGCACTACAATGCTCAGAAGAGAAGGAGCGCCATTGGGATTTTGAAGAGAAAATTTGTCCGGAATTGAAGGCCACTTGTGTTTACAAGCCCCCATGGTACCAGAACAATGGACCCCCCCATATGTGACCCCATTTTGGAAACTACACCCCTCATGTAATGTAATAAGGGGTACAGTGAGCATTTATGCCCCACAGGTGTCTGACAGATTTTTGGAACAGTGATCCGTGAAAATGAAAAATAAAATTTTCCATTTGCACAGCCCACTGTTCCAAAGATCTGTCAAACGCCAGTGGGGTATAAATGCTCACTGCACCACTTATTAAATTCTGTAAGGGGTGTAGTTTCCAAAATGGTGTCACATGTGGGGGGGGGGGGGGTCCACTGTTCTGGCACCACGGGGGGCTTTGTAAATGCACATGGCCCCTGACTACCATTCCAAACGAATTCTCTTTCCAAAAGCTCAATGGTGCTCCTCCTCTTCTGAGCATTGTAGTTCGCCCGTAGTGCACTTCAGGTCCACTTATGGGGTACCTCCATACTCAGAAGAGATGGGGTTACAAATTTTGGGGGGTATTTTCTGCTATTAACCCTTGCAAAAATGTGAAATTTGGGGGGAAACACACATTTTAGTGAAAAAAATATATATATTTTTTTACATATGCAAAAGTCGTGAAACCCGTGTGGGGTATTAAGGCTCACTTTATTCCTTGTTACATTCCTCAAGGGGTCTCGTTTCCAAAATGGTATGCCATGTGTTTTTTGTTGCTGTTCTGGCACCATAGGGGCTTCCTAAATGCGACATGCCCCCCGAGCAAAATTTGCTCTCAAAAAGTCAAATATCACTCCTTCTCTTCGGAGCATTGTAGTTCGCCCGTAATGCAGTTCATGCCAACTTATGGGGTGCCTCCATACTCAGAAGAGATGGGGTTACAAATTTTGCGGGGTATTTTCTGCTATTAACCCTTGCAAAAATTTGAAATTTGGGGGGAAACACACATTTTAGTGAAAAAAACTATTATTTTTTTTACATATGCAAAAGTCGTGAAACACCTGTAGGGTATTAAGGCTCACTTTATTACTTGTTACGTTCCTGGAGGGGTCTAGTTTCCAAAATGGTATGCCATGTGGGATATTTTTGCTGTTCTGGCACCATAGGGGCTTCCTAAATGCAACATGCCCCCCAAAAACCATTTCTGAAAAACGTACTCTCCAAAATCCCCTTGTCGCTCCTTCGCTTCTGAGCCCTCTACTGCGCCCGCCGAACTTTTTACATAGACATATGAGGTATGTGCTTGCTCGAGAGAAATTGGGCTACAAATATAAGTATACATTTTCTCCTTTTACCCCTTGTAAAAATTCAAAAATTGGGTTTACAAGAACATGCGAGTGTAAAAAATTAAGATTTTGAATTTTCCCCTTCACTTTGCTGCTATTCCTGTGAAACGCCTAAAGGGTTAAAACACTTACTGATTGTCATTTTGAATACTTTGGGGGGTGTAGTTTTTATAATGGGGTCATTTATGGGGTTTTTCTAATGGGAAGACCCTTCAAATCCACTTCAAACCTGGTCTCTGAAAAAAAGCAAGGTTCAAAATTTTGTGAAAAATTGGAAAAATGCTGCTGAACTTTGAAGCCCTCTGATGTCTTCCAAAAGTAAAAACACGTCAATTTTATGATGCAAACATAAAGTAGACATATTGGAAATGTGAATTAAAAAAAAACATATTTTGAATATCCATTTTCCTTACAAGCAGAAAGCTTCAAAGTTAGAAAAATGCAAAATTTTCAAATATTTCATAAAATTTTGGGATTTTTCACCAAGAAAGGATGCAAGTTACCACAAAATTTTTACCACTATGTTAAAGTAGAATATGTCACAAAAAAACAATCTCGGAATCAGATTGATAACTAAAAGCATTCCAGAGTTATTAATGTTTAAAGTGACAGTGGTCAGATGTGCAAAAAACGCTCTGGTCCTAACGTGTAAAATGGCCTGGTCCTTAAGGGGTTAATGAATATATCGAAAATGTCACCTAATCCCATAGATTATCCCGTTCAAGATGTGTGCCCTGATCCATGCTGCTGTCCGGACATCCGACACGCACAGGTTCACAGATCCTTCTTTGTATATTTAACCCCTTAAGGACCATGGACGTACGCGTACGTCTAAGCATCCTGGTAGTTAAGGACCAAGGACGTACGCATACGTCCGTGGGAATTGCGGTCCCTGACGCGTGTCGGGCGGGGACCGGACCGGGGTGACTGCTGATATCTATCAGCGCAAAACCCCCCCATATCGGCAATCTGCGCAAATCGCAAGTAAATTCACACTTGCGATTTGCGCGGTTCCGAGTCTATGGTGACCCGGTGACCCGGTGACCCGGAATATAAGGGGGATCGTGGGTGTCTAAGACACCCACAATCCCCCTGAAGAGATAGGAGTGAGGTGGCAGGGGTGCCACCCCTCCTATCTCTGCTATTGGTGGTCTAGACGCGACCACCAATAGCAGATCGGGGGCAGGGGGGTTAACTTTCGTTTTCCCTGTCCTGCCCACCCACAATAGGCGGGGCAGAATGGGGAAAGACAGAGGACCGGCGCCGGAATCCACTTACCGATCTGCGGAGGCTGCGGGCGGCGATCGGTGTCTGAGATCGGCGGGCGGCGATGTCGTGCAGCAGGCTCCCTGGATCCAATGGAAGCCGGTAAGTTGCCTAGCAACATCTGGAGGGCTGCAGTCCAAGTCTCTATAATGTAGCACTCCAGATGTTGCAAAACTACAACTCCCAGCATGCCCAGACAGCTGTTTGGGCATGCTGGGAGTTGTAGTTTTGCAACAGCTGGAGGGCTACAGTTTGAGACCACTATATGGTAGTCTCTGAACTATAGCCCTCCAGATCTTGCAAAACTACAACTCCTAGCATGCCCACACAACTGTTTGCTGTCTGGGCAAGCTGGGATTTGTAGTTTTGCAGCATCTGGAGGGCCACAGTTTGCAGTGGTCTCTATACTGTAGCTCTCCAGATGTTGCAAAACTGCAAATCACAGCATGCTGGGAGTTGTAGTTGTGATCCCTCCAGCTGTTGCATAACTACATCTCCCAGTATGCCCTTCGGTGATCAGTACATGCTGGGAGTTGTAGTTTTGCAACAGCTAGAGGCACACTGGTTGGAAAATATTGAGTTAGATAACAGAACCTAACTAAAGGTTTTCCAACCAGTGTGCCTCCAGCTGTTGCAAAAGTACAACTCCTAGCCTGCATGGTCTGTCAGTACATGCTGGGAGTTGTGTTTTGAAACAGCTGGAGGTTTGCCCCCCCATGTGAACGTACAGGGTACATTCACACAGGCAGGCTAACAGTAAGTTTTCTGCTTCAAGTATGAGCTGCGGCAAATTTTTCGCTGCAGCGCAAACTCCTTGCAGGGAACTAACTGTAAACCTCCGCCAGTGCGAATGTACCCTAAAAACACTACACTACACTAACACATAATAAAGGGTAAAACACTACATATACACCCCCTTACACTGTCCCCCCCCCAATAAACATTAAAAACGTATTGTACGGCAGTGTTTCCAAAACGGAGCCTCGAGCTGTTGCAAAACAACAACTCCCAGCATTTCCGGACAGCCACTGACTGTCCAGGCAGGCTGGGAGTTTAGCAACAGCTGGAGGCACCCTGTTTGGGAATCACTGGCGTAGAATACCCCTATGTCCACCCCTATGCAATCCCTAATTTAGTCCTCAAATGCGCATGGCGCTCTCTTACTTTGGAGCCTTGTCGTATTTCAAGGAAACAGTTTAGGGCCACATATGGGGTATCTCCGTACTTTGGAAAAATTACACTACAAATTTTGGGGGGATTTTTCTCCTTTTACCCCTTATGAAAAGGAAAATTTGGGGTCTACACCAGCCTGATTTTTTGTAACATTTTTTTACACTAACATGCTGGTGTTGCCCTTTACTTTTTATTTTCACAAGAGGTAAAAGGAAAAAAAGACCCACAAAATTTGTAACGCAATTTCTCCTGAGTACGGAAATACCCCAGATGTGGGCGTAAAATGATCTGCGAGCGCATAACAAGGCTCAAGAGTGAGAGTGCACATGTACATTTGACGCCAAAATTGGTGATTTGCACAGGGGTGGCTAATTTTACAGCGGTTCTGACATAAACGCTAAAAAATTTATACCGACATGTGACCCCATTTTGGAAACTACACCCCTCACGGAATGTAACAAGGGGTATAGTGAGCCTTGATACCACACAATTTTTCGTTAAAGTTGGATGGGAAAATTAAAAAAAAAAAAAAATTTCACTAAAATGCTGGTGTTACCCTAAATTTTTCATTTTCACAAGGGAAAATAGGAAAAAAAAGCCCCCCAAAATTTGTAACCCCATTTCTTTTGAGTGAGAAAATACCCCAAATGTGGATGCAAAGTGCTCGGCGGGGGAACTACAATGCTCAGAACAGAGGGAGCGCCATTGGGATTTTAAAGAGAAAATGTGTCCGGAATTGAAGGCCATGTGTGTTTACAAAGCCCCCATGGCCCCTGACTACCATTCCAAACAAATTCACTCTTCAAAAGCTCAATGGCGCTCTTCCTCTTCTAAGCGTTGTAGTTCGACTGCAGGGCACTTGACGTCCACACATGGGGTATTTCCATACTCAGAAGAAATGGGGTTACAAATTTTTGGGGGGTATTTTTGGGTGAAATTTGGGGGGAAACACACATTTTAGTGAAAATTTTTTTTTTTTTACATATGCAAAAGTCGTGAAACCCTTGTGGGGTATTAAGGCTCACTTTATTCCTTGTTAGTTCCTCAAGGGGTCTAGTTTCCAAAATGGTATGCCATATGGGGGGGTTTTGCTATTCTGGCACCATAGGGGCTTCCTAAATGCGACATGCCCCCCGACCAAAAATTTTTCTCAAAAAGCCAAATATGACTCCTTCTCTTCTGAGCATTGTAGTTCGCCCGTAGTACACTTCAGGTCAACTTATGGGGTACCTCCATACACAGACGAGATGGGGTTACAAATTTTGGGGGGTATTTTCTGCTATAAACTCTTGCAAAAATGTGAAATTTGGAGGGGGAAACACACATTTTAGTGAAATTTTTTTTTTTTTTTACATATGCAAAAGTCGTGAAACCCCTGTGGGGTATTAAGGCTCACTTTATTCCTTGGTACGTTCCTCAAGGGGTCTAGTTTCCAAAATGGTATGCCATGTGTTTTTTTTTTTGCTGTTCTGGCACCATAGGGGCTTCCTAAATGCAACATGCCCCCCAAAAACCATTTCAGAAAAACGTACTCTCCAAAATCCCCTTGTCGCTCCTTCACTTCTGAGCCCTCTACTGCGCCCACCGAACATTTTACATAGACATATGAGGTATGTTCTTACTCGAGAGAAATTGGGCTACAAACACAAGTATACATTTCTTTTTCCCCTTGTAAGAATTCAAAAATTGGGTCTACAAGAACATGCAAGTGTAAAAAATGAAGATTGTGAATTTTCTCCTTCACTTTGCTGCTATTCCTGTGAAACACCTAAAGGGTTAAAACGCTGACTGAATGTCATTTTTAATACTTTGGGGGGTGCAGTTTTTATAATGGGGTCTTTTATGGGGTATTTCTAATACGAAGACCCTTCAAATCCACTTCAAACCTGAACTGGTCCCTGAAAAATAGTGAGTTTGAAAATTTTGTGAATAAATTGGAAAATTGCTGCTGAACTTTGAAGCCCTCTGGTGTTTTCCAAAAGTAAGAACTTGTCGATTTTATGATGCAAACATAAAGTAGACATATTGGAAATGTGAAAAAAAAATTCTTTGGAATATCCATTTTCCTTACAAGCAGAGAGCTTCAAATTTAGAAAAATGCTAAATTTTCAATTTTTTCATCAAATTTTGGGATTTTTCACCAAGCAAGGATGCAAGTTACCACAAAAATGTACCACCATGTTAAAGTAGAATATGTCATGAAAAAGAAATCTCGGAATCAGAATGATAACTAAAAGCATTCCAGAGTTATTAATGTTTATATTGACAGTGGTCAGATGTTCAAAAAACACTCTGGTCCTAAGGTGTAAAATGGCCTGGTCCTTAAAGGGGTACTCCGGTGAAAACCTTTTTTCTTTTAAATCAACTGGTGGCAGAAAGTTAAACATATTTGTAAATTACTTATATTAAAAAATATTAATCCTTCCTGTACTAATTAGCTACTGAATACTACAGAGGAAATTATTTTCTTTTTGGAATGCTCTCTGATGACATCACGAGCACAGTTCTCTCTGCTGACATTATAATAATAATAACACTTTACTTATTGTTGTCCTTAGTGGGATTTGAACCCAAATTCCCAGCATTGCAAGGCAGCAGTGCTAACCTCTGAGCCACCATGCTGCCCTTAGCATACATCTGCTATACATCTGCTATGCATCTGCTATGCATCTGCTATGCATCTGCTATGCATCTGCTATGCATGGTTGCTAAAATGGACAGAGATGTCAGCAGAGAGCACTGTGCTCGTGATGTCATCAGTGTTCCAAAAAGAAAGAAATTTCCTCTGTAGCATACAGCACCTAATAAGTACTGGAAGGATTAAGATTTTTTAATAGAAGTCATTTACAAATATGTTTAACTTTCTGCCGCCAGTTGATTTAAAAGAAAAAAGGTTTTCACCGTAGTACCCCTTTAAGGGGTTAATCACTCTCCTGCCTCCACCTCCACACACAGCTGGATCATCACTAATAGAAGATAGAGAACTTCCTCCGGCACTGCATCCACCCCTGGTCCATCATTCAGTTCATCTTTACTGCATCCAGCTCCCCTGTGATTGGTCACCATGGGATGGTACAATTGGCTCCCCAATTCAAAATATTATTACTTCATTGAATAACCGAATACTGACACGGAATTATACACTAGATCCTCTATTGGTCACTATTCAGCCCGGAGTGACCATTAGATTGAATGAAGATCCTCTCCGCTTCTGGACTGGTCGCCTAACTCTACATCCCACCACGGAATTATACGCCTCTTTGTTGATTCGCTGCTCTTCCTACTACTAGTCTGGAACAACCAATGAAATGAATGAAGCTCTCCCCGCCTTCGTCATTGGTTGCTTCCTCTCACGTGATTTCTTCAGAACATCTGACGGCACCTCTGATCCACTACTGACATCATCTGAATTCTGGAAGCCCATTGGCTATCAACTCCTACCCTGCTGATTGGCCGACAACTACGGTTTTCACCAGAATTACTTACGAATTTTAGGAAATATTCAATTCGCAACAAATGCGAATATCACTGCGATTCTATCGCATTTTACAGCTTTTCAGGCTCCAGGGCATCTAAAATGGCGGATCCACATGCCAGTACATGGGGCAAGGGACACTGGGAAGGCGGGAAGGGAAGTAGGTGGTATGACGCTGAATCACATGCAGGATGCAGTCTATCAGCAGCCTGTCACACCTGTGATGTCACAGCCCTATATAATCACCAGCCATATTACGACCAGCCACTTCATTCATTACACTGCAGAGAAATAGGACGGACAGCCTGTGTGTGTGCGTGTGTTACAGCAGATAAAAGTGCATTCCAGCAGTGTTTAACATCCTCCTAGTCACATCAGCGTTTTCGTGGACGGAGAGCATAGTTTTTTTCACTGAAAAGGATTTTTACTGCAGCTGCAGGCATTAAAGGGGTACTCCGGTGAAAACCTTTTTTCTTTTAAATCAACTGGCTCCGGAAAGTTAAACATATTTGTAAATTACTTCTATAAAAATCTTAATCCTTCCTGTACTTATTAGCTGCTGAATACTACAGAGGAAATTCTTTTCTTTTTGGAATGCTCTCTGATGACATCACGAGCACAGTTCTCTCTGCTGACGTTATTATAATAATAATAATAATAAGTCTTTATTTATTTCTTGTTGTCCTTAGTGGGATTTGAATCTAAGGCCCCAGCACTCCAAGGCAGCAGTGCTAACCACTAAGCCACCATGCTGCCCTTAGCATACATCTGCTATGCACGGTTGCTAAAATGAACAGTGATGTCAGCAGAGAGCACTGTGCTCGTGTTGTCATCAGTGTTCAAAAAAGAAAGGAATTTCCTCTGTAGCATTCAGCAGCTAATAAGTACTGGAAGGATTAAGATTTTTTAATAGAAGTAATTTACAAATTTGTTTAACTTTCTGGCACCAGTTGATTTAAAAGAAAAAAGGTTTTCATCGGAGTACCCCTTTAAAGTGCTGCTTTATACAGCAAACCTCCCAGTCACTTTCTTCAGCATAGTATTACAGAGAGGGGCACATAGCTGTGTGTTGCCTCATACATTTCAACAAGCTGCATCAACTTCATAAACCTTAGCAGAGGAGGCAGGAATTATTTTTCAGCGCAATTCAGTGTCTTTGTTCCACAAAAAGCATCTACTGATTATACTAGTCTGTAGATGGTATAATAACCAGCAGTCCATTCCTAATATTCTGTGACTGAGTGCAATTTTGTGTTTAGTACACAGCTTTTTTTTTTTTGCTGCAGCAATGTTGTGCACTGCTGGTGTTTAACAAAAAAAAATATATTTTTAAGGGTACTGTAGCGCATTTTTCTGCCCTCATCAGTGCATACCGCATACATAGATCTAAGCAGCGTACTATTTTGTACCTGTTAATCTGTCAAAAGCCTACATAATGTGAAAGGACAGCCAAAAGTAATCACCGGATGGTATTTCAACAAAATTACAGAGTTTTTAGGTGCATTGCAGCGCATTTTTCTGCCCTCATCGGTGCATACCGCATACGTACATCAAAGTAGTGTACTATTTTGTACCTGTTAATCTCTCAAGTGCCTACATACTGTGAAAGTCCAGGCAAAAGTACTCAACAGCTGGTGTACTCAGATACTTTTTAATTGTGCTGTAGAGCATTTTTCTGCCCTCATCAGTGCATACTACATACCTCCATCTAACTAGTGTACTATTTTGTACCTGTTCATCTGTCAAGGGCCTACATACTGTGAAAGGACAGCCAAAAGTAATCACTGGCTGGTGTTTAAAAAAAAAAAAATATACAGAGTTTTTAGGTTCATTGTAACGCATTTTTCTGCCCTCATAAGTGCATACTGCATATGTACATCTAAGTAGTGTACTATTTTGTACCTGTTAATCTGTCAAGGGCCTACATACTGTGAAAGTCCAGGCAAAAGTACACATCGGCTGCTTTTGTACTCAGATACTTTTTTAAGTGTACTATAGAGCATTTTTCTGCCCTCATCAGTGCATACCACATACCTACCTCTAAGTAATGTACTATTTTGTTAATCTGTCAAGGGCCTAGAAACTGGGAAAGGACAGCCAAAAGTGCACAGCTGCTGCTGTTCTACACAAATACTGTTTTAAACGTAGTGAAGCGTATTGTACACCCCTCATATATGCACTAAGTATGCCAGGCAGAGAAGTGCCAGGATGTGCACAGAGGAGTGGCAGAGGCCTAAATCCTTCAGGCAGAGGTCGCAGCTGACTAGGGACGAGTGGCAGCAGGAGTCGCAGCAAGAGACCTGAGCTCCCATTATCAGCTAGTGGTTGTGTCTCGACCAGCAACCCATCTGCCATCGTCGATTGCTTAACACGGTCATCCACTTCATCACAAGTGACATCTGACAACCCCAGTCAACAGTCGGTGGGTTTCTCAGACACAACCCTCAGTTGGCATGGCCTGGGAGCAGTCCCTGTCCTCCCATTGCCTCTGTCCTATGCTGTTCCCTCTCCTACAGAAGTATCTTATGCTGTGGGTTCAGCTCCACTATTCACTGAGGACGATCTAATAGAGGACAGTCAGCAGCTACTGCCCAACCAAGAATTGGGGGGAGACATCTGCTGCTTCCTCCGCTAGGCGAGCAAGTAGTGATGAGGAGAGTAACGTGGGAGGCGGTGTTTCCAGGGTTCAGGGTCCTGAAGCAGACACTGTTGAGGAACCTGAGGAGGACATCAGTGACATGCAGACACTTGTTGATGATAATGAAGCTAATCGCAATTGGGAGCCGGGTGCAGAAGGGGCTTCATCATCATCATCATCATCAGGAAAAGAGAGTTGCAGGTTGCCCTTGAGGCAGCAGCTGAGCCAGCAAGGCGGTAGCATGATTTGCAGTCAGCGTGGTGGCAGAAGTGGAAATTCTGGAGCCAAACGTACCCAGGGGAGACCACCTTCTTCGCAGCAGCCTACCTTCCTAGGAGGCAGTGGAACAGGGGTTCTTGGAGACGGCGGCAGTAGCAGTTAATTAGTGCGGACTGTTGGTGGGAAAATCAGCTACTTGGCGGTGTGGCAGTTTTTCATCAAGCATCCGGAGGAGGTTCACATAGCCACATGCAAGATATGTCGGCAGAAGGTGAAGCGAGGCCAGGGTCCCAATGTTTGGCACCACGGCCCTGCGTCAACATATGCTTCGCCACCATAAAGCGGCCTGGGAGAACCGTGGCTCTGATTTAGTGGTCCAGCCTGCTGCATCACCCAGTGGCACGCCGCTCCCTGCGTCAGCCATCAAGGCTCCACCACCTCAGCCGAAGGGAGCTGTGTGTCATACCCTCCTTCTGTCACTTCAGATGCTCCTGCTTCTCCCACTTTTAGTCCTGTCTAAGTTGCTGGTGCTGCAGTCCCTCCCTTTTCAAGTGGTGGACTCAGCACCTTTCAGAGGACTGATGGCTTGTGCCGAGCCGAGGTGGAGAGTGCCAAGCCGTCATTTCTTTGCGAAGAAGGCAGTACCAGCCCTGCACAATTTTGTGGAAGAGAAGTTGGGCCAGTCCTTGAGCCTGTCGGTATGTAACAAAGTGCACGGCAGCGCCGACGTGTGGAGCTGTAACTACGGTCAGGGACAATGCATGTCCTTTACGGCTCACTGGGTAAATGTGGATCCTGCACAGCCACAACCCCAACTTGGACAGGTCTCCCAGCTTCCTCCTCCACGCTGGCAGCCCGTTGGTCCTGTGACAGTGTGCGACTCCGCCTCCTCATCCTCCACCATGTCCTCAGCCTCCACTGCCTGGACAAGTCTCAGTGACACTTCAGCATACCATGTGTGCAGGGCACGGCGGTGTCACGCTTTCACATGGTTTGCCTTGGCGAAAAGAGTCACACGGGAGGAACTGCTAAAAGTCCTTCGTAAAGAAATCGGAGCATGGCTTACTCCACGAAAACTGGAAATGGGAACCATAGTGACCGACAACGGGAAGAACATCTTGGCTGCGCTACGACAAGGAAGGATGAGCTATGCGCCCTGCATGGCAGACGTGTTAAATCTGGTTGTCAAGCAGTTCCTGAAGTGTTCCCCCCCCATTTGCAAGACATCCTAACAATGGGAAGGAAACTTTGCATCCACTTCAGCCACTCGTACACTGCAAAGCACACCCTCCTTCAGCTGCAGCGTCAGAATGGTATCCCCCAACATAGTCTGATTTGTAACGTTGCCGACACGTTGGAATTTCACCCTCCATATGTTGGACGACTGTACGAACAGAGAAAAGCCATCACAGATTTCTTGATGACCAAGTGGATAGGGGTTCTCTCCTGTGTAACTTCAATGTGAACCAGTGGCAGCTCATACGTGACACCTGCCGTTTGCTCAGACCCTTTAAGGAAGCCACATTATACATAAGTCGCCAGGATTACAGGATGAACAATGTCATTCCATTGCTTCATTTCCTTCAACAAGTGTTGGAACGATGGCTGGTCAGGTCAATGGAGACGTTGCGCCTACATCTCTCGGCCACATGAGCCCTGTGGGGGCGGATCTGGAGGAGGAGGACGAGGGGCACAGTGGAGCACAGTTTAGGTTTCATGAGATGGGCCATGTTTCTAGTCATCTGACGGGAGAGGAGGAGCATGATCAACTAGAGGATCTAGAGGGTTATGAGGAAGGCGAGACAGAGGACCCAGACACACCGTGGCAGTATGCAGTGGAGATGGAGGCAGGGAGTCCCTCCGAATCACTTGCTCAAATGTCACAATGCATGCTCAGATACTTGCGTAGTGACTGATGTTGATTGTCAACATTCGGCAGCGGGATGACTTCTGGGTCTCCACCTTATTGGACCCTTGCTACCAGCACAAAATGGGGGCCTTTTTTACATCCACTGAGAGGGAGGACAAACTGTCCTACTACAGAGAGATCCTACATAGTCAGTTGGCCGATGCCTATCGGCGTCATCGTCCGTCCACTTGCAGGTCTGACTCGGGGGGCACTCTGCGCTCACCTTCCACTGCTATGGCTGCTGGGGAGGGGAGGGGTGGCAGGAGCAGTACCAGCTCCATTAGCAGCAGTCTACAGTCGCTGATGAGTACCTTTCTTCACCCGCATAGTGAAGCAACTCATCAACAGCAGGTAGACATGGAGCAGTACCTAAACCAGCAGATGGTGGCATACCTTGACATGGCCATGCCAATAAACCTTGAGGAACCGCTGGACTTCTGGGCAGCCAAACTTGAATTATGGCAGCAACTAGCAGAGATTGCCCTGGAAAAGCTGTCCTATCTGGCCAGTACTGTGCCATCAGAGCGGGTGTTTAGTGTTGCGGGAGCCATAGCCACCCCAAGGCGAACTCGTCTTTCCACCAAAAAATTTGAAGATGAATCACGCATAGATCAGCCAGGATTTCCACCCACCAATGCCAGATGCATCAGAGTAGATTGACCATGGTGCTACACCAACACTTCACAAATATCGATAGTGCCAAACAGATCTAAGGCACTGCTCCCCAGTTACAAACATTCTAGCCACCTTCATCACTGGGTACTGGTATTGCCACTCACCGCATCACACCGGGTCACTTTCAGGACTCCTGATGCTGCTGCTGCCACCTCCAGGCTGTTTAATTCAGCCACTATTTTGTCTCCTTATGCTACTGCCAACTCCAGGCTGTGCCATTCAGTCACTGTATGGTCTCCTCCTACTGATGTCACCTCTAGGCTCTGTCATTGTGCTGCCATGTGACATGTTACTGCTTGTTAGATTTGGTCCTTTGTACCACACGCTGGGGCCCGGGACACTAAACATGGGAGTTAAAAGTTCAATTTCAAAACCCTTAATTTCAATTTAAAAATCTTAAATTTCTATTTAAAAATCTTAAATTTCAATGGTCTCCTCATGCTTATGCCAACTCCCAGCTGTGCCATTCAGAAACCATATGGTCTATTCATTCGTCAGCCACCTCCAGGCTGTGCCATTCAGCCACTACATCACTTGGCTTCTTTATGCACATTAATGCAAATTTTTACCTGGTTCCAAAGTTTGGGAACCCCAGGTAAAAATTTGTATTAATGTGCATAAAGAAGCCAAGGAAAGATGGAAAAATCTCCAAAAGGCTCCAAATTACAGATTAGTCATTCTTATAATTTGTCAACAAAAGTTAGATTTTATTTCCATCATTTACACTTTCAAAATAACAGAAAAAAAAAATGGCGTCTGCAAAAGTTTGGGCACCCTGCAGAGTTAATATCTTGTACTGCCCCTTTGGCAAGTATCACAGCTTGTAAATGCTTTTTGTAGCCACCCAATAGTCTTTCAATTCTTGTTTGAGGTATATTTGCCCATTCTTCCTTACAAAAGTCTTCCAGTTCTTTGAGATTTCTGGGCTGTCTGTCACGCACTGCTCTTTTAAGGTCTATCCATAGATTTTCAATTATGTTGAGGTCAGGAGATTGTGAAGGCCATGGCAAAACCTCTTGATGTAATCCCCCGTGGATTTCAAGGTGTGTTTAGGATCATTATCCATTTGTAGAAGCCATCTTCTCTTTAACTTCAGCTTTTTCACAGATGTCATCAAGTTAGCATCCAAAATTTGATGACATTTTATTGAATCCATTTTTCCTTCTACTCGTGAGATGTTCCCTGTGCCACTGGCTGCAATAAAAACCCAAAGCATGATTGATCCACCCCCATGCTTAAGAGTTAGACAGAGGTTCTTTTCATTAAATTCTGTTCCCCTTCTTCTTCAAACGTACCTTTGCTCATTCCGGCCAAACAGTTCAATTTTTCACCTCATCGGTCCACAGAACTTGTTTCCAAAATGTATCAGGCTTGTTATCTATATGTTCATTTGCAGAGTTCAAATGCTGATTTTTGTGGTGAGGACTTGGAAGAGGTTTTCTTCTGATGACTCTTCCATGAAGACCCTATTTGTACAAGTATCTCTTTATAGTGGAACAGTGTACGACAACTCCAGTGTCTGCCAGATCTTTCTGGAGGGATTGTGCAATCAAACGTGGGTTTTGAATTGTTTTTCTCACAATCCTGCGAGCTGTTTTGTCTGATATTTTTCTTGGTCTTCCAGATCTTGCTTTAACTTCCACTGTTCCTGATGACTGCCATTTCTTAATTACATTCCGAACAGAGGATATTGACATCTGAAAACGTTTTGCTATCTTCTTATTGCCTTCTCCAGCTTTGTGAGTGTCAACTATTTTCAGTTTCAGATTTCTAGACAACTGCTTAGAAGAACCCATGGTGCTGATTGTTGGGGAAAGGTCAGATGAGTCTGGGCATTTAAAACCTTTGAGATTGACATCACCTGGTCTTCCCAGATGATGATTGAGAACAATCCATGACACTGGCAGGTCTCAGCTTTGCAAAGGGGGCAGTGCATGCTATAAATTCTGCAGGGTGCCCAAACTTTTGCAGACGCCATTTTTTTGTTTTCTGTTATTTTGAAAGTGTAAATGATGGAAATAAAATCTAACTTTTGTTGAAATATTATAAGAATGTATAATCTGTTATTTGATGCCTTTTTAAGATTTTTCCATCTTTCCTTGGCTTCTTTATGCACATTAATACAAATTTTTACCTGGGGTGCCCAACCTTTTGATCCCCACTGTATATGATCTCTTCTTATGCTTCAGCCAACTCCAGGCTGTTCCATTCAGCCACTATATGGTCTCCTCCTACTGATGCCACCTCCAGGCTCTGTCATTGTGCTGCCATGTGACATTTGACTTAATTTAGACAAAATATTAATATTTAATACATAATTTATATTTGAAAATCCTACATTTCAATGGTCTCCTCATGCTTCTGCCAACTCCAGGCTGTGTCATTCAGCCAATATATGGTTTACTGATGCTGCTGGGCCTGTGTCTGGGAATGAAAACTTTTGTTATAGTAGCACTAGCTACCCAAAATCTTCTGTTTATATTTCAAAATTCGTCTTTTTTTTTTTTTTTTTTTTAGGGATTGTGAAGGCCTAGTGTCTACTCATTCTGCTGCCACCTCCTGGCTGTGCCATTCAGACACTATATGGTCTCCTCATGCTTCAGCCAACTCCAGGCTGCGTCATTCAGCCAATACATGGTTTACTGATGCTGCTGGGCCTGGATCTGGGAATGAAAACTTTTGTTATAGTAGTACTAGCTACCCAAAATCTTCTGTTTATATTTCAAACTTTGTCTTTTTTTCACGGTAGCACTAGTTACCCTAAATCTTCAGTTTAAATTTCAAGCTTTGTCTGTTCTTTCTTTGGGATTGTGAAGCACTGGTGTCTACTCATGCTGCTGCCAACTCCTGGCTGTGTCATTCAGCCACTATATGGTCTCCTCATGCTGCCAACTCCTCCACGCTGTGTCATTCAGCCACTATATGGTCTCCTCATGCTACCAACACCTCCACGCTGTGTCATTCAGCCACTATATGGTCTCCTCATGCTGCGAATCGGCCGATTAAAATTTTTCAAAAGTTCGCTCATCTCTAGTTTTCACGGTGCTTATGTTTGAACATTTATGAACATATATCTTGTATGTATATTTTTTTCTCTTCTCATTGCATCTCGTTCCCTGATAAACACTCGATTTTTATTTCCTTCTTGTGTTATACTTACCCATTCTTATTCTAAAGTATACTTCCACCCCCTTAGCTCTTTTTGGCGCCCAATTCTTGTATTTATTGCTGGATCCCCAGCATTACAGTATATGATCTATTTACCTTGCAATTGATAAAGGGAGATTAACCTCCCGAAATGCATCTTGCCTGATGAATTATATACAGTGGCAGTGTATTGGTTGTTATCTATATGGGAACAAATGGCAGTGAATTAGTTATTACAAAGGTGAGCTTATTAATAATGTGCATACATATATCATAGATTTATGTATGTGATCAATCCCTGGTGAAAACTAAGTCCGGACGCTGGAAAATTGATCCTAAGTACAGTCGGACGCGAGTGAGCAGAGAAACCTAAGCCTGGACTCATTATGATATATGAATGAGTTCTCTGGCCAGGAACTAAGATCTAGCGCATCCCGCTGTGCATATACATGCGCAGCAGGTGGCCTTCTTCTATGAGCTAAGTGCTAGCGCAGCAAGGAATGCGCATCCAATGTGACATCATTTAGACCAATGGGAATTGAGACCTCCCTTTCCCCACTCCTAATTGGTGTTAGTAATGACACAAGAAAGGATGTCACAGGTGTTTTGATAGGTCAAGCTTCAAATGTGCTTGCTTATTGGCTCAGGAAATGAGCAACTCCCAGCATGATGTCAGGATAGGAGGTGTTATAAACCCCTGACAATGGCATTCGCATTCAGTCCCGGAGCCTCTTGATAAAGCCACGGACATGGCAAAACTCTCGAGGCGGACCCGAAAGTTCAGCTTTTAATTAGCATGGTTAGCCTAGGTGCATAATAGCGATATGCAGAATCTAATGAATGAAGGATAGATACACATTAATTAAAAATAGGGCGGCCGTATTACAAACATAATATGCAACAATAAGCTAAACCTGCTATTTTAAATCACTTTTTTGTGTGAATTTAATAAAGATTACCCATTTTTATAAGTGGTTTGGGAATATAGGGATTTATGGACTAACTTTTGAGTTGGTCTATGAGTTAATAAACATTTTGATTGGTCTCAGTCTTCAGACCCTCATCCATCTCTTCCCTGGCTCGCTGCATTTTCCGTCTTTCTACATAAGAAGAGCTCCTTAGACTAACAATAGAGCCTGCTTTCTGCACTGAGACAGAGATTGCAGTGAAGGCGGGAGCGAAGAGCCTAGCTGTGTGCTTCTTCTGGGGGATGAACAGTCAGATCATTACCAGTCAAAACTTTTGATATAACAACAAGAACAGTACTAACAATACATATGGATGTTGGTGTGTGTTTTAATTTTTATAATTATTTTGTCTGCTCTTTTTTGCCTTATACTTGTATAATAAAATCTGTCAAAATTATTACATATATTGACAAAGCTTTTGGTATGTCCCTATGAAAATTAACATAATAATATATTTTTTTGCATTCTTGTCAACTTGATGAACTAGTTCAATGTGTTATTAGTAGTGTGTAACTTTAGAACAGAGATTGATATTTAGGTGCACAGAACCAACACCTGATGGCACCCATGTCTTTCACTCAGGACATAAGGACTGTATTTAGAACATCTGGAAATTTTGTAGGCGCCATGTGCCTTGAGATGAGGTCACTTTTTTCTCCTCACATCTGGATGCCTTTGATGCATCCTTGCTGCTTTTAACATGCCAGACTCTTCATCATCTTATTATGTAGGCTCTCTAAATCCTCTTTCTGATGATGGATCATCTGCTTTCCATATGTGTCTTTGACGTTTCTTTTAGGGAATGATCTTGAGAGGGTCGTGATGGACACACTTATGTTCTTTAGGACACTGTCTTCATTTGCTGGATTTGTTAATGCCATAACATGCTCTACTATCTCCAGAGGTAAAAAAAAAAAAAATCTACTGGAAAATGTTGATAAGCTTTATGGATAGAAACAACAGTGGTTTAGCAATAGGGGGACATCTAGAATGTTAGAAAAGACCACATAGTTTGATGGTGAGAAGTAAAATGAATGAAGATGTTAAAGGGGTACTCCACCCCTAGACATCTTATCCCCTATCCAAATTATAGGGGACAAGATGTCTGATCACGGGGTCCCACTGCTGGGGACTCCCGCGTTCTCAGTAGTGGCACTCTGGCGTCATCACAGCACAGAGGAAAATCTCTGTGAGTGATGACGGGACAATACAGGGGCCGGAGCACCGTGACGTAGTACCCTTTGAACAATTAGTGTTCAAACATAGGGAAATTTGAGAAGGTTTGGGGCATCTGGTGTTCTTCTACGTCTACCCAATACTTACCGTGCTACTAGAGATGCTATCTTGGCACAGTTTCCATCTTAAAACACTTAGTTTGTGACCTTGTTCCTATGTGTTTTTTCCTAGGTTGCACTGTGTCCGCTTTATTCATAGTTTCCTTGATTTAATTTTTCTCCCCCCTCTGCCATTCAGATCTCTCATGTCCGATTTAGGGAACACATGTACTCTCTAAACATGGGGAAAGTGTTTTGGTGGTCTCGGGTCCATCCATCTGAAGGCTATAGCCTTCCGAGCCATGAATAGAGTCTCCCTCAGCAGAACCCTAGCATGGTTTGGCCAGACCTCTTCATCAAGCAACCCAAGGAGACAGGGGAGTGGCTCCAGCGGCACTGGTCTAGATAGCAAGGAGGTTATAAAGGCAACCTCATCTTCCCAGAATCAATGCACGTACGAACTGCCTTAAATGAGGTGCCAAAAGTTGGCCCTTGGGGCGCTATTCCTATGGCACGTGTCAACCCATGCGATGTAGTCGGACAGGGGTAAGGTAACAACTAGAGGTGCACCGAAATGGAAATTTCAGAACCGAAACGAAACCGATACCGATACCGAAAATGACTTCTCCCCGTCTTCTGGTAAAATGCAGCGCTCCGCTCATTAGATTAGATTAGATTCCCCCACATTAGATTGCCAGCTCCCCCACATTAGGTCGGGAGTTCCCCCACAATAGTAGGCAGCTCCCCCACAATAGTAGGCAGCTCCCCCACAATAGTAGACAGCTCCCCCACAATAGTAGGCAGCTCCCCCACAAAAGTAGGCAGGTTCCCAAATTAGGTCAGCATTTCCCCCACAATAGTAGGCAGGTTCCCAAATTAGGTCAGCATTTCCCCCACAATAGTAGGCAGGTTCCCCACAATAGTAGGCAGCTCCCCCCAACAATAGTAGGCAGTTCCCACACAATATTAGGCAGCTCCCCCCAACAATATTAGGCAGCTCCCCCACACACAATATTAGGCAGCTCCCCCCCCCCACAATGTTAGGCAGCTCCCCCCCCCACACACAATATTAGGCAGCTCCCCCCCCCCACAATTTTAGGCAGCTCCCCCCAACAATAGTAGGCAGTTCCCACACAATATTAGGCAGCTCCCCCCCAACAATATTAGGCAGCTCCCCCCACATTTGTAGGCAGCTCCCCCCCCACATTAGGTCAGCAGTTCCCCCACAATAGTAGGCAGGTTCCCCACAATAGTAGGCAGTTCCCCCACAATATTAGGCAGCTCCCCCCACATTTGTAGGCAGCTCCCCCCCACAATATTAGGCAGCCCCCCCAACAATATTAGGCAGCTCCCCCCACAATATTAGGCAGCTCCCCCCAACAATATTAGGCAGCTCCCTCCCCCCCACAATATTAGGCAGCTCCCCCCCCCACAATATTAGGCAGCTCCCCCCCCCACAATATTAGGCAGCTTCCCCCCCCCCACAATATTAGGCAGCTCCCCCCCCACAATATTAGGCAGATTCCCCCCCACACAATATTAGGCAGCTCTCCCCCCCCACAATATTAGGCAGCTTCCCCCTTCCCACAATATTAGGCAGCTCCCCCCCCCCCCCACACACAATATTAGGCAGCTTCCCCCCCACACAATATTAGGCAGCTTCCCCCCCCACACACACAATATTAGGCAGCTTCCCCCCCACACACAATATTAGGCAGCTTCCCCCCCCCACAATATTAGGCAGCTTCCCCCCCCCCCACAATATTAGGCAGCTCTCCCCCCCCACACACACAATATTAGGCAGCTCCCCCCCCCACACACAATATTAGGCAGCCCCCCCCCAATATTAGGCAGCTCCCCCCCACATTAGGTCAGCAGCTTCCCCCCACCCCACAGACATACAGCTTCCAGCCATATACAGTGTATGGCTGGAGGCTGTATGTCTGTACTGCAGCCCCCACAGTGTTCCGGTCACCGCTCCTCCGGCCCAGGGTCACATCTACTGCTATGGCCTATGGACCATAGCAGTAGGTGCCGGGACCGAAGGAGCTGTGACCGGAACACTGAAGAAGATGACGCGCCGCCGGTCACTTACCAGCGCGCGTTCTCCCGCGACGATCCTGCGGTCCTCCTACGTCTCTATGGTTGTACGCACGGGACGTCAGTGACGTCCCGTGCGTACGACCATAGAGGTGAAGAAGCGAAGGACCGAAGGAGGATCGCGGGAGGATCGCAGGAGGACGCTGGGGAATGGTGAGTGACCGCCGGACATCCTTATGTCCCGAAAAGATTTTTCGGGACACAGGGATGTCCGGGATAGGATTAGGAATACTTCTTTTTATGTGCCCGGGCCGGCTCCTGTGTGTGGCTGCAGGCAGGGGCCGACCAGAGCATATAAAACTAATACTGTGTACTAAAAACCAGGGGGCCTCCAGCTGTTGTGAAACTACAACTCCCAGCATGCCCGGACAGACTTTGCCGGTCCGGGCATGCTGGGAGTTGTAGTTTGACAACAGCTGGAGGCCCCCTGGTTTTTAGTACACAGTATTAGTTTTTATATGCTCTGGTCGGCCCCCGCCTGCAGCCACACACAGGAGCCGGCCCGGGCACATAAAAAGAAGTATTCCTAATCCTATCCCGGAGAGCGCAACCCCCCCCCCCGATGTTGCAACCGGCCCCCCCTGCACCCCCCCACGAGTGCCTCTGCCACTGGCAGTGTTTGTAACTTGTGCTGTGGGCGGGCAGGGGAGGTGGTCATTATCGGTACATTTTTTGTTGTTTCGGCATTTTGCCGAAATAGCTATTTTCGGCCGATATGCATCGGCCACCGATATATCGGTGCATCCCTAGTAACAACCATGTATAATGTATAATTGCATGATTTTGTTAGCAGCTAGGGATACAGATTGCACTTCCTGCCAAGGGTTCCTTCGAGAGAGTCGGGATGTGATTCTTCCAGAATGCCTCAGCAGCTATGGGTACCTGAGAGTGTTTAGTCACAATAATGGCCCTGATTTATCAATCTGTCTGAGACAGAAACTGGAGTGATTTTCCCAAGCAACCAATCACTGCTCAGCTTTCATTTTACCAGAACTCCTTAAAATATAAAACATGAACTGTGATTGGTTGCTTTGGAAAATCACTCCAGTTTCTGTCTCAGACAGATTGATAAATCAGGGCCAATGTGTGTGTGTAAGGCAGATATCAATCCCCTAGGAACGTAGAATGCCTGGGAGCGTAGAATGCCTATTGAGAGGACAGAAATTGAGAGGACAGAGCGTGGCACAACTGCAAGAATTTGTAAAAGGCCGTTCTAAGTAGTTCAAACGTCTCCTGCATCTGGGCAAAAGATCGGACAATGTTATCAGAGTATATATATCCTAATTCGATTACCCCATGCTCCTTCCAGAAAGAAGGGTCCAAGTCATCTGTGATATGAGATAGGTGGCCAGCATCCCATAAAGGTAAGTCGGCCATAATATCAGTGAATGCATGAATGAATCAGCCTAACAGCCCTCCAGACCTGTAAAGCTAGTCGGTGCAGTGGAAGAATATGTCTCCTACAAGTAGAGGGCGCCTCCAGCCAAGCCCATAAATTAGTTTGCTAAATATTGGTGCTCCGAGTTAGGAAGTGGCTCCGACATGACCCAAGTTCTAAGCAGCCTGAGCTGCCCTGCCAAATAAGAAAAATGAAAATCAAGGAGAGCATAGACTGCCTGATCCTTCAGTCTTTGCAGTGTCGCCAATTTAAGCTTGGACCTAGAATTCCCCCATATAAACGCTGGCAAAAGGGAATGTAAGGACTTTAAAAATGATGTGGGAACAGGAGTAGCAGCATACTCCAGTATATAAAGGCACTTTGGCAGCACTATCATTTTGACCAAGTTAATGTGCCCCAGCTCTGACAAAGGAAGGGCACCCCACATACGAATCCTATCTTTCACTAAAGCAAGGAAAGGGAACGCATTAAGAGTGAAAACTTTAGTCATATCTCTATGTATCATTATGCCAAGATATTTGAACTGTTCGACCACCTGGAGGACGCAGAACGTAGCAGGCCACCCAGACGTTCGAAGAGGAAGGAAAGAAGACTTGGTCCAATTTATTCGGAGTCCAGAAAAGAACCCGAATCTATCAATCACTGAGATCACCCGAGGCAAGGAGGAATGTGGCTCGTCAAGAAAAAGAGCCATATCGTCAGAATATAGTCTGATTCGGTCCTCCCGGCCCCCAAACATTATACCAGTGATTCCAGGGTCCTGAAGAATTCGAATAGCAAGGTGTTCCACCGCTATCGCAAACAGGAGTGGTGATAGGGGCACCCCTGCCGAGTGCCTCTACCCAAATCAAAAAAAGGCGAACACACCCCGTTTACCAAAACCTGAGCTCTAGGCTTAGAATATAGAACTGAGACCCATTGAATGAAATTAGCTCCAAACCCAAAGCAACGCAGTACAGTAAGGAGATAAGGCCAATCGACTGAGTTGAAGGCCTTGGCTGTGTCTAGCGAAGCCAAGGCCCAATTCTGATCCATAGCTGCACCTAATTGTACCACCGTTTGGACCCTCCAAATGTCCGTAGTGGAGCAACCGGGCATAAAGCCCGATTGGTCGCTGTGTACAATGGATAAGATAACAGTATTTAGCCTCTTAGCCAGAATCTTCATAAGGACCTTGTAGTCCATATTCAATAGCAAAATCGGGCGTTAAGAACCGCAATCTATAGGGTCTTTGTCAGGTTTGAGTAAGACCACTTTGGCGGCCTCACTGAGGGACTCCGGCAACAACCCAGTCTCAAATGTGCTCCTGAACATGGCCTGCATACATACCACGATGTTTGGTAGATATTTAGAGTATACAGTACTTACAGTGGAAGTCCGTCTGGACCAGAGGCCATCCCCTGGGCCATATCCTTAATGGCTTCTTCTATGTCCTCCATAGGGATATTATCCTGGTCTAACAGGGCCCTATCCTCCTCAGACAGAACAGGGAACTGAGTATCATCCAGATAAGCATCTAATTCAGCAGGCGTATTCGAGACCTACATAGATCAGCATACAAT
Organism: Hyla sarda; assembly: GCF_029499605.1. Taxonomy (NCBI): domain Eukaryota; kingdom Metazoa; phylum Chordata; class Amphibia; order Anura; family Hylidae; genus Hyla; species Hyla sarda. Next base: position 81,395,206 of record NC_079196.1, on the reverse strand, counting down.
TGGGCAAATCTAATGGCTATCTGATCAGACGTCAATAGCATCTCTCCAGTAGGGGAGGCTATACGTAAAATAGGGGGGAGCAGCCTTATCCTGTCTCACAAGATGAGCTAACAGTTTGCTGGATTGATTGCCATGCTCAAAATAGAATTGCTTGCAGAAGAAAAATTCATACGTTCATTTAAATGTTGCATATACACCCTACCTAACGCCAACCATGCTTCCCTATTGTCATCAGTAGAGTCCGCCTCATAACGAGCCACTAACTCAGAGCACCATGTCGCCAGCTCCTCCTCCCTAAGAAAGGATGCTTTTTTCAGAAATGAAATGGAGGATCTGAGGCAACCCTGTAGGTACGCCTTTAGAGTATCCCATAGCACACCGGGTTCCCCAAAATCATTGTGTGATCGAATGAATACCTGCAATTGGTCCAGTATCCTATCTACTGGGTCAAAAAGCTGCAGCCAAAATGGGTGTACTTCCCACCGCCTTGTCACAGATACAGACGTCACAGCCATTGTCAGAAGTAATGGGGAGTGGTCAGAGATTGCTCGGGTCTGATAGGAGATCTCAGACACAGCTCCAGCAAGAGGCGCAGAGCCGTATGCGAGATCTATTCTAGACAGGGAATTACGACCTAGGGAGTAACATGAATAAACTCGTGAAGTTGGATACCTGGTCCTAAATAGGTCAACCCACCCCACCTCAGTCATAAACGCAGAGAAAGGGGAGGGTCCCCCCTGAGTGTTTCCCATCCCCTCAAGGTGTCTATCCAAGGTCACATCTGGAAGCAAGTTAAAGTCACTTACACATAAACATTTAACCCCAGGATTAGCCGCAGCAATTGTCTTTGCTTGGTGTATGATATCCAAGGAGGCGGGTTATAGAGGCCCATAAGTACAATCGGGTCATTATTAATAAATGCGTGTACAAAAATATAGCGGCCCTGAGAATCAACTTTATTAGTGATAGGTTCCCAATGCAAGGAACGATGAACTAAAAGGGATACTCCACCAGAAAAGGATGTGTGGTATGAATGAGCATGCCATTGCACCCAGGATCTCTGCAACAGGTGACTCTTAGACAGTACCAGATGTGTCTCCTGTAAACATATAATTTGTGGATTAAATTTCTGTATGTGAGAGAATACTAAGACCCTTTTCTTAGGAGCCCCCAACCCCTAACGTTCCAAGTCATCACAGTATAAGTAGCCATGTATCATATAGAGAAAAATAGATAAGCATAAGAAATACTTGACCTACCCTTCCCCCCACCCCACACAACAGTAGATAATCGATCTACACCATCCAGTCATTCTTGTAAGTGTGCAGAAAAAAACACCAACATATAAAAACAGGTAAGTAGAACATAACGATATGGCAATCACAGTGTTCCCTCCAAGGCGTATGCATGTCAGAAATCCAGTAGAAGTCCACACAAAGTAGAGTCTTTCTGATGGTAAAATGTGGCCCTGTATACTGGGTGGAACCTATGATATCATGAAGGGGAAAAAAACACTCCCGACTGCCAAAAACATAAAGTCCTGAGGGGATCATCAGTAATAAAACATAAGCTCAGCAACCATGTCATACATGAGCAACAGACCAGGTAAGTTGTAAGGCACAGGAACAGGCTGAAACAGAAGGGTAATGAAGGCAGATTACCGTAAGAAGACCATCAGCCAACCTAGAAGGTCATAATAAGGAAACAGGAGCAAAGTTTGCAGGTAAGTATTCCAAGCAGTAGAATATGAGCATCAATACTCAAGTTCCTCAGCACGGGGAAGCTCTGCAAATCCAGTCTTCTACTTCTGCAGGGTCGTTGAAGAAAATGGTGTGGCCTCCATCAACCACGCGCAAGCATGCAGGGTAGGCCATGGAATATGAGATCTGCAGGTCCCAAAGTCTCGCCTTCACAACTGTGAATGTCACCCTGCGTTTTTGCAATTCGGCTGAAAAATCTGGGAGAAACGACCTTTCCGTTGTCATAAGTGATGTCTCGGAGTTGCCGTACCTGGCGGAGGATAAGGATGCGGCTGCAATTCAGGATACGTGCCAACAAAGGTCTCGGCGGTTTCTGCGCCGACACCCGGTGAGCCCTCTCCACCGTGAACGCCACAGAGAAAGGCACATTAGGGAACAGTTCACGGAACCACTTTTCCACAAACATGGCCGGAATCTGGCCCTCTCAGGCAGGCCTATGATGCGGACGTTGTTTTGCCGCAGTCTATTTTCCAGGTTGTCGTTTTTCTGGCAACATAGCGATAATTGTGATTCTAACAATGAGACAGCATTCGGTATAGGGGAGACCGTATCCTCCAGCATTGAGATGCGATCCTCTGCATGAACAAGTCTCCCCCTGACAGTCTGCAGATCCTGCCTCAGCAGTCCCACATCAATCTTAACTTTCTCCAGCTTTCCGGTGAGTAGAGTCTGACAAGAAGTAATCGCCTGTAGCAATTGAGCCGTCACCTGTTTTAAGGTAGGTTCAGGGTCTGTATCCTGAGCATCTGCCGGGGGAGAGGGGCCCGCTGCTTCATCCTCCATCTCCCGCTCCTGGCACGCACTACCGCTGGTGCCATCTTGTGCAAGAGCTCTAGAGAAGTCTTGAAGCCTTTCCACAGCTGATCTCTCATGGCTCTGGCCCGGACCGGTCCTGTTGCTTCTCCCCATGAGGTAGGTAAGAAGTATCGGGCAGTTTAGAGGTCAGGATACCGGTCAGGATGATTAAATCACAGGTCTAAATCAGTCCGCTGTCCAAGCCACACCCCCTGATATGACAGGTTTTTGGCTGTTAATTTGCATTAAATCGGTATCATTTTGAACGATGTACCAATGTTTGCAAATTATGTTTTTAATTTTTTCTGCCATCGGACTAAATTTAAGAGTCAAACAAACATGCTTTATTGACAGGCTTACAGATAACATGTAAGGCAAAGCATGGAAATAATGAAAAGGAACCAATGGCCCATTTAGGCCTTAAACAAAGTAACAATTGGTACAAGTGATGCATTAGACATTAACAACACGATGATAAGCAGCACAAAATCATAGTGGCAGAAAAAAGGTAGAAGGTGTTTGACGGCTGGTCATCCCCGACAAAGAACAATAGAGTCCCTCCCACCCCTCAATACGGAGATCAATAAAGCGAAAAACTGCATCGGACATTAGGACAATGGGTTGAAGATAACCACGGTTCCCACAAACGATCAAAGGAGGACACAGCATCATCTCTAATAGCAGATAACTTTTCATTAAGCATAATGAGGTTAACTCTATCCACTACCTTCTCAAAGTCTAAGGAGGGTTTTTTCCATTGCGAGGCTATATAAATTCTAGCAGCCATCAAGATAAATTGAGCTAGTCGAAAGTGACCAAAGGTCATTCTCTGTGGCTTAGTACCAAGCAAGCAGAAAGCCGGGGTACGTGACACATAAGTACCCAAATGGGAGCCTAAAAGATCTAATACAGTCGTCCAAAGGCCCACCACCACCGGACAACCCCACCATATATGATACATGGTTCCCCTTTGACCACACCCACGGAAACATAATGGGGAAACATCGGGGTAAATCGAGTGAAGTCGCGAAGGAACCATGTATACACGGTGCAGAACCTTCAACGCCGTCTCCATCAATGTCACTTGCCAACACCCCTTCCCCAAAACCACACAACACTCCCTCCATTAGGGTAAAAGCAAGGTGTGATGCAGGTCCGCTTCCCACGCTAACATGAAGGGCAGTTTCTGATCAGGAGAGGGATCATTAAGATGAGCATACACTAGGGAGAGGAGCCCGACATCCAAGGGTCTATAGAGAATGAAAGCTTCATACATAGTAGGGTGTAGTGTAGTAGTGTTACCCATAACAGTACGATAATAGGAAAATATCTGGTGGGCTCTAAAGGATTCACCATCAGGCATGTCATATCTTCGTTTGAGAGACATTAATGTGTACATCAAACGATGGTCAAAAAAGTCATAGAGTCGTAGCAGTTTATTATCAATCCACCAGTGGAAAAGGGAGGGAGTAAGACCAGGTAAAAAGAGAGGGTTGCAAAGAAAAGGAGTCAGAGGAGAAGCGTAGGATTGCAAGCGAAATTTGATGCGAACCAGACGCCAGAGAGACAATGAGTAAAGGGCAATCTGTGCCGACGTAGGGACCAGCGTAGCTATAGGGCTCGAGGTCCACATCAAGGATGCATAGGAGTAAGGGGACAACAAGGAGTCCTCCAGTCTCGTCCAGCGAGGTGCTCTATCCAGAGCATTCACCAGTGCAAGTTGAGCCAATCGTGCAGCATAATAGTATTTAAGAAAATCAGGCACCGACAAGCCACCCGACTTCCTATTATAATGCATGATTCGCCTGGAAATACGCGGTCGTTTGTTCAACCAGATATAGTTAAAGGAGTCTCTTTGCAAAGCAAGCAAATCACGCTTTGCTACAGGTATAGGTAGTGTTCTAAACAAATACAACAACTTAGGTAAAACTACCATTTTTATCACGTTTACCCTACCTAACCAAGAAATGTAAGGATAATTCCACTTGGCCAGATCAGATCTAATAGATTTATAAAGAGGAACAAAGTTAGTGCTATACAATGATGAAATGGATGGGGTAAGTTTCATGCCCAGATAGGGCAAACCCGCATTAGCGTTTTTAAAGTGAAATGTACGTTCAATGGTGTGTTGCAAGGATTCCGATATATTACAATACATAATTTCAGATTTAGTAACGTTGACCCTCAACCCCGACTGTAGAGCAAAGGAGTCCAGCACCTTAAAAAGGTTGGGGAGGGAAATGAGGGGGTTTGTAAGGGTTAGCAATAAATCGTCAGCGAACAAGTTTACTTTATATTCTGAAGATCCGATAATGGTACCTGAAATATCAGGATGATCTCTAATCATTTGTGCCAGTGATTCCATAATTAATGCAAAAAGGGCTGGGGATAGGGGGCAGCCCTGACGAGTACCTCGGCCTATAGAAATCGGACAGGGAGAGGTAGATGGCAACTTTAGATATGCAGTCGGGGTGGAGTACAGAAGGTGTAGAATAGAAACAAATGGGCCAGCAAAGCCAAACTTGTGTAAAGTGGCGAATAAAAAAGGCCACGATACACAATCAAAGGCCTTCTCTATATCCAAGGCTACTACAATGAGAGGGGTTGTGGTAGTCCCCGCCCACTGTATTTGGTCAATGACTTTCCGAACATTATCCGGTGCCGGTACCTGGTCTTGATGTACCAGGGTAGGAAGATGGGCATTTAATCTTCTTGCTAACAAAGATGTCAGGAGCTTCGCATCAACATTTAACAACGATATTGGGTGATAATTGGCCGTACTTAAATGATCTCGGTTCGGTTTAGGGATAACTGTAATGAGTGCATCTAGAAATTCAGATGGAATAGTAGTCCGTGTGCGAAGCGAATTGAAAAATGTGAGTAGATGAGGGAGTAGCAATGGTGCAAATTTTTTAAAGTATGCTGCCGTCAGGCCATCAGGCCCAGGGGCCTTACCAGACTTCAATATGGCAATGGTGTCCGCGATTTCCTCTACTGTAAAAGAAGCGTTTAAAGACTCCCTGGCGTCTGGTGTCAATGACGGTAAAGTAATTAAAGAGAAGAAGTCAGTAAGGGAGGAGGAAAGAGCAGGGGAAGAAGAGGGCGCTGTATATAGAGTAGAGTAATAGGTATGGAAGGCTGTATAAATCTTATCGGGGTGAGAAGTTTGGAGACCCGGTCGGAGCTGCAAGCTATGTACTCTATTAAAAGAGGAGGGTTTTTTGAGCATTGCCGCCAGTAATTTGTCTGGTTTGTTAGCTAACCTGTAATAGGTCGCTTTTGTCCAACGGACAGCTTTCTCAACCTTGGTAGATAGAAGTGCATCCAGCTGTAAGCGGGTCTCCTTAATGGTATGATAAAGGTAAAGAGATGGGTCCTGTTGATGAGCATACGTCAGTCTCTGTAATCTACATTTCAAGGCTATTTGGGTAGCAGTGCGGTCTCGTTTCAGTCCACTAGCTAGGGATATGATACGGCCTCTCATATAAGATTTATGGGTTAACCACACCCATACCGGGGAAGACTCAGGGATTGTGTTGGTATCGAAAAAAAAATTCAGGTCAGTATCTAGTTGTTGGTGTACCCTCGGCATGGTCAGCAATGCTTCATTCAGGCGCCATCTAAACGGGTATGTAAAGGAGGGCATCAAGTTAAAAGCAGCTAACACCATATCATGATCTGACCACACCGAGGGAACATGACGTGCATACAACATCTGAGGTAACATGCGGGTATGGACTAATATCCAGTCTATCCTGGTATAGTGACCATGTGCAGGCGAGTAATATGAGTAACCCCTAGATACCCCGTTATGTTCTCTCCAACTATCTGCTAAGTCATGGGATACAAACAATTGCTGCAGAAGGCGATGTTGAGACCCCGACCTACGAAAAGGGGCTGAATTAGATCTATCCAGTTTACCATTAACTATCATGTTAAAATCTCCGGCCCAAATCAGCATATCGTACGACAGTGTCTCAAGAAGTGAACATAAACGGGAAAAAAACATAATAGGGGAGTCCGTTGAAGCGTAAGAGTTAACAATACATAAGGATTTGTCATACAATGTACCCAACAATATTAGGTATCTGCCCTCACCATCCACCAACTCCCTCTGTACCGTGAAGGGGAAAGAGTTATGAAACAAGGTCATGACTCCTCTGCATTTAGTCGTGAAAGACGAACAATGATGTCTAGAATACAATCTGTGTAAGTGTGACGGTTTAGAGGTAAGCGTAAAATGGGTTTCCTGGATACACAATATGTCGGGGTGTAATTTTATGTAATCTATAAAGGCCTTACTACGTTTACCTGGGGCGTTGAAGCCCCGCACTGTCACGATTCGGCTTACAGGTAGTGGATCCTCTGTGTCAGTGAGGGATTGGCGTGGACCGTGCTAGTGGACCGGTTCTAAGAGGCTACTGGTGTTCACCAGAGCCCGCCGCAAAGCGGGATGGTCTTGCTGCGGCAGTAGCAACCAGGTCGTATCCACTAGCAACGGCTCAACCTCGCTGACTGCTGAGAAGGCGTGGGACAGAAGGACTAGGCAGAGGCAAGGTCAGACGTAGCAGAAGGTCGGGGCAGGCGGCAAGGTTCGTAGTCAAGATGGATAGCAGAAGTTCAGGTAACACAGGCTTTGGACACACTAAACGCTTTCACTGGCACAAGGCAACAAGATCCGGCAAGGGAGTGCAGGGGCAGAGAGCAGATATAGTCTGGGAGCAGATGGAAGCCAATTAAGCTAATTGGGCCAGGCACCAATCATTGGTGCACTGGCCCTTTAAGTCTCAGAGAGCTGGCACGCGCGCGCCCTAGAGAGCGGAGCCGCGCGCGCCAGCACATGACAGCAGGGGACCGGGACGGGTAAGTGACCTGGGATGCGACTCGCGAGCGGGCGCGTCCCGCTGTGCGAATCGCATCCCCGACGGCCATGTCAGTGCAGCGCTCCCGGTCAGTGGGACTGACCGGGGCGCTGCAGGGAGAGAGACGCCGTGAGCGCTCCGGGGAGGAGCGGGGACCCGGAGCGCTAGGCGTAACAGTACCCCCCCCCCCTTAGGTCTCCCCCTTTTTTTGTCCGACAAGTGCTTTACCTGGGACGAGGACACCGGGAGTGAATGGAGGGTTTCCTCAAAGGCAGGGAGTACAGCAGGAGTGGGAATGGGGAGGGAGGGCAGAGGGTGAAGCTTGGCACGGGGCAGGGTGACACAAGGACGGGGGCCATGAGGAGGCACAGAGGCTTGCCTGACGGGACTGGGAGGGGGGGAGAGGCACTTCCTATGGCAGGCAGAGTCCCAGTTCTTGATCTCCCCGGTGGTCCAGTCAAGGGTGGGAGAATGAAGCCGGAGCCATGGCAGACCGAGGAGGACCTCAGAGGTACAGTTGGGAAGGACGAAGAACTCAATCACTTCGTGATGGGGTCCAATACACATCAGGAGGGGTTCTGTGCGGTAACGCACAGTGCAATTCAATCTGACTCCGTTGACCGCGGAAATGTAGAGCGGCTTGACGAGACGGGTCACCGGGATGCGGAATTTATTCACCAAAGAATCCAGAATAAAATTCCCAGAGGCACCAGAGTCCAAGCAGGCCACGGCTGAGAGGGAGGAGTTGGCTGAAGGAGAAATCCGCACGGGCACCGTGAGACGTGGAGAAGCAGACTTTGAACCAAGAGACGCCACACCCACGAGAGCTGGGTGCGTGCGTTTCCCAGACGTGGAGGACGAATAGGGCAATCCACCAAGAAATGCTCGGTACTGGCACAGTACAGACAAAGATTTTCTTCCCTACGGCGATTCCTCTCTTCCTGGGTCAGGCGAGACCGATCCACTTGCATGGCCTCCTCGGCGGGAGGCCCAGGCGTAGATTGCAACGGAGACTGTGGGAGAGGTGCCCAGAGATCTAAGTCTTTTTCCTGGCGGAGCTCTTGATGTCTCTCAGAAAAACGCATGTCAATGCGGGTGGCCAAATGGATAAGTTCTTGCAGGTTGGCAGGAATCTCTCGTGCGGCCAGCACATCCTTGATGCGACTGGATAGGCCTTTTTTAAAGGTCGCGCAGAGAGCCTCGTTATTCCATGATAATTCGGAAGCAAGAGTACGAAATTGGATGGCGTACTCGCCCACAGAAGAATTACCCTGGACCAGGTTCAGCAGGGCAGTCTCGGCAGAAGAAGCTCGGGCTGGCTCCTCGAAGACACTACGGACTTCAGCGAAGAAGGACTGGACTGTGGCTGTGGCAGGATCATTGCGGTCCCAGAGCGGTGTGGCCCAAGACAAGGCCTTTCCTGAAAGTAGGCTCACTACGAACGCCACCTTAGACCGTTCTGTAGGAAACAAGTCCGACAACATCTCCATATGCAGGGAGCACTGAGACAAAAATCCACGGCAGAGTCTAGAGTCCCCATCAAATTTGTCCGGCAGGGACAAGCGGAGGCTAGGAGCGGCCACTCAGCGGGATCCATGGCCGGATCTACTGTCACGATTCGGCTTACAGGTAGTGGATCCTCTGTGTCAGCGAGGGATTGGCGTGGACCGTGCTAGTGGACCGGTTCTAAGAGGCTACTGGTGTTCACCAGAGCCCGCCGCAAAGCGGGATGGTCTTGCTGCGGCAGTAGCAACCAGGTCGTATCCACTAGCAACGGCTCAACCTCGCTGACTGCTGAGAAGGCGTGGGACAGAAGGACTAGGCAGAGGCAAGGTCAGACGTAGCAGAAGGTCGGGGCAGGCGGCAAGGTTCGTAGTCAAGATGGATAGCAGAAGTTCAGGTAACACAGGCTTTGGACACACTAAACGCTTTCACTGGCACAAGGCAACAAGATCCGGCAAGGGAGTGCAGGGGCAGAGAGCAGATATAGTCTGGGAGCAGATGGAAGCCAATTAAGCTAATTGGGCCAGGCACCAATCATTGGTGCACTGGCCCTTTAAGTCTCAGAGAGCTGGCACGCGCGCGCCCTAGAGAGCGGAGCCGCGCGCGCCAGCACATGACAGCAGGGGACCGGGACGGGTAAGTGACCTGGGATGCGACTCGCGAGCGGGCGCGTCCCGCTATGCGAATCGCATCCCCGACGGCCATGTCAGTGCAGCGCTCCCGGTCAGCGGGACTGACCGGGGCGCTGCAGGGAGAGAGACGCCATGAGCACTCCGGGGAGGAGCGGGGACCCGGAGCGCTAGGCGTAACAGGTGCGTAATTCTCTGCGCCTAGCTAGGGTGGAGGGGGCCAGATCCGAAAAAATGCGCACAGATGGAGGGACCCCAGGTAACGCTGGGATGTTTCTGGCCGCCTGCAGGATGGTGTCTCTCACCTCAGGATAATGCAGTTTAAGTATTATATCCCTCGGATAGTCAGGGTTCTTGGGCCTGGTCAGGGCTCTATGTATGCGGTCAAAGCGCAATAGTTCTGGTTCCAGCTGTGGGGCCAATGCGTAAAAGAGGGAAGAGATCACCTTAGTAAAATCAGTCACCTCCTCCGGGAGACCACGGATCCGTAAGTTAGCGCGGCGTGAACGATTCTCCAAGTCCTCAAGTTTCAGCTCGAGGGCCTGTAGTTGCGCAGTGTGATCCTCCAGGTCATGGCGATCAGCTTCAATGGCGTCAGCCAAATCGTCAATCCGCGCTTCAGAGTCTGCCACTCTCTGCCCCAAGTCTTTCAGCTGGGAGGATAGGTCTGCCACCGCCTTAGACAATTCGGTTTGAAAGAGGAGTTTTATGTTCCGGAACATCGAGTTAGGCGACAGGTCTGTAGGGCCTTGCAACTCCTCCTCTGAATGTTCCGCTGGAGAGCTGCAGCGTGGCTCCGCCATCTTGGAGCGCCGGCTTGTTCTGAAGATATCAGGTATAGACTGCGAGAGCCGTTGCGAATTCTGCCTTTTTGTGCCCTTCTGGGATCGCGGCATGTTCCCCCACCCGGCAGGGTAAGTTCTAACTCAGAGGAGCCCGATATGGGCGCTTAGAGAGGCTGTATAGTCGCGGTCAGCACGGAACTCACACTACATGCGTCCTCTCGCGTGAGCTGCGCGCATGCGCCCCCCATCGGACTAAATTTAAATGTGAATGCAAAACGCTCAATTTGGACATTGGTGTTGGGATGCACTTTCATGTGTCTTTTCCAAAGCAATGAAAATCTGTGATTTAGCTTTTTCAAGGGCTGAATCCTAAATTTTGGAAGGGTAACCTCTTTCTGAGAACCTACTGTACAGCCCATCTGCTTGCTTTAAAAAGTCATTTTGGTTTTCATTGATTCTGCGAAGGCGCAGAAACTGGCTGTAAGGTATTGAGAACTTCATATGTGCTGTTTGGTAACTCTTGTAATGTAAAAGTGAATTTCCTGCTGTACTTTTTCGGAAACCCATCACTTTACAACCATTTTGTTCTTTAAAGACCTGTACATCTAAAAACTCAAGACTTGTGTCGCTGAAAACTGATGTAAATTTGAGATTCATTTTATTGCTGGTTTTAAGGTATAAAATGAACTCCTGGAAGGTCTTCTCAGTGTCATATCAGGAACACATCGTCCACAAATCTGTGGTATCCATAGATGTGTTTTAGATAAGGGTTCTTATCGTGGAAATTTTTTTTTTTTACTCGAACCAAGCTTGCGAGGATGCATGCCACCGGAGTGCCCATTGCAACTCTGTTGACTTGTGCATACCTCTCCTCATCAAACTGGAACGTGTTGCTAGAATGTGCAAACTGCAGAGCATCACTGACAAAATCAATAAAGGCAGAGCTCTTGGCTGTCTCGGTGAGGAGCTCCGAAATACAAGCAACCCCCAGATCCTGGGGGATGCTTGTGTATAGGGACTTCACATCAAGAGAGGCTAGAACATAACATTCAGGCCACTCCATATTTTCCAATGCGCACAAAAGTTCTCCCATTTTATGAAGAATTTATGAAGACACTGTAATGTGTAGGACCTGCTCTGCACAATGGGTTAGGTTTTCCGTTGTTTAGCTAAGCATCATGAGTAGCTGTGGCAATGCTCGGTCCTATCAGGTGGCTTGGTCTTAGAGCCATACATCAAATCTGTCCCCTGCATCCACACATATAAATTTTAAGCCAGCCTGCTATTAATTGCTCATGTTTGTCTCTATCAGCACTTACTCTTGTCTTGCTCCTGCTTTCTTATACTGTGTATATTTGACTACTGACTATTATCGTGTCATCTGTATTGGTACTGTATTGCTCTTTCTGTTAAAGACCCAGCCTATTGACTCAGATTAAACATTTGTTTGTGCATTCTCTGTCTGTATTATAACATTAGTTTTCTGCCTGTAACCTTGCATATCCCAACCTGTTTTCCCTGACCTTTGTTCTGTTAATTGTTTTGACTTGTGAAACCGTTGCACTTAATTTCAGAGCAGGGATAGCCGACCAGTTGTGGATCTACTATTTAGGGCGGATATTCAAGTAGGCAGAGAATAGGGTTCTGGGTGAGCTCAGGTGGTCATATTTACACCGGGGATACTACAACTAGAATACTAATAAATATGGATATACAAGAATAGCAGTACTACTAAATGAAAACACAGAGGACCAGGCAGTTGGATTTCAGTATAACTCATCCCTTTGTTCTGAAGGAAGATAAGCAACTATCACAATCTAGCCTGGATAAGGGGGTGGCCTTCTTAAAGAGATGGTCTGTTGTAGAGGTTTCAAGATATATATCACAAAAACCTCCAAATTCAAGTTAATAAGTGAACAGTTATTTATTCATTTGTACCTATAGGTGCATAAATCACACTTTTTTTTCCCTTGAAATGAGTGATGCGATTATTTATTTTGTCAATTATATTACTGTGATTCTTTGAAGCCAGGCAAATCATGTCAAATAGCATTCAGAGACAGATTTACTAAAGTGAACCTGGACATAGCCCATTGGACATAGCTGAAATATGTGGCGGATTTAAAAGAAGAGTGCAAACTTGCAAAAACCGTATTTATCGGCATATAACACGCACCTTTTAGGCTAAAATTTTTAGCCTAAAGTCTGTGTGCGTGTTATACGCCGATACACCCCCAGGAAAGGCAGGGGGAGAGAGGCCGTCGCTGCCCGCTTCTCTCCCCCTGCCTTTCCTGGGGTCTAGAGCGCTGCTGTCGGCCCTTCTCACCCCCTGGTTATCGGCGCCGCTGCCTGTTCTGTCCCCCTGACTATCGGTGCCGGCGCCGATAGCCAGGGGGAGAGAAGCGGCCCCGACAGCCAGGGGGAGAGAAGGGGCAGCGGCACCCATTGCCGGCGCCGCTGCCCCGTTGCCTCCCCCCATCCCCGGTGGCATAATTACCTTGGTCGGGTCCGCGCTGCTCCAGGCCTCCGTCGTGCGTCCCCGGCGTCGTTGCTATGCGCTGAACGGCGCGGCGCATGACGTCAGTGCGCCACGCCGTGCATAGCAACGATGCTGGGGACGCACGACGGAGGCCTGCAGCAGCGCGGACCTGACTTAGGTAATTATGCCACCGGGGATGGGGGGAGGCAACGGGGCAGCGGCGCCGGCAATGGGTGCCGCTGCCCCTTCTCTCCCCCTGGCTGTCGGCGCCGCTTCTCTCCCCCTGGCTATCGGCGCCGGCACCGATAGTCAGGGGGACAGAACGGGCAGTGGCGCCGATAACCAGGGGGTGAGAAGGGCCGACAGCAGCGCTCTAGACCCCAGGAAAGGCAGGGGGAGAGAAGCGGGCAGCGACGGCCTCTCTCCCCCTGCCTTTCCTGGGGGTATATCGGGGTATACACGCGCACACACGCACCCTCATTTTACCATGGATATTTGGGTAAAAAACTTTTTTTACCCAAATATCCTTGGTAAAATGAGGGTGCGTGTTATAGGCCGGTGCGTGGTATACCCCGATAAATACAGTAACTTTAGGGGGTTTTGTTTTTTACGCAAATGCAGTGCACTTTATGGTAAAAATGATATGTTATTGTATATGTAGGTCAGTGCTATTAAAACATTGTCCAATTGATACAGTTTTTCTATTATTGTACTACTCTAAAAAGAAACAAAATAAGTATGCTTAAAATTGTCCACTTCTGACCCCTATAGCTTTTCTATTTTTCAGTATATTGGGCTGTTTGACAGGTCATTTTTGTGCTGTGATCTATAGTTTTTATTTGTACCATTTTTGTATTTATAATTTTTTTCTGTTATCTGATGTGTTTTTGTGTTTTTTTATGTTTATGCTGTTCACTGTCGTAAACATTATATTTTAATAGTTTGGACAATTACGCAATTGGCGATAACAAACATGTTTATTATTTTTATTTTTTGCAAAATGGGAAAAGAAGGGTGATTTTATCTTTTTATTAGACAAGAGGGTTTTATACAATATTAAAAACATTATTTTTTATTTTACACTTTTAAGTCTCAAAAGATGATTTTTATTTGCTTCTATTAGACTGTATAATGTTATGCCTTTTGCATAGCATTATACAGTAAGATCGGTGCTCCATTGATACAGCCTGGCTATGGGTGGGTTCACACTATGTTTAATACATATGGTCACCGGATCAGGCTGGTGGGAGTGAAAACCAGGAGCTCCCATATTCCATCCGGACTCGGCAGCATATCTCATTCATTTGAACGAGCCAGCCAAAGTCAGATAGTGACTCTCTGATTTTTGCCCTGTATCCGGTTTTGTAACCGGACCTAAAACCGGGGTATATGGATACGGGGCAAAAATTAGCCGACCGGAGTCCCTATCTGACTCCAATTGGCTCATTCAAATAATTGAGATACGGGCCGGGTCTGGCTGGGATACGGCAGTGCCTGGTTTTCACTCCCCCCAGACAGATCCGTGACCATATGTAAGAAACGTAGTGTGAACCCACCCTAAGCTAGGCTGCATTATCAGTGATCAGGTGGCAGGATGCAGGGGACCCTTCAACATAATTTTAGCTTGATCGCCCCACCCCCAATGATTATGTTGTGGGGGTTTGATGAGCTCCCTGAGCTAACCGGCAATAGTCATCTATAAATCTTTAGACACTGTAATCAGCATTGACTGTGGATCTAAAGGGTTATTGATTAGCGGTAAGTGTCCAGCTACTGATAGTAGCCAACACTCACCGCATATGAAGCAAGCATAGCTCCTGCACTCTTTTCAAAGTAATTTTACTCTCCAAGGTGTAAATTTCTGCCCTGGTGTGTTTAGTCCCCAAAGTAAGGGTGTACAGGCTTCTCCTGTTTTTTTTTTTTTTTTCCAAATATGTTTTTATTAAACAATTTTCAACATGTGAAACAAAAGAATTAGAAAACAAAGCATCACATTAGCACGGCAATAAAAGATGTTGCGTTACAAGGGCCGATAGATGCCGATGGAATAATATAATTCCAATGGCAGCAAAACAGGAAATCAAAGAAAACAAGATACAGCAAGGAGCATAGACAGCAAGTGGCGTCCCCCAACTCCAACAAACCCTGCGGTGCAGAAACTAGTGACCAGAACTAAAATGAAAGCTAACCTCCCAGGGATTCCACCCAGTTAACCAATTCAGCAAAATTCCTCAGCCTCCTCCCGCTGCCCTCTCCACCGCCAAACTAAGTTGCGCACTTGACACATAAGAGATACGGCCCTCTCCCGACTCGCAAGGGATTGCACAATGGAGCAGCAGGAAAGATATAGGTTAAAAGTGAACTTAAGCATCTGGTAAACGCAAAGCACCAAGAGTACTCTTAAGCGATTTGATATTATACCAGGTGATATGCCGAAAGGGATGAACAATATCGGCCATCCCTTGAGAGTCAAAGTGAGATACAATAAATGAACGCCATTTCTTGAAAAATCTCTTTGTGCCTGAGTCCCTTTGTCTCTCCGCATTCAACCTGTCAACCCCCATGAAAACTTTTAGTTGAGAGATGAGCATTGGCAAATCTGGAGGTTTTTTTTCCCAACCACGTGGTAAATAGACATTTCAGAGCAACTAGGAGCCCAACATGTAAAAATTGAGGGACCCTATCTTTCCCCCCCGCCTCCTGTGGGCGCAGTTGGTGGAATAGTAGTGTCTGAGTCGTGAAAGGGAGCTGCACTTTCCAATTGTCTCAAATATAGGAACACACCCTACGCCAATAGTCAGAAGTGAACGGGCAGTCCCATACCCCATTATAGAGATTTGTGAGTGGTGTCTGTCATTTGGGACACTGTGTGATTCTATCTGGGAAGGATGGTGTAGGGAGAATATTAAAGCAATATAGAGCCGCCATTTTAAAATAGGTATCCCGCCACCTTTCATTGATGAAATTTTTACGGACCGCCCCCCCAACCTGCTAGAATCATGGCTGCAATGCTGTCATCTCCTGTCCAACAGTCCCAAGTGCAGAGAATCTTCTCTGGATCTACTTTGAAAAGACGAGTACGGAAAGCGAGGTAGAGTGTAGATATAGTCGCCCTCCTCGGCGCATCTCTCACAATGTTGACCAAGGTGTGAATAGGCACTTCCCATGTGAGATCCCTTAGTCTGGATGTGCAGAATGTATACGCCTGATTGGCATGTAGTATATGGGAGTCGAAATGACGTGAGCATTTCCCCCAGAGTGAGCCACCTGCGGTCCTCCATATGTATCAGTGACCCTACAGCTAATACCTCAGTGGCGCAGCCAGGAGGACAATCTACCCTGTGGAAATTTTGGATGTCAAGCAAAGGCATTCTTTTTGAGAGAAGGAAAGGGAGGCCAAAAATCTTCTGTACCTCCTTCCATGCCATGATGGTGTCCCTGAGCAGCGTTGACCCCTTGACTGTAGAAGGCAGTGTAGCCTAAGAAGTGTGCAGTAGTGCTGGGAGGGGCCTCGCCGCTGCCAGGGCCCCTTCCACCCTTTTGAGTAGAAGGCCAAGCCATGAAGCCAGTTCATTATGTGGTGGAATAGATAAGCTATATTATATCCCCTGACATTTGGAAAATTCACTCCCCCCTCCGTTTTGCCCAGCATGAGTTTTTGCAATGCAATTCTGGGACGCTTGCCTTGCCACAGGAAATGGGGGAAAGCTGAATTGAGGCACTGGACATCATCATATTTTAGTAGAAATGGGAGAGTTTGTAGGGGGTATAATAAACAAGGGAAACTATTCATTTTAATTAGGTGGCAACACCCCCAAAAAAAAAGGAGCAAGTTTTCCCACCACTTCAGTTCTGAGAAAATCCTCTTAAAAAGAGGAACATAATTCAGGGAGTACAGCATGTCAGGCATTCGTCCAATACGAATACCCAGATAAGTGATAAACGAGGTAGTAACCTCTACTCCCAGATGACTTCCTTCCAGTATCTCCCGTGTAGGTGTCGCTCCCAGGGGCAATAGTACACTTTTAGAGGCATTTATTTTGTAACCAGCAAACTTACCTACTCATCAAAAAGAGGAGTATCTTGGGTACTGCCTCTCTCGGGTTGTTAAGGTAAAGGAGAATGTCATCAGCAAACATAGATAGTTTAATTTCCTGGGAGCCTACAATAATGCCCCTATACAGGTCTGTGGGTGTAGACCTTCGCAGCAAGGTTGTGGTAAAGTCCCCGTATAAAGGAGGTAAAACAGCCCGTGATGCCAAAGTTTCTCAGAACCAGCCCCAGCCAGTCAAACCGTACATTATCAAATGCTTTCTCCGCATCGAGCGTGAGTTATTCAGGGTGGGAGTCTGGCCCGGGCGTCCACACACTATCCATAGCCACCAGGACCTTCAGTATGTTTTTAACCACCAAGCGCGATTTAACAAAGTCCACCTTGTGGTCTCCAATGAGTTAGGGTAAAAACATAGCCAGTCAGTCAGCTAAACTTTTCGACAGCAATTTCACATCTTGGTCAATGAGGCAAATGGGGCGATAGGAACCAGGATCCAAAGGATCCTTGCCCGGTTTGGGAAGTACTTTAATATAGGTCATCTTGGCTGAGGAGGGTAGGGTACCAGACTGCAGGATACTATTGAAGTGTTTTGTCAGAGCGGGGACAATTTAGTCTATCAGTGCCTTGTAAAACTCGCCCAGATATCCGTCCGGCCCAGGCGCCTTGCCATTAGCAAGGGAGCGAATTCCCACCGCAACCTCCTCTTCCGACACCTGAGCATTCAGCACCTGACACTGGTCGTCTGTCAACCTAGGGAAATCAACACCTGCTAAAAATTCCTCCACCATAGGGCTAGGGGTAGAAAGTAGAGCTCTGTGAAATAGGACCCCAGAATCGCAGTTATTGAGTCTGCCCCTGGGAGTCCCGTAGAGCTAAGACATGTACCGGTGCATAAACCCCCTTCGCTATTCTTGACCGTAAGCGCCCCGCCTTGTTACCATGACTGAAAAGATCTGCCTCAAAGTGTGACCAGTACATGCGCACCTTCCTTTTCAACCATAGATCATAAGAAGTCCTCACTTCCTGCCATTTACTCTTATGGGCCGGGATAGGAGAGATGACAAAATATGAGTAAGCCTTTGACAGCTTTACACTAGCCTTTGCATGACCCTCCAGAGTCTTATGCTTAAGTGTGTTACTATACACCAGTATCTTCCCCCTAAGGACTACTTTCACTGTCTCCCAGGAGAGTGTAGGAATTATCCCTATGTGCTGCATTGCCTGTCTCAAATTCCAGCCACCATCCCCTCAAAAGGCCCAGGAAGGACTCATCCTTAGTAAGGTAGAAATGATTATCACCATTAGGGGAATATACATAATAAATACTATAAGTGTCACCATTATGCTCCAGCTGCACCTGAGACAGACGCCTTCCGCATCTCTCTCATGAGAGAGAGTAGGCGATGTGCAAATGATTTAAGAAACAGAGTCAATACTCCAGCTTTGCCCTCTACTGCCGGTGAGCCCAAGACCTTACCCACCCAGAGTTTCTGCATTCTCAAAAAGTCCGCCTCCTCAAGGTGGGTC
Organism: Hyla sarda; assembly: GCF_029499605.1. Lineage (NCBI taxonomy): Eukaryota > Metazoa > Chordata > Amphibia > Anura > Hylidae > Hyla > Hyla sarda. The sequence goes on along the minus strand of NC_079196.1, from coordinate 81,376,812 downwards.
TCTTGAAGGAGAACCACATCAGGACTCAAATGTTTCAGAAAGCGTAGAGGTTTTATCCTCTTTTGAGGAGACCTTAGCCCCTTTACGTTCCAATAAATTATTCTACACATAATTCACGACAGCCCCCAGAGGGGAAAAGAGGCAGAGGTAAGTCCAAAGTATAGTAGAAAAAGTAGGACTGGGTATGTAAAAAAGGGAGGGTGGAAAACGCTGGAGAGGAGGTGAGGAGGAGAGGCCCACAAGAAAAGACTCACGCCGCTGTGAGAATTGGAAGCCCGAGCGGAAATTGATAAAAAGAAAGGATGATCCAGTAAAACATATAAGAAATAAACAAATAACCCAAAACCAGAAAGATAAACGAAAACACATAGGGGGAGATTTATCAAATCCTGTGCAAAGGAAAAGTTGCCCAGTTGCCCATAGCAACCAATCAGATCACTTCTTTCACTTTGCAGAGGCCTTGTTAAAAATGAAAGAAGCGATCTGATTGGTTGCTATGGGCAACTGGGCAACTTTTCCTCTGGACAGGTTTTGATAAATCTCCCCCATAGTGGTGCCCAGTACGGAGGAAGGGCAACCACCAATCGTGTAATAGACCTCACTTTTTTCTGGCACATGGGGAGATTGGATCCCCCACCCCAGGCCCCCCTTTAATACAGCTGTACTGTGGCATTCCGATCCACTGGTAATCTAGGATAAAAAGCCCCCCCGGACAGGACAGAAAAGGACGACCTGGTTCCGTCAGAAGATCTCGAAGAGTCGCCTCCGCAGCAGACGGTGATTGATAAGAGGTGAAGGTCCCATCCGAGAGGAAAACTTTCAGGGTTGCCGGGTATTGCAATTGGAAGCATTTCTTCGCTTTGTAAAGTTCCGTGCAGACTTTCCCATAAGCTCTCCTCCGCTCGGCAAGTTCAGCTGAGAAAACTTCAAAGAGCAATATTTTTCTGTTGCGGAAAGTGAGTGGGGAAGTGTGACGTCAAAAGGCCTTGAGAAGCTCCACCTTGTCATTATAGTCGAGCAACTTGAAGATAACTTGTCTTGGTCTGTCTGTGGAGCCAGGGCGGAAGTGAGAGTCCGTGTGCTCTTTTCACCCGACAATTATGCTGAAGACCCAATGCATTGGGCAGGTCGCTCTCACAGAAAGCTTGGAGACCAGATGGAGGGATTCACTGACCCCCACCAAGCGCAGGTTATTGCGGCGAGAGCAGTTCCCTAAGTCCTCCAATTTTTCACTAACATAACAAAAGTCAGTTTCTGCCTGCCTCGGTCTAGTAGCAAGGCATATTTTCTCATCCTCCAAAGCAGTAATTCGTTTTTCTGCCTCATTCAGTCCCAACACGAGTCCCCAGTTCTGACTGGATATGTGTCAGTGTAGAATGTATGGTATTCTCCAGCGTCTGCTGAATGGTAGGAGTAATCAACTTGACCAGCGTTGCCACCAAGGATTGCAGGTGCATGGGCGTGGATAGCGATATGTCTGCCGCTGCAGCAACTGCTTGCGGTGGAAACTGAGGGAGCGTAGGTGAAGGTCCCCCCTCAGGTGTGAATAGCGGTTTGCTCCCAGATACTTCCATAGCAGCTTGAGGTGCCAGCGAGGCCCCTGCGGGAGACTGGGTCAGTTCTGTAGTATAAGTGTGAGCCGCTTTGGCAGAGCCCTGCCGTTTTGAAGCTTTGTGGAGGAATCTCTCCATCTTGAGAAGAGGGAGTGCCACTTAATAGGCAGAGGGTACAATGGGGGAGATTTATCATAACCTGTGTATATGAAGAGTGGTGCAGTTGCCCATAGCAACCAATCAGATTGCTTCTTTTATTTTTCACAGGGCTCTTTAAAAATGAAAGAAGCCATCTGATTGGTTGCCATGGGAAACTGCACCACTCTTCATCTACACAGGTTTTGATAAATCCCTCCCAATAGGTATAAGAAAAACGTCTGCTAGGTGCCACCCCAATATTAGGTCAAATAGTGTTGAGAACTGTGTAGAGCTCCTGGATGAAATGTGCAGCTGCACTCTACAGCTGGACTACGTGCAGCAGGGGGAGTGAGAGACTTGTAAGGTGGGGGGTACTGGAGGTGTAGTATCCCCTCACTGTTCCTCTTGTTGTAGCTTGGCCAGGAAAATGGCGTAAAATGCAACGTGGGGCCACCGAGTACAGTCCTCCTGGCCAGATCCCTGGGTGACTCACTGCCTGTGGACCTGGTCAACAGCCTCCTGGCGAGAAGAGCGGTGCCAGGAGGAACGGTGTGCGGGGATCACAGGCCCGCTGCCACCTGCCAAGGAAGATGGCGGCCTCTGTGTGGAGGAGCGCAGGAGCCGTGCAGCGGGTGAGGCTGAGTGGCAGCAGCCGGTCTTCGGTGCGGGTATGGGACCCGGGGTGTGGGGAGCTCCGTCTCCCTGCTCTTCACATGCCCGCACCGGAACTGGAAGTCCTCCTGTTTTTATTTTTGAGCAAACTGAAAAAAAAAACTGCCTTTAAGCATAAAAAAACATGAAACAAATCCTACTTATCCTACTTATAGGGTTGACTATACATAAAACTTCCCTATGTATACTGGTGGCATACTACCAACCACCCAACACAACAGCCAACAAATGCCAACAACCTTTTTGTGGTGCAGGTTTCTCACAGCCTCACTTGCAGATTGACATTCATCTAGTTTTAAAGCCCAGGGACCTCACTCTTGCCCACGTGTTACTCTTTCTCTCAGAAAGAAGATCGCAGCCGGGGATCAGAGCAGGACACTGGAGGCACCGCGAGAGCGCTGGAGGTAAGTAGAGGTTTATTTCTTATATATTATACAATATGCATTGTACTAACCCCCCATAACTATTTATTTCCTGTATTTCTCCCAGCTTTCCTTGGATGAAAACCTGGACCTGAATCCACATGCAACAGGTACCTGGGGAAACATAGCGTCCCCTGACAACCATTCCTGTCACTGTCTCACAATATATATATACATATATATGTACACATACACAGGGTATTATAACTACAAGCAGTATTGTACAATATTTATCAATAATTATATCATGTGATCAACTGTTTAAGGCTGCAATTGCTAATGTCAAAATCTTTTAACCCCTTAAGGACCAGGCCCATTTTGGCCTTAAGGACCAGACCAATTTTATTTTTGCATTTTCGTTTTTTCCTCCTTGCCTTCTAAAAATCATAACTCTCTTATATTTCCATCCACCGACCCATATGAGGACTTGTTTTTTTGCGTCACCAATTGTACTTTGTAATTACCGTATATATCGGCATATAACACGCATTTTTTAGGCTAACATTTTTAGCCTAAAGTCTATCTGCGTGTTATACGCCGATGAGCCACTGCAGTTCATTGATTTAAAGCGGGCACTTTAAATCAATGAACTGCAGCGGCTTTTGCAGGTGCAGATACCTGCCGTCGCTGCCGGCTTCTCTGACCCTGCCTGTCCTGGGGTCTAGAGTCCTGCTGCCGCAGCTTCTCTCCCCCTGGCTATCGACGCCGATGCCCCTTCTCTCCCCCTGGCTATCAGTGCCACTGCCCCATCGGTGTCGCTGCTTCTGGCCTCCGGTGTGGCGTCACTCGTCATTTCGCCGCGCCGTGCAGCAAATAGCAACGACGCAAGGGAAGCCACACCGGAGGCCAGAAGCAGCGCGGACCCGACCCCGGCAATTATTCAACCGGGGATGGGGGAGGCAACGGGGCAGCGGGTCCGGCAATGGGTGCCACTGCCCCTTCTCTCCCCCTGGCTATCGGTGTTGGCAATGGGGCAGCGGCACCGATAGCTAGGGGGAAAGACGGGGCAGTGGCGCCGATAGCCAGGGGGAAAGAAGCGGCGGCAGCAGGGCTCTAGAACCCAGGAAAGGCAGGAGGAGACAAGCGGGAAGCGACGGCCTCTCTCCCCCTGCCTTTCCTGGGGGCTTCTGCGGGGTCAGAAACAGTGTATCGGGGTATACACATGTACACACACACCCTCATTTTACCAAGGATATTTGGGTCAAAAACTTTTTAACCCAAATATCCTAGGTAAAATGAGGGTGCGTGTTATAGGTCGGTGCATGATATACCCCAATAAATATGGTACATCACTTATTTTACCATAAAATGTACGGCGCAACCAAACAAATATTATGTATGTGGGAAAATTGAAAAGAAAACCGCAATTTAGCAAATTTTGGAAGGTTTTGTTTCCACGCTGTACACTTTCCGGTAAAAATGACATGTTTTCTTTATTTTGTGGGTCAATACGATTAAAATGATACCCATGTTATATGCTTTTCTATAATTGTACCGCTTAAAAAAAATCTCAAACCATTTTAACAAAATTAATATGTTTGAAATTGCCCTATTTTGACCACCTATAACTTTCTAATTTTTCCGTATATGGGGTGATCTGAGGGCTAATTTTTTGCGCCATGATCTGTAGTTTTTATCAGTACCACTTTTGCTTAGGTTTTACTTTTTATAAATTTTTTATACATTTTTTTTAGGAATAAAATGTGACAAAAAAGCAGCAATTTTGGAAATTTTTTATTTTTTTTACATTTACGCCGTTTTTTGGGGGGTAAAATGGGAAAAACAAACGTTTTACTTTTTTACATTTATATTTATGATTTTTCACATTTATTAACTTTTTTGTTTGACATTTTTTTACTTTTTGCTATTCATAGCAATCAGTTGATTGCTAATACTGTGCAGTGCTATGTATAGAACACAGCACTGGTCAGTATTATCGGTGATCTTCTGCTCTGGTATGCTCGATCTCAGACCAGAGCAGAAGACCCCGCGAGACGGCCGAAGCCAGGTGAGGGGACCTCCGGCCGCCATGCTGGATGATCGGATCGCGGCAGCGCTGCGGGCGATCCGATCATCCATTTAAAGTACCGCACTGCCGCAGATGCTGTGATCTGTATTGATCACGGCATCTGAGGGGTTAATGGCGGACATCCGCGCGATCGCGGATGTCCGCCATTACGAGCGGGTCCCTGGCTGCTGATAGCCGGGACCTGCCGGGCATGATGCGAGCACCGCTCCGGTGCTTGGGATCATGGCGGCGTGTAAATGTACATCATGGTGCACTAAGTACCACGTCCCCATGACGTACATTTACGTCCATTGTCGTTAAGGGGTTAAAGAAAGATGAGTTGCAGGGAACATTTATATGAACATAAACTCTCAACAGTGCAAAGCTCCACATAAGCTTAAACCAATAAATCCAAAGAAAAAATTGCAGGTTAGAGGTCAAGAAATAATAGAATAACCGGCTGCCTAATAGATCACCTAGAATACTTTACACATGAAGGAAAAGGAAATTATATTAAAACAGACTAAATAGACCATGTGGTCTTTTACTGCTGTGAAATGTCAATCATCTATGTTTCGAGGTGAGTGGCCTTGTAGTTCATTTGGACAGTACTAACCTTTGGCGCTGGTGTCTCATGTAATGCTGCGGTGTGAAGTAGGAAATGTAGGCAATTACCTATAGATCCACAGACTGAGAAATATGGAAGCCAAAATTCTGCTGCTTAGCCTGTTGGGGACGAAGGGCGTATGCATAAGCCCTTGCGTCCTGGTACTTAAGGACAAAGTGCGTATGCATATGCCTATGGGAAATTTGGTCCCCACCGCACGCCGGGCGGGGACCGGACTGGGGGGACTGCTGATATCGATCAGCAGGCACCCCGAGCAAATGCCCAGGGGGGGTCATCAGACCCTCCCATGTCGGCGATCGGCGCAAATCGCAAGTGAGTTCGCACTTTCGATTTGGGCCGATTCCGGGTCATACGGAATCTATAGTGACCCGGTGACGCGGAATATAAAGGGAATCGCGGTTGTCCATGACAACTACGATCCCCCTGAAGGGATAGGAGTGAGGTGGCAGGGGTGCCACCCCTCCTATCCCTGCTATTGGTCGTCAGAAGAGACGACCAATAGCAGATCGGGGGCGGGGGGGGGGGTTAACTTTCGTTTTCCCCATCCTGCCCATCCACAATAGGCGGGGCAGAACAGGGAAACCGAAGAGGACCGTCGCCAAAGGTCCACTTACCCATCCGGAGGCAGCAGGCGCCGGTGATCGGCGGGCGGCAATGTTGTGCGGAAGAAGAGGACGGCTCCCTGGATCCTACGGAAGCCGGTAAGTTGCCTAGCAACATCTGGAGGGCTACAGTCTGAGACCACTATGCAGTGGTCGCTAACTGTAGCCCTCCAGAAGTTGCAAAACTACAACTCCCTGCATGCCCAGACAGCTGTTTGGGCATGCTGGAATATGTAGTTTTGCAACAGCTGGAGGGCTACAGTTTGAGACCACTATACAGTGGTCTCCAAAATATATCCCTCCAGATCTTGCAAAACTATAACTCCTAGCATGCCCAAACAGCTCTTTGCTGTCTGGGCATGCTGGGATTTGTAGTTTTGCAACATCTGGAAGGTCACAGTTTAGAGATCACTATGCAGTGGTCTATAATCTGTAGTCCTCCAGATGTTGCAAAACTGCAAATCCCAGCATGCCCAAACAGCAAACAGCTGTCTTGGCATGCTGGGAGTTGTAGTTGCGTACCTCCAGCTGTTGCATAACTACATCTCCCAGCATGCCCTTCAGCGATCAGTACATGCTGGGAGTTGTAGTTTTGCAACAGCTGGAGGCACACTGGTTGGAAAATACTTATTTAGGTAACAGAACGTGACTGAAGTTTTTCCAATCAGTGTGCCTCCAGATGTTGCACAACTACAACTCCCAGCATGCACGGTCTGTCAGTACATGCTGGGAGATGTAGTTTTGAAACAGCTGGAGGTTTGCCCCCCCCCCCATGTGAATGTACAGGGTACATTCACACAGGCAGGTTTACAGTAAGTTTCCTGCTTCAAGTTTGGTCTGCGGCAAATTTTTCGCTGCAGCGCAAACTCCTAGCGGGAAACTCACCATAACACGCCAGTGCAAATGTACCCTAAAAACTCTACACTACACTAACACATAATAAAGGTTAAAACACTACATATACACCCCTTACATTGCCCCCCCCCCCAATAAAAATGAAAAACGTATTGTACATCAGTGTTTCCAAAGCTGAGCCTCCAGCTGTTGCAAAACAACAACTCCCAGCATTTCTGGACAGCCACTGACTGTCCAGGCATGCTGGAAGTTTAGCAACAGCTGGAGGCACCCTGTTTGGGAATTACTGGCGTAGAATACCCCTATGTCCACCCCTATGCAATCTCTAATTTAGTCCTCAAATGCGCATGGCGCTCTCTCATTTCGGAGCCTTGTCGTATTTCAAGGAAACAGTATAGGGCCACATATGGGGTATTTCTGTACTCGGGAGAAATTACACTACAAATGGGGCTTTTTCTCCTTTTACCCCTTATGAAAAGGAAAACTTGGGGCCCCACCAGCCTGTTAGTGTAAAAAAATAAAAAAAAATGTACACTAACATGCTGGTGTTGCCCCATACTTTTTATTTTCACAAGCAGTAAATGGAAAAAAAGACCACCAAAATTTGTAACGCAATTTCTCCTGAGTACGGAAATACCCCATATGTGGGCGTAAAATGCTCTGCGGGCACACAACAAGGCTAAGGAATGAGAGCGCACCATGTACATTTGAGGCCTAAATTGGTGATTAGCACCGGGGTGGCTGATTTTTCAGCGGTTCTGACATAAACGCAAAAATATAAATACCCACATGTGACCCCATTTTGAAAACTACACTTCTCACGGAATGTAACAAGGGGTATAGTGAGCCATAACACCCCAAAGGTGTTTGACGAATTTTCATTAAATTTCAATGGGAAAATGAAAAAAAAATGTTTTCACTAAAATGCTGGTTTTACCCTAAATTTTTCATTTTCACAAGGGAAAATAGGAAAAAAGCCCCCAAAATTTGGAACCTCATTTCTTCTGAGTAAGAACATACCCCATGTGTGGATGTAAAGTGCTCTGCTGGTGAACTACAATACTCAGACGAGAAGGAGCGCCATTGGGATTTTAAAGAGAGAATTTCTCCGGAATTGAAGGCCACTTGTGTTTACAAAGCCCCCATAGTGCCAGAATAATGGACCTCCCCACATGTGACCCCATTTTGGAAACTACACCCCTCATGTAATGTATTAAGGGGTGCAGTGAGCATTTATGCCCCACAGGTGTCTGAAAGATTTTTGGAACAGTGGTCCGTGAAAATGAAAATTTTTATTTTTCATTTGCACAGCCCACTGCTCAAAAGATCTGTCAAATGCCAGTGGGGTGTAAATACTCACTGCACCCCTTATTAAATTCTGTGAGAGGTGTAGTTTACAAAATGGGGTCACATGTGGGGGGATCCACTGTTCTGGCACCACGGGGGGCTTTGTAAACGCTCATGGCCCCTGACTACCATTCCAAAGGAATTCTCTTTCCAAAAGCTCAATGGCGCTCCTTCTCTTCTGAGCATTGTAGTTTGCCCCCAGAGCATTTAACGTCCTAACATGGGGTATTTCCATACTCAGAAGAGATGGGTTTCAAAATTTTGGGGGGCATTTTCTCCCATTACCATCAAAAATGGTAAATTTGGGTAAAAAAAACTGCACTTTAGTGAAATTTTTTTTTTCATTTACACCTGTGGGGTGTTAAGGCTTACTGGACCCCTTCTTACGTGCCTTGAGGGGTGTAGTTTCCAAAATGGTATGCCATGTGGGGGCTTTCTGCTGTTCTGGCACCATAGGGGCTTCCTAAATGCGACATGCCCCCCAAAAACCATTTCAGAAAAATTCATTCTCCAAAATCCCATTGTTGCTCCTTCCCTTCTGAGCCCTCTACTGCACCCGCCGAACACTTGACATACGCATATGAGGTATTCCCTTACTCGAGGGAAATTGGGTTACAAACTTTGGGGGACTTTTTCTTCTATTACTCCTTGTAAAAATTCAAAAACTGGGTCTACAAGAACATTTGAGTGTAAAAAATTAAGACTTTTCCCCTTCACTTTGCTGCTATTCCTAAAGGGTTAACACACTTACTGAATGTCATTTTGGATAATTTGAGGGGTGCAGTTTTTATAATTGGGTAATTTGTGGGGTATTTCTAATATAAAGTCCCTTCAAATCCACTTCAAAACTGAATTGGTCCCTGAAAAACTCTGATTTAGAAAATTTTGTGAAAAATTAGAAAGTTGCTGCTGAACTTTGAAGCCCTCTGATGTCTTCCAAAAGTAAAAACATGTCAACTTTATGAACTGATGAAAATATAAAGTAGACATATTGTATTTGTGAATCAATATATCATTTATTTGGAATGTCTGTTTTCCTTACAAGCAGATAGCGTCAAAGTTAGAAAAATGCAACATTTCGACAACAATTTACCAATACGTCACGAAAAAACTATTTCGGAATTAGAATGAAAAGTAAAAGCATCCCAGAGTTATTAATGCCTAAAGTGACAGTGGTCAGATATGCAAAAAATAGCCAGGTCCTTAAGGTGAAAATGGGCTGGGTCCTTAAGGGGTTAATAGTAGGTAGTATCCACTTGTAGGTAGTATAGATAACTGCAGACATTAGACACAGGACCCCCCCCCCCTTTAGACACCTGCCCCCCTTTGTAGCCAGAAGGACCCCCCTTTGTAGACAGCAGTCCCCCTTTGTAGACAGCAGCCCCCCTTTGTAGCCAGCAGGATTCCCCTGTAGACAGCAGCCCCCATTTGTAGCCAGCAGGACCCCCCTGTAGAGAGCAGCTCCCCTTTGTAGCCAGCAGGAACCCCCCTGTAAACAACAGCCCCCCTTTATAGACAGCAGCCCCCCCCCCCTTTGTAGCCTTGTAGCCAGCAGGACCCCCTGTAGATAGCAGTCCCCCTTTGTAGCCATCAGCCCCCTTTGTGGGCAGCAGGACCCCCCCCCCCCCTGTAGACAGCAGTCCCCCTTTGTAGTTGCTCACTGTCCGGTGTCACCGCTCCGCAACCCTGTTCTCATCACTGCATTATGACATCTTATGGAGGAGCAGCATGTGACATATACGTCACTCTGCTTCCTCCGTAGCATTACGTTGGGCGCAGAGGAGTGAGGCGTATGTCACATGCTCCTCCATAAGGAGCCATAATGCAGATGACAGAACGGGGCAGCAGCTGTGATGAGAATGGGGCTGTGGCAGTGATGCGAACTGGAGGAAAGGCAGCAAAGCACAACAAGGTATCGGATTTGGTATCGGGGACATTAGACGAGTCCCCGATACCATGCAGATACCTGGTATCGGCCCCAATTCCGATACTAGTATCGGGACATTCCTAATTTTGAACCTGTTAAAGTCTCAAGGGTCTAGATACTGTGAAAGGCCAGGCAAAAGTATTTACCGGCTGGTGTACTCAAATACTTATTTAAGCATTCTGGAGCACATTGTACTCCCCTCATAAGTGCATACCACATACGTACATCTCAGTGTTGTACTATTTTGTTCCTGTGTGAAAGTCCAGGCAAAAGTACACACCGGCCTGTGTTGTACACAAATACTTATTTAACCATACTGGAGCGCATTGTACTCCCCTCATAAGTGCATATCACCTACCTACATCTCAGTGGTGTACTTGTTTGTTCCTGTGTGAAAGGCCAGGCAAAAGTACACACCGGCTGGTATTATACACAAATACCTTTTTAAGTGTACTGTCCTCAGAGTTCCCCTCACTCAGGTTTATGGAACGGACTGTTGCAGAAATTTCTGCAACTTAAACTGCCCCCCCTTTTAAATCCGACCTTGATGACTTTGTCACATATAATACTGTCACAGCAAGGCAAAGTGTTCAACACCCCTATTGAGGCTCTCTGTAGGCCAGAAATAGCCGTTTTTAATAGCGATTCGCCGCAAATGAATTCGGAACAAAACTATTTTTGGGGGAAAATTCAGCAAAACGGCCTAATTGAATTTTTCAAAAAATTCACTCATCTCTAATTCTATTAGCTTTGAGAGTCCAATGCTCAAGAACGCAAGGCTTCCCAGTGGTAAAATCCCCTGTAATCCAACACTTATCTTCTATTCTGTGGATTGGGGAACTTTGTCCGTGGTTACAAAACTCTTTTTAAAAAAAAAGGCATTTCTAATGCTAATGCCTAGATGTGGCCTTATCTTGTTAGTACTTGTTAGTACTGTTAGATAATTCTGTGTCCAACTGGCATTCCTGTGGTGCCTGTGAATGCTATATTATATTTTATGTTTTTTGTTGTTGTAACTGTTATGTACCAGGCAGCGGTTGCTCCACCCATTGATGCAGACAAGCTCCCTTTCAACACGTGCAGGGCTGGTGCAAGGATTTTTTTCCACCCAAAGCGAAAGCTAATTTTGCCACCAATTGACCCTGCCCATTGACTCCGCCCTTTAAAACACCCCCACCTTACTGCAAGTGCATTTTTGTAAAACAGTTTAAGTATGAAAGATTGTGTTGCAATTTCATTCAAACTTATACTCTGTAACTTTTGTATTTTAGTTCTTTGTGAATGTAGTTGCATAGATTAATCATGTTTTATGTACACAACAGACCACTGCCATGTAACAATCCTAATAGCTGTTAATAATTTAAAGTGATGCTTCAAAGAGGACATAAAAACATTTAAAATACATTTAATTTCAAACATGGAATTACTTTACAATATACTGTAGTCCTTTAGGATCCTATTAGATCCTGTACAGTGGTACTCTAGGACTGTAAAAATCATCTTGTATGTCGATGAGGCATCTTACTTTCATTGCTTCTCGGAAAGAATACTACTTTATGGCTTCTGATAAATCATGCTATAAATTTTGTTTTGCTCATTCATTTACATGTAATCCATAAACAAAATCCTTAGTGTGCCTTCATCTAAAAATCTGTGACACAGGGAAGTATAGTATGGGGTCATACATTTCTATAGATAAGGTATTATGTAACCATAAAAGTGTCCAATTACCTATCTGTACTATAATTATGTATATATCATACTGTCTTTGTCAGAGAAAAGTATTTGGTGTAGACTCATGACAGCATTGTTTCAATAAAGCATATTTTCATAGCCGCCTGAAAAGGAAAAAAGCTAAAGAAAATGACACCTCCAGGCCTTTTTTTCAATCTGGAATGTTTAAGAAAAAAATGATCTGGTGAAGGGGAACATACAGTACATGTTATGGTGCTCCCTAATGTGCTAATGACTCCACACATAGGACATCCACTTAAAATGCAAGTGGTCACACATGCTCAGTATTTCATTCCCACTTCCCAGATTTTGTGATGGCCAGCCAATAAGAATTAAAGGGGTATTCAAAGGATAGGGGATAAGATGTATCATCGCAGGGGTCCCGCTGCTGGGACCTCCGCGATCTCGGTGTAGCTCCTGGCATTCTGTGCCGGGCACTGCCTCCGATGCTGAGACGTACCTCCAATACCGAGATGGCCACGCCTCCTCCATTCATGTCTATGGGAGGCGGCGTGATGGCTGTCACGCCCCCTCCTATAGACATGAATGGAGGGGGCTTGGCCGTGACATCACGTCTCAGAGGCAGCATCAAGAAGCTGGACCCCTGCAATCATACATCTTATCCCCTATCCTTAGGGATAGGGGATAAGATGTATAAGGCCGGAATACCCCTTTATAATACAACCAGCACTGCATTTTCCCTGGAATAATGATAAATCAGTAGTAGCGATATCTACACCCGGGAGCATTTTTTCTAATTAAATTTTTTTTCTATTGGAGAATTGTTATTTCTTATTTGATCAAACAGATATATGCAATATTTACTCACACGACAAGTGCTTTAATAGGATTCTTATAGAAGTTACATTTTGTACATGGCAGCTCTGTAAAAGCTTGTAAACTGTTTTGTTTTTTATTGATCATACGCTCAATGACTCATAACATTTAGAACAGGAACATTGTGATGTGGAGTTTGGTGGATGGCTGAATAAACCGTTACTGGACTTGTAACATGACTGGAAACTCTGTGACAGATCCACGGTCCAGGCTTTCCCTCTCTACACTACGGAGCTTTGTATTCAGCATCTTCAGGTGCCAGGAAAGACTGAATAGTTTTTGGGTGGGATCAAGGAGGGATTGTGACTCACATGTGCTTCCATATAACTCCTTCCATAGCTGGCAGGGAACAGGAAATGTACTCATTGCTTGGGGTCTGTAGTCCAGAATAATATCAGGTAGGTTTATAACGTTTCTTTTTATTAAATGAAGAAAAACATTTTTTTTTATATAAAAGTTCAACGGGTGTTGCTTAGGATTGAAAGCTATTTCTAGTCACTGTTGTTCATACCTGCTTCATGCCACATTCTTTGCTGTGAATCTCCATGGTAACGATACATTTGCTAATTTTCCACCTTTTTTTCGTTGCGCAGATGGAAATAATGCGTCAGCTCCTGTTCTACAGAAGAGACCATAGAGCCCAACCCTTTAGGACAGCTTTCGGATTTCTCCATACCATAGACACAATGCTTAACATACAGTTATGTTGTTAAACAGAACTTGTCACCGCTCCACTGTTTTAGTAAATACTCCAAACATGTTTCTTACAACTCTACATTGTGTCAACCCTATGTGGACAATTTTGTATTAATATTCCCCTCGCCCCCACATAGTATGGCACTGTGAGCAATGATTGGTCAGGGTGTATAGGGACACCCCTCTAATAAAAAGGCTTACTTTAAAGGGGAGAACCCAAATGATCTGCAACATTGGGAACATTGGCCCAGATTTATCAATCTGCCTGAAACCAAAACTGTCTAGTTGTGCCCACAGTAACCAATCACAGCTCGGCTTTCATATCTTAATGAGTTCTGGTAAAATGAAAGCTGATGTGTGATTGGTTGTTATGCACACAACCAGTTTTGATTCTAGGCTGATAAATCTAGGCCGCTATATCTGTGAACGTCAAGGTTCCAAAGCAAGATGTATTATTTTGAATTACTTTCAATATTCACTAAATTACTCTCAACTTTTCCATTTGTGTGATATACTGTTAGGTTAGGTTAGGATTTTAGGTGTAGTCCATCATGTAGAGATCCAGAATCATCATGCTTTGCAGTGAATACCAAAATATACCAGTTCAACAAGAGCAGCAATCAGCAAAATCCGTGGTTGTCTACAGAGACTTTTTAACAAGTGTTTGCTCGTTAATCAACGGATCGCTGTCTCTTTTACACATGCCGATTGTTGAGAAGGAGCATTCCTAAAAACGCTCATTTGCCTGATAGTCACCCTGTGTAAAAGGGCCATTAGCAGAAGAAACTGATCTCATGATGCCTGGCAGCTATGCATCCTAGATCATCCAGCAGTGATGAGGACAAATATATTCTCTCTGGTTTAAGATGAATTTGTGTTTGGCTGCTTTTCCTGAAAAGGAAATCACGTCTCCTCCCAGTTGAACAGTTTGTGTTTGTCTCTTCCATGTTCTGAGATGGCAAATTCTCTAGATAGACACTACAAAAAATACTCAGTTTCCTACTGAGAAATACTGATGAGAATCCATCAAGATACATAGTAATTTACAAGTAAATATACAGTCAACATGAAACAGGGCTAAACAATTATTTATCTTTATTGATATTGTTTTTTATTCCATGCCATTAAACAAATATCACACATATTTTACAAAATATATAAAAAGCACCATCATCATCATCCAGTTTGAGGGTATGTTCACACAATGGAATTACCGTGCAGAATTCCGTATTAGAATTCTGCATGGAGATCCAGCAGCAGCAGAGTCCCATTCATATCAATGGGATTCTGCTGCAATGTGCCCATCTGCTGCAGAAATCCAGATTCGGGAGTCTCACAGAAAGAAAAGACATGTCGGACTCCGCAAGGAAATGCATTGACGTAATTTTCTGTGCGGACACTGCGTGTATAGGGAACTGCCATGGAGCTGAGTAATTGAAGGTGTCCACTGTTCATTTGAAGGGACTACTAGAGGTAAGGGACAGCGAACTTAGATGAAGGGTGGCAGAAAGGTGGCAGACATCTGGAGAAATGAGGTTGAGACTGAAAGACTGAACATTCAGGAGGCAGTTAAGAGAAACAGGGGGAAAGAGACATGGAGAAGAGAGGAAAAAGGAACAGACACCTGAAAAAGGGATCCAACACTCCGAATGAATTCCTGTAAAAATATTTTATTATTAGAGATCCATTAAAAGCATAAAAGCAGATGTCACATAGCAGAGGCAGCTTGACACATTTTGGGGGTAACCCCTTAAACTTATGTGAATATTAAGCAAACACTTCTTAAATAGTCCCCACACTCATACTGTTAGTCATATTATTTGCATATAGTACAGGGGAACAGATAAACTGCATTAGCTATGCATACCTTATTAGATACACTGTAACCTACGTCAACCACTGTAAATATGTACATTATACAAAGTGATTTTAATATAATTAGTATAAAAATTGGTGTCATCAATACTGGAAAAAACTTTTAAAAAGTTTGATTATCCGGGCTCAACGAACTTTTGCAAAATGTTCGGTTCTGGTCTAACTAATTTGTTTCAAACCATCACTAAAGCTCCTAAAAACCTTTATAACACTGCCTAAGAGCTGTAAAGCCATGTATAACACTGCTATGAATGTATTCAAGTAGTTTAAAAGTGTTTCTAAGTCATAGTTATAGCGACATGCAGTAATCAATGGTAACTAACAGCTTGTTTAATGCTCTAGCAGATTTTTTAGGCTCATTAACAGTAAAATAGAACTGCATTAAGTATTCCGAGTTGTTGGTAGATGCCTGCTGGTTTTAAAATGCACATGGATGTATCAGAAAATGTGGTGGCTTTTTCTAAGTGTGTCAAAAATTATTTCTTTTTGGGAGTAGCAACTGGTTTTTAGTCTGGCAAATGAAGAAGATGGCATGGATTTTTCCAGCCCTTCCAAAGATTTTAACAGGATTCGTGTCCCAAAATAGTGAAGAATTAGTTTTGTATTAAAGGCTGAAAAAATATCCCTTTTTTGGGGCTCATGGGTTGTGTATGAGTAGGTCTGGATGAAAGTAGCACCAGCGTACAGCAGGAGGAGATGGGCTGGTTAGAGGTGTAGTAGCAAGCGGACAGCAGATGATTTAAAAACAGAGGTTTTTCAATTTATTTTAAAAAGATATTTTTTTTTCAAATTTATAAAATTCTGGCTGATAGCAGCAACAAGGGTAATAGCGGACTATGGGGACTGGTAGTAGGCAAAGCAGAGCAGGGAGAAGCGGACTGTTAAGAGCTGTAGTAGCCAGCGGACAGCAGGAGATTTAAAAAACAAGGTTTTTCAAATGTTTCAAAGCTTGGTTAAAGGTGGCAGCAGCAAGGGTTTGGGTGACTAGAAGGACTTGTATTAGCCAGCAGACAACTAGAAGGGGCAGATGGGTAAGAATTGTATTATCCATCGTACAGCAGGAGGTTTAAAAACTAAGGTTTTTCAAAAAAGATTTTAACAAATGTGTTTTTTCACATTTTTCAAGTCCTGGTTGAATGGGTGATGGTGGACTAGATGGACTTGTAGCCAGCTGACAGCAGGACTGTCACGATGCCGGCTGGCAGGTAGTGGACCCTCTGTGCCAGAGAGGGATTGGCGTGGACCGTGCTAGTGGACCGGTTCTAAGCCACTACTGGTTTTCACCAGAGCCCGCCGCAAAGCGGGATGGTCTTGCTGCGGCGGTAGTGACCAGGTCGTATCCACTAGCAACGGCTCACCTCTCTGGCTGCTGAAGATAGGCGCGGTACAAGGGAGTAGGCAGAAGCAAGGTCGGACGTAGCAGAAGGTCGGGGCAGGCAGCAAGGATCGTAGTCAGGGGCAACGGCAGAAGGTCTGGAAACACAGGCAAGGAACACACAAGGAACGCTTTCACTGGCACTAAGGCAACAAGATCCGGCAAGGGAGTGCAAGGGAAGTGAGGTAATATAGGGAAGTGCACAGGTGAAAACCCTAATTGGAACCACTGCGCCAATCAGCGGCGCAGTGGCCCTTTAAATCGCAGAGACCCGGCGCGCGCGCGCCCTAGGGAGCGGGGCCGCGCGCGCCGGGACAGAACAGACGGGGAGCGAGTCAGGTAGGGGAGCCGGGGTGCGCATCGCGAGCGGGCGCTACCCGCATCGCGAATCGCATCCCGGCTGGCAGCAGGATCGCAGCGCCCCGGGTCAGAGGACGTGACCGGAGCGCTGCAGCGGAGGGAGTGAAGCGAGCGCTCCGGGGAGGAGCGGGGACCCGGAGCGCTCGGCGTAACAGTACCCCCCCCCCTTGGGTCTCCCCCTCTTCTTGGAGCCTGAGAACCTGAGGAGCAGACTTTTGTCAAGGATGTTGTCCTCAGGTTCCCAGGATCTCTCTTCAGGACCACAACCCTCCCAGTCTACTAAAAAAAAATTTTTCCCTCTGACCTTTTTGGCAGCCAAAATTTCCTTGACCGAGAAGACGTCCGAGGAGCCGGAAACAGGAGTGGGAGGAACAGATTTGGGAGAAAAACGGTTGAGGATGAGTGGTTTGAGAAGAGAGACGTGAAAGGCATTAGGGATACGAAGAGAAGGAGGAAGAAGAAGTTTATAAGAGACAGGATTAATTTGACACAAAATTTTGAAAGGACCAAGATAGCGTGGTCCCAACTTGTAGCTAGGGACACGGAAGCGGACATATTTAGCGGAGAGCCATACCTTGTCTCCAGGGGAAAAAACGGGGGGAGCTCTTCTTTTCTTATCCGCGAACCTCTTCATGCGTGAAGAAGCCTGTAAGAGAGAATTTTGGGTCTCTCTCCATATAATGGAAAGGTCACGAGAAATTTCATCCACAGCGGGCAGACCAGAGGGCAAGGGGGTAGGGAGGGGGGGAAGAGGGTGACGGCCGTACACCACGAAAAATGGGGATTTGGAGGAAGATTCAGAGACCCTGAAGTTATACGAAAATTCGGCCCATGGAAGGAGATCTGCCCAGTCATCCTGGCGGGAGGAAACAAAATGTCGCAAATAATCACCCAGGATCTGGTTAATTCTTTCTACTTGTCCATTGGACTGGGGATGATATGCAGAGGAAAAATTTAATTTAATCTTGAGTTGTTTACAGAGAGCCCTCCAGAATTTAGACACGAATTGGACCCCTCTATCCGAGACAATCTGCGTAGGCAACCCGTGAAGACGAAAAATGTGTACAAAAAATTGTTTAGCCAACTGAGGCGCAGAAGGAAGACCAGGAAGAGGGATGAAATGTGCCATTTTGGAGAATCGATCAACGACCACCCAAATAACGGTGTTGCCACGGGAAGGGGGTAAATCAGTAATAAAATCCATACCAATCAGAGACCAAGGCTGTTCGGGGACAGGCAGAGGATGAAGAAAACCAGCGGGCTTCTGGCGAGGAGTCTTATCCCGGGCACAGATAGTGCAGGCTCGCACAAAGTCCCCAACATCCGTCTCCAGAGTCGGCCACCAATAGAAGCGGGAGATGAGTTGCACAGATTTCTTGATGCCCGCATGACCTGCGAGATGGGAGGAGTGACCCCATTTGAGGATTCCGAGGCGTTGGCGTGGAGAAACAAAGGTCTTTCCTGGAGGAGTCTGCCTGATGGAGGCAGGAGAAGTGGAGATCAGGCAGTCAGGTGGAATGATGTGTTGCGGAGGGAGATCAACTTCTGAGGCATCCGAGGAACGAGAGAGAGCATCGGCCCTAATGTTCTTATCGGCAGGACGAAAGTGAATCTCAAAATTAAATCGGGCAAAGAACAGAGACCACCGGGCCTGGCGAGGATTTAGCCGTTGGGCCGACTGGAGGTAGGAGAGGTTCTTGTGGTCGGTGTAGATAATAACAGGAAATCTTGATCCCTCCAGCAGATGCCTCCATTCCTCAAGTGCTAATTTAATGGCTAGAAGCTCTCGATCCCCGATGGAGTAGTTCCTCTCCGCTGGAGAGAAGGTCCTAGAGAAAAAACCACAAGTGACAGCATGCCCGGAAGGATTTTTTTGTAGAAGAACAGCTCCAGCTCCTACTGAGGAGGCATCAACCTCCAATAGGAAGGGTTTGGAAGGGTCAGGTCTGGAGAGCACGGGAGCCGAAGAAAAGGCAGACTTGAGTCGTTTAAAGGAGTCTTCTGCTTGAGGAGGCCAGGACTTGGGATCAGCATTTTTCTTGGTTAAAGCCACGATAGGAGCCACAATGGTAGAAAAATGTGGAATAAATTGCCTGTAATAATTGGCGAACCCCAAAAAGCGTTGGATAGCACGGAGTCCGGAGGGGCGTGGCCAATTTAAGACGGCAGAGAGTTTGTCTGGATCCATCTGTAGTCCCTGGCCAGAGACCAAATATCCTAGAAAAGGAAGAGATTGGCATTCAAACAGACATTTCTCAATTTTGGCATAGAGTTGGTTGTCACGAAGTCTCTGAAGAACCATACGGACATGCTGGCGGTGTTCTTCTAGATTGGCAGAAAAAATTAGGATATCGTCCAGATATACCACAACACAGGAGTATAACAGATCACGAAAAATTTCATTGACAAAGTCTTGGAAGACGGCAGGGGCATTGCACAGTCCAAAGGGCATGACCAGATACTCAAAGTGTCCATCTCTGGTGTTAAATGCCGTTTTCCACTCGTCCCCCTCTCTGATGCGGATGAGGTTATAGGCGCCTCTTAAGTCCAATTTAGTGAAGATGTGGGCACCTTGGAGGCGATCAAAGAGTTCAGAGATGAGGGGTAAGGGGTAGCGGTTCTTAACCGTGATTTTATTAAGACCGCGGTAGTCAATGCAAGGACGTAGGGAGCCATCTTTTTTGGACACAAAGAAAAATCCGGCTCCGGCAGGAGAGGAGGATTTACGGATAAAGCCCTTTTTTAGATTCTCCTGGACGTATTCGGACATGGCAAGAGTCTCTGGGGCAGAGAGAGGATAAATTCTGCCCCGGGGTGGAGTAGTACCCGGGAGGAGGTCGATAGGGCAATCATAAGGCCTGTGAGGAGGTAGAGTCTCAGCTTGTTTTTTGCAGAAAACATCCGCGAAGTCCATATAGGCCTTAGGGAGACCGGTTACTGGAGGAACCACAGAGTTACGGCAAGGGTTACTGGGAACCGGTTTTAGACAGTTCTTGGAACAAGAGGACCCCCAACTCTTGATCTCCCCAGTGGACCAATCCAGGGTTGGGGAATGAAGTTGAAGCCAGGGAAGTCCAAGGAGAATCTCCGAGGTGCAATTGGGGAGGACCAAAAGTTCAATCCTCTCATGATGAGATCCGATGCTCATAAGAAGGGGCTCCGTGCGGAAACGTATGGTACAGTCCAATCTTTCATTATTTACACAATTGATGTAGAGGGGTCTGGCGAGACTGGTCACTGGGATGTTGAACCTGTTGACGAGAGAGGCCAAAATAAAATTTCCTGCAGATCCAGAGTCCAAGAAGGCCACTGTAGAGAAGGAGAAGGCAGAGGCAGACATCCGCACAGGCACAGTAAGACGTGGAGAAGCAGAGTAGACATCAAGGACTGTCTCACCTTTGTGCGGAGTCAGCGTACGTTTTTCCAGGCGGGGAGGACGGATAGGACAATCCCTCAGGAAGTGTTCGGTACTAGCACAGTACAGGCAGAGGTTCTCCATACGGCGTCGTGTCCTCTCTTGAGGTGTCAGGCGAGACCGGTCGACCTGCATAGCCTCCACGGCGGGAGGCACAGGAACAGATTGCAGGGGACCAGAGGAGAGAGGAGCCGAGGAGACGAAACGCCTCGTGCGAACAGAGTCCATATCTTGGCGGAGTTCCTGACGCCTTTCAGAAAAACGCATGTCAATGCGAGTGGCTAGGTGAATAAGTTCATGTAGATTAGCAGGAATTTCTCGTGCGGCCAGAACATCTTTAATGTTGCTGGATAGGCCTTTTTTGAAGGTCGCGCAGAGGGCCTCATTATTCCAGGACAATTCTGAAGCAAGTGTACGGAATTGTACGGCATACTCGCCAACGGAAGAATTACCCTGGACCAGGTTCAACAGGGCAGTCTCAGCAGAAGAGGCTCGGGCAGGTTCCTCAAAGACACTTCGGATTTCCGAGAAGAAGGAGTGTACAGAGGCAGTGACGGGGTCATTGCGGTCCCAGAGCGGTGTGGCCCATGACAGGGCTTTTCCGGACAGGAGACTGACTACGAAAGCCACCTTAGACCTTTCAGTGGGAAACAGGTCCGACATCATCTCCAGATGCAGGGAACATTGGGAAAGAAAGCCACGGCAAAACTTAGAGTCCCCATCAAATTTATCCGGCAAGGATAAGCGTATCCCAGGAGCGGCCACTCGCTGCGGAGGAGGTGCAGGAGCTGGCGGAGGAGATGACTGCTGAAGCTGTGGTAGCAACTGTTGTAGCATAACGGTCAGTTGAGACAGCTGTTGGCCTTGTTGCGCTATCTGTTGTGACTGCTGGGCGACCACCGTGGTGAGGTCAGCGACAACTGGCAGAGGAACTTCAGCGGGATCCATGGCCGGATCTACTGTCACGATGCCGGCTGGCAGGTAGTGGACCCTCTGTGCCAGAGAGGGATTGGCGTGGACCGTGCTAGTGGACCGGTTCTAAGCCACTACTGGTTTTCACCAGAGCCCGCCGCAAAGCGGGATGGTCTTGCTGCGGCGGTAGTGACCAGGTCGTATCCACTAGCAACGGCTCACCTCTCTGGCTGCTGAAGATAGGCGCGGTACAAGGGAGTAGGCAGAAGCAAGGTCGGACGTAGCAGAAGGTCGGGGCAGGCAGCAAGGATCGTAGTCAGGGGCAACGGCAGAAGGTCTGGAAACACAGGCAAGGAACACACAAGGAACGCTTTCACTGGCACTAAGGCAACAAGATCCGGCAAGGGAGTGCAAGGGAAGTGAGGTAATATAGGGAAGTGCACAGGTGAAAACCCTAATTGGAACCACTGCGCCAATCAGCGGCGCAGTGGCCCTTTAAATCGCAGAGACCCGGCGCGCGCGCGCCCTAGGGAGCGGGGCCGCGCGCGCCGGGACAGAACAGACGGGGAGCGAGTCAGGTAGGGGAGCCGGGGTGCGCATCGCGAGCGGGCGCTACCCGCATCGCGAATCGCATCCCGGCTGGCAGCAGGATCGCAGCGCCCCGGGTCAGAGGACGTGACCGGAGCGCTGCAGCGGAGGGAGTGAAGCGAGCGCTCCGGGGAGGAGCGGGGACCCGGAGCGCTCGGCGTAACAAGGACTTTAAAAAACAAGGGTGAAGCCAATAGGAGAAGTAAGAAAGACACGGCAACTCGCCAGGTAGATGCCTGTAAAGCTGTCCAGCGTTGGAGCAAAAATCACATTGAGTGAGACTTGCTATCACGGGGATGGGGGAGAATGAAGCAGGGGCGGGGACAAGGCAACGTCCGTTTCACGTCAAATGACGCTTCTTCCGGCTGGCTATTGGCTTCATCCTTCATGTTCGCTTTAGACACTGAGCACCCCTTAGACCTGTATTTATGACCGCTACCCCATTTATGGCTACAACAGCTGTATCCATCTAGTTACCTTAACCCTTGCTGTGCCTGGTTCCCTTTTCTTTGTTGGATACTGCTTTAAAAAACAAGGTTTTTCTGATTTTTGCAAGGGTCATAGCTGACTTGAGGGTCTGGTAGTAGGCAACGTACTGCAGGAGGAGGCATCTTGTTGTAACCAGCTCACAGCAGGAGGTTAAAAAACATGAGGTTTAGCAAATTTTTCAAGGTCTGGCTGGAAGTAGCAGCAAGAGTGAGTATTCACACCTCTAATAAACAGAAGAACAAGCCAGGAGAAGTCCACACCCAGCATGTTCACTCCCAGTTCTGTGTCATGTGATTGAGAGACACTATCAATGTAAATCTATGGAGGGTGTCTCAATCACTTGACACAGAGCAGGGAGACGGGCACGCGTTCAAGCTGTTTTCTGAACACTTAGTCTCCCGCCGATCAAAACATTTGACATACAGTGGTCCCTTAACTTACAATGGCCTCGGGTTGCAATATTTTCAACATACAGTGATCTTTTCTGGACCATTGTATCTTGAAACCATACTGAACACATAATGCTACGGACAGTCCAGATCTGTGAAACATGTAATGTTTGACATTTTGGGGGCTTCAGAACCAATTAACAGGTTCAGTTATGCTCTCAACATACAATGGTTTCAACATACAATGGTCTCTCTCAATATACAATGGTCATCCTGTAACAATTATTTTTGTAACCGGAGGGACCACTGTCACCAAATGATTAGGTAAATTGTTAGCAGTCAGCAGCTGTATTTGACTATGCAAGAGTATGGGGGCTGTTTTTTTAGAGAGTTTTTTCAGTATTCACATTATCTCATGACTAAGGGATTACCTCTGAAACGCTTCAAGCTGCCTCTGTTATGTGACATCTGTTTTTCATGCTTTTAATGGATCTGCAATAAAGGAAAAGATTTATTGGAATTCATTTGGATCTTCATTTGGAATTTTATCTGGATTCTTTATTCAAAATGTTGTAGCTGTGATTCATCCATGTGTCTCCTTCAGACACAAGTGGACAGTAAGCTCACAAACTTTTTGTTAGTCATGTGATAGGACGAAAGGAGAGACTTGATCCAATGCAAAATCTGTAACAGGTCACCTCATCTACCATTATGTGTCATTTGTATAATTGGTGTCTTCTAATGTGCCTCAGTGACCTTTGGTTCTTCTCAAACCCCTTAACCTGTGTGCAATTTCTCATTTTTGTCCTTGGATAGAACTACAGAAACAGATCATCAATACGTAGTTTCTGGAACTCCTAGCTGCTGTGAGTTTAACCAAGTATGGCTCAGATGGCCATGGGACACAAGCTGTGAAAATACAGATGTCTTGTTTTTTAAACTTATATGTGATAGGATTATCCCTTTGCGGTCCATAAGGCCTCACTTTGGTTTTGGGACCTTCACCACAGCAGGAGTTCCTACCAGAATCTGCCTGTACCAAGACACTTGCTTATTGTAACCTGTATGGCTATGCAGGTCTTTGAAGAGCCATACTGTAAAATACAACAGCGATGATGTCCATCTATCTGCTATCTCTCTTTGCAAAAGTTGTTAAAGGGGTTATTCACTATAAGGTGATTTTAGTACTTACCTGCCAGACAGTAATGGACATGCTTAGGAAGGATATGCTTGGAGTTAAATGGCTATGTTCTGAGTCAACCATAGTGCTGTGGCTATTTCCTGTTGGAGTTCCCTCCTTCAAACTACATGCCCCATGATTCCTTGTTTGTAAGTGGAAGGTCACTTTTCTCCCTCCAATACCTCCCTTCAATGCAATGGACCAGTGTTTTCTAATAGGGCGCCTCCATCTGTTGCAAAACTACAATTCCTTACAGAATGATCTCCCTTCCACCCAGTGGTCGCTCCGCCCATTGAAGCAAAGACAGTCTCCCTCTGAACACCTGACTAGTGATGTAATGTCTTGGGCCACACTGCAACCTGGGAAAACCTGAGATGACATGATCAATTGTATGCTGTTAAAAATAAACATTGGGGGAAAATCACAGAAGAATTGCGAGACCACCATCAAACACAGGTACAGACTATATTATTAAATACCCTAACTTTAGAGTCCCTGTAGCAGAGTCAATAAAAAAAAATCCTGGATTACCCCTTTAATAGCAGTCTCTGTAGCAGTTTCCTGACAGCATAGGTTCAGTTCTGTCCAGGTTTACTCAACCTATCTTTATAAGGATCATCACAGTAAACCCACCTTTTGGAGATTGTAACTCCGCAACGGGTTTGAACCTGCTGTGCCACTCACTGGTTTTGTGGAGTTCACTTGTGTCTGATGTAACACACGGTTAATAACGCCAGGGTAGCATTAACCCCCACGCTCCAAGGTTTAGACAGTTCTCCTGGGCACAGCTCTGGGGACAATAATGACCACAATGCAGGGTTATGGAAAAAATATTTTACTCCAGAACTTACAATGATACAGGAACAGTTAAAACAGTAGTGCAAAGTTTACAGAAGTTTGCTGCAGGGATCACAGTTGCTTCAGGGCACTATGTTACATGTAGGCCATGCTGATAAATTGGCCTCGTACTATTGTTTAGACTGGACTAGCTTGGATGATTTAACTTCTATGAGACTTGGGAGCTGACAGACACTAACTCTGCTCTCCACACAGATATCCGGGAATAGGGCTTGCCACCAGGTGGAAACTGTAGACTATAAACTGGAGGCACTCTAGGCTTTCTTTCTCCTGTAATCCTTTTCTGGGCCAATGGGGTCTGTGGGCTCTCTCGGCTCTTCTCCTGACTGCAAACTTGCTTATCTCTTGGATAGATGTCCTGGTGGGTGGGATTCTGTGAAGGTTGCTGTAGCCCTGAAAAATTTTAGTGCAGCCACTGGAATTTTCTTGGCCTGACCTCATGTGGGGAGGTACAGGTCCACAGCAGAGGTCTAAAGGTGACCTCCCATCTCCTTACGATTCTCTTTCTATGACTTAACTCCGCCCTGTCTAGCAGACTTGGGGGAGAGCAGGGAAGCAGTCCTGGTTGGCTAGAAGCAAATATGTGATTCCTCTAGCGTACTCCTGCACAACAGGTTAACCCCTCAGGGTGCAGCAGCATGAAAGTGCAAATTCAATATAATACAATAAATAACACTTTTACACCTGAGTAGTGGTCCCGGAGGAAACACGCTATGTGACATCCACCTGACGAGACAGGAGAACAGGTGTGTTCTGCACCGGGATACCACAGTTTGGCTTTGGGCCAAACTTTTGAGCGGAGTATAAGTGTTACTCTAGTTTTCACCCTTTTATCCCACTCCAGGATGTTGAAGCTGGACTGCAGCTCCAGAGAAGACACCAGGTCGCTATTTCTAAAGTAGTTCCAGTCAAGAGGCAGCTGGGCAGGCAGCCAGAATGCCCCTGTGCTTGGCACCGGGATACAGGCTGGTGGGCAAGCTGAAGCTAGAGATGGAATTAGCGCAAATAAACTTCTTGTTATAGCTGAGCTAGAGCTGTTAGAACAGCAGATCTGAGGAACTCACATGTAGCCAGGTGGAGCAGACTTAATCAGCAGACAAAGGCGTGGTCAGCAACCTGGGTAATGCACTGGAGAATCAGGAAACTCCAAGCAGGATCAGACATAGGCAGAGTCAGGTAACAGGCTTGGGTCAGACACAGAAATGCAGTAGATCGGAAGAGCAGCAGATACCCTTACTAGTAGTAAAACTACACTATTGTTCATGCACCAGAGAATGGGAAGAGTGCTGTCATATAGGTAGTGCCTGTCAGAGATTGGAGCAGGACAGGAGTCAGGGATGGGTATGTACTCTTTTTAAAGAGACAGCTTTTGCACATGTGCGCGCCCCCCCCCCCCCCCTATGGGTTGCATCAGAAACTGTTGCAGCCAGCGACAGTACTGAGGATGATGATGATCGGAGTCTGCCACAGGGAGGAGGAGCCGAGCGTGTGACTGTGCCGCTAAGCAGCAGGACGCACTGCATTCTGGTGGCTCCCAAGCACCACTTTTACAGAGATTGCCAAGCATACTACTGCATACTTAAAACAATC
Source organism: Hyla sarda (assembly GCF_029499605.1). Taxonomy (NCBI): domain Eukaryota; kingdom Metazoa; phylum Chordata; class Amphibia; order Anura; family Hylidae; genus Hyla; species Hyla sarda. Next base: position 81,350,362 of record NC_079196.1, on the reverse strand, counting down.
CCCTTGAGTTCCTTAAAAGTCCTGGGAGGCCACTGTCATTCTTTTTCTGCAGCGTACCTGCATATGATACAATCACAGACTCTACTGCGAGCTCTTTCTGGCTCCTCCTTCCTAACAGTTTTCTGAAGTCCTTCCAACATCTCTTGCATTTCCCCATCTTCTTGAGTTTTACTTATGGAGGGCAAGCATTCCCTATCCAGTTTCACTGCTTTGATCTGGTGCTGTCCTGTGCAGCCTACAGCTGTACACAAATATCAGCTAAGGGGGCCCCATGAAGTTTTTGCTACACCCTTAATCTCAACCCCCCTGTAAAGTGGCATGATCCACCTTCTTGTTTAGTTTAACTATACGGCTATTATTATCCAGGGTGCAGTACAGATTGCATTCTTCAAAAGGGGCTCTATAGTGCGCAAACGTGGAGAATTGTATGCAGACCTATTCTGTTTTTAATCAAATCAAAATTATATACAGAATATCCTTAGAGCAGAGCTAAAGGCTTGGAGGGGGTGTGAACATCAGGTTTTTGGCTTCATACAGTTTCCTGCTTGAAATGTCCCTAAATCCCAAACATATAATTAACGAGTTTACTTACAAACAAATGTCTGAAGGAAGATTAACCCATTCTGTTGCTGGTATAGTCATTTGTACAGTACGTTCCACTGCTTGCTCTGCTGACCAGCTACATACACTATGAATATATGACTTTACTACAGACACACCATTAAAGAGGTATTCCAGGAAAAAACTTTTTTTTATATATCAACTGGTTCCAGAAAGTTAAACAGATTTGTAAATTACTTCTATTAAAAAATCTTAATCCTTTCAGTACTTATGAGCTTCTGAAGTTAAGGTTGTTCTTTTCTGTCTAAGTAATCTCTGATGACACGTGTCTTGGGAAACGCCCAGTTTAGAAGCAAATCCCCATAGCAAACCTCTTCTAAACTGGGCGGTTCCCGAGACACGTGTCATCAGAGATTACTTAGACAGAAAAGAACAACCTAAACTTCAGAAGCTCATAAGTACTGAAAGGATTAAGATTTTTTAATAGAAGTAATTTACAAATCTGTTTAACTTTCTGGAGCCAGTTGATATATATATATATATATAAAAAAAAAGTTTTTCCTGGAATACCCCTTTAACATTATAATGTGACACAATTGTTAATATATTCGGCTTTGCATCATAATATTTATTTAAGCTGAGCATCATTGCAGGGGAGAAGAACATGGATACTAAACAATGTGTGCATTAATCTATCAATTACTAGTCAATATGGACTATCCTATTGCAGCTAGTATCGTAAAAAAAAATAGGGCACCGATCCAGCTAAAGAAGGTGTTTACAGGTAATATAGTGTTAAGGTGGTAGAGTATCCCTGGAGTTACTCATTTCATGAACTTCAGTTCCTCCCAAGGGTGTAGCCATCTTCCTTCACCTTCCCCCCTTTTCTTTCACTATGTGTCAGTCTGATGTTTTGCAGCTGGCTGTTGGACCCAAGCCACAGGCTGCTCCAGAACCTTGCGGATGGAAACTGAGACCATAGAGGAGGATGGGGGAGACACTGGGGGAGGACTAAACATTCCAAATCCATCTACTGTCTTCAGATGAATAATGGACTTCAAGTGGACCTGGACATTATGAGTCACCCTGAGATGAGATTATTTTATAACAAATTTGGACACTCAGCAGTGTTTCTGTTACTTTTTAACCACTTGTGTGCCCCAAAGTAACGCACACGCAATATATTTATTTGATGTTGATAAGAAACAGGCACAATATTACTTTGAGTCTCGAAAGTCATCACAATTCAAGTTTTAATACACTTTAAAATTGAATTTAATTTAAGCTCTAAAACCTGACATATCAAAAGGGAATGTCCACCTGGGAGAAACATTTTACAACTCATCTATAAAGGTGATTTAAAGCACACAGGTCATCTCACAATACAAAATAATGCTTCTATATGTTACTCACTAGGGCATTGCAGATTCTTTTTTACGTGTCTAGGTTCTGTATTTGGCTCACAAATCCCTCTGTTCTGCTGCTCACTCATTTTGACATCGACTGTTCAGGAAAGGGTGTGTGCAAAGCAAGCACTGAACCTGCGCACACTCACCATGCATTCACTTCCTCCATAAATCTGCTGTGCTAGGTCTCTGCTGGGGATCCAATCACTGAACACTGCTTAGTAGCCCCCTTCTCTCTGTTTTTATACAGGACTCTGATAGACAGGACTGGAGTGAGCACAGAGGAGTGCTAATCCCGCCATCACTTACGGGACTTTGTCCCTGCCTGTGCTTCAGCTGGATTATGTTCTGCATAGTGGTCTTTTTTTTATAAGCCATTATTCCTATAAAAGGGAGATATAATAAAAAAGGTTAATGTTTTACCAAGATGTACATCAAATGTAATTCTGTGAATTTTACAGTGCCCTTTTAAATGTAAAATCAAGTCAGTTTGTGCAATGGCCCCACTGGTCACAAGACTACAAAACTGAACCTAAAATGAGTGTGTCACCACAAATTCGCTTCTGAAATGCTGGTTCCTTACCATAGTTTTTAATAACATCATTGTTACGCCTAGCGCTCCGGGTCCCCGCTCCTCCCCGGAGCGCTCACGGCGTCTCTCTCCCCGCAGCGCCCCGGTCGGTCCCGCTGACCGGGAGCGCTGCACTGTCATGGCCGTCGGGGATGCGATTCGCACAGCGGGACGCGCCCGCTCGCGAATCGCATCCCAGGTCACTTACCCGTCCCGGTCCCCTGCTGTCATGTGCTGGCGCGCGCGGCTCCGCTCTCTAGGGCGCGCGCGCGCCAGCTCTCTGAGACTTAAAGGGCCAGTGCACCAATGATTGGTGCCTGGCCCAATTAGCTTAATTGGCTCCCACCTGCTCCCAGACTATATCTGATCACTGCCCCTGCACTCCCCTGCCGGATCTTGTTGCCTTGTGCCAGTGAAAGCGTTTAGTGTGTCCAAAGCCTGTGTTACCTGAACCCTTGCTATCCATCTTGACTACGAACCTTGCCGCCTGCCCCCGACCTTCTGCTACGTCTGACCTTGCCTCTGCCTAGTCCTTCTGTCCCACGCCTTCTCAGCAGTCAGCGAGGTAGAGCCGTTGCTAGTGGATACGACCTGGTTGCTACTGCCGCAGCAAGACCATCCCGCTTTGCGGCGGGCTCTGGTGAAAACCAGTAGCCTCTTAGAACCGGTCCACTAGCACGGTCCACGCCAATCCCTCGCTGACACAGCGGATCCACAACCCGTAAGCCGAATCGTGACAATCATTTATATCCTACCGTATTTTTCGCCCTATAGGACGCACCGGCGTATAAGACGCACCCAATTTATAGGTGCAAAATCTAAAAAAAATTAAGATTTTGAACCCAATAGTGGTCTTCATCCTGCGGACCTCCAGATGTTGCAAAACTACAACTCCCAGCATGCCCGGACAGCCAACGGCTGTCCGGGCATGCTGGGATTTGTAGTTTTGCAACATCTGGAGGTCCGCAGATTGAAGACCACTGCATAGGAGGTAATACTCACGTGTCCTCGCCGCTCCGGACCCATCACCGCTGCCCTGGATGTCGCTCCATCGCTGTCGCTGTGTCCCCGTCGCTCCGGAACGTCTCTTCTGCCGGCTGGGTATCCTCGCTCTCCGTCGCTGTCATCGCGTCGTTACTCACGCCGACGCACGTATGCGACGACTTGATGACGAGGAAGGAGAGCGCCGGCCATACAGGGGATCCCTGAACGGAGAAGACACCGAGGAGGCAGGTAAGGTCCCTCCCGGTGTCCTGTAAGCACTAACCTGGCTATTCAATCGGGCTGTTCGGGACCGCCGCGGTGAAATCACGGCAGTCCCGAACAGCCCGACTGAACAGCCGGGTTAGTGTCACTTTCCCTTCAGACGCGGCGGTCAGCTTTGATCGCCGCTCTGAAGGGTTAATACAGGGCATCACCGCGATCGGTGATGTCCTGTATTAGCCGCGGGTCCCGGCCGTTGATGGCCACAGGGACCGCCACGATAGGGGTGTATTCACCGTATAAGACGCACCGACTTTTCCCCCCCAGTTTTGGGGAAGAAAAAGTGCGTCTTATATGGCGAAAAATACGGTACCTTTGAAAGTAGCCTCCATGTCTTTTTTTCACCACAAAAAATGCTGTATTATCAATGCCAAGTAGGCGTGGCCTAGGATCTGATGTGTCCTATGGTTGCAACGCCTCTGTGCTCTGAATGCCCGCCCACTTGCTGTTAGAAACTCATGCAGTGATCAGCTTAAAGCATCTAACCCAGCTCATATTCATACATATACAATTGCGGCACAGTTAGGCCACACATTTGTAGTGAATGGGAGAAGTAAGGCTCAATAGCTCACTGCATCTGTGCTGCAATTTGTTGATTTGCGTGTTATTGAGCAGGACTCTGTGCTGTAAGCTGAGCCATGCATGTCTTCCTGACAGCAAGAGGGTGGGCATTTATGGGGAGATTTATCAAGCTGTTCCTGTCATTTTTATGACTGTAAAAAGGTGCAATTTTGCGCAATTGAAATAGACGTTTTTGGAAAATCTGGCTGTGTGCTACAGGGCTGTGCAGTTGCCCATGCTGTGGACAGTATTTATTAATTGTTTTTTGAAAAAGAGCAATACATTATTATGAAAAGCAATATATTTAGACAGATTAGTACATACAATTTGGACATGCCAAAAAAGCTAGTATTGTCATTCTGTATTAGATTTCCCATTCGGCAACAGCTGGAGACACCACTGCTGTCCTTGTATTTTCTAACAACCAGCTGGAGAGATTATTCCAGCATTTGGGTTTCTCCGTGAGCCAAATCACCTTAAATTATCACTCACCTAATAAACTGGAGAGCACAAACTGGGAGCCCCAAATATGAGACCAGGGAGCGGTGACAATCCTAGTCACACTGGCCTAGGTGTTAAAAACGCTTCAGGGAGGCAACTCGGTAACAGGTAAGCTGCGTTTAGTCTGAAGGTTGGTGCATGTGTCTTAACTGACAGACGCGACAGCTCTCTGAGCAACCAAAATGCCTAAGTAATCTCTACGGCTTTGGGGGGGAAAAAACACCAGTAGTAGTGTCTCCAGATGTTGCCAGATCTATTTAGAACTCTCTGTTTGACTGTTTCGTAATTTAAAAAAAGGGCTATCAGTACCCTGGTAATGTCTGGCATTCTTTGTAGCTTTTATTTCAGCTTTGTTCAAAAATAAGACAGGTAGAAACACTTTTTTAACATTAAACATTTACAAGTAGGGCAACCTGCAAGACAGCCCCTTCTGTACCGAGTACACAAGTCTCCAGAGCACAGGCAACTCAGTCTGACGGAAAACCAAAGTAAACTTCCAATTTGACGGCTCACAGCCATTTGTGAGGTGAATTTAAATTTGCACAATATTTATTAATCGGGCCCCCAAAAACCCAGAAGAAAAAGGGTGATAGTGCCGTCCGAGACGAAACCTGTCATCCTTTAGCAGCAGGAGTCAGGTGGCACCCGCTCCGCCCCTATTCCGGAGGGCAAGAGCGGGTGCCATGGAGTCCGTACCTGAGTGGAGGCCCCCGTTCCCCGCCATCGGTGGTGGGATCGGGGCCACAAATCACCGACATGGGGGGGTCTCGGGACCCCCCAGGGGTTTGCACGGGGTGCCTGCTGAATGATTTCAGCAGGTCATCCCGGTCGGTGTCCTTAAGTACCAGGAAGTTAGGGCGTACCTGTACGCCCTGTGTCATTAAGGTGTTAAAGTCTCTGGGCCTTTTTGATAAATTTGGTGCACAACAGCAAAAAAAAGCACACAAAAAAGGACTTTGCACAGCAAAACCATGATAAATCTCCTCCCTAGCCTCTTAAGGACACAGGGCGTACCTGTACGCCCTGCGCCCGGTCCCGGTGTTTAAAACAGGGTCACGCCGTGAACACGCATCACACTGGGTCGGTCCCGGCTGCTATACATAGCCGGGACCCTGGGCTAATAGCGCGCGGCACCGACCGTTGTGCCGTGCGCTATTAACCCTTCAGACGCGGCAATCAAAGTTGATCGCCGCGCTGAAAATGAAAGTAAACGCTTGCCAGCAGCTCAGTCGGGCTGATCGGGACTATTGCGATAAAATCGTGACGTCCCGATCAGCTAGGACATGAGCGGAGACCCCCTTACCTTGCTCTGTCGTGTCCAATGGGCGTTTGATTGCTCCAAGCCTGAGCTACAGGCTGGAGCAATCGAGCCCCTATCTCGCTGATCCATGCAAAGCTATGGCTTTGCAGGGATCAGGGTAAAAGATCAGTGTGTGCAGTGTTATAGGTCCCTATGGGAGCTATAACACTGCAAAAAAAAGTGAAAAAAAAAGTTAGCAAAGTCATTTAACCCCTTCCCTAATAAAAGTTTGAATCACACAGTTTTTTCCCATAAAAAAACTGTGTAAATAAAAATAAACATATGTGGTATTGCCACGTGTGTAAATGTCCAAACTATAAAAATATATAATTAATTAAACCGCACGGTCAATGTCGTATGCGCAAAAAAAGTCCAAAAGTGTATTTTTGGTCACTTTTTATATTATAAAAAATTTATAAAAAGCTATCAAAAAGTCTGATCAATGCAAAAATGGTACCGATAAAAAATTCAGAACACGGCGCAAAAAATTAGCCCTAATACTGGCCCGTACGCGGAAAAATAAGTTATAGGGGTCAGAAGATGACAATTTTAAATGTATAAATTTTCCTGAATGTAGTTATGATTTTTTTCAGAAGTATGACAAAATCAAACCTATATAAGTAGGGTATCATTTTAACCGTATGGACCTACAGAATAAAGATAAGGTGTTATTTTTACCAAACAATGCACTGCGTAGAAACGGAAGCCCCCAAAAGTAAAAAAATAAAAAATTTTCCTAAATTTTGTCGAACAATGAATAAAACAGTGTAAATAAAAATAAACATATGTGGTATTGCCACGTGCGTAAATGTCCGAACTATAAAAATATATCATTAATTAAACCACACGGTCAATGGCGTATGCGCAAAAAAAGTCCAAAATAGTGTATTTTTGGTCACTTTTTATATCATAAAAAATTAATAAAAAGCGATCAAAAAGTCTGATCAATGCAAAAATGGTACCGATAAAAAATTCAGAACACGGTGCAAAAAATTAGCCCTAATACCGGCCCGTACGCGGAAAAATAAGTTATAGGGGTCAGAAAATGACAATTTTAAATGTATACATTTTCCTGAATGTAGTTATGATTTTTTTCAGAAGTACGACAAAATCAAACCTATATAAGTAGGGTATCATTTTAACTGTATGGACCTACAGAATAAAGATAAGGTGTTATTTTTACCAAACAATGCACTGCGTAGAAACGGAAGCCCCCCAAAAGTAAAAAAAATTAATTTTTTCCTAAATTTTGTCGAACAATGAATTTATTTTCCATTTCGCAGTGGATTTTTTGGTAAAATGACTATTGTCACTGCAAAGTAGAATTGGTGGCACAAAAAATAAGCCATCATATGGAAATTTATGTGCAAAATTGAAAGCGTTATGATTTTTAGAAGGTGATGAGGAAAAAATTAAAATGCAAAAACGGAAAAACGCCTTAAAGGGCTACAGCACAGAAGCCTGTCTCCCAAGAGACAGCAAAGCCTTGGACACTCCTTGACACTGGCATGGCTATTAAAACAATATTCTGGAAATAAAGACATGGAGGCTACTTTCAAAGGTATGATATAAATGCTTTTTTTGAAAACTTTAGTATTAATGCTATGTCCTGTACCCAGTCTCCTTGCTACTGGAGGATATAAGTTGCAGTTGTGAGCTGTCGGCGCTTTAAAGGGGTTCTCCGGTGCTTTAGACATCTTATCCCCTATCCAAAGGATAGGGCATAAGATGCCTGATCGCGTGAGTCCCGCCGCTGGGACCCCGTTTGTAAACAGTCCCCGGAGCGTGCTCGCTCCGGGTCTGATTACGGTCGACCACAAGGCCGGCGGCGTGTGATGTCACGCCTCCGCCCCCGTGTGATGTCACGCTCCGCCCCTCAATGCAAGTCTACAGGAGGGGGCGTGATAGCTGTCACGCCCCCTCCCGTAGGCTTGCATTAAGGGGCGGAGCGTGACGTCACACAGGGGAGGAGGCGTGACGTCACACGCCGCCGGCCTTGTGGTCGTTGGTAATCAGACCCGGAGCGAGCACGCTCCGGGGACTGATTACAAACGGGGTGCCGCGTGCAAGATCCCGGGGGTCCCCAGCGGCGAGACTCCCGCGATCAGGCATCTTATCCCCTATCCTTTGGATAGGGGATAAGATGTCTAAAGCACCGGAGAACCCCTTTAAATGAATGAGATGAGGGCCTCCAGCGCATTAAATGAATGAGATGCGGGCTGCGGCACTTTAAATGAATGAGATGCGGGCCACGGCAGTTTAAATTAATGAGATGCGGGCCACGGCACTTTAAATTAATGAGATACAGGCCGCCAGTGCTTTAAATAAATGAGATGCGGCCTGCGGTGCTTTAAATGAATGAGATGCGGGCCGCTGGCGCTTTAAAGGAATGAAATGTGGGCTGAGGCGCTTTAAATGAATGAAATGGGGGCAGCCGGCACTTTAAATTAATGAGATGAGGGCCGCTGACGCTTTAAATTAATGAGATGCGGGCCGTGGCGATTAAAATTAATGGGTGCAGGCTTAAAATTAATGAGATGTGGACCGTGGCGCTTTAAATTAATAAGATGCGGGCTGCATCGCTGGAAACGATTACCGTAAGTTGCAAGACGGAAGCTGTCACCTCCCCCTGCAAGCGCTAAAAGCCGGCGGCACGCTTATCATTCATTTAAAGCGTCGCAGCCCGCATCTCATTAATTTAAAGCGCATCGGCCGCAACTCAACTGCGGCTGATAATTCATTCATTCGAGAGGGGAGGGGCCTGACCGGTATTGAGGTATAGGAAAAATTCACATCGTACAGAAAAAACATACCGATTTTCGGTATGAACTCGTATACCGCACAGGACTAATAGCCCCACATGGTAATAGTGCCCACTTTGGGTGTGACTGCAATCATCATGTACAGGGCCGCTGTGTCTCCTCTCTTTCTCCAGCAGGAGCAGCAGAGCCCACAAAGAAGCTGCCCACTGAGGGGCGGTGAGGAGCCATCTGTCACCTCTGCAGTGCGGCCTGTCAGTGACTGACACTTCTTTGCACCCTCTAGAAATATTTGGTGCCCTGGACTGAGCACTGTTTTCACCAACAGTTTTTTCTGTTGCTTTGCTGAGACTGATCAATAACCATGCGGCAGTCAGCTGACTTCCTCTGTGAATCTGTATACAGCCACACAGCTCAGAGATTTCCCCTTTAACCCCTCCCTGACTCATGACATACATTATCTGCCCCTGACACCAGCTGTTAATGACAGACATCGGAGATCACTCTGATGGCAGTCATTTATGTGTTAAAAGGGGTATTCCACTGACACGCCCCCTCGTGATGTCAAGCCACGCCCCCTCCCATAGACTTACATTGTGCGGGCGTGGTGTGACATCACCAGGTGGCGAATCTGACTCCTGCAGGCCAGTGGAGTACCCCTTTAAACGCTGCAATCAATATATTACATTGTTCTATATAAAGGAATTAAACTATGCAAAAGTGGTACCCAGTAAAACTACAGATCAAGGTGCAAAAATTGGCCCTCACACAGCTCCATAAAGAGAAAATAACTTTAAAAATAACATAAAAACAACATGGGATTCAGAGATTTTTATATATATATATATATATATATATATATATATATACAGCAACAGGAGAATACAGCAGCACACTGCTAGAACAAAGATATAGATGAAACATGAGTATATAGATAGAACATGAAATGCTATACAGCTGTAGTGCAATAAATGAAAATATGAAACTACGAAATTATGAGGTACTTAGCTTGCAAATTTGGCGCCAAATAGCATGGACCGTCCCACCACGGTAAGGTGACCTCATTCTGGGACGGACCCATCACTATGAATATGCCTCTGTGTCAACAGTACAGCAGGCATTGCAAGGTCTGAAACATCCAAGGCACCTTATATACACCTAATAGAGGTGAGTGGGGTGCAAGAGCCAACATGGAGGTAGCCACTCCCCCGTATGTGTAATACAACCAAAGAATAAGTTGGCCAGCACTATTGATTCCAAACTATTGTAAAGACCTGGCTTACAGGTGCAGGCTGTTGGGCTAAATATACAGCAACAGGAGAATACAAAAAAGACCCCTAAGGGGACTAATAAAGTGTAAAAAAAAGTTTAATAAAAGTAAAAAAAAAACTGAGATAAGTAACCGAAGCGGACAGGCAAATAAATAAAATGAGGTGCGCTTTATTACATTAAAATTAACGGACTACTGGTTGCGAGGGGCAGACCCCCTCTTCCTCTGGTCCAAACTACATGTTGCGAGGGGTCTAGCCCCTAGCAACCCGTAGTCCCTTAATTTTAATGTAATAAAGCGCACCTCGTTTTTTTTATTTGCCTGTCCGCTTTGGTTACTTATCTCGGAGATACTATTCTCCTCCTGTCTGCACTCTAAGAAGTCTGCCGTGTGAGCGCCACCTCGAGGAATTCTTTGCCTGCTCCTTTGGGACACCTTCAGCTTCCTAAACACCGGTCAGGGATCCTCTCTGACACGGGACCATCCTCGGGAGGCTCCGGACTCCCCACCCTGGGTACTGGGTATGTACTCTCTGTACAACATCTCCAGGTTAGCATAATGCTATCACTTTACCTACATTGGTTTCCGCCAGAGTAACGGCACAAGTTGCGCTCCATCTGTCTCTCCCCTTCCCATTTTTTTCTCTTACATATACATAAACAATGTGGGGAAAATTTATCAAAACCTGTCTAGAGGAAAAGTTGTCCAGTTGCCAATAGCAACCAATCATATTGCTTCTTTCATTTTTCAGAGGCCTTTTAAAAAAGGTCTGGTTGTTATGGGCAACTTTTCATCTGGACAGGTTTTGATAATCTCCCTCAGGGTATGTTCACACTATGGATATGTCGCTGAATCTCTGCTCGCGAGCAGAGTTTCAGCCCGGCAGCAGGTGGTGGCGGTAGGACCATGCGGCACTGCACCGTCACCATTGATGGCTATGCAGTACTCACGGACTTCCGCGCAAAGAATTAACATGTTCTTTCTTTGTGTGGAACAATTTTAGCGGCTGAAATGTCCGCTGCTGAAATTCCGCAGTGTGAACGGGTCTCGCGGAAGACCCATTCACACTGATGCTAACATTCACTGTGCGGGAATTCCGCAGTGTGAACATACCCTCTCAGTGTATACACACAGCATATACACACACGCAGACACAGTATGTACACACACAGCATATACAAACACACAGAATATACACACAGCGATACACACAGCATATACACATAACAATACACACAGCATATACAAACATACAGAATATACACCCAGACACACACAGCATATTCACACACACAGAATATACACACAGACACACAACATATACACACAGTATATAGAGGAGTATATATGGAGGCTGCTGCCACAGGGCCCCTGCCCAACCCACAGACACTACAGAAGCTATAGTTGACCCTGTAGGGCCCTGTGTAATTGATCACTGTGCAGCCTCTCTCCCTGCCCCTACCAATCCTCCTCAGTTCCGGCTGTAGAAAAAGCAGCCGGGAGCAACAGTGAAGCAGGAGGTGCCCAGGGAGAGAGTCTGCATTGAGTAAATGGCACCTAAATGACTTCCCTAGCAGCAGCATACCACGCGCTGTGCTCTGTATCCGGCTCCCCAGCTATTGTCAAGGGTACTGCTAATCTTGCAGAACTTCAGTCCCTGACCACCAGGTGGCGCCCTTGGCCAATGTACGCTCTATGCCGACGCCTACCTCGCCTATAGGTGGCGCCGGCCCTTGGGGAGTTGTCAGGATTCGGCAGGCTGGATCCTCTGTGTCAGAGAGGGATTGGCGTGGACCGTGTCGGTGGACCGGTTCTAAGTTGCTACTGGTTTTCACCAGAGCCCGCCGCAAAGCGGGATGGTCTTGCATCGGCGGTAGCAACCAGGTCGTATCCACCGGCAACGGCTCAACCTCTCTGACTGCTGAGATAGGCGCGGTACAAGGGATTAGACAAGAGCAAGTTCGGACGTAGCAGAAGGTCAGGGCAGGCAGCAAGGATCGTAGTCAGGGGCAACGGCAAGAGGTCTGGAACACTGGCTAGGGATACACAAGGAAACGCTTTCAGTGGCACAATGACAACAAGATCCGGCAAGGAAGTGCAGGGGTAGTGAGGTAATATAGGAAAGTGCACAGGTGAACACACTAATTAAAAACCATGCGCCAATCAGTGGCGCAACGGCCCTTTAAATCGCAAAGAACCGGCGCGCGCGCGCCCTAGGGAGCAGGGCCGCGCACGCCGGGACAGCACAGACGGGGAGCGAGTCTGGCAAGCGGGTCGGGATGCGCAGCGTGAGCGGGCGCGTCCCGCATCGCGAATCGCATCCCGGTTAGGGACATTATCGCAGCGGGTCTGACCGGGGCGCTGTGAACAGTAGAACGCTGTGAGCGCTCCAGGGAGGAGCGGGGCCCCGGAGTGCTCGGCGTAACAGGAGTTTTATTACATCTATAACACCTGCCTAATAGATCCAGCCTAGAAGGTAAGCGTGTGAGTGTGTGCACATACTGTGTTTTTGTATAAAGTGTGTGTGCATATACTCAGTTTTTGTATGTAATATGCCTAAGCATATACTGTGTGTATCTTCATATGGGGTGAGTGCATATAACGTGAGTGAGTGTACAAATGTATGAGTGTATATGTGGTGACCTGGGAGTCTTCTTGAACTGCAGTCACACACACGCTAGTATGGCGTGTATACTCCATTATGGCATCAACATCCGGTGAGTGTCCTGCTGTGACCCCTGCCCCCTTTGTAAATATTAATGATGAAATGTACTGTCTATTAAGTGATTATGCCTTTTTCAATGTGATTTTATATATTGCACCACCAGATCACTGCACTATTATTTGGATGGAGAGATCCGCCCCGTACCTAAAGTACACTAAGTAAATTTTTTGCACGATATCACTTTGCATTTTTGTATTGTACGTTTAATGATGTTATATTAATATATCACTGTACTAATTGATTGATTGCTGTGAATATGTATTTAAACCCACCACTGGGGTCACTTCCTATGCTTGAAAAAGGCTGCACAGGCAGCCGAAACGTTTCTGCTGTTTTTTTGTATGGAATAAAGCCACATATATTTTTTTTCCACTACTTCTGGAGTGCTGCGACCATCTTTTCTTCTTGTGTATTTGGGATCCGTGACCGGGATCAACTGGACGCCTGCACCCTACTTTATTCCTATTTTTGCCTGGCAGTGCTGCATATCCATTATCTTCTCCATATATATATATATATATATATATATATATATATATATATATATACAGTAACCCCCCGACCTACGATGGCCCCGACATATGATAAAATCGACATACGATGGCCTCTCAGAGGCCATCGCATGTCGATGTCAGCATCGACATACGATGCTTTTATATGTCGGGGCCATCGCATTAACTGCTATCCGACAGCGCAAAATGCTTAAGCTGCTGTCGGATAGCAGTTTAAGCATCCCTGGCAGGTTCACTTACCTATTCCCGCTGCTCCGGGTCCACTTCGCGATCCTCCGGTGTCTTGCGCATCTTCTCCAGGGTCCGGGCCTTGCTTTCCGGCGTCGTTATTACGTCACTACGCACGCCGCGCCGGCACAGCAGCATAATAACGTCACCTGAAAGCAAGGCCCGGCCAGCAGTGGTCTGAACGTGCCTGACGTAAGGGGGGGGGGGGGAATGATTCCTGAACCACATAGGGTGACACCTAGTGGCCAGGATTTCAAATGTAAAATAAACAGTGAAAGAGAGATTTTTTTTAAATAGCATATATTACAAAGATTTTTTATTTAGGCATAATCTATTTAATTTTTAAAAATGAGAGTACCCGTTTAAAGGAATTAACACATGACTGCAGAAATAGACTACATATAGTGTTTGTTTGTCGTCTTTAACAGGGCAATACATAGGTTTGCATAGGAGCTGTAAACTCAAAACTGTAGTATATTTTTAATTGAGCATTGAAAAAGTTTTGTTTTAACCTCTTGATGACCAAGCCAGTTTAGGCCTTAATGCCCAAACAGTTTTTTTTTTTTCGTCATCGTTGCACTCTGAGAGCTTGAACTTTTTTTTATTTTTTTCATCAACACAGCTGTATGAGAGCTTGTTTTTTTTGCTGGACAAGTGTAACTTTCTAATCGCACTATTTTGGGGTTCATATAGTGTGCTTAATTTGCATTAACTATTTTTAGAATGGATACTGAAAATAAAATAAGACTGTCGTTTGTGAAGTTCATTGGTGAGTCCTTTTTCGGCTCCTTTGCTGAGATATTGCCCTGTAGCTACTGTCTAATGTTGAGCATATATGTATTTAGTACTCCATGGCGCCCACCACCCTATATGATCCTCCGCCCTGTGTATTTTACCTGCAGTGAGTAATGACAGATGTTTTTTTTCTTTTCTTACAAAACAAAAGCTTTATTATGTAAAATATGATAATCACATATAGAATATACAAAAAGGCATCTGCTTTAATTATCGACCTGATAGTAATTATGTGTGCCATATGCTTTGAAGGTACCATACTGTAAAGTATACTATGCTAAACGTAATAAAAGTTTTAATGATTTTTAACCAGCTTTTAAAATCTATGATGCCTTGCAAAAGTCAGTATTAAAATACTAGAGTTAACATAAACCATATGGGATTAGATAAAGTTTAATAGTATTTCTTTTAAACGTTTTCTAGATCTGCCGAGATATAGAGATTGCTTGACAAGTCATTTAAATAAAAACGAATTTTCACTTTTGGAGAATATGTAAGAAATGATCTAGATGGCACTTTGCCACAGTGGGAGTCCCGGAGGTAAGTCATTTACTGATCAAACATTGATTACATATAGCAGGGATTAGGGTATCAATTTAAAGTCCTGGATAACTGATTTTAAATGCACATGGGTCTAAATAGAAAAGTAGTTTTGCAGAGTTCTATGTAAACTAAATGCTTGAACACAGCTTTAAAGGGGTATTCCGGTGAAAAACATTTTTTTTTTAAATCAAATGGTGCCAGAAGGTTATACAGATTTGTAAATTACTTATATTTAAAAATCTGAATCCTTCCAGTACTAATCAGCTGCTGTATACCACAGAGGAAGTTCTTTTCTTTTTTAATTTATTTTCTGTCTGACCATAGTGCTCTCTGCTGACACCTCTGTCCATGTCAGGAACTGTCCAGAGCAGGAGCAAATCCCCATAGCAAACCTATCCTGCTCCGGACAGTTTCTTACATGGACAGATGTGTCAGCAGAGAGCACTGTGGTCAGACAGAAAATAAATTCAAAAACTAACTCTGTAGTATACAGCAGCTGATAAGTACTGGAAGGATTACGATCTTTAAATAGAAGTCCTTTACTGTTTAACTTTCTTGCATCAGTTGATTTAAAAATAAAATAAAAATGCTTTCCACCGGAGTACCCCTTTAAATCTACAGCTTCAAATCCTGCACATCAAATCTGCACAGGGAACTGTACGTGTGTATACACACTTTTAGGGCAGGGTCACATAGGGCGCGTTCACAACATATTTTTTACGTTGTGGATGCATCAACAGCAGTCACAGATGGACTGCAGAGCAAGCTCATGGCTGAGGCCGGGTAGTGTTTGTCTGCGGTGATTTCTACAGCTTGCTCTGCAGTCACTCTGTGACTGCCGTCGGTGCATCCACAGCGTGAAATACGTTGTGGATGTGCCCCATGTGACCTTGCCCTTAATGGTATTACAGTTACAGCAAATTCTTTCATAGAAGGCAAAAAGGTAGCGTCACAGAAACACACCCCAGGTACACACCTGAAATCTTACAGGTATAGACAGATAATGCTTAGTGAAAACATAAGATGGAATATTTATCATGTGCAGTGTTTTGGTGCGCCGCATATAAATAAAGCTACCTCCATTTTCAGTCTGCGGGATTTACTAAGATGCGCAAACTTCCTAGTAAATCTCACAGCTTTGTGGTTGTCTTTGTGCCTGGTTCACAAATATTCTATTGAAGTGGTGCATATTTCTGCAACTTTATATGTCACAAGTCAGCCCTAAAGTCGCAATTGAGCAGGGCACGTTCCCTCCATACAAGGTCACCTTCAAGCCCCCTTAGTGTGAGCAGTGCAGATCCTCTGAAGTCACACATTTTTGGCAGGAATGGCTATGTATCAGTGTCCCGTTTCAGTCAGTGGTCGGCTGAGTGGCATTGTGATGTATTGAGGGTCTCCAGATCTCAACTCCATAGAAAACCTTTGGAGGGAGTTGAAAGTCTGTGTTGCCCAGAGATCTGCATGGAGGAATGGGCCAAAATACCAGCAATAGTGTGTGAAAACCTTGTGAAGACTTACAGAAAATGTTTGACCTCTGTCATTGCCAACAAAG
The DNA here is from genome assembly GCF_029499605.1 of Hyla sarda. Classification (NCBI taxonomy): domain Eukaryota; kingdom Metazoa; phylum Chordata; class Amphibia; order Anura; family Hylidae; genus Hyla; species Hyla sarda. The sequence goes on along the minus strand of NC_079196.1, from coordinate 81,333,815 downwards.
GGTATATAACAAAGTATTGAGATTAACTTTTGTTATTGACCAAATACTTATTTTCCACCATAATTTGCAAATAAATTCTTTAAAAATCAGTGATTTTATGGATCTTCTTTTCTCATTCTGTCTCTCATAGTTGAGGTATAGCTATGATGAAAATTACAGGCCTCTCTTCTTTTTAAGTGGAAGAACTTGCACAATTGGTGGCTGACTAAATATTTTTTTGCCCCACTGTATATTACCAAAGTGTATGCACTTATTGGCTGTTTTGAAGCTTCTCTACAGTACAGTACTACATGTTCTGCATTACTCTTTATCTGGGCCAGTATGAACTGCTACTTGGACACCATGTGAGAATTGCTTTCATTTTTATTGTACAGGGTGGGCCATTTATATGGATACACCTTAATAAAATGGGAATGGTTGGTGATATTAACTTCCTGTTTGTGGCACATAAGTATATGTGAGGGGGGGACTTTTCAAGATGGGTGGTGACCATGGCGGCCATTTTGAAGTCGGCCATTTTCCAACTTTGTTTTTCTTGTGAAATTCCCAATAAGTTTGATGTGTCTCATGACTTTCTTCCTATTAAAAAAACAAAAGTTGGATTCAAAATGGCCAACTTCAAAATGGCCGCCATGGTCACCACCCATCTTGAAAAGTTTCCCCCCTCACATCTACTAATGTGTCACACACAGGAAGTTAATATCACCAACCATTCCCATTTTATTAAGGTGTATCCATATAAATGGCCCACCCTGTACACTGTGTGCTCTACACATGACCTTTAAGAAGTTTATGTACTTAACATAGAAAGTGTATCATGTAAAGATTTGTGTTCTAGTTATCTAGTTATTTTTCTTTAATTTTCATTTATTTTTAAAGAAATAACTTTTTTTAACATAGAGCTACTGCCTTATGTTATCAACTAAGAATGATCATTCAGTAAGAAATTCATATTGTAACTTGAGGAATCACTGGAGTTCAGAGTGTCAGAAAGTGGGGAATTAGCATGTCCCTGACAGAGGTTTATGTAGAAAACCAGCCCTTGTGTATGTGTGAAGCCCCTCTTTAAAATAATTATTAGTACTAGTGATAACCATTTCTAGATAGGACTACCCATAGAGTCTACCCCTTTTTTGCTTAAGGGTAGGGTCATACGTGCCGTAGTTTTCTGAATATTTGTTGCTGTGTATTTTCCTAGCATTGGAGTCAATAGGTAGCAAAATACAGTGGTCCCTCAAGTTACAATATTAATCTGTTTTCCAGGACGACCATTGTATGTTGAAACCATTGTATGTTGAAACCATTGTATGTTGAGACCATAACTCTATGGAAACCTTGTAATTGGTTCTGAAGCCCCAAAATGTCATCATAAAATAGGAGAAAGTGAAGATTAAAGAAAAATAAGTAGATAACTAATATAGATAAAGCAAATCCTTACATATAAAAGTAATAATGATCTGCTGGGAGCTGTAAATCACTGTCTATGTAGAGGACAGGGGCTTCTTCAGGGTCCTGTACAGAACATGCAATATCCTAAAAAAAAGTAAAATGGAGCTGCCCCAACTTGGTGTCCAAAGGAGCAGCTAACCCTGGCACAGGTAAAGAGTAGTACAGAACATGTTCCTTGTACTGTAGGGGGCGCTACCAGACACCAGTCAGTCCAAGCACTTCAGTAATACAGGTTTTTTTTTTACCAGTAAATTGCCCATTCTGATTGGTCAGTTCTTTCAGCCATTGACACGTTTCACAGATTTGGACTGTCTGTACCATTGTATGTTGAGTCTGGTTTCAAGTTACAATGGTCCAGAAAAGACTATTGTATGTTGAAAATATTGTATGTTGAGCCCATTGTAAGTTGAGGGATCACTGCACGCAGCTGATTTTGCTACTCATTGACTTCAATGGGTAGGAAAATAGGCAGCAGCAAATGTGTAGCAAAATACGGCATGTATGACCCTACCTTAAAGGAGTAATTAACAGCCAGGGTGCCATGAGAGCCCATCTAAGGTGATGAATTGCCTTAGTCAAGAGGCAAGGCAACAAAAAATGATACCTGCATCTTTAGCAGATAGGCCACATGCTAGATGCCTCTGCAAGTATCTTGTAATAAGCAGGACCCTTCCTGTCAGGATAGAGCCCATGAAATGAGCCTTGGTTGGGTGACAAGTGCTTTGTTTAGTGCTGCTTGAACATATACACACACTTGAGAAGGTTATTGGTTGAAGGGAAAGCTCTGAGTGTGTTGTGTTTACTACTGCATGAACAGAGAGTACTCACGAAGGACTCATGAGAATGTCATTACTGCTCTAGGGATTAAATGTGAGGCTTGAATTTGTTTAATTTGAGTGCTGAATAGTTAATAGTAACATAGATATTATGAATTACTTGTTTTTAGCAATTTTTGGTCTTTTGAAAAAAATATTTGGTAGGGATCCCAAAGCAATTTATTTCTCCAGGGGCACCCTGAAGCTGAGACGGTTGGGAAATACTGGCTTAAAGGTTAGACCTCTCATTTCAATATCTAGAAAACCTCTTTAACCCCTTAAGGACGCAGGACGTAAATGTACGTCCTGGTGAGGTGGTACTTAACGCACCAGGACGTACATTTCCGTCCTGTGCATAACCGCGGGCATCGGAGGTGATGCCCGTGTCATGCGCGGCTGATCCCGGCTGCTGATCGCAGCCAGGGACCCGCCGGCAATGGCCGACGCCCGCGATCTCGCGGGCGTCCGCCATTAACCCCTCAGGTGCCGGGATCAATACAGATCCCGGCATCTGCGGCAGTTCGCGATTTAAATGAACGATCGGATCGCCCGCAGCGCTGCTGCGGGGATCCGATCATTCAGAACGCCGGACGGAGGTCCCCTCTCCTTCCTCCGTCCGGCTCCCGGCGTCTCCTGCTCTGGTCTGTGATCGAGCAGACCAGAGCAGAAGATGTCCTATACATAGAACAGATCAGTATTAGCAATCATGGTATTGCTAATAGTCCCCTATGGGGACTATTCAAGTGTAAAAAAAAATGTAAAAAAATGTAAAATGTATTTTACCCCCAAAAAGCGTAAAAAACATTTTTTATAGACATATTTGGTATCGCCGCGTGCGTAAATGTCCGAACTATTAAAATAAAATGTTAATGATCCCGTACGGTGAACGGCGTGAACGAAAAAAAAAAAAAAGTCCAAAATTCCTACTTTTTTAATACATTTTATTAAAAAAAAATTATAAAAAATGTATTAAAAGTTTTTTATATGCAAATGTGGTATCAAAAAAAGTACAGATCATGGCGCAAAAAATGAGCCCCCATACCGCCACTTATACAGAAAAATAAAAAAGTTATAGGTCATCAAAATAAAGGGATTATAAACGTACTAATTTGGTTAAAAAGTTTGTGATTTTTTTTAAGCGCAACAATAATATAAAAGTATATAATAATGGGTATCATTTTAATCGTATTGACACTCAGAATAAAGAACACATGTCATTTTTACCATAAATTGTACAGCGTGAAAAAAAAACCTTCCAAAATTAGCAAAATTGCGTTTTTCGTTTTAATTTCCCCACAAAAATAGTGTTTTTTGGTTGCACCATACATTTTATGATATAATGAGTGATGTCATTACAAAGGACAACTGGTCGCGCAAAAAACAAGCCCTCATACTAGTCTGTGGATGAAAATATAAAAGAGTTATGATTTTTAGAAGGCGAGGAGGAAAAAATGAAAACGTAAAAATTTAATTGTCTGAGTCCTTAAGGCCAAAATGGGCTGAGTCCTTAAGGGGTTAAATTAGCCGTAATAACATGTTCAATAGACAATATATTATTTTAGAAGACTACTGGCTAAATCCAGTATAAAGACAATAAACTGGACTATAAGGAGTTATTGACATTTATCCCGTCGTCATCTCTAGGTTTGTTTCCACAGTGCTGTTATAGTGGCTTAAGACGGGATGAGCTGTAAAAATCTAAATTACTGTGTATTATGAAACAACATATCTTGTTCTTGTCATCTGTTTCATAGCTAGCCATCATATGTTTCTACTTAGTGGTACCCTCTGTACTTTCACAACTATTATGCTTGAATTGTGGCAGATGTTTTTAGTATACAGAGCAATGAACGACCTTCTAGCATCCTTGACTAGGCAATAATTTCAGTTTGACCTAATCTTTACAGTTAAAGGAACATATGATATACAATAAATATGAAAAGACCATTGTAACATAATAAAAATAACTTGCTTAAAGGAGAAAATGTTTATTTCCCCCCGATTCATCATCTACAGTTGTGGCCTAAGCTTTCAGACTAACACAATTTTTTGTTTTCACACAGTTTACTGCTTTACTGTTAGATTTTTTTAAACCAGATGTTTCTATGGTATATGGAAGTGCAATTATAAGCATTTCATATGTACATGTTAGATAGGTTAACCCGGCACTGCGCGCATGCGAAGGTGTATGATTTAGCCTCGGATCACAGCTTATACTGAATAGAGAACGGTGTGGTGCTCAGACCATAAAGAGTGCAAATATATAAAAATCTTCTAGTAGAAATGATAAAATCAGCACTCACCAAGTTCTTCAATCCTCTATTTCTTTATTGAGATATACTCACGTACCCCCCCCCCTTCACAATGCACCGTCTCCCGTCCTGTTAATATGTACGTGAGTATATCTCAATAAAGAAAAAGAGGATTGAAGAACTTGGTGAGTGCCGACTTTATTATTCCTACTAGAAGAATTTTATATATAAGCCTTTCATATGTTTTTAAACTCTTATTGACAAATACATGAAGTTTATGAAAACTCAATATTTACAGTATTGACTCCCCTTTGTAACACAATTTGTCCTGGAATGTTGGATATCAGCTTCTGGGCAAAATCCTGACTGATTGCAACCCATTTTTGCTTAATCACTGCATAGAATTGATCACAATTTCTGTGTTCTGTATTTGTCCATCTGCTTTTTGAGAAATGACCACAGGTTCTCAATGAGATCGAGATCTTAGGAGTTTCCTGGCCATAGAGTATACATTTCAATGTTTTATTTACTTAGCAGTTTTCTTATCACTTTTGCTCCATTATGCTAGAAAAATTAAAAAATTATTGTTCATCACTAAATTGCTCCTGGATGTTTGGTATCTAAATATCCTCTAATAGCAACTTATCTCATTCTTTATCCATGGCAGTGTTCTTAGGCAAAATTGTGAGTGAGCCCACTCCCTTGAGTGAATGGTGAAGGCCTAATTTTTCCAGATGTCTCAAACAGTATGAAGGGGGTGACTTCAGAAATAACACTCCCTGTTGTATAGTTACATAGTTTAGCCCAGCAGTCTTCAAACTGTGGGCCTCCAGCTGTTGCAAAACTACAACTCCCAGGATGCCCGGACAGCCAACGGCTGTCCGGGCATGCTGGGAATTGTAGTTTTGAAACATCTGGAGGGCCACAGTTTCAAGACCACTGGTTTAGCCTGTCCTTCATTGCTGCCCTTCTAGACACCAGACCAGGCTCCAAAAGTCTTCTTCTCACTGTACATATAGATGAAATAACACCTGCCTGCTACCATTACTGAGCAAGCTCTCCATTGGTGTTGAGCCAATCCGATAGCTGAATTAAGGAAATGGTCCTGGCACTTGTTAAACTTTCTTGGGCACTCTGAAGCCTTCATCACAGTAGTTGAATCTCTCTCCTTGAAGATTGAACCAATACATGATTGATTTAGGGGCAATCTTGCAAGCAGCAATGTCCTTGACTGTAAAGCTCTTTTGATGCAAAGCAATGATTACTGCACATGTTTCCTTGAAGGTAACTGTGGTTAACAGAAGAAGACAATTACTTTAAGCAACATCCCCTTTTAAAGCAGTCTGCTCTTATAATTCCATCAGCATAATGATTAGAAAATAGCACACTGGCTACAAGGTTCTACCAAAACATACCAAGTAAAGGGGGTAATTGTATTCCCCTAGAACAGTGGGAACCTAGCACACTAAGGGCTTCATATATGACCTCCTTATAATTACATAAACAACAAAAAAATTTGAGTCATTTCAGGGTTAAAAATTTAACACTTTATTGTTTAAGTTAAAAACAAAAATTTAATAGCATGGGGGAAGCTGAAACAGGGGGGGGGGATAGGACAAAAATGGGCATCACTACCTGCCAACACAAGTAATTGTAGACATAAAGTGCAAAAAGGCAAAGAATGTGCAGTGCGTACTGGTAAACAGACATAAGTCTTTAAAGTGCATGCAAAGCAGCATACAGTACCAACCTATTGCAAATGAGAAGTACAAAAGTGCAGCAGGAGTGACCCCACCCCAATGTACGTTTCAACGATATCCTTCGTCCTGGGGGGGTAATTCCATCAGCATGTCAGAATGATATCAGTTGTTCTGTCCCCGACAACACTTTCTCCTGAGCTGTGGAGAAGATCACTGAAATTATGTTAGCAGGGTGAAATTAGGTGGAAATTGTGTTTTTGTTACTAAGTTCATTTTAATAACTTGATGATTTAACTGATCATTTTTTTTTCTATAAACTATCTAGAATTGAGGCAAATTGCTATTCTAAAAACTAAAGCAGTGCAGCCGGGACACTGAAAAGCACAGCGCAGCTCCCTGCCTGTCAATCAGAAAGGCAGGATCAGCGCTGGGCACATCCCGCAGGATCGCAGTGCACGATACAACTCCCTCCTCCCCCATTACCTGATTACAAGCTGGATCGCAGTGCCCTTGATTACAAGCCGGCTACAGAAGAAGGGCGGAAGTGAGCCCAGCCAGGCTTCTACTGATGTCACGCCTGATGGGCCACTCCCCCTTCCTCTCTCACAGATGGCGGCAAAGTGAGCAACTAACAAGGGATTGATAAAGGTAGGAAAAGGGGTTCTCACTAGTATAGCTCCTTACTAGTATAACTCTCTTAGTCGGGGTTTGAGTGGTCTCTGCACTGCTTAAAGGCTAGACACTTGTGGCGGTACAAATTATTAGTGTTGCTGTGAACTTGCATTCCTGTTATAATATTCAAAGTCAGTGCTTCTACGTCGAAAATAGGCAGTAGGAAAAGGAGTTTTAGAAAGAAAAAGGTAGGATTAGAGTCAGGAAGAGTCGGGGACAGATGGGGGGGGGGGGTAGGAAGGCGAAGGTGAGTTCATGATAGGTACTCTTTAACCCCTTCCCTAAACCACTGGGACAATGGCGTACACGTAAAAAAATACCAAAGTCCAGATTTGCATATTTTTGGTCACTAAAAACAACGTATAAAAAGCAATAAAAAAAGTCCCATCAAAACAAATATGCATAAAAACTACAGTCCACAGCACAAAAAATTAGCCCTGACACATCCCGTATACGGAAAAATAAAAAAATTATAGGGGTCAGAAGACAATTTTAAACATACTAATTATTGTACAAAAAGTTGTAAGTTTTTAAAAGAAGTAAAACAAAATCAAACCTATATTAGTTGGGTATCGCTGTAACCGTATGGACTACAAAATAAAGATAAGGTGTAATTTTTACCAAACAGCATTGCGTAGTTACAAAATGGCATTTTTTTTTCAATTTGGCCCTACTAATAACTTTTTTTGGATTTCACTGTGGTGAAATGATTGATTTCATTACAAAGTAAAATTGGTTCCGCAAAAAAAAAATATATATATAAAATATACAAAACACAATACATGATACAAACAGAAATTAAACAAGGTTATTAAAAGCAAAACTACACTGTGAAAAAACAGGTGCGCTATTATTTTTTCATATGAACACCCTCATTTCATTGTGGTCATTTAGACAAAGCGGACCTGTTGCATTTGTTTGCAGGATGCAGCGAGACTCCTTTACTAGCAGACATTGGTGCCTGTCTCCAGCATCCTGCATAGGTTCTACATGTTCTAGGGCTTTTGGATTTCCATTGTGGACATCAACCATGTGGGATATGAATCTAGTGGCGTCAAGTTGCGTTACCAGGAAACAAATATGTTCTCTTATGCGATGGAATATACAGTTAACATAAATTAGTTCATCACAAACAGGTCTAATTTCCTGGTATATACTGTAGCATTGTGTGCGATTGTGGACATTACTATGTGGGGAAAACAAAAAGACCTCTATTCCATAGCATTAGAGAACATATTCGTTCCCTGGTAACTTGACGTGGCGCCACTAGAATCATATCCCACATGGTTGATGTCCACAATGGAAATCCAAAAGCCCTAGAACGTGTAGAACCTATGCAGGGAGCCGGAGACAGGCACCAATGTCTGCTAGTAAAGGAGTCTCGCTGCATCCTGCAAACAAATGAAACAGGTTCACGTGGTCTAAATAACCACAATGAAATGAGCGTGTTCATATAAAAAAATAATAGCGCACCTGTTTTTTCATGATTCACAGTGTAGTTTTGCTTTTAATAACCTTGTTTTATTCCTATTTGTATCATGTATTGTGTTTTGTATATTTTCCTCCCACATCCCCACCTTGTGTTGTCATGTTACTTTGGGGATGTGCTCCTGGTTTTAAAAGTGCACTTGCGGACGTGCTGACGTAGGGCCTTGAAGAAGCGCAAAAGCGCGATGTGGTCCATTGCCCGAAGTTACCTGTGTGTCCGCTCCCCTGTGCGTGATTTACCGATACCAGGAATATTTAAATCCTTGCTTCAAGATATACCGGTCAGTGCTCCGTTTTCTGTTCTTCTTGTGTGCTGATTGTTACTAGTATATTTTGACTCTGCAGCCCTGATGCATCTATGATATCGCAAAAGATGACATACTGGCCCTCATTTACTAAGAGTGTAGATATTTTTCATGGTATTTCCTATTGTATCTTGTATAAAGTGATTTTTTTCACTATCACTAAGTATTGCTTCTTTTTTAACACATTCTTTGAACTGTCTGGTTTTTCAGGGCTCAAATCCACCAAATTTTATGTGGTAACTAGTGTTGAGCGGCATAGGCCATATTCGAATTCGCGAATATTCGCGAATATATGGACGAATATTCATCATATATTCGCGAATATTCGCATAGTCGTAATATTCTCGTTTTATTTTCGCGTATGCGAAAATTAACATATGCGAAAATTAGCATATACAAAAATTTGCCTAAGCGAAAATTCACATATGCAAATTTTCGCATATGCGAAAATGCGCACACCAGTCTCACACAGTAGTATTAGAGCCTTCTTTACACCACACAAGCTGGAAGCAGAGAAGGATGATCACTGTGATGTGTACTGTGAAAAAAAAACGAATATTCGTAATTACGAATATATAGCGCTATATTCGCGAATATTCGCGAATTCGCGAATATGCGATATTCGCAAATAAAATTCGTATTGCTAATATTCGAGAGCAACACTAGTGGTAACATGTGGATAAATTTGTGTTTTTATTGTAGTCATGCCCCTTTTCCCTGATGGTAATGCCCCTTTTTCTGGTTTTCTGAGAAAAGTAGAGAATTAGTAGAGTTTTTTTACATTTTTTGTCAGAAATTGCACAACACATGCGACACATAATAAAATTTTAAATCTACTTAGATAAGCCTTAGTAAATGAGGCCCATTGCCGTGACTTATGATTGCAACTATTTTGTTATTTTAACACATTTCCAGATGATGTTAACATTTTTTTAGGGTTTCCTATGCATATAAAGAATGGGTGTTTGATGTTAAGCATCTAGAAAGAGTAAATCCTACAATCCACATTTTATGAATAACATGGTCTCTATAATATATTAGATGGACTTAATATTATTGTCTAAATAGCAGAAGTGAAAAGTAATCAGTGTCTGCATAGGATTTTTCATCAACTATTTGCTAAATTGCAGATGGACATATGCTATAAAAATTATTATTGCCCCACTCCCTGAAGATAGTAATTCCTTCCACGTTAGCTACAATACAGCTATTACTAAGTTTCCAAACCAGGGACATGTAGCAGAGCTCTATAATTTCTGTTCCAGGAATCTGTTTTTACAGATCGTTCCCTTTTTGTGTAGTTTACTATTTGATTTTGCCAAGCAATAAGCATCACCATGCCTAATTCATGATCACGATATAGTACTACATGAAGTAGAAGTCAAATGTAGTTGTCAGAAAACGGTGACGGTTGTCTATGCAGAGATTCGGTATCTGACTTTGTTCAGGTGGGTCAGGTTTGCCTTCACGGTTTAGCTCAGATTTTTTCTAGAGGATATAGATAGGGCATAAAATAGTGCTGGGCGGTATGACCAAAAATGTGTATCACAGTATTTTTCAAGCTTATCGCGGTTCCACGGTATTTGACTGTATTTTTTCCACTCCATTTCCCCTAACCCCCACCCCTTGAATGAATTATCAGCCGCAGTGCGCTGGGGAACTAATCATATATGACCCACGGGCGCTGCTCTGCTTTTCCTCCCCCCCACCAAATGATCAGAAGTTCTGCAGCACCCGCGGCCCACTGGCTTTCAGCGCTTGCAGGGGGAGGTGACAGCTTCCGTTCTCTGAACAGAAGTCCTGCGCCCGCGGTTCACAACTCATTCATTTCCAGTGCCCTTGGCTCACAACTCATTCATTTCCAGTGCCCTCAGCTCACAACTCATTCATTTCCAGTGCCCTCGGCTTACAACTCATTCATTTCCAGTGCCCTCAGCTCACAACTCATTCATTTCCAGTGCCCTCGGCTCACAACTCATTCATTTCCAGTGCCCTCGGCTCACAACTCATTCATTTCCAGTGCCCTCGGCTCACAACTCATTCATTTCCAGTGCCCTCGGCTAACAACTCATTCATTTCCAGTGCCCGCGGCTCACAACTCATTCATTTCCAGTGCCCGCGGCTCACAACTCATTCATTTCCAGTGCCCTCAGCTCACAACTCATTCATTTCCAGTGCCCTCGGCTCACAACTCATTCATTTCCAGTGCCCGCGGCTCAAAACTCATTCATTTCCAGTGCCCTCAGCTCACAACTCATTCATTTCCAGTGCCCTCGGCTCACAACTCATTCATTTCCAGTGCCCTTGGCTCACAACTCATTCATTTCCAGTGCCCTCGGCTCACAACTCATTCATTTCCAGTGCCCTCGGCTCACAACTCATTCATTTCCAGTGCCCTCAGCTCACAAATTATTAATTTCCAGTGCCCTCGGCTCACAACTCATTCATTTCCAGTGCCCTCAGCTCACAAATTATTCATTTCCAGTGCCCTCAGCTCACAACTCATTCATTTCCAGTGCCCTCAGCTCACAACTCATTCATTTCCAGTGCCCGCGGCTCACAACTCATTCATTTCCAGTGCCCGCGGCTCACAACTCATTCATTTCCAGTGCCCTCGGCTCACAACTCATTCATTTCCAGTGCCCTCGGCTCACAACTCATTCATTTCCAGTGCCGCGGCTCATAGGAGGAGAAGGAGAGCAGCACCTGCAGGTAACATGACTAGTCCCCCGATGTGGGGACAGCGCTTCAGCTGATAATTCATTCATTCGAGGGGGGAGGGGCCCAACCGGTATTGCGGTACAGGGAAAAATTCATAATGTACAGAAAAAACACATCGGTATTCAGTATGAACCGGCATACCGCCCATCACTAGCATAAAATACCCCATTCACATGCAATAGTGGTGGAATGTCAGTGGATTCTCATATGATGCAGGCAAAAAATTCCACACTTAAATGGGTATTCCAGTTAAAAACAATTTTTTTTCATATCAATTGGCTCTGGAAACTTAAACAGATTTGTAAATTACTTCTATTAAAAAAATCTTAATCCTTCCAGTACTTATCAGCTGCTGAAGTTAAGTTGTTCTTTTCTGTCTGACAACAGTACTCTCTACTGACACCTCTGTCTGTCTCAGGAACTGTCCGGAGTAGGAGCAAATCCCTATAGCAAACCTCTCATGCTCAGTACAGTTCCAGAGACAGATAGAGGTATCAGCAGAGAACGCTGTTGTCAGAACAGAACAACTCAACATCAGCAGCTACTCAATACTGGAAGGATTAAGATTTTTAAATAGAAGTAATTTACAAATCTGTTTAACTTTCTGCAGCCAGTGCAAAGAAAAAAAAAGTTTTTTTTACTGGAATTCCCCTTTAAATATTAACACCATCCTGATGATGCGACATGACCCAAATTTCAATATTCATCATAACAATAAGTGCGATACAGTCAGACTATACAATTACAATTTACTTCTCATCCCTGGGGAATGGCTAGGAACCCTGATACACGTCAGATATTTTTTTTTTTGCATGAATTTTTTTTACATGTGTTCCAGGAATAAATGTCACAATTCCTACTGTGCAGTTTGCTTGGAAGTTTTACTAATATACTGCCCTGGACTGATTGATAAGAGTGAATGGCTGGAGGTAATTGAGGACAGAGTGGTACTATAGGAGAGCCACGAGTAAATTGAGACGTTTGCCAGGAATGATATAAGCAGTGCGAACCTGGATAGAGGGGAGTTTAGGCTTTGTTCCCCTTGTGGAAGTGATTGGATTTATTTCCATTTTTATTTATATTTTACTGTAAACCTGGTGGAACCCATGTGAACACCCAGGAGGATTGAAGCAGACGGCATGTAATGCGATAAAAAGGCTTTACAAGTTTAGTGAGTAGTAGGATACTTACATAAGTGTAAGTAAATTGAGAATTTAAGTTAATTCATTTTTCTACTGTTGTACGGTTTCCAGTCCCACTACCAATTTTGAACTTAATCTGTTGTAAATGTACTTATTCTGCAAAACAGGCAAGCAGGATCTGGTAGTCACATTGTCTGGTAGTCACATTGGAAAGGGATTCCGTATAGTTCCTTAACATTTCTACAGTTTCCTGTTACAGGGGGTAGACTGACAATTGTAGAGTCCTAAGCCACTCTTAGTTGACCAGGCCTGACCAGAGGCCCAACAGGTCCTGGATTGTTAAAGCTCATCAGGTCCTAGATTGCTGTATATACAGACTTGTGGACTAGATGTAACTCAGTTCTCTTGACCAGAAGAGAGGGGGCCACACCCCCTCTTATAGACTTGCATTGAGGGGGAGGGGCGTGACGCCTCCGGCCCCTGCATCGGCAGTCATCAGCCATGGAGCGAAGTTTGCTCCGTGCACTAGGTGACACTGGGTGCTGCAGGAGAGATTGCGGGGGTTCCCAGCGGCGTGACCCCGGCGATCAGACATCTCATCCCCTATCCTTTGAATAGGGGATAAGATGTCTAGTGGCAGAGTACCCCTTTAAGAATGCTTAAGTTAGGAACCCCTTGGATATGACTGGGAACCTCTGGGTATTTAGCTATTTTCACTGGAATTTAGGCCCAGGCAACCCAAGGCTTTACAGAATCACTCTCTGCCATCTGCAGTGACTTACTGAACACTCACCCTCTACTTCAATGCTCTAAACTACTCTGACTACCCCTTCATTCTAGGCAGATATCCTTCTCCAAGCTACAGAGGGGATTGGAGGCTAAACAGGGACTTCGCTATTTCTAGAACTTTCTTTATCATATATGGATGTATAATATAATAAAGTATAATACCTTGAATTATTTGCTCAGCACTAATACAATTTAATCAATAGATATACATAAAACGCAGTATGCATTGCTATTATGCTGAGAAGAAAGCATAATAGAACTATAATAAAGTGCGACATCAGTAAAGTACTGGTGTTGGAGTTGTGTTTCTGGCAACTCAGAAAACTATAGCATGATCCTACTGGAGGACTTAAAGCAGAATCATCTGTAATGGCAGCATATGTTTAACATTTTCCCACTAAGTGTGCCTGACAGGATGAAGCATTTGGAAATGTATCTGTATCCTTGTTAAATGTTTACTGAGAAAATCTTCAGGTGTGGTGTTCTTCGAATTTCCTATGGACATATTCATTGGTTTCCAGCTGGTATGGCGTCCTTTTTCATTTACAATGAATGTTTCTTTCCAGTTATAAATTGCAGCTTGGGACTATTTTATGAGTGAGTTGTTAACAATATTAATACACAGCTTCAATGTGCAATGAGTAGTAGGAAATTTGCTCATACTGATCTATCATTTTAGTCAAATCTGGGTTGTTAGGGGCATTTGGTTAAGAAGGAATGATGTGCGAAAAACATAAATCCAAAGTCCGAGCCTTTGTGAGTCTACAAATGCTCCTCACTATTTGTTATCTTTATCCCCATGGGTTCTCCTCCTGAATCTGGAACTCTTGTGTGTGTAGAGTGGCAATAGCATTGGGACACGTTCCTATACAGTGAATTGCATTAGCTGCAGAATGGCCTAAATTTTTGGGTAAAAATCGCCATATGTTACATGCAGATTTTGTTGTATGCCCTCAAACACAAACTAGAATTGTTCTGCTACTGGCGTATTCACCTGAGTGTATAAAGTGCACTCATGACCAAGCAGCCCTAGATGATTTCCGAATCCGAGGACCACACTAATAGCTGGCATGCAGTGATTGCCGTAGCCTGCTATTATCCCTTTTAGATGCCACTGTGAAAACTTACAATGCCATCTAAATGTTCATTTAACAATACATTGGTTGTGCAGTTGTGCAGATCGTCTCCTCACAGCCCAATCCCAAGGAGGCGATCCATTATCTTGGCAGCCCATGGCCTCTGTTAGGCCTCTGTGACTGATTATTGATATATCCTGTTTAAAAAAAATAATAATAATACAAATTCTAATCAACTCCCCTTTCCCTTTTGTAAAATAAAAATTAAGTAATAAACCAAATATATATATATATATATATATATATATATATATATATATATATAGTTGGTATCACAGCAAGCGGAATTGTCAGAATAAAATATGACATTATTAATCCCAGACAGTGAACAGCAAAAACTGAATTCTGGAATTGTGTTTCTTTTGGTCACATCACAATCCACAAAAATATAATTTAAAAGCGATCAAAAAGTCAGATCTACACCAAATTTATATGAATAACAACTACAGATCACAGTGCAAAAAATGATCCCAAACACAGCTTCATAGGTGGAAAATATAAAAAGTTATAGGGGTCAGGTATTTTAAGTATACTCAACACTTGAAAATCATATAAAAAACTTTTCTCTAAGATGAGAGATTTACACTTTATTAGTAGATTTACCCTATTACCACTGCATCTAAATATTGGTGTGGTCCCTTTAGAAAATTTGTGAATACGCCTCAATAATAAAAGTGAATACATTTTAAGCGGATGTCTTTGTGGACTCAATGTGTTGGTATGTACAATATATCAATATATTGGGTATCATTGTACTGAATCCTTATAACATGTGGGATGGCGCACTAGTGCTTCTGCCTGTGGTGTGTGACACCACTTTTGTGGTGGTGGCTCATGGTTGGAAATGATCCTGTTTGTGACTCGGGGTGATTACATGTATCACTTTGTGACACCAGGGCACCGTTAACCTACATGGTCCGAGGATATGAAAGCTTCTTCTGGGCCATACGTGGCATAATAAATACACTATTGCCAGGTTAAGGATAACAGTCTTTTTACTGCAATGGAGGTAGCAGAACTTGAACAATGCAGACTTTAGTTGCAGAGGGATGGGCAGAGTCGAACCAGGGGAGCTGAACGCCTTGCTGAGTGTTGTAGTGGCTCTTGAATGCAGCCCAAAGATTAGTGGCAGAACACGCTGACTGAAAGCTTTAACTTGACTGACTGAAGAAGATATTTTCCCCACGGAGCTTTGCTTACCACTAGGTTTTGACAATTCACCTGTGCCCTTGGATCTTTTCCAGAGATTTTGCGTGGCTGTGGAATTTATAGATATCCTACAAATAAATGGTACACTCAAATGCATATCAAATATTATATTCTTTATTAAAGTCACACTGAACAAAAAGACAAACAAAATCACATAAAAAGCACAAAGAGCATAGCAAGAAAATTGTACCCACAGGATAATGATAGGGTCTGCTGGCTAGAGAATTTTTTTTTTCCTAGGACATGTAAAAGGGTATGAAAGGTAAAGTGCCATATGCAAAATGCAGAAACAGCAGCAAAAAGGGTCAGAGCAGCATAATATGCATTGTAACAAAGCACTCCCCGCAAATAAAGTGCTAAAGTGTACATAGAAAAAATATATTTGTTTAGTACGTCAGTAAACTATTGCTCACTCCCTTGACCCAAAAAAGGCTTTCCCTCTCAACATACACTGCTCAAAAAAATAAAGGGAACACTTAACCCCTTAAGGCCTCAGTGTTTTTCAGTTTTTGTTTTTTTTTTCTTTTCTTTTTTTCTGCTTTCATAAATTTGCTGCTTTCATATATAACACAAAAATCCATTTCAGCCTAGCAAAAAAAACCTAAACTCTTATCTCATTACAGCACAACAACCCTTGCAGACATTAGATGAATAATTTGCTTATTCGGAGTGCTTCTTTATTATATAGGAAACGTAATAAAATCTTATCATATCTTTGAAACTTTATGTTATACTTGCACATTATACTTTCAGCTCATAATCAGTAAGACAAATAGAAATGATAATTCCAAAGACTATGTTATTGATCTTTACTTGTACATTACTTTTTTCCTCACAATCTGGTCCAAATAGAGTAAATCTCATTTGAGTTACAGCGACAGACTCGCCCCGGCTCTGTCTTTTTTTTTCTATCTCATGTGGCTGTACGCAGACTTTGACATGGCAGATCTTTACAGTTACCATGTCACGTCTAGCCTGGCCAAGCTATGTACAGCGTCGCCTAATATTGATCCAAATAGTCTTACAACGACAAATTAAAAGTTAAAGGGAAACAAGGTTGAAAACATGGTGGAAAGTGGAAAATAGAACAATTGCTACTGCATTTATTACCGCCTTGGTGTATGACTAAAATGAGCCTAGATGTGTATTATCTTTGAAGGAAGATTGGAAATGGAAGCAAAGCTCTTTTATTTTCAAGCAAGAATAGCGGTATTGACAAATTGAGGCAGTCAGGATTAGCGAAAGGATCAAAGGGGTAATGTTTCTTCTTTAGGAGAGTGCCATATAGACATGTGGAAACTTATAGGCCATTCATGCTCCACTGGGAATTCTGGGAAGAAGGATATACAAAGCAGCTGTCTGATGCCATCTTTTTTATTTTTTTATTTTTTTTACACAATCATAAAAAGGGAACATATAACAAATCCTTATTTAAATTATTTTTCTCCTTCCCCCAAAAACTCCTTAAACTCCTGTAAATTTTGGGGGCTTCCGTTTATACGCAGTGCATTTTTCAGTAAAAATGACACCTTATCTTTATTCTGTAGGTCCCTACGGTTAAAATGATACCCTACTTATATAGGTTTGATTTTGGAAAAAATCTGGAAAAAATCATAACTACATGCAGGAAAATTTATACGTTTAAAAATGTCCTTTTCTGACCCTTATAACTTTTTTATTTTTCCGCGTACGGGGCGGTTTGAGAGCTCATTTTTGGCGCCGTGATCTAAAGTTTTTATCAGTAAAATGTTTGTTTTGATCAGACTTTTTGATCGCTTTTTATAAATTTTTTAATGGTATAAAAAGTTACTAAAAATACGCTATTTTTATAGTTCAGACATTTACGCACACAGCGATACCACATATGTTTATTTTTATTTACACTTTAGTTTTTTTTATGGAAAAGGGGAATCATTCAAACTTTTATCAGGTAAGGTGTTAAATCACATTTATTAACACTTTTTTTCACTTTTTTTTTGCAGTGTTATAGCCCCCATAGGGGGCTATAACACTGCACACACTGATCTTTTACACTGATCACTAGCATGTATTAACATGCCATTGATCAGTGTTATCGGCGCTTGACTGCTCCTGCCTGGATCTCAGGTACAGAGAAGTCATTCGCTGATCAGACACCGAGAAGGCAGGTAGGGAGCCTCCCGGTGTCCTATAAGCTGTTCGGGATGCCGCGATTTCATCACGGCGGTCCCAAACAGCCCAATTGAGCTGCCGCGATACTTTCAGTTTCA
The DNA here is from genome assembly GCF_029499605.1 of Hyla sarda. Lineage (NCBI taxonomy): Eukaryota > Metazoa > Chordata > Amphibia > Anura > Hylidae > Hyla > Hyla sarda. Next base: position 81,315,888 of record NC_079196.1, on the reverse strand, counting down.
CTTCAGATGCGGCGGTCAACTTTGATCGTCGCGTCTGAAGGGTTAATACAGGGCATAACCGCGATCGGTGATGTCCTGTATTACCCGCGGGTCCCGGCCGTTGATATCGCGGGAGCCGATGCAGGACGTAAATATACGTCCTGCGTCGTTAAGGAGTTAAACAACACAATGTAACTCCAAATCAATTACACTTCTGTGAAATCACACTGTCCACTCAGGAAGCAACAATGACTGGCAATCAAGTTCACATGCTGTTGCTTAAATGAAACAGACAACAGGTGGAAATTATATGCAATTAGCAAGACACCCCCAATAGGTGTGTGTAATGTCCCAGTACAGGACATGGTCCTGTACTACCTTTAGGCCCTGTCAGGCTGAGACCCTCAGTGACCTGGGGGCACCCCTGCAGGGCCTCCCCCTGTTGTTTCCAGAATGTTGTGTATACTGTTTTAATGTATAGACAGGATCCTAATGTATAGCTAGAGCAGAGGACCTGTGAGAGGTTGTCTCAAGGACCTGTAAGTCTGTCACATGTTATGTTATGCAGTCACATGATTTGTTGTCACATGTTCTCCCTGAGAGCACCAGCTTAACCTATGACCCGCAGCTTGACCAATGGGCTTTAGTCCAGCCCCTCACTATATCAAGGGGTGGCAATTACACTTTCTCTCAGACTTCTCTTCTCTCTTATGATCTTTACTGAGGAACAGTTAACACCAGCCACAAGAGTGCAAGTGACCAGCTACCTTGAAGGCCACAAAGCTACAGTCATTCCAGTAAGTCAAAAGTCTATGTCTGCTGTCACTATAGTCAAGTACTGCATATAGTCAAGCCTCAAGCTAATTTTCTCAAGTCTATTACAAGTATGAATTCGGCTAGAAGAAACAGGCATGGTCGCACATCTACAATCTTGTATAATGATCTGATTGCTTCTCAGCATAATATCAAAAACTAACAGGTTGTTAGTATAAATTTTTGATCAAAAAGTGCAAGCCCACTCGCCACGTCAAGGCCACCTATTTAGAGTGGGTCCCTAACGTCTCTAGCATAAAATAGCGTAGCACTGGGCGGCGACCACCACTGCCGCGACACCAGTGCCCAAGGGGGGAATGACCCACTGGCAGAGCGGCCCCAATGCCTCTCAAACCAGTCTATGGGTCGCACCTCCCCACAGACACTGCGCCACGGCAGCAACGGACACCGCACAGCACCACACCAGTGTGAACAAGGTGTAACCGCACACTTACCAAGCTCTCCCAGTCAAACTGGGAGGCTGCTAGGAAAGAAATGGCCCTTGTATAGCTAACTACTACTTTTATAGGGTTGGGCTGAGGGGGTGGGGAAGAGTGCAGAAACATGTTCAAACAAAAACAACAAAAAAAAGAAGGGGATAGAAAACACAGTGTGAATTCGGCTACATGTATAATTGGTCCCAGCAAGCTGCAAGGTCTTCTGAGTTCCTGGCCACCTCTCTGGGAATCTGGCCTAGCTGTGAAGATAATACCATCTGTCTGAAACTCAGTAAAGCCTCTGTTAAACCATAACTGGTTGTGGACTCTCCTTTCCTTAACTAGCCATTGGACTAGCGGAGATACCGTTCGTATGGTTCCGGTACCAAAAACAACTCTGACGCCACGAACCCTAGGGGTTAATAACATCTTGCCCCAGGGTTTAATAGCATCTGGCCCAACCACCTACACCTGTGGCCCCGCCATACACCGGTGGTCGACCACAAGTGGTTCTGCAGGTGGTGACCACAGACCACTTCTCAGTTCCTATGCTTCCTGGCTGATGTTTTGGTCACTTTTGAATGCTGGTGGTACTTTCATTCTAGTGGTAGCATGAGACTACAACCCACACAAGTTGCTCAGGTAGTGCAGCTCATCTAGGATGGCACATCAATGCGATCTGTGATAAGAAGGTTTGCTGTGTCTGTCAGCGTAGTGTCCAGAGCATGGAGGTGCTACCAGGAGACAGGCCAGTACATCAGTAGATGTGGAGGAGGCTGTAGGAGGGCAACAACCCAGCAGCAGGACCGCTACCTCCGCCTTTGTGCAAGGAGGAGCACTGCCAGAGCCCTGCAAAATGACCTCCAGCAGGCCACAAATGTGCATGTGTCCACTCAAACGGTCAGAAACAGACACCATGAGGGTGGTATAAGGGCCCAACGTCCACAGGTGGGGGTTGTGCTTACAGCCCAAAACGTACAGGATGTTTGGCATTTGCCAGAGAACACCAGGATTGGCAAATTTGCCACTGGCGCCCTGTGCTCTTCACAGATGGAAGCAGGTTCACACTGAGCACATGTGACAGACTTGACAGAGTCTGGAGATGCCGTGTAGAATGTTCTGCTGCTTGAAACATCATCCAGCATGACCGGTTTGGCGGTGGGTCGGTAATGGTGTGGGGTGGCATTTCTTTGGGGGCCCTCCATGTGCTTGCCAGAGGTAGCCTGACTGCCATTAGGAACCGAGATGAGATCCTCAGACCCCTTGGGAGACCATATGCTGGTGCGGTTGGCCCTGGGTTCCTCCTAATGCAAGACAAAGCTATACCTCATGTGGCTGGAGTGTGTCAGCAGTTCCTGCAAGACAAAGGCATTGATGCTATGAACTGGCCCGCCCATTCCCCAGACCTGAATCCGATTGAGCACATCTGGGACATGTCTCTCTCCATCCACCAATGCCACATTGCACCACAGACTCAGGAGCATGCCCAGGCATTTTAGGGAGGTCATACGGGCATGTGGAGGCCACACACACTACTGCGCCTCATTTTGACTTGTTTTAAGGGCATTACATCAAAGTTGGATCAGCCTGTAGTGTGGTTTTCCACACTCAGATCTAGGATGTGTTATCTTAATGTTCCCTTTATTTTTTTGAGCAGTGTATAATATATGGAGAATTAGAAACAATGTAAGGCCTGACAAAATGCGCCTCCCCCAGGGTAAATAGACCCTCCAGCACCTCAATCAATACCTGTAGGTCACACAGAAAACTTCACACTAGCGCGCGTTTTGCTTGATCACAGGGTCACGGTGTCTATAAGGGTCTGATTCATTATACTGTATTTATAGGGGTCCATAGTTTACTTCCTCATGCCTGTCACCTGAGGATGCCTCGCACGCTCACGCTGCAACTTCCAGCTCCCGGCGCGGTGTCACTGAGCCACATCATCACGCACCCCCTAGCGCTACGGGAGTTTGACATGACGCGGAATTTAATAGACTTCTTCTCCTTGATTAGTGTTGAGCGGCATAGGCCATATTCGAATTCGCGAATATTCGCGAATATATGGACGAATATTCGCGAATATTCGCGAATATTCGCATATTCGTAATATTCTCGTTTTATTTTCGCATATGCGCATATTCGCCTGTGCGAAAATTAACATATGTGAAAATTTGCACTTACAAAAATTAGCATAAGCGAAAATTCGCACATGCGAAAAGTAGCATATGCAAATTTTCGCATATGCGAAAATTCGCGCACCAGTCTCACACAGTAGTATTAGAGCCTTCTTACACCACATAAGCTGGAAGTAGAGAGGGATGATCACTGTGATGTGTACTGTAAAAAAAAAACAAAAAAAAAAAAACGAATATTCGTAATTACGAATATATAGCGCTATATTCGCGAATATTCGCGAATTCGCGAATATTCGCGAATTCGCGAATATGCGATATTCGCAAATAAAATTCGAATTGAGAATATTCGCGAGCAACACTATCCTTGATAGCTGGAACACACTCTAAACTCCCTCAATAGACACTAACTCTCAAAGAGGTCCAGACTTAGACCCAGACTAAACTAGACTGACTTCTTCCTCCTTACACTACCTTTAGGGCTAGGTTTTGGAGTCTCCTTTGGTCTCCCCCTCCTTTTACGAGAGAGAAAACTCCTGAGAAGGTCACGGTCCAGGTTATTCTCCTCAGGTTCCCAAGATCTCTCCTCAGGACCGTAACCCTCCCAGTCGACCAAAAAATTGTTTACCTCTCACAGTTTTTGCAGCAAGAATCTGTTTAACTTTGCAGACATCAGATGAGCCGGAGACAAGTGTAGGGACAGGATTCTTCTGAGAGAACCGGTTTATGACAAGAGGCTTGAGGAGAGAGACGTGGAAGGAATTGTGAATACGTAACGTAGCAGGTAGATGGAGTTGGTAGGAGACAGGATTGATCTTTTGTAGAATCTGGAAGGGACCAAGGTAGCGGGGACCGAGCTTGTAACAGGGGATCTTAAAGCGGATGTATTTGGATTAAAGCCACACCATGTCACCAGGAGAGGAGGACGGAGGAGGTCTTCTACCTTTATCCGCTTGCGCCTTCATGCATGAAGAAGCTTGGGACAACTACTGTCTGGTCTGTTGCCAGATGGTGGAGAAGTCACCGACCAGCTCATCAACAGCAGGTACACCGGAGGAGAATGGGAGAGGAAGAGGAGGATGGAGATGGATTCCGTAGACAACAAAAAAGGGAGACGACCTCGGGGACTCGGAATCCTTAAGATTTTATGAGAATTCTGCCCAGGGGAGAAGGTCGACCCAATCATCACTGAGGAAGCGAGTGAGCGAAACGACGTAGGGGTAGGTTCCCGACCTTTGTAAGTATAGCTGGGTGTCAGTTGGCTAGGTGCATGGACAGTCTTATATGTTTAATAAAACTCTTTTCAGGGACAACCGATGCTCCAACTTTTACCGAGGTGGTTTGTTTCCCCTCAGATATGTATGGGCAACATCCTTGTCTCCCTGTATTCATACTGCCGATAGCACTGGGCAAATGACACTATACTAGCTATACTTCTTTATATGTCCTTCTTGTTTACATTAGTGTACTGGGTTTACTTAGGCACCTTTAGGTGTATTCTTTATATATATACATGTACTGTGGCTTGTTTTTAAGTCCACTTTTCATTGAGTATTGTATACCTATATTTATGTGCCATTCCATGTGCCTATTGGACATTATTTAATATCTGTGTTCGGAGTCGTTTTCTTTCTAACTGCTGCTGATTTTTTATCATGTTTTATCTTATCTGATTATAATAAAGATTTATATTTACTCATAATATTGTGTCAGTTTGGAGCATCTATATAGGTTTTTGAGCGATTAAAGGAGTTACAATTGTTTAGTCTTGAGAAGAGACGTTTAAGGGGGGATATGATAAACGTATATAAGTATATTAATGGCCCATACAAAAAATATGGAGAAAAACTGTTCCAGGTTAAACCCCCCCAAAGGACGAGGGGGCACTCCCTCCGTCTGGAGAAGAAAAAGTTTAGTCTCAAGGGGCGACACGCCTTCTTTACCATGAGAACTGTGAACTTATGGAACAGTCTACCTCAGGAACTGGTCACAGCAGGAAAAATTAACAGCTTTAAAACAGGATTAGATACATTCCTGGAACAAAATAACATTAATGCTTCTGAAGAAATATAAAATCCCATCCCTTCCCCAATATCGCGCCACACCCCTACCCCTTAATTCCCTGGTTGACTTGATGGACGTATGTCTTTTTTCGACCGTACTAACTATGTAACTATGTAACTATGTTCAAGATGGGGCCACCAGTAGTGCCGGGAAATAAGAATTAGGGTCTTGCATATTCCAGGATGTCCTGCTGTCAAGGAAGAATGACCCCATTTCAGTACCTTGCGTCTCAATCTGGTGGGCACAAAGGATTTTCCCGGAGGAACTTGCTGAATCTCGGCAGGAGCGGCAGGAATCAAACGGTCAGGAGGAATAATATGCCTAGGCATGGAGTCCAAACCAATGATGTCAGAGGACCTGGAGAGAGCATCAGCCCTGAGGTTCTTGTCTACTGGACGGAAGTGAATGAAGAAGTTGAACCTGGAAAAGAACAGTGACCATCTTGCCTGGCGGGGGTTAAAACGCTGAGCAGACTGAAGGTATAGAAGATTCTTATGATCAGAGGAGATGCTGAGATGAGAAGAACCTTCCAATAAATGTTGAAATTCCTCCAAAGCTAGCTTGATAGCAAGGAGTTCACGATCTCCAATGGAGTAATTCCTCTCAGCAGGAGAGAAAGTCTTGGAGAAGAACCCACAGGTTACACTCTTGCCCTTGGCGTTTTTCTTAATGAGAACGGCACCCGCTCCAATAGATGAGGCATCAACCTCCAAAGCAAAGGGCTTCTCTGAAGCAGGTCTAGTAAGCACAGGAGCAGAGGCAAATGCAGACTTTAGACGGGAGAAGTGGGAGCCACAATTGGATCAACCAAGGATGAAAAATGTGGGATAAACTGACGATAATAGTTAGCGAATCGCAGAAAGCATTGAATCGCACGTAGGCCCGAGGAACGTAGGCCCAATACTGCAGACAACTTATCTGGATCCATCTGCAGGCCCTGATGAGAGACAATGTAGCCAAGAAACGGAAGACTAGATTTCTCGAACAGACATTTCTCCAGTTTGGTGTAGAGATGATTCCTCCGTAGTCGCTGAAGAACTAGACGAACATGAGTACGATGCTCCTCTAAGTTGGAAGAGAAGATCAGGATGTCATCTAGGTATACGACAACACTAGTGTAGAGAAGATCACGGAAGATATCGTTGACGAACTCCTGGAATACGGCTGGAGCATTGCAGAGACCAAATTGCAGATATTACAATATACTCAAAATGTCCGTCACGAGTATTGAAGGCCGTTTTCCATTCATCTCCCTTGCGGATACAAATGAGGTTATACGCACCGCGTAAGTCCAACTTGGAGAAGACCTTGGCACCACGTAGGCAGTCAAAAAGTTCTGAGATAAGAGGTAGAGGGTAACGGTTCTTGACCGTGATTTTGTTAAGTCCCCTGTAGTCAATGCATGGACGGAGTGAGCCATCCTTCTTCCCTACAAAGAAGAAACCTGCTCCAGCAGGAGAAGAAGACTTATGGATAAAATCCTTTTGGAGATTCTCCTGGATATACTCAGCCATGGCTTTGTTCTCAGGAACAGAAAGAGGGTATATCCTCCCATGAGGAGGAGTGGTACCAGGCAGAAGATCAATAGGGCAGTCATAAGGACGATGTGGAGGCAGAGATTCAGCCTGTTTCTTGCAGAAGACGTCTGAGAAATCATGGTAAGGTGGCGGCAGGCCAGGTAAAGGTGAAAGACGAGAAACAACTTTACGCAGAACAGGTTGGAGACAAAAATTTTGACAGGATTGTCCCGAGCGAATTATTTCTCCAGTTCTCCAATCCAGTTGCGAGGAATGGCGTTGCAGCCAAGGAAGACCAAGAAGAATCTCAGAAGTACAGTGTTGCAGAACATAGAATTCAATATTTTCTTTATACGATACTCCCACTTGCATGACGAGAGATTCAGTACGGAAGTGAACCTTACAGTCCAGATTTTGTCCATTAACAGAGGAGATGAACAAGGGCTTTGCAAGCTGAGTGACATGAAGATGATACTTGTGGACTAAAGCTGCATCAATAAAGTCACCTGCTGATCCGGAATCCAAAAATGCTGTAGCGCTGAAGGAAGACTTGGCTGAAGCAAAGACTTGTACAGGAATAGTTAAGCGTGGAGAGGTAGAATACACACCCAGGGACGCCTCTCCCACGAACCTAGGTGCAGGCAAACTGTACAGTCCTTGAGAAAGTGCTCCGGGCTAGCACAGTACAAACACAAATTCCCATTGCATCGTCGTGACCTCTCCTGTTGCGTAAGACTAGAACGATCTCCTTGTATAACCTCTTCGGCAAGAGGCGGAAGAGACAGAAGAGGTGGACGTTGGAACACAGGTGTCAGGTGGGCAGATTCACTCTCAAAGCGCAATTTCTCCTGCCTTTCGGCAAAACGCACACAAATGCGTGTGGCGAAGTGGATAAGTTCAGTCAAAGAAGATGGAGGATCTTGTGCGGCAAGGACATCTTTAATCCTGCTTGACAGTCCTTTTTTGAATGTGGCAAACAAGGCCTCTTCATTCCAGGCAAGTTCAGAGGCTAGAATGCGGAATTGAACCGCGTAGTCACCAACGGTAGAATTCTCTTGACAGAGGTTCAGCAACGCCGTTTCCGCTGAAGAGACACTGCGAAATTCAGCCAAGAATGCAGACAGATTGGAGGATACTGGATCACCACGGTCTCAAAGGGGTGTAGCCCAAGTCAGGGCTTTTCCGGAAAGTAGACTAATGACAAAGGCCACCTTACTACTTTCCGTCGGAAACAGTTCAGACATGAGCTCCAAATGCATGGAGCACTGTGTAACAAAGCCTCTGCATGACTTAGAATCCCTATCATACTTGGAAGGCAAAGGCAGGTGCAGCTGGGAGCCAGGAGACACTTCAGGAGCTGGAGGTGGGAGTGGGCCACCTGCTGCTGTTGCAAGGCCAAAAGCTGTTGCATCATGGCTGCAAGTTGAGAAAATTGCTGCGCCTGTCGGGCCAACTGCTGTGACTGACGTATCACAATGGAGGAAAGATCCGCAACTTCAGGCAGTGGTACCTCAGCGAGATCCATGGCCGGATCTTACTGTAACACTCACGTTTCTGAAGACAGGAATTCCAGTGTAAGTGGATCCGCTGGACCTGTGTGACAGATGACTCGGACCGTACCAGGGAGTGGAGTCTAAGGTGCCACTGGTCTTCACCAGAGCCCACCGCAAAGCAGTATGGGCTTGCAGCTGCAAGCCCATACACCCAGGTCGCTACCCCTGGCACAGCTCAACCACACAGACGGCTGAGGAGATGCGAGGCACAGGAGGAATGAGGCAACTCGTAGTCTGGATAGCAGTAGATCAGGGCAGGCGGCACAGTAGCGTAGTCAGGACGTGGCAGCAGTTCAGTAGGCAGGCGGCTGAGGAGCAAGGTCAAGTCACAAGAGCAGGAGATCTGGTACATGGCAAGGCAATACAATGGAACGCTTTCTCTAGGGCACAAGGCAACAAAGATCCGGCAGAAAACTGAGGAGGGTGGAGGAATTTATAAACAAGCAAAGGTGGTTACACTAATGAGCATACTGGCCCTTTAAATCTTAAAGCTCTGGCGCGCGCATGCCCTAAGGGACGGGGAAACGCGCGCCGGAGCAGAGAGGTGGAGGCAGAGGCAGGAGAAACACCTGGAGAGTGACGGACTGGGGCTCGCATGCGGGCGCGTCTTGTGATGCGAGTCCAAGCCCAGTCGGCAGCAGAAGGTAAGGGGACCATGCGCTCACGGTAGTGTAACAGTGACAAGGTCACCTGGTCACTCTGCCTTGACCTCGTAAGGGTACAGTGCTTAAGTAAATCCATAACATATTATAGCAATATCACACAATATAATGCAGTGAAACAATACAGCAGTGGGCCCAGTAAACATTCAGTAAGGGTGTCCGAGGCCGTCTCTAGCCCAAAGGACAGCCTTTGGTGCTGGGACATCAAATATGTTGCCTGCAAAGTGAATGGCATAAAAAAGAACATATCCAATTTGTCCCACAAAAAAACAAGACCTCATATGGGTCTGTAGATAAAAGTAAATATTATGAATAGTGTATATTCTTATACACATTACAATGAAACCTCTTTAAGAACACCACCCAAAATTGTATTGAAAAGTGGTCTTGTGTAGGGGTTACCTTTTCAATGAAAAGACCAGATTTTTTTTGACAGTGAAGACCACCCTGACAGAAGACTACTGTTCACAGAAATTTTTGGTGGCCTTCTTAAGGAGGTTTCACTGTATGTTGACAAGGTACTAACTGTACTGATTAGGTTAGGGAAAGATATGGACAAAGAAAGAAAGTGTAGAGAATGTTTGATGTTATGAAAGCATCTTAGTTTTTTGCAAGACTATTTAGACATTTTTAAGCCATGCATGACGTAAAGTGTGGATTAACAAAGCAGGGAGCATAATGTGCAAGAGAGTGTGCACCTCCTGATCATGATTCAGTAGATATCTAATCACTCATAGATCCATATCCTTCGCATAACTCCTTGTGGAAGCTTGCCCAGAAATGTCACTGACCTGTTACAAATTGCACTAGTCAGCTAAAGGTCCTCATTGGAAGTTTGTCTTGTTATGAGTTTGTACACGGGATTGCACTGTTGTCTATTCACTGTTGTCTATTCACTCACATCTTCAATCTTTCTGACTAGGCCTTGCCTCTTCTATGTCTTATAACTAAGACAATAAATATCAGTTATCCAGGGAGAGCCATTGCATACTGGGTAAGATAATCAAAAACTGTCTAGTAGTAGTAAATCTGTGTTTTTTTTCCCATAGCAACCAATCACAGCTCAGCTTATATATCTTATCTAGCTCTGGTAAAATGAAAGCTGAGCTGTGATTGGTTGTTGTGGGACATACACTCAGATTTACCACTAGATTCTTCAGTTCAGTTCTTGATTATCTCCCCCATGGATCATCTCTTTCATTCTGCTGTTATTGTCTGACACACCTTCTTTATGTTGTAAGGTACAGTCTGATTACATTCTTGGTCGACTTGGAGGCTACAGAACACAGGAGAACTACCCACGTCTACCTTACACATCTATAACTAATATGTTGGTGACCCTGATAAACTACAGGACCGGTTTCATAACATGTCCTCTTAATCTCTGTAGAAGAAAGGGAATAAGGTACATATACATTATTGTACCTATACAGCGGTGCCTCAACTTACAATGGCCTCAAGTTACAATATTTTCAACATACAATGGTCTTTTCTGGACTATTGTAACTTGAAACCATACTGAACATACAATGCCCAAAATAGTCCAAATCTGTGACATGTCAATGGCTGGAAGAACTGATGATTTAGAAAGGGCATTTCACTGAAAAAACACCTGTGCATTCAGTGACTGGCTGTCTGGTAGTGCCTCCAGTACAGGGAGGTACTCTTTACTTGTTTCTTTGGACACAAGGTGGGGGTGGCTTCATTTATTTATTTATTTTTTTGGGACACTGTGTGTTCTGTACAGGATCCTGAAGAAGCTCCTGTCCTCTACATAGACAGTGATTTTATCCTCACTTTTTTCTATTTTGGATGACATTTTGGGGCTTCAGAAACAATTACCAGGTTTCCATAGAGTTATGGTCTGAACATACAATGGTTTCAACGTACAATGGTCGTCCTGGAACCAATTAATATTGTAACATGAGGGACCACTGTATACTTGGTATACCAAAACATTATTGCCTGTGGGTGCAAAACTAATCCTGGCTTTTTTTAGGCCCCAGCTGCCAGGGCAACTTATCGTAAGTTAATGACAATGTTTGTTGGTTACCTATGTGTAACGGCAGGAACCCCCTCCCTTTGTCAAACCCTGCAATCTCTCAGGAAAGAAATGGCTGGGACTAATATTATCTTCAAACCCAGCCATTGAAAAGAAAGCCTGTCTGTCTACTTCTTCTAGTGGTGTGGGAAGAGCTCTTTCACAGGACATAACTGTATGCCTAAATCAAGTAATACACTGCAAATATTACCTCTATTTGTGGTGAGGGTTGCAAACACCACATCTCATTCTTCTCATTCTGACCAGTGGCCAAACTTTTTGAACATTATTTGTTGGCATCTGCTTTGCATAGACTACAACTTTCAAACACCAGAACATAGGGAGCCAGAAAAAGAGGGGGAGCAGCAAAGCTTTCATCTCTCGCTTCCTTCTTCACCAATGCATCCCTGATTAAATGTCACATGGCGAAATAAAGTTTTACTTAATGTCACTAAGAAAAACTTTTGACATGTGCAAAGTATTGATTGGTCTGAATCTCAGTGCTGAGACCCCAACCTAGCAGGAGAAAAAGCCATAAGAAGCGCACTGCATGGCTGCTCACTCTCCAGCTCTCAGTGATCTCTGTCCTGCTGCTCCATTATAAGTCTATAGAGCAGTGAGACAAAGATCGCCACGATTTGGGGAGTGAACAGCAATGCCACACACTTCTCCTGGCTCATTCTTCTGATTGGTATGGGTGTCAAAATTTTTGACATGTCCCTGCCAAATCACTCAAGAAAAGGGAATGTAGCACCGATTTATGGGACAGCAACATCTGGGTCATCAGAACACTTTGGGTACAAAGGACTTGGCTACAAAACCACTGGAACCAAGAACTGTTACATAAAACTACCATACCTTACCGTACAATAAGCAGTTTAATAATAAAACAATGGACACCAGAGACTAGGGATATGCCAAAAATGTTGAAGATGGGAATAGACCATGTGTGTCTTTTGAGACGGCTTAGTTAACATATTGCTCTTTTGTGCATTTACACAACATTCTTTATTTCTTTTTCACAGTAGTAGCCAAGACGTGCAGAGAAACATTGTAGTTGCCAAGTTCTGTTAGCTTCCTTCTGGATAATTTTGACCCATTCAACTTTGAAGGAAGACAGTGACTGCAGAAATAAATAAGAGGGGGTTGGGAGATGTATTTTGGATGCTCAATGCATAGCTTATCAGACAGATAACTTCCATGTATATCACTTAACATTGAGTGTCTACTGACAAGCAGTAAGGACACTTAAATATGAAAATGGAATTCCCTTCCGTGGGACCTCAGGACTTATTTGTCATGGACGTTTGCCATAGTGTCTCTTACAGTTATGTTTACAGGACATTTTACAGTAATTTTAGCATGTTACTACATATTCTCCAGGCTGGGCTGTTTATTTCCACTCTGCTCATGAACTCTTATAATTATACAGATTAGACAATTCTGTCCAGAACAGACCACCTGGTTGTGCTTCATTCACCAAGTGGTTATGATACATAGGTTCCAGAGCGGTTTGAGGGTTAAACATAAAGCTATGACATCAGTCTGTGATAGGAGCCAGATGGGAACAGTTTGAAGAAGGGGGTCAGGTTTAGAAGGAAGGGGGGGGAGAGGGCAGGTTTAGAGGGGGAGAGGGAGGGTATTTTGAACTGCTTCTCATTTGGGCAGGGATAGTGGGGGACTGGTTTTCCCTCTTTCACTCCTATGCTGCTTTCTTCAATCTCTGCAGCTGGACGGCTCACTACTATCTTTCCCATTACCCATAGGAGAAAAGGAATTTACTCTGCCCTGCAGAGCATCAGAGGGACCCTGCCTGAGGAACATGACTGGTACACACGTGTGAAGCTGACAAGATATCTTCTCTCACTTCAGCTCAGGGGTATGAAAGGAAGACCACTTCTAACTTAAACAGTAGTACCGATGACCATTTAAGATCATATGCATGTTATTAAGGGATAAAAGCACTAGATACAAGTAGTTTACCATTATAGAGAAGAAAACCTAGTGTAGATACAGAAAAGGCACACAACAGTGCTGAGTTTGTCAACTCTTTCTTATGTTACAATGTATATGTTATTAGATAAGGCTGCAGGTAACTAATGTAATATCTTAACTCAGTTATCATAGTGTACAGATTGTGTAACCCTCTTACATCTGTAGAGTAGATGAGCAGCGCTACTAGATGCTGCTACTGTACTTACACAGTAGGAAAGATCCTTTGTGCAGTGTAGAGTGCAGTCAGGCTAACAATAGTTTACTGCAATAAAGTACAAAGCAATTTGGTACAGTGAAGACAAGAAATGCTCATTGATCTAAATGGCAATCTATTACAGATACGAGGAGTATGCATACATTTTTATAGGTCTGATAGCTAGTATATTGATGAATAATATGATTTTTATCCAAGTGTAATAAAACTTGACATCTGATACTTTTACACTGAGCCAAATGGGATAATTGTTTCATCCCCTGTGCATTGAGATGGTTAAAGACAAGATGTAGAGCCTGGAATTAGGGAGGAATCCCGGAGACAGATGTGTATGCTGGCTTACACTAGGTCCCCATGTGGGTGTGTCTGGTCTTTTAGGAATTACTTTTGTAGGATTTCAAATGCAATATAAATGAGTATTTTCTTATTAGACTTTGTGTTTCTATAGTTTTATCATCTGGTTTTTGTCCTGTTTTGTGAATGGCTGAATATTCTGATTTATTAGGTGTTATACCTGATAAATCCTTTTCTTGGCTTCCAGTTTTTTTTCTAATTCTATTACTTAAGTATTTAAAGGTGTTTTGTGTGTTTCTTTGTTTTACTACTTGTCACAGTTCATTGTGTTATTTCTGTATTTAGTATATACTGTTTTTGTTGCTTCTGTTTTGCCTTTTTTGTATTTTGTATTCCCTCTATTGTATCTTTTTTTTTCTGATGTCTTGTGATTGTGTTAACATTGTTGCAGTGTGTCTTAGCTCTGCTTTACATAGCACAATAGACCACTTATGGCTAATTTATGGTTCACCATATTGCACGACTACAATTTCCACCACTGTCTAAGTGCCATATATATGTAATAGTTGCTGAAACATATAGTTTCAGAGTAGTTGGTCAACCCCAGACTACCTACCTCAAGCCCACATGATTATATATATATCAGGATACTGTTAGTGTATGTGGTCCTGATCCTTGAGTAAAACCACATAGACATTTTTTGTTTTTCTAAATCAGAGGTCCCCAACCTTTATAGGTCATGGTCACCTTCAAATAGGAACAGTCCATGAAGAAATTAAAGAATGCACTCACCACACTGATTTAATAGCTAGTCATCTACTTGGATCTTTATTAAATCCGGGATTGTGAGGTACACAGCTCGACAAGCGTTGCAAACAGCAGGAACTCAGGTGCACGAGCACCTGTGTCCCCGCTGTTTGCAACGCTTGTCGAGCTGTGTACCTCACAATCCCGGATTGAATAAAGATCCAAGTAGATGACCAGCTATTAAATCAGTGTGGTGAGTGCATTCTTTAATTTCTTCATGGACTGTTCTACTATTTGAAGCTGCTTCTCTAGAATAGCACCCCACACTTGACCAGCATTCACCTATTTGCTCCACGACTGATAGCAAGGCTAGCAGTGCCTAGTGACTTTACACCTTCTTGTGCCTTACTTTCAAATAAGATGTTGAGCCAGTGTTGAGCCACACCTATGCAAATACTAAGGGTTTTACCCTAGTAATATGATTTTGACCCTTATTACAAGTCCTAGTATTTATATAGAGTCACTGCTGCTACTATGGCACAATATTAATTACATCAGCCACCAACATGTGGTCACCTAAGCCACCAATTGCAGAACACTTTAGGATAGATATACATGTTCTTTTAGTTTACTATGATTGGATACATTGCTTTACAACTGCTGCAATGCTTCTGTTTGCTTTGGATGTGAACAGTTTGACATAACCATCACAATGTTTATGATCTGGTTTTATTCCTTTAGGTTTATGTTTAATGCTTGATTTTAGCATCAGTGAAAGTTATTTGCTGCTAATACATGTTCTACGTGTTATATGGCCCCATGATACACACACCCTTCTAATGTCATTCATACAGTAAGTACAGGGGTGTGTCTAACTAGTTTGCTGCCTCATATGGCAACCAACTTGAGCTCCCCTTCAGGCTTAAAAAATCTGTGGAATTATGGCATTATTCAATCTGGTTTTATTCATTTAGGATTATGTTTAATGCTTGATTTTACCCATGATACACACAGTTTGCTGAAAACTAGTTAGACACACCCCTGTACTTTTTACGTGCAGATTAGCAATCACATTATAGAATCTTTATCAATATTATCAATAACTATAGAGCAATGGTTTCTAACCTGTGGCTCTCCAGTTTGTCTTCTGAGCCAGTATAGCGTAGTTATTAACTTCATACAGTATCCTTACTGTAGCCTAATAGGAGCATAAGAATACAAATGTGTCTTGCTTTATATGCAAGGTAGGGTACATGTTTACTCTACATTATACATTTATGTTTTTCTGCATGTGACAATTTGACCCATGACATGATGAATGTCCTTCATACTTATGCTTGTGATGTTTTAAACCTCCCGCCTTCCAAATTGGCTTTTTTTTGACAGCCATGTAAACCAGGTGCTTCTGCCAACAAGACCGCACCCATGCTGGTGTACATTCTTTTACTGACGTCATCACATGGCTCTGGCACAACACAGACGTTGCAATGTGAATAGCTAAAAGTACAAATTAACGTCAATTACCAAAACCACAGAAGGAGGTGGTGATAGGTAACATAAATATTAGTCATATACAAAAAATGTTGTCAGAAAGCAGTGGGACAGATGGGAAAACTGCACACTATACATTTTATCTAGCTGTAGCATACTGCATACTGTATACTTATCTAAGCTATAAGTAAAAAAGGTTTTATTGATCTTGGTTTCTCCATGAAGAAAATTTAATTTCAAGGCCTATTGCTTTGAGTTTACTATACTGACCCTTTGATGTCTTATGTGGACAACTGATATGTTCTCCTTTTATAACCTTTGTGTTTTTCATGCATCCACTAAATTTAACACATCTGACTGGGAACAACCAGCATCTTTTGCCACATTCCATATTGGATTTCTGTTAAGGAGTTTAATCATGAGTTCTGCTGTCAGCTCTGTGGTTGGGGCCAGGTGTTCTTTTGATTAGCAAAGCCCCACAACTCGATAAGGTCTATGGGGGAGATTTATCAAAGTTGTGTAGAGGAAGAGTGGTGCAGTTGTCCATAGCAACCAAGCAGATTGAATCTTTCATTTTTAAAAAGGCATCTAAAATATAAAAGAAGCCATTTGATTGGTTGCTATGAACAACTGCTCCATCTTCCTCTACAATGGTTTTGATAAATCTCCCCCTATAAGTACATTCCCTTTGACTTGCAGACCAATGTTCATTTTTAGACATACTGGTTAGGGATAGACCGATATCGTTTTTTTAGGGCCGATACCGATAATCGGTGGAGGTTAGGGCCAATAGGCGATAACTTATACCGATATTTCAGTATAAGTTATCGGCTATTTATCCCCCCTCGACACCGCTGCAGAGCATTGATTTAAAGCGGGCGCTTTAAATCAATGCACTGAGGTGGCTTTTGCGGTGCCATAGGCCGCCGCCGCCACCACCACCACCACCACCCGCTTCTCTCCCCTCTACATGTCAGGGTGGTCCGGGCCATCCATCCTCCCTTCCTGTAGTGTCCGGCGGCATTCCGGGTGGAGGGTGCACCGGTCCGGGCTCTCCTTCTTCTCCGGGGGTCCTCTTCTCCACTCCGGGCAGGCTCCGGCCTAGTATGCTGCATAGACGCTGCTGCGCAGTGACGCCCGTGCGCAGCGACGCACCGGACGTCACGGCGTAGCGGACTGGAGAAGAGGACCCCCGGAGAAGAAGGACAACCCGGACCGGTTCACCCTCCACCCGCAATGCCGCCGGACACTACAGGATGGATGGCCCGGACCACCCCATTACGGGTAAGTTTAATTTTTTTTTATTGACTCGGAGGGTGGGGGAGGGGCCCGACCGGTATAGCGGTATGGGCAAAAATCCATACCGGTATACCGCCAAGCACTACGGGGGGCGGTCGCGGTGCGGCGGATTGGGGGGGTGGTCGCGGTGCGGTGGGGGCGGTGCGGGGGGCGGGGCATTATCGGCTTATCGGCAAGGTAATTGCCGATACCGATAATGCCCAAAATCGTGATTATCAGCCGATAATATCGGCCATACCGATAATCGGTCGATCCCTAATACTGGTATTTGTTTTAGTAATACAAGTTACAAAGGTAATTCCATATTTTTTACTCTATTTGATAAGTAGAAACCTATGTCATTACTTAAATGGGATTTCCTATGATTTTTCTAATTCTGTTTCAAAAGCCCGACTGTTCAGCTACACATTTTTGTCATATGTGTGATTTGCCACAAAGTTAAAATCAGAGTAACAGTCTTTTAATTGTGGTGATACCATTTTGCCAAGGGCTGTATGTAAGTAAGACATAACTGGCTATATGCAGAATATAATTGAAAGTACAGTATGTTCTAGTGTAGACAGTATATGAAGACTGAGTATATGCAGACTACAGGATTAGTTACATTGGATTGGGAATATCCAAAAAACTAGTTTGGCTACATATAATACACAGAAGTAGGGATATCCAGAACACAGGATTGGCTATATCCACAATGTTATAGGGTTTGTCAAATGCAACTGAATAAAACTGTTGAAATTTGTGATATGAATATAACTTTAAGGTAACCACGGTCATATTTTCCCTGGCCTGACCAATATTTATGTCTCATCGGTAAAGGGCAAGTATACCACACCCAGATCCACAAACCACCATCATCCCACCTGACTCCTACTTTGATGACTGGATCCTCTTTTTATACATCAGAACCACTGTTAGAAGGGTTTAGGAATCTAAACTGTTAGGTGATTCATACAACAAATACTAATATTTATAGCATAAAAAACATAAGAGTCAGTGTCAAAAGTTAAGTATTATACTTAAGTATTTATCATATTTGTGGGAAATGTTCTAACAGTATTGCCATTTATTCATATAGATCTCTGCTCATTCTGGGCTAGGTAGTTATATTGGCGGTCTAACTTAGGGTCTATTCACACGGCAGAATTTCTGCTTGTGGAATTCTGCCTCAAATTAAAGCCCATAGACTTCTATGGTATTCCACACTTCCATTCACACTTCTGAATTTTCCGCTTGTGGAATTCCGCTAGCGGAATTCCACAAGCGGAAATTCAGAAGTGTGAATGGGAGTGGGGAATCCCATAGAAGTCTATGGGCTTTAATTTCAGGTGGCATTCCGCAAGCAGAAATTCTGCTGTGTGAATAGACCCTTTGTGACTGTCAGTTTCCTATGTGCACAGATATCTGTCAGTCACTGAGTAGGACCACCCACATGACTACTTAGCTTAGAATAAGCAGAGATTTACACGAATAAATGACAAGTTATCTGCTAACTTTTTCTACTTTGTAACATGAGGCCTGTATTATTAAGTGGGTACTCCGGTTGGATATATATACATATATATATATATATATATATATATATATATATATATATTTTTTTTTTTTTTTTATTATTAATATTTTTTTTTTAATCAACTGGTGCCAGAAAGTTAAACAGATTTGTAAATTATTTCAATTTAAAAATCATTATCCTTCCAGTACTTATGAGCTGCTGTATAATTCAGACGAAGTTCTTTTCTTTTTCATTTCTTTTTCTGTCTGTCCACACCACTACCCTTCAATTCCCTGGTTGAACTTGATGGACATATGTCTTTTTTTGACCATACTAACTATGTAACTATGTAACTCTCTGCTGACACCTCTGTTCATGTCAGGAACTGTCCAGAGCAGGAGAGGTTTGCTATGGGGAATTGTTCCTGCTCTGGACAGTTCCTGACATGGACAGAGGTGTCAGCAGAGAGCACTGTGGACAGACAGAATAGAAATTTACAAATCTGTTTAACTTTCTGGCACCAGTTGATTGAAAAAAAAAATGTTTTCCACCGGAGTACCCCTTTAACACGACAGTCCCCTTTAATAGCTTTTAATCTAATTTTTTATATAGGTTGTATGGGCAATCACAAGCATAAAGTTGGTCATTAAAATACATTTTTGTAATTTTTTCTATCTTACAAACATATCATGAACTGTTGTTTGTCATTCAGTCCCACCATCCCAACAGATGTATACAGCTGTGATTTTTGGCGTTATTAGTAAAGTAGCTGCTGCTACCATTCCCAAGAGGAAGACCATTTTAGTTCTGGGTATTAGTGCACGTGTTATCTCTACTGAAAATGAATGGGCATTGCACAGACTGGCAAGTGCTCTTATTTAGCAGTTCACATATTCAGTTCATTTTAATTGAGAGTGATTGTGTTTACATGATCTCCTCTCAGCCAAGAACAAAACCAGCTCATCCTTAAAGGGGTATTCCAGGATCTTTTTTTTATTTGACTATGCTACAGGGGCTGTAAAGTTAGTGTAGTTCATAATATAGTATCCGTACCTGTGTGTGACTGTTTTCTCACAATTCTTCTTTGATTTTCACCCCACTATTTATTTTTACCAGCATACAAAATGACTGTTGTCTCAGATTTTTCCCAGCTTGCAATGCAGCCGAGACCTGACTCACTAATCAGCTGATGACAGGGAGCCTGTCTGCTTCAATGGGTGGAGGGATTAATCTGCAACTAATGCAACAGCTATAGGCACCCTGATTGAAAACCACAGGTCTTTTGAATGGATGCAGCTCATTTATGTTTCAATGGGTGGGGTGGCTGATGTGTGGGAGGAAAATGGAATTATGGGATTTGTAGCCAAAAAGAAAACTCAAACAGGAAATACCAGTTCACAAAAAGCTAGCCACAGTGTTATGGTAATCTCACAACATAGCCATTTAGCCCCAAGACAAGCGCAGATCCTTCCTAAGCATGTCCATTACTGTCTGCCGGGTACGTACTAAAATCCCCTTATGGTGGATAAAACCTTTAAGATGACTAGGGATTAGTGTTTGGACAATAGATGACATCTTACTAATTTTTAGGAAGACCTCCATGCAAAAACTTGAATGTGAGAACAGGTTATGACATAGTAGTGAAGATAAGATGTATTTAGAATCAGCAGTTGAGTTGTAGATAAAACTGTATCTGATGGAGAGAAGAGAAACGTGCCAGTCTGCGGCTTTTCAAGCCTTGGCACCGCCCATCTGACTTTTTTGCCATTATGAGTAAATGGGATTTTTGAAATTTTAAAAGAACAGAATTGCAAAACAGGCATTTTTAGCGCTCTGTATTATATATTAGATTGGGAGTGGTTTGCTATGGTTGCAGCGGGTGACATACACCATGCGGACAAATTCACATCCATGCTCAGTGGCCAATCAGTGCATATATTTGTCTACAATGCCACAGCTCTACTGGCAAAACTGTGTGCACAGTGGAAAAGTTGCCCAGTTGCCCATAACAACCAATCAGATCGCTTCTTTCCTTTTTAACAAGGCCTCTGCAAAATGAAAGAAGCCATCTGATTGGTTGCTATGGGCAACTGGGCAACTTTTCCTTTGCACAGGTTTTGATAAATCTCCCCCATTGTCCACTGCATGTGGGTGTGGTTCCATCCTATTATGGCAACCACAACATAGAAACACACCAGTACAGTTTAAAGGGAATCTGTCAGCTGCAATTGAAGTTCCAACGTAATGACAAAGTCACATAGCTTTTAGGAAAAGGAGACACATGTTATACATACTTTTTATATATCTGTGTGTGCTTCCATAATGTAGAGTCTTTGTAGACAAATGCAGGTATTCTCTTGTACAAAGAGTCAAAGAAACGTTCCCAAGTCCTTGAAGTCCTGGGGGTTGGAACGCCTCCTTGCACTCCCTCATCCATGTCCCAGTTTGATTGATAGTCAGCTGGAAGCCGAGCCCTGTTTTCAAATCTTGTACCTGTGCACAATTGTAGGAACAAGATTTGGAAACAGGGCCTGGCACTGGAAGCCGGGCTTTGACTGTCAATCAAGCAATGTGTGAATGAACCATAAGGCTAAGTTTCCACTTGGTTTTTTTTCTGGCAGTTTTTGGATATCTGCCACTGCAGTTTTTGAGCCAAAGTCAGAAGTGGATCCATCAGGGAGGAGAAGTGTAAATCCTTCCTTTATATGTCCTATTCCTTTTGAATACATTTCTGCTTTGGTTCAAAAACTGCAGTGGCTGTTTTCCAAAAACAGCCAGAAGTGGAAACTTATCCTAAGGGTGCATTCACACTGAGCAAATCAAGAGGAATTCACGCAGAAAAATTTACGTGCCGAAAAAAGAATTTTCTTTTCGCGCACAATTTGCGTGGAATTCACGTGGAATTGCGCGCGGAAACGGGGGAGAAAGAAATGAAGGGTTTTTCAGCCATTTCCACGCAAATTCCGCGCGAAAACGATGTCGAATTTTTTTTACCATGGACTTCTATTGATCTCTGCTAGCGGATTCCGCTTGAAGAATGAACATGCTCTTTCTTCAAGCGGAACGGAATTCAGCGTCAGAATTCCGCTAGCAGAATTTCCACAGTGTGAACAGGACAGCAGAAATAACATTAAAGTCAATGGGCAGAGGAGATGGGAATTAATTTGGAGCGGAGAATTCAAGAGGAATTACTCGAGTAAATTCCTCTTGAATTACTCAGTGTGAACGCACCCTAAAGGTGCCATAACAGGTGACTGGCTGCTGCAAATATACATGAGGTGGCCAATATATACATGATCTTGCTTCTAATTCTGAGAAACCTAACTATTTATCACTGCATGCAAGTGTACCTCCATCTGCATGGAATATTGTAAAGAGCCATATTTCTGCTTAAAGTAAATCCCAAAAGTCCTCATTAAATTGACAGCAAGCAGAGGTCTTAAAAGCTGCGAGGAAAACATGCTAAAACTGTAATGTTCCTTTGAAGATGATGTTCTGCAATATGCACATGTCTTCTTGGCTATATTAGTTTAGTGTGCTGATAAAGTAGCAGATACATGTATCCCGTATATCTGTAGGGGTTAATCCTTTTGCCGTTGGAGTAACTTTTCAGTAGCTTTCCATAAATGGAGACTTTTCAGGGGCAGAGAAATGCTGGCATGAGAGGCAGACAGCAATCCTGTGTCCCAGACACCCGTGATAACTCCTTATTTGCCAGAAGTGTATAACAAAGCAGGGAATATAGGGACACGCCAATACTAGTAATAGCTAGGTAAAACCTTACTGTTACCTCTTAACTTTACAATATGTGGGTATTGGGTTAATTTTGAGACACTGCAAAGGATCCTTTTCAAAGATAACTAATGATAATCTTGCCATTTTTCCAATTACATGTGACTATAAAGCAGTGTTTCCCAACCAGGGTGCCTCCAGCTGTTGCAAAACTACAACTCCCAGCATGCCCGGACAGCCGAAGGCTGTCCGGGCATGCTGGGAGTTGTAGTTTTGCAACAGATGGAGGCACCCTTATTGGAAAAACACTGCTATAAAGGATTGTATGCAGTTTTATTGTGCCTTGATGTAATAGATGTTATTTTGAAACTTGACAGACCTATGTGCTTATGCTGCAAACCACCTGGTTGGTACCTCTCAGGATCTATTCTTCTGCAGTGTATGTAATTCCAGTTCTAGTTCAGCAGAGGGCAGTATTTAATTTTACAGTCTCTGCAGAAATACAATGGACAGTCTCAGTTTTTTATTTATTTTTTATTTCACATCTGTATTAATAATGGCATTGAGAGAGGTGATGGAATCCACTGATCCATGAATTACAGACACGGATGTTGCCTGTACAACTATACAGACTAGAGAGTTGATCTTAGTCCTGGGGGAGTTTCTTTCTAGCCGAACGTTTTTCCAGTCCCTATTGTAATATCACTTCTGATGACATTATCAAGACTCCATAGTCAGATTATGTTTAGTATAATACAGATTTTGTGTATAAAAAAGGATGATGTTTGGAACAATTCTTGCCTGGAAGACAACTTTTGTAAAAAAAATAAAAAATAAATAAAAATAATAAAAATAAAAGAAAGTCACTATCTGGCTTCCCTAACCCATGACCCTCAGCTGTTATCACCAGGGAAGAGTCTGCTATACATTTCTCCTGCAATCGTCAGACGCACTAGGTCTGCCAGGGCAGATGTCTCACTTACAGAACCCTTCTGCATTCAAGTTCATAGAGTGGGGGTCACCAGCAGGGGGCGTGCCTCCATGACCTCCATATACCCCAACATAGTAGCTTAACTGGGTACTGTCAGATACAAAAACTTTTGATATGTTGTAAAGCATGTATAACCAATAGGTTTTGCAATTTCTTTCATTAGAAACTTTTCAGTATTTCATACTCAAAAAGCCAGTCAAACAACTGCACCCCCCCCCCCCCGGCCTGCTTGGACACATACTAGTCCTGCTGTGTCCATGCATCATCACCTCTGTCATGGACACACTTTCTTGATTGACAGCTGTGAGTGCAGGGCTCAGAGCTGGAGGAAAAATCCTCCCACTGTCACCTTGTGTCCCACTACTGTTAGTGAGGACAAGCTGGGAGTTGTAGTTTTGCTAATTCTAGGGGAGATGTGAGCAGACCGCATACTGAGGGAGGGGGCGGAGACCTGCACAGTGAAGCCACGCCCCCTATCCTTTGAGAGGAATTCAGACTAGGGAGCTAAATTAAAAGTGTAATAAGAAAAAAATAAAGGTGCTAGACACAAATAAAAATCAGATGTACATGGACAGGATTAGGTATTGAGTGATATATTAAAAAAAAATGTTTTTTTGTTGGATCTGACGGGTGCGCTTTATAGTGCAGTTTGCCACCCCAACATCTTGTGCAATGTGTATATTACACTTATCATGTGTCAATGACCTGAGGCATACTGCATGAGACTGGAGCACAGTAGAGATGGAATTATTCCCAGGGAACTGTCTCTTCTCTAAAAATAACAAGCAGATTATTACAGTATAAACCTACACTACAGATAAAAGCAACATGTCGATCCGGTGCTTTCCAGTATAATGCGTTACATTCTGTCCTCTTAGAGGTCATAAATCACCATTAGCTTTGGGCGCACAGTCTCTCTACTGATGTATTACACTACTGGACTTAGTGCAAGAATTCCTCAACGTTCATCACTTTTGTGGCCGCCAGATATGTCAGAAATTAGTCTGGTAGCCATGACATTTTGTATTATTTGGACACAAATACTAGAGAAAATATCAGTAAGGTTAACAAAAAACAATAAAAAATAATGATACTTACTTACATATTCCCTAAAAGAGGCTTTTTAAGGAAGCTGAATTGGCCGAATCCCCAAACCTATGCTTTTCCAGATACCCTGCAATGAGTTGCAACAAATGTATGCTAATAACTGAGTAGAGCTATCACAGGAAAGTAAAAAGAAAATGAACAGAGGTTATGTAGGGGGGTGGTAGAGTGTCATACACCTTGTAGGTGAAAACAGAAGGTGTTATTGTTTTTTTTATAACCTTCATACAACAGTGGCAGAAAACGGTTGGTGGTTTCAGATCTCTTATAAGGCATAGAAGCTTAGTGGTTGCAGTTAACTCTAGGTGGCGCTAATCACCCTAACATTTCAGAACACAACTTGAATGTTCTTAAGGGTACGTTCACACATACAGGATCCTGCACAGATTTGATGCACAGGATTTGTAATTGACTATTAGATCTGTGCTCAGTCATTTAGTTTACATTGAAATCTGCAGCAGAAAATCATGTCATCAAATCTGCGTATGTGTGAACGTACCCTAAATGTAAAAAATATAACACTCTGTTTTTCCCAGGTTACTTGTGGCTCCACAGGAACCACAGAACAATGACAATTTTACAGAAACTGTCCAACACAATGAAATAACAGCTCTGTAACAATTTTTTTGTACAGGACAGCAATGTAGGGTAACTACTTTTCCTGGCCCTATTTGTAAATGCCCCTTTTCACTCAACCTATCCTTCCATTTACTGTATAGTCAACTACACCATGGGACTGAGCCAGTAAGGCCATACTACAGTCCTCTGGGCAGCCAAGCTTCTGAGCCCTTAAAGGGGTACTCCACCCCTAGACATCTTATCCCCTATCCAAAGGATAGGGGATAAGATGTCTGATTGCGGGGGTCCCTTCGCTGGGACTCCCACGATCTCTGTGCAGCACCTGGCGTTCATGTAGAATGCTGGGAGCGGGTGGCGGTGGTTGTGACGTCAAGGCCACGCCCATCATGATGTCACACCACACCCCCTCATTGCAAGTCTATGAGAGGGGGCGTGGTGGCCGCCACAGCCCCTCCCATAGACTTGCATTGAGAGGGCGTGGCGTGACGTCAGGAGGAGTATGGCCTTGACGTCACGACTCCCGCTGCCCGCTCCAATCGTTCAGAACAAAATGTTCCAAACGCTGAAGCAGTGGAGTACCCCTTTAATCTTCATTCACCTGGGTATAAGTGTTCTTTAGGTTGCAATATGTATCCTATATAGTGATGGTACTTATAATGCTTGATATAGATCCTAAACACAGTGGAATACATAAGGCCTTACTCCAAGCTTATATCTGATGATAATTAACTGTTTGTTTCATCAGTCTTCAGGAGGCTATCGTAAATTTCTTTGGGCTATGATCCCACTTACATTGACTTATCACTTGTACTGTATATGTCAAGAAAACATTATGAACATACTGTACGTTGGAGTTTGCAATCATTTGCAGGACTGTTGTGAGGATTACAGGGAACCTCAGTCAGCTGGAGATGCTCAGTGTGAAGCTTTATTAAGTAAGGTTGTAATTTTGTACTGACAGATGTCTTTAATGCTTAACCGATCCCACCAGTCTTCAAAATGAAATGTTTATTACAAATATTTTAACAAGGAAAATCCATCCTAAACTCGCCGCTGCTTGTGGGAATCATAAATCCAGTCACATAGCAATGGCAACAGAAAAAGTAATAACGTGTTTAGTCCCTTTTCCCACACGGATAGCAGGCATGCGTTTCCTAACTCCACCACTATGGAGTCGAAACAAAAGTGAAAAAAACTATTGCACATGCAATTGTTGCAGAAGTTGAGTGTGTGTTTAAAGATCTACATGGGCTTTTTACATGCAGATTTCAGAATTGAATGTAAGTTGGTTTCTAATGTGTCAACTGTTGTATATATATATAGTAGGAATAACAATGCATGCAGCTCTGTTCTTTCTGTGAAATCTAAGCAAATTTTCCTCTAGAATTTGGAAAGTGAATGGAGAGATTTACATACATTTATGCACAAGAGCAGTAATGACAAATGTATTAGATGGAGGTAGACAAATTTCTTATTCCATAATACAGTGAAACCTCCAGAAGATCACCCATTTGAGAAGACCCACTCCTATCTAGACCAAGTTTCCTCCCATTATAGTCTATGAAAGCTGCACCTCTATAGGCAGGTCAACTGCTTATCCAACCAAAGGGAATCCCTTTGATAAGACCACACATTGGAGTTAATTGTGCTTTGATTCATCTGGATGCAGCTCCACACTGTACTGCATCACCAAACTAGAGCAAGAAGGAGAAGCAGACTTAAGGGACATCAAGAAAGAGTTGCTGGATAATTAGATTGGAGGAAGGAAGCAGTCAGACACAGGGATGGTGCAACCCACCTCTTGTACTGGGGAGAGGTGCCATATTGGGGTCAAAGAATAAGAGGAGAAGCAATGCTAGAGACCCGGAAAATGACAAGGAGCTATATTGGGGACCAGGACTGAGATGGGGTGTCATGCTGGCCTGTCATGTGACACCATTATTTAGACCCAGAGTTAGATGGACAATCATGACTGGGACCAGAAATGGCGAGCCATGCTTAGGACCAGAGATAAGAGGGGACCCATCCTAGGACTAAGATTGAGATGGGGAACAATTAAATCTGAATCTTAATGGACCATGAAAAGCAGCACAAACTATTTTTAACCTCCATGAAATATTACAGCTGGCAGAACCCATTTGCGCAAAAACATTTTTTTTCAAAAGATGAGACCTGATTTTTTGCTCCACCATATCTCTCGATTGTCCTTACCCTTTGCCAAAATACCCATGTGCTGCTTTATGCTGCACAAGATCGACCAACAGCAGGAGACATTCCTAGATGCGAGCCGCCATGGTTTGGGAATCCTCCAACCTAAAAATGGGAAATATCCTGAATAAAGTGACAACTTACAGTTGGGAAAATCAAAATTGACAAACACTCTATTGTTGAGTCGAAATCTAGCATTCTTTTCCAGTGTTATGAAGGAATAAAGAATTTTTTTTTATTTTTCTTATACAACATGTCTGGTTCCAAACTGCGTAATATAGTTGTCATACACATTAGATAGCTATTAGTTAGTTTGGCCAAAAGCTATTCTTTCCAACCCAAGACTGCATGTGTGCTAAAAAGATATATATGGGAATTAGTTGCTTCCAGTCACCTCTGTTCCAGCTCATCTCCCATGAGAGCAAAGGGATTGGGCTTATTGAAATCCAACATCTGCTGTGGAGGGAGATCTGGGAAATCCCCATGCACGTTAGCTAGATAGCCCATGTTCATCTAGCTAGACAGCCCATGTTCATCTAACCGACCACTTTAAGTTCTTATGCAGGCAATTTTTAGACCTTATGTTCTTCGGTATCTAGTAGTAAAGTTCTATCATCTTGTGTGGCCTAATGTTTCTTGACTCACTAGGACTGGACCACATTGAAGTCTTGAAACATTAAAACATCTTGCGTTGTTTGTGCATTTTTTTTGCTTTATGGAAATGTAATAATTGTTTGTTAAAGGTGTCATCCATAGTAGGAAGACAAAGATATATACATATATATATATATATATATAGCCTTCCTGCAGAAGCGGTAGCTGCTAATACAGTGAGGGAGTTTCAGCATGCATGGGATAAGCATAAGGCTATCCTTCATATAAGATAGGGACAGGGACTACTGATAGGATTCAGATTATTGGGCAGACTAGATGTGCCAAATGGTCCTTATCTGCCGACACATTCTATGTCTGTCTCTCTCTCTCTCTCTCTCTCTCTCTCTCTCTCTCTCTCTCTCTCTCTCTCTCTATATATATATATATATATATATACATATCTTGATCTGCTTTATAGATCAGATGCAAAAATTGTGATGTCTTCTACTACACAGCTGGATGCAGGAGGCCAAGTCTAGAATTGTAGAAAGACAATGCTCTATAAAACATGCCCAAATAAGGAGAGTGGTATCTCACAGGCCACCAGTGTGTTTACTGGGAAATCTTTACAACCTTTTAGAAAAGATCCGGAAGGGAAAATTATTTAAATAAAGATTTATCAAAGTTGACATGTATCTAATATTATGGCTTATATACATAACTTGTCATAACGTAAACATAAGAACATGAACTACATATGTTAGGTTTGTAAAGTTGTAGATTGCAGTAAACGTCATACAATGATATTGTGTTCAAACTATTGTGCCTACACACCATATCTGCCCCCCTATCTATACTATCCTTTGTGAGAAAGGTGCTTGATTTTTCCTAACTTGTTAGCTGGAAATATTTTTCTGTGGTTTTGACGTATACTGAAAAGTGTAGTTGACTACAGTGAAAAAATAGTACAAAAATGTTTTAATATTTACTATAAGAATTATTTTCTGGCATACATTCAGCCCATATGGGTATTGTATAAAATTGGATCTTTTTTTCCTGTCCTAAAGTAAACTCCTGACATAGCTAATAGATGTGGTGTTACTAAAGAGAAGCAGAAGAGTAAAAGTCCGCTGAGCAGATCTCAGTAGTACCGCAATGATGTTTGTTTACAAAAAAAAAAAAATAGGATTCTAATAAATAAAGTTTCTTCTCTGCCTTTTGGCTAAAAAAATAAAATAAAAAAAAGCACCCTATTATGTTGGAGAACTATTACACAAATTTGAAGTCATAGATTGTTATATGACATATGTTGATTCACCCTATATTACACAAAATTTAAGCAGTTTTATGATGCCAGTAGTTGTATAAACCAATATATCTATGTATGTCATTAAAAATAAAAAATAAACAATGCAGCACAAAGTGTAACAAAGTGAGACAGATAAAAAGGAAATGAAAAGCGCTCCATACCATAATACTGCTAGTAAAAGTAAAAGTAGACGCTCAATGTGTATTGGCGCTTATCAAGAATGGTTGTGCGAGCCCAGTACAACATAGGAAAAATGCGTGGGAGGATAACCAAGGACTTTCAGCTGCCTTCCCATCAGCGACAGTATATAGAAACCAGACTAATCCTCTAAGAAAGATGGGGTAATTCCAGGTGCTCGAAAGTAACCTCCACAAGCGGATCAGGTA
The DNA here is from genome assembly GCF_029499605.1 of Hyla sarda. Classification (NCBI taxonomy): domain Eukaryota; kingdom Metazoa; phylum Chordata; class Amphibia; order Anura; family Hylidae; genus Hyla; species Hyla sarda. Next base: position 81,286,249 of record NC_079196.1, on the reverse strand, counting down.
AGAATCAGGTTTATTCCCACTATGCAACGTATTTTGTGGTTTTACTGTGAAACGCGTTGCATTCTAGGAATAAACCGGATTCTTACCTTATATGCTTGTAGTGTTTACTTTTGAGTGTCTGGAAGTACCCTATCTTTCTTCAAGGATCTTTCTTCAAGGATTGGTCTGGTTTCAATAAAGTGTAAAGTGAAAGCTCTGACTTGGGTTTTGTTTTAGTCACAATGCTCTTCTAAATAATGGACTAAAGAAATATGTATAAAAATGCAACATAGCCAATGGAAGTAGTGGACTCACTGGGTCACTAGTTGGGTTGACTAGGGGGTTAAACCAGGGAAAGGAGCCTGAATACTTGTGCTTACTTGACCCACAGCTCCCACAAGGAAGTGCAGACTTTTAAGCAGGAAATTCATAGGTCGCTACCCCCGGATTTGTCTCCATTAGCAACACCTGGCACATAGATGTTGAGTAGGTACCAGGTTGTACACCAAAGCAGTAGGTTAGAAACTTAGTTAAGTCACAAATGGTAGTTAGGCATAGATCAGGACATACAGCATACAGGTAGAGCAGGTAGCGACAGGAACCACATGGACCCTATTGACCAGCCCTATAGCACTGTAGGAAGGGTCTTTAAAAAGGTTTATCATACATTATGTATTCATTGAGGTCAAGGGGCATCTAGAATGCATTGTTATTTTAAAAGTAAGGTGAAACCTATAAGCAGTACTCCTGGATGCATGAACCCAGGGGCAACTGGGAGAAGGATGCTAAACTATGCTGTGGATGGGTGGGAGCACAGTGAGAATACCTCCCCCTTTTAAACCCCTTTTCTTTGACTTGTTAAAAGTAATTAATGGAATTTATGGCTGAGAACCGGGGTACTGGTGCATTGCACATGTTCCCAAGATCTCTCTTCAGGATTATTTTTCCAATCACTGAGATAAAACAAGCTTACTGTGCATTTCTTCAGTCTCCTTGATCTCATATTCTCCCCCGGGACAAGGAAAAGAGTTTAAGAATGAGAGATTTGAAAAGAGAGACAAAAAAAGAATGTGGTATCCACAAAGATGCCGGAATGTGGATTTTGTACCTCATTGGATTGATCTGTTTTAAAATTTAATAAGGACCCAAAATTCGAGGAGCAAGGGGATGGATGTGATAGAGTGAAAGCCAGATGTTTTTGTCTGGGGGAAGACTTTCTCTTCTTCTTAGCATTCCTCTTGTAAAGAGAAATGGACTTGCAATAAGGAGTTATTTCTTGTTTTTTGGCCATATTAGAAGAAAATCCTGTTGATGGGAATTACAACCTTGGAAGACACAGAATAAGTTTGAGACATATTGAAAAAAATGTACATAGACCAAGAAAAGGGGAGGGGGGAGCTTGCGTGGATTCTCAAGTGTTATTGTAATAGGTGAATTCTTCCCATGGATGTATAATTTATACAGTGCTCACCACAACCTAGAAGTAATATGCACTCTGCTGTCAGAGCCAAAGGGGCAAATGTAATTAGTTTGTGCTAAAATATTGTAGAATGTTGTTGCATCTTAAACCAAGTTCTATTCACAGCTAAGCTATGGCATGCCATGTGGGACAAGTTGTAGAAAGTATCTAAAACATAGAAAATGTGGTGCAAGACATGTATTTCATTTTTAGGAGTAAATTGGGCCAGAAGTGTCACGATTCGGCTGGCAGGAGGTGGATCCTCTGTGCCAGAGAGGGATTGGCGTGGACCGTGCTAGTGGACCGGTTCTAAGTTACTACTGGTTTTCACCAGAGCCCGCCGCAAAGCGGGATGGTCTTGCAGCGGCGGTAGTAACCAGGTCGTATCCACTAGCAACGGCTCAACCTCTCTGACTGCTGAAGATAGACGCGGTACAAGGGAGTAGACAAGAGCAAGGTCGGACGTAGCAGAAGGTCGGGGCAGGCAGCAAGGATCGTAGTCAGGGGCAACGGCAGGAGGTCTGGAACACAGGCTAGGAACACACAAGGGAACGCTTTCACTGGCACGATGGCAACAAGATCCGGCGAGGGAGTGCAGGGGAAGTGAGGTATACATAGGGAGTGCACAGGTGAACACACTAATTAGACCAACTGCGCCAATCAGCCGTGCAGTGGCCCTTTAAATCGCAGAGACCCGGCGCGCGCGCGCCCTAGGGAGCGGGGCCGCGCGCACCGGGACAGGACCGACGGAGAGCGAGTCAGGTACGGGAGCCGGGGTGCGCATCGCGAGCGGGCGCCACCCGCATCGCGAATCGCATCCCGGCTGGGGGCGGTATCGCAGCGCACCCGGTCAGTAGATCTGACCGGGGCGCTGCAGTAGCGAGGATGTTGCGAGCGCTCCGGGGAGGAGCGGGGACCCGGAGCGCTCGGCGTAACAGTACCCCCCCCTTGGGTCTCCCCCTCTTCTTGGAGCCTGAGAACCTGAGGACCAGACTTTTGTCTAGGATGTTGTCCTCAGGTTCCCAGGATCTCTCTTCAGGTCCACAGCCCTCCCAATCAACCAAAAAGAATTTTTTCCCTCTGACCGTCTTGGAGGCCAGTATCTCCTTCACGGAGAAGATGTCAGAAGAACCGGAAACAGGAGTGGGAGAAACAAGTTTGGGAGAGAAACGGTTGATGATGAGTGGTTTAAGGAGAGAGACATGAAAGGCATTGGGAATACGAAGAGAAGGAGGAAGAAGAAGTTTGTAAGAGACAGGATTAATTTGGCACAAGACTTTGAAAGGACCAAGATAGCGTGGTCCCAGTTTGTAACTGGGGACACGAAAGCGGACATATTTAGCGGAGAGCCATACCTTGTCTCCGGGAGCAAAAATGGGGGGAGCTCTTCTTTTCTTATCGGCAAACTTTTTCATGCGAGATGAAGCCTGTAAAAGAGAATTTTGGGTCTCTTTCCATATGGTGGAAAGATCACGAGTCACTTCATCCACAGCGGGCAAACCAGAGGACAAGGGAATAGGGAGGGGGGGAAGAGGGTGACGGCCGTACACCACGAAAAATGGGGATTTAGCAGAAGATTCAGAGACTCTGAAGTTGTACGAGAATTCGGCCCATGGTAGAAGATCTGCCCAGTCATCCTGGCGGGAGGAAACAAAATGCCGTAAATAGTCACCCAGGACCTGGTTAATTCTTTCTACTTGCCCATTGGATTGAGGATGATAAGCAGAAGAGAAGTTTAATTTAATCTTGAGTTGTTTACAGAGAGCCCTCCAGAATTTTGACACGAATTGGACGCCTCTATCCGAGACGATCTGCGTGGGCAAACCGTGAAGACGAAAAATGTGTACAAAAAATTGTTTTGCCAACTGAGGCGCTGAAGGAAGACCAGGAAGAGGAATAAAATGTGACATCTTGGAAAATCGATCAACGACCACCCAAACAACAGTGTTGCCACGGGATGGGGGTAGGTCTGTAATAAAGTCCATACCAATCAGAGACCAAGGCTGTTCGGGACAGGCAGAGGATGAAGGAGACCAGCAGGCTTCTGGCGAGGAGTCTTATCCCGGGCACAGACAGTACAGGCCCGCACAAAATCAACAACATCCGTCTCCAGAGTCGGCCACCAATAGAAACGAGAGATGAGTTGCAAGGACTTTTTGATGCCCGCATGGCCTGCGAGGTGGGAGGAGTGACCCCATTTAAGAATCCCGAGACGTTGGCGTGGAGAAACGAAGGTCTTCCCTGGAGGAGTTTGCCTGATGGAGGCTGGAGAAGTGGAGATCAGACAGTCAGGAGGAATGATGTGTTGCGGAGAGACCTCTACTTCCGAGGCATCCGAGGAACGAGAGAGAGCCTCGGCCCTAATGTTCTTGTCGGCAGGGCGAAAATGAATTTCAAAGTTAAAACGGGCAAAGAACAACGACCACCTGGCCTGGCGAGGATTCAGCCGTTGGGCAGACTGGAGATAGGAGAGATTCTTGTGATCGGTGTAAATGATAACTGGAAATTTTGATCCCTCCAGCAGATGCCTCCATACCTCAAGTGCCAATTTAATGGCCAGTAGTTCTCGATCCCCGATGGAGTAGTTCCTCTCCGCCGGAGAGAAGGTCCTAGAAAAAAAACCACAAGTAACAGCATGCCCGGAAGAATTTTTTTGTAGAAGGACCGCTCCAGCTCCCACTGAGGAGGCATCAACCTCCAATAGGAAGGGTTTAGATGGGTCAGGTCTGGAGAGCACGGGAGCAGAAGAAAAGGCAGACTTGAGATGTTTAAATGCGTCTTCCGCTTGGGGAGACCAGGACTTAGGATTGGCATTCTTCTTGGTTAAAGCCACGATAGGAGCCACAATAGTGGAAAAATGTGGAATAAATTGTCTGTAATAATTGGCGAACCCCAAAAAACGTTGGATAGCACGGAGTCCGGAGGGGCGTGGCCAATCTAAGACGGCAGAGAGTTTATCTGGGTCCATTTGTAGTCCCTGGCCAGAGACCAAGTATCCTAGGAAAGGAAGAGATTGACATTCAAACAGACATTTCTCCATTTTGGCATAAAGTTGATTGTCTCGAAGTCTCTGAAGAACCATGCGGACATGCTGGCGATGTTCTTCTAAGTTGGCAGAAAAGATCAGAATATCGTCCAGATACACAACAACACAGGAATATAAGAGATCACGAAAAATGTAATTAACAAAGTCTTGGAAGACGGCAGGGGCGTTGCACAGGCCAAAGGGCATGACCAGATACTCAAAGTGTCCATCTCTGGTGTTAAATGCAGTTTTCCATTCGTCCCCCTCCCTGATGCGGATGAGATTATAAGCACCTCTTAAGTCCAGTTTGGTAAAGATGTGGGCACCTTGAAGGCGATCAAAGAGTTCTGAGATAAGAGGTAGGGGGTAGCGGTTCTTTACCGTGATTTTATTAAGTCCGCGGTAATCAATGCAAGGACGTAGGGAGCCATCTTTTTTGGACACAAAGAAAAATCCAGCTCCGGCAGGAGAGGAGGATTTGCGGATAAACCCCTTTTTTAAATTTTCCTGGATGTATTCAGACATAGCAAGAGTCTCTGGGGCGGACAGAGGATAAATTCTGCCCCGGGGTGGAGTAGTGCCCGGGAGGAGGTCAATAGGACAGTCATAAGGCCTGTGAGGAGGTAAAGTCTCAGCTTTCTTTTTGCAAAATACGTCAGCATAGTCCATATAAGCCTTAGGGAGACCGGTTACAGGGGGAACCACAGGGTCACGGCAGGGAGTACTGGGAACCGGTTTAAGACAGTCCTTGAAACAAGAAGTACCCCAGCTCTTGATCTCTCCTGTGGACCAATCAAGGGTTGGGGAATGGCGTTGAAGCCACGGTAGTCCAAGGAGAATTTCGGAAGTGCAATTGGGGAGGACCAAAAACTCAATTTTTTCGTGATGAGGTCCGATGCACATTAGGAGGGGCTCCGTGCGGTAACGCACGGTACAGTCCAATCTTTCATTGTTAACACAATTGATGTAGAGGGGTCTGGCGAGACTGGTCACCGGGATGTTGAACCTGTTGATGAGAGAGGCCAAAATAAAATTTCCTGCAGATCCGGAATCCAAGAAGGCCATAGTAGAGAAGGAGAAGGTAGAGGCAGATATCCGCACAGGCACAGTAAGGCGTGGAGAAGCAGAGTTGACATCAAGAACTATCTCACTTTTGTGCGAAGTCAGCGTACGTCTTTCCAGGCGGGGAGGACGGATAGGACAATCCTTCAGGAAGTGTTCGGTACCGGCACAGTACAGGCAAAGATTCTCCATGCGGCGTCGTGTCCTCTCTTGAGGTGTCAAGCGAGACCGGTCAACTTGCATAGCCTCCACGGCGGGAGGCACAGGAACGGATTGCAGAGGACCAGAGGAGAGAGGAGCCGGGGAGAAAAAACGCCTCGTGCGAACAAAGTCCATATCCTGGCGGAGCTCCTGACGCCTTTCGGAAAAACGCATGTCAATGCGAGTGGCTAGATGAATGAGTTCATGCAGGTTAGCAGGAATTTCTCGTGCGGCCAGAACATCTTTAATGTTGCTGGATAGGCCTTTTTTAAAGGTCGCGCAGAGGGCCTCATTATTCCAGGATAATTCGGAAGCAAGAGTACGGAATTGGATGGCGTACTCGCCAACGGAAGAATTACCCTGGACCAGGTTCAGCAGGGCAGTCTCAGCAGAAGAGGCTCGGGCAGGTTCCTCAAAGACACTTCGAATTTCCGAGAAGAAGGAGTGTACAGAGGCAGTGACGGGGTCATTGCGGTCCCAGAGCGGTGTGGCCCATGACAGAGCTTTCCCAGACAGAAGGCTGACTACGAAAGCCACCTTAGACCTTTCAGTAGGAAACTGGTCCGACATCATCTCCAAGTGCAGGGAACATTGTGAAAGAAAGCCACGGCAAAACTTAGAGTCCCCATCAAATTTATCCGGCAAGGATAGTCGTAGGCCGGAAGCGGCCACTCGCTGCGGAGGAGGTGCAGGAGCTGGCGGAGGAGATGATTGCTGAAGCTGTGGTAGTAGCTGCTGTAGCATCACGGTCAGTTGAGACAGCTGGTGGCCTTGTTGCGCTATCTGTTGCGACTGCTGGGCGACCACCGTGGTGAGGTCGGCGATAACTGGCAGTGGAACTTCAGCGGGATCCATGGCCGGATCTACTGTCACGATTCGGCTGGCAGGAGGTGGATCCTCTGTGCCAGAGAGGGATTGGCGTGGACCGTGCTAGTGGACCGGTTCTAAGTTACTACTGGTTTTCACCAGAGCCCGCCGCAAAGCGGGATGGTCTTGCAGCGGCGGTAGTAACCAGGTCGTATCCACTAGCAACGGCTCAACCTCTCTGACTGCTGAAGATAGGCGCGGTACAAGGGAGTAGACAAGAGCAAGGTCGGACGTAGCAGAAGGTCGGGGCAGGCAGCAAGGATCGTAGTCAGGGGCAACGGCAGGAGGTCTGGAACACAGGCTAGGAACACACAAGGGAACGCTTTCACTGGCACGATGGCAACAAGATCCGGCGAGGGAGTGCAGGGGAAGTGAGGTATACATAGGGAGTGCACAGGTGAACACACTAATTAGACCAACTGCGCCAATCAGCGGCGCAGTGGCCCTTTAAATCGCAGAGACCCGGCGCGCGCGCGCGCTAGGGAGCGGGGCCGCGCGCGCCGGGACAGGACCGAAGGAGAGCGAGTCAGGTACGGGAGCCGGGGTGCGCATCGCGAGCGGGCGCCACCCGCATCGCGAATCGCATCCCGGCTGGGGGCGGTATCGCAGCGCACCCGGTCAGTAGATCTGACCGGGGCGCTGCAGTAGCGAGGATGTTGCGAGCGCTCCGGGGAGGAGCGGGGACCCGGAGCGCTCGGCGTAACAAGAAGTCTTGAGTGTTTCCAATAGTAGGGTCCATACAGGCAGAAAATGTGCCTGAAGAACATGACAGAGTATCTGCAGAAGTGAGTATTGGAACAACAACTGACAACCACCCAGAATACCTTCAGAATAAGAGTGTGGTAAATCAGTTATGAGGCACATGAAGATGTGGGTCTATGGACTTTCTTGAATGGACAACCAGGCTGGTCATATGTGAATTTTCTTGTCTTGTACACTAGAAGAACATTCCACAGCCGGCCAAATCCTTGACATCTGAAGCCTAAAAATATCTCCAATAATTACAAAACATAAGACCTGGAGTTTTTCAGACTCTTGGGTGACCCACATAGTCGGAATTATGGCCCCAAGAAATAAGCTGAATTCTTATATGTTAGAAACAAAGATTTTTATAGGATGCATGTCTTTCAGCAAAGCTGAAGCTGCTGGCAACATATGACTGTCTAGATAATAAAATGGGGCTCAGATGCTTATTTTCCAGAATTAACAAAAACAAAACTTGCGTTATAAGGATTTACCCAATATGCAGACAGTAGATGAAGCAAACTATTCTAGTTAGTGTAAATTGTCACAAATTGACAGGCTTCCTCTATCAAGTACCTCCAGTGCTCAAGAACTAGTTTGATGGCTTCAGTTGGTGCTCTGATCTCTGTTTTCTAGCACTTAACATGTGACTACAGGAGCCAATCAGTGGTCAAGTGTTGTAGTACCAGCATCACTGCTCAGCGATAGGAGCCATGATGCCAGTAGTATGACATATGACAGATAAGATACGAGAAATGTACTATGTTAGTTACCCGAATAGTAAAATCCCTATAACTCAGGAGCGGGTGTGAAACAAAATAAAAACAACATTGGAATCAGGGCACCGGAAACTACAACATTTTATTAAAACGTTATTATTTTAGAGGACTTTAAAGCATACAATTCTTGCTGTCTGTAGTTGCCACTAGGGGTATATTAGGAGTTATTTGTATTCTGTTTTTTTTTTATTTTTATTATCATTATTAATTATTAATAATAATATGTATTATTATTATTATTATTAATGGGGGCTGTTTAATTCCTTATACAGTAAACTCTCCATTGAGTTTAGCCAGGCGAGCAGAAATTTATGGATAAAGGAAATCGGGATATTAAAACCTCTATAAATATATATTATTACCCTTAAAAATAAAAAGATGAGTAGTTCTATAGCTGTTTCCAGTGCTGTAAATCCTTCATATTTACCTTGTTGGGGGTTTCTGTCGACGACCTGCTGCCTGTACTTTCTAGCACTTATATAACATATAGATCTGTATTTAATTATTTCATATTTTTATGGTGAGGTGGTCAAACTGGTTCTGCTTGCATAAACACATATTATGAACAGTAACAAAAGTAAAAACTAACATTTTTTGCATTCATGATTTTTACCACAGAACATTAAGTATTCATTAAGAAAAATATTATTAATAATGTTCTGTTTAGAAATTGCTAAAATAATTTTGGTTTATTATGTTCTGGAAGCTTTGGATCACTGGGTGCCCAGAGGGAGACAGCTTGAAGCACTAAGATCTGAAGCTGGTGAAGGGACAGTCATAAAAACCAGCTGTGTTACAATAGCGACTTTCTCCCAGCCCCTGGAGGAGAGATGGTCCTATAACCCAGACCCACACAGACACATGTGCAATGAATCAGCTGTCCTGAGGAACAGCTGGCTCTAGTTACTTTGTCCCATATCGCTTTGAATCTGACATCCTTCTGATCTTCTCATCTGCTGAGCACATTGGATCCTCTGCTTGGTGCACTATAATTAATACAGCAGACAAAGCATGAACTTTGCACAAATAGTCAGATGACATGATTGGGATGTTAGGATCAAAGCGAGCTATGTTGCCAAGACAATGGTGAGACCCATTTGTTATTGAACCAATGCCAAAGCTTTCTTGTGCTATTCTTTCAGTGATCATCAGAAGGACTAAAGTTTCTCCTTGAGGAGAGAGTCAAAGTGTGTATGGAGTCTTATACAAAATATTAATGGAGCCACTCAGCTCACTCACCACATGACCCAATGTAGTCCTTCCAGGGAGACGCCAAGTAATGTATAACGCTGGAGCTCGGAGATGCGGGCCGCCTGCCCGTGGCACAACTTATAGGAAAATAGAGAGGTATCCGGCTTCTCAGCAAGCTGTTAAAATTTCAAGCTTTAATTCAGTCCATTAAAACATAGATAGGGGTGAAAACAACCGCGCTGCGGTTGTTTTAACCCCTATCTATGTTTTAATGGACTGAATTAAAGCTTGAAATTTTAACAGCTTGCTGAGAAGCCGGATACCTCTCTATTTTCCTACATGGAGTCTTATAATCCATGTAATGTTCCACTGAAATAAAATATGTTAAGTAGCCCTCCTCCAGAAGGAAGAGAGCTTGCTGTTTTGTGCCACCTCCGAACTTGATAGGCAAAGTAGCCCAGAAGGAAGAAAACATGGTTTGTGACAGATCACAATAGCAATATTGTTCAGTGACCCGAATGTCTAAACGTCTATGCTATTAATGAGGATAGAGGATAAGATGACTGATCGCCGGGGTCTGGCAACTGTGACACACAGTCCTACCCTGATCTCCGGTCCGGCACCCCTGGCGCTTTGAACATTTTTGGATAGGGAATAAGATGCCTGATCACGGTGGGTCCGGCTGCTGAGAGCCCCTGCGATCTCCGGGTTTGGGTGGCCATGGTCGTGACGTTATGCCCCCTCCATTTACGTCTATGGTAGAGGCCGTGATGGCTGTGGTCCCGCCCCCTCTAATAGACATGAATGGAGGGAAGTGGGCATGACGTCACAACCACAGCCGCAAGAACCCTGAGATCGCAGGGGCTCTCAGTGGCCGGACCCACCACGATCAGGCATCTTATCCCCTTATCCTTTGGATAGGGGATAAGATGTCTAGGGGTGGAGTACCCCTTTAAGAATGAAAACGAAGCCTCCTTGCTGTACATTCTTTCTTTATATACAGAAAATCAGAATGAATTGGTCATAACTGGATGCTTTAGGTCGGATAAGGCACCAAAAGAACTTACCGTATTTATTGGCGTATAACACGCACTTTTTAGGCTAAAATTTTTAGCCTAAAGTCTGTGTGCGTGTTATATGCCGATACCCCCCCCAGGAAAGGCAGGGGGAGAGAGGCCATCGCTGCCCGCTTCTCTCCCCCTGCCTTTCCTGGGGTCTAGAGCGCTGCTGTCGGCCCTTTTCACCCCCTGGTTATCGGCGCCGCTGCCCGTTCTGTCCCCCTGACTATCGGTGCCGGCGCCGATAGCCAGGGGGAGAGAAGCGGCGCCGACAGCCAGGGGGAGAGAAGGGGCAGCGGCACCCATTGCCGGCGCCGCTGCCCCGTTGCCTCCCCCCATCCCCGGTGGCATAATTACCTGAGTCGGGTCCGCGCTGCTCCGCTGCTCCAGGCCTCCGTCGTTGCTATGCGCTGAACGGCGCAGCGCATGATGTCAGAGCGCCGCGCCGTACATAGCAACGACGCTGGGGACGCACGACGGAGGCCTGGAGCAGCGCGGACCCGACTCAGGTAATTATGCCACCGGGGATGGGGGGAGGCAACGGGGCAGCGGCGCCGGCAATGGGTGCCGCTGCCCCTTCTCTCCCCCTGGCTGTTGGCGCCGCTTCTCTCCCCCTGGCTATCGGCGCCGGCACCGATAGTCAGGGGGACAGAACGGGCAGCGGCGCCGATAACCAGGGGGTGAAAAGGGCTGACAGCAGCGCTATAGACCCCAGGAAAGGCAGGGGGAGAGAAGCGGGCAGCGACGGCCTCTCTCCCCCTGCCTTTCCTGGGGGTATATCGGGGTATACACGCGCACACACGCACCCTCATTTTATCATGGATATTTGGGTAAAAAACTTTTTTTACCCAAATATCCTTGGTAAAATGAGGGTGCGTGTTATATGGCGGTGCGTGGTATACCCCGATAAATACGGTAAGTGTCTCTGCATTGGGGCTATAAGACATGCCTCTGCAGACTTTCCTTTAGGTCAGTTTATTAGGCTACTACACTTAAGCCTAGAGCGTATCACAGAGAAATTGTGTTTGTACACAGTTGTCATATCTTCTGTGTAAATGTTTCTCATTCAGGCTAAATATATTTAACAAAGTAGTAAAGATAAGTCTTTGTTTATTCATTGTGGGATCCTCCAGGGCTCTGCAGCCAGCAGAAGTTTTAAAGATTTGTCTCTTATCTACTTATCTACAGATGGCTTTTGTTTGGGAACATTTCTATAAAAAAATAAAAAATAAAGAAATAAAAAAATAAAAAAAAATAGCAAGAGGCTAAAATGTACAAACAGCATCCAAGGCTAAGGCTTTCACAAGCTCCAACCGGCAAAAAAAAAAAAGAAGCTCTTTTACCCTAAGCATTTTTGCAAGAAGAGATTCATAACATTTGTTACTTGCAAAAATAGTTACTACTCCTTGCATGACCGGACAGTTTAAAGGGGTACTCTGCCCCTAGACATGTTATTCCCTGTCCAAAGGATAGGGGATAACATGTGTGATCATGGGGGCTGATGGGACCCCCCGCAATCTCTGGGCCATTGCTTCTGTGTTTGTGTCATTATGCCATGCCCCCTCCATTCATGTTTATGGGAGGGGGCATGACGGCTAGTACCCAGCTGTCACTCCTCCTCCCATAGAAATGAATGGAATAGAGGGGGCGTGGTGGCTGTGGTCGCCAGTCATCTGGCACAGAGTGGAGTTCGTTCTGTGCACCGGATGACTGGGGTGCCACTTTAGAGACTGTGGGGGTCCCCAGCGGCCGGACCCGCACAATCAGACATGTTATCCCCTATCCTTTGAATAGGGGATTACATGTCTAGCAGCAGAATAGACTATTAAAGGGGTATAAAAGGCTACTAAGGGGGAACTCCGGTAAAAAACGTTTGTTTTTGTTTTTTTCATCAACTGGTGCCAGAAAGATAACAGATTAGTAAATTACTTCTATTTAACAATCTTAACATTACTTATCAGCAGCTGTATGCTTCACAAGAAGTTCCTTTCTTTTTAAATTTATTTTCGTGCTCTCTGCAGACACCTCTGCCCGTCTCAGGAACTGTCAAGAACAGGAGGCAATCCACATAGCAAACCTGCTCTGGACAGTTCCTAAAATGGACAGAGGTGTCAGCAGAGAGCATACAGCAGCTGACAAGTACTGGAAGGGTTAGGATTTTTAAACAGAAGTAATTTACCTAACTTTCTGGTACCAGTTGATATGAAAAAAAATAAGGTATGCTGTAAATGTTACTAAGGCTGTAGTCTTCAGGATAAATGTTATGTCTCTTGTTACAGGTCATAATTTTTTTCTCCTTTAACTTAACTTGAAAACTTAATGTGTTACTGTCATTATTTTTTTCATGCAGTTTTACAGCGATAGGGCAGAGAATAGGGGCACCATTATTGTTTTTGTCCATGGCTTCTATACTTTAATAAATCCTTTTGGCCAGTCATCTAAGGAGTCAAAGAAGTGGCCTGGGCTGCATCGCCTTTTCCTGCTCCCTTTCACCACCTTTTCCGCCCCTCCACCTATGACTGAAAGGCAGGGTTCTCTGAGCCCTGGTGAAATCCCAAGCAAACAGCATTTATCCCGATTGTGGTGAGGCTGTTCATTGTCCAAATCCAGATGAACAGTACCTGCACAGGATTTCAGCGGGGCTCAGCAGTTTTATAGCAATTTTTCATGTGACAGTTTTCCCTTAAGTTGTGGTGTATTAGAAATGCATTTTGTGGCAATACCCTCTTTTGAGTGTTCTTGTTCTTATAACTATAAATAAATAACAGACTCAACAAGTAAAAAAAACACCCACAAAACAATGACCCAATACTAGATCCTTGCTGCCATCGTCCTTTCCTTAGCATCTGAAAATGAATATGTGTGACAAGTTCTTTAATTTAAAGGGGTACTCTGATGAAAAACTTTTTTTTTTTTAATTTCAACTGGTGCCAGAAAGTTACACAGATTTGCAAATGACTTCTATTAAAAAATCTTAATCCTTCCTGTACTTATTAGCTGCTGAATACTACAGCGGAAATTCTTTTCTTTTTGAAACTCAGAGCTCTCTGCTGACATCATGAGCACAGTGCTCTCTGCTGACATCTTTGTCCATTTTACGAACTGTCCAGAACAGCATATGTTTGCTATGGGGATTTCCTTTTACCCCGGACAGTTCCTAAAATGGACAGAGATGTCAGCAGAGAGCACTGTGGTCATGATGTCAGCAGACAGCTCTGTGTTTCAAACGGAAAAGAATTTCCACTGTAGTTTTCAGCAGCTAATAAGTACAGGAAGGATTAAGATTTTTTAATAGAAGTAATTTACAAATCTGTTTAACTTTCTGGCACCAGTTGATTCACCTGAGTACCCCTTTAACACCATCAACAATACTTAATCTGTGCAAGACTGTGAGGTTTGTGAGCCACATCCTATGTTGCTGGGCAGAATCCTGAACACATTTGAGCTGCTTCTTATCCAACAGGTCATCTGGATACTTATTTATTGTGGCGAATGAAAATGTCTCTAATGAATAATCACAACAGGAAACACTGGAGTTTCCCCCAACTGTCCAAAAACTTTGTATAAAGACCTCATTTAGTGCAACTCTCAAGCCACATTTTATATCTTCTCCAATGTTTAACCCCAGCCCCCCCCCCCCCCCCCCCCCCCCATTCTTCTAATGGATCCTTTTCTGCTCAATAAAATGCAGGATGTAAGCCTAGAGTCAAAAATTCCATATGCAACTTATTACTAAATAATTTAGTTCATACTTGGCTCCTCGTAGATACTTTACAAGGACATTTCTGGGCAGGCGGTTAACGTATGCTTTTAATGACACATACCAGCCATTAATTGTATTTTCCAAGGGCTGTAAATTAGTCGTCTATATGGAAAACAGGTCTCCTGTCCCAACAATATGAAGACATTTCTAATTTGAGATGTGTGAATGGGTTGCGCTGGCCGATGAATAGGCTGGAGAAATGTCACTTCCTGGCACATAGGCTAGGAACAGAACAGAATGACCTGCCAGATCCATGGCACTTGTGAAAGAGTAGATTTACTGCTGCATTTTTGTCACTCTCACACTGTTCAAGACTGTGTCACCGACACCTCAGCTTCTCAGCTGCGCAAGACTTATGGATCTGAATGGAATCTTCAGATCACCTCTCTCATTTTTACTGCATTTAAATTAATATGAGATTCCAATTGTTAGGTTATAACACAATTTACATTGTCAGTAGTTAAATGGGTACTGACAGATTCAAAAACATTTTTGATATGTTGCACATATTGACAAAACATTAACACTTCATCCGGCAATTGTATTTCCTTATTTATAGAAATCATAACTTATAAAATCATGGCTTTGTCCAAGCTGGAGCACAGGCATGGACAAAGTCCAGGAAGTGAGGGTGGGCTCACCCTCCTGTCCTATCAGACAGGAGAGCACAGAGGAGTACTAGCCCACCCTCACTTACTGGACTTAATCCATGCCTGTGCTTCAGCTTGGACAAAGCCATGATTTTATAAGTTATGATTTCTATTTAAAAAAAAAAATTTACTACACATAACATTTTTTGAATCTGACAGTGGCCATTTAAAGAGTGTTATTTGGCAGTGTTAGGGATGGAAGCACTTTTTAAAGGATTTTTTGCACGTTACCTGCAAAAATGACTAGCATAACCATTGTCTTCTTTGCTTAGTTTTCTACAAATTTGGTGCACAGTTAATGTTGGATTTTAGAATTTTTTTTTAATTTTCTATGGTAAAGTGATGCAAAAAGTCTCAGGGTTTAGTGGAAGGGCATGGTCTCTGCAGACGATTTTCTACTATATATGCTAGAAATTGGTATAAGTTAGGGCCCAATCCTACACCTCTTTGATTTGTTTTTGTTTTTTTGAACACAGGCAACTAAACGATACACCAAATGTATTAAGAGACATGGCTGTCATTATAAATTTGCACATTGTACTCTAGTATACCTTGAATTAAAGGGGTACTCCGTCCCTAATACATCTTATCCCTTATCCAAAGGATAGGGGATAAGATGTCTTATCGGCGGGGTCCCACCGCTGGGGACACCCGCAAATTGTCATTCAGCACCCACCTGTGTGAGCTCTGCGCAGCGCTGGAGGCTCCGAGTGTGTAGCGTGACGACTACGGGGCTGGAGTATCGTGACGTCACGACTGGATGCTGAATGACACCCCAGCTACGGGACCCCAGCGTTCAGACATCTTATTCCATATCCTTTGTGGATAGGGGATAAGATGTATTAGGGTCAAAGTACCCCTTTAAGACTAGTATATGAAACGCTAATCTTAATATGTCCCTATAGTATAAAGGTCAGGAGTTTAAAGCATAGTACAGTCACTATGGACTATACATGTCATATTATCTCCATGCAGAGAGGTTGGGCACCTATTACTTTGTAACAAATACAAATACCTATTACTTTGTAACAAATACACAAATCACAGATATCACACAAAAAAAACTTTTTAATAGGTGAAAATGTGGGCTTTGGGAAACACACCAAAAAAAACTTAATTGGTTAGTTTTTTACATTAAGTAGAGAAAAAAAATATGGAATCCCTTAATGTTGAGAAACCTATTACGGAATCAACAAAAATAATTACAATTATTACTTTGTTGCTCCTCCTCTGGCTTTTTGATGGCCAGGATACTTTGGGGCTCAGACTCTGCTAGTAATGATAAACAATGTTTTACATCAAGAACGGTAGAAAACGAAAGGATTCATTCACCCGGGGGTCTTGATAGCAGAAGACTTTATTGATACATCGGTACAGCACACAGGCCGGTAGGCGCAGGGGAGTGTCCTCAAAATGGAGGAGATAGACATAGACAGCTCCTTCAGTGTGAAGCACGCTGGATACTCAAACTAGAAGCTCTGGGACCAGCCGGTCTTAATGATCGGAATGACCTCAGTCCATTCCTGTAATTGGTTTTACCTTGCTTTGTACTGCTGCTTGTATTTTGTTTAGATGTCTCCATGGTAACCCCATGATCATCTATTTAATACACACCTGTGAGCGGCGGCGCTGATCAGCAGCCCGAAGAAGTGCGCCTTGTGCGCAGGAAACAGCCTGTCGCTGCTAGGTCGCTCCTCTGCGCATACCCGCCTGTGTGCTGTACCGATGTATCAATAAAGTCTTCTGCTATCAAGACCCCCGGGTGAGTGCATCCTTTCGTTTTCTACCGTTCTGGACATTATCTGTCTATGCCTTGTGGATTGCACCCCCGGCACCGCGCGAGTTGCGTGAATAGTTACTGACTCTCTGTCTGGGATAGGTCTCATTTGGGTAGCAGTGCCGGACTTCTTCCTTTGTTTGTATAGAATGTTTTACATCAAGCTGGTTCCAACTTTCCCAAATAGCAGTGACAGATCAGGTCTGCAATATGGAGTTTTGACATTATAAATTTTCATTCAGATTGAGAACCAAACTGTTTGCTGGCCATGTCATTGAGTTGATATGCCTTTCTCAATATGAGCTTTGACCAAAATTCTATGTCCACCTGTGCATAGAATGTTGAGGTAATGATTACCATCTCCTCTGGTTCCTTATCTGACATGTAACTGCATATTACATATGAAGGAGAAGTGTGATAGACAGTCACCGTTTATGTATCATTAGAGCCAATGCAATTTTATGATCCATCAGTAATCATGACGTTATCCATTCATCCACCCTCTATTATTGTTTTTACTTTTCTCTTTAAAAATCCAATTTCATTCATCCAATTTTTACTGTTCTGTCACAGACATTGACTCATACTTGCTTTATTTGTTTTTCATTCAATTTGTTAAGCATTTTCAATTTCCAAGGAATATTATTTGGAGTGTTTTATCCTGTCTCTATCTTGTCTGTCTTGATCTACCAGTGTTGGTCCAACTATCATCTAAACCATTTTCTTAAAAAGGTTATATTGTATATTGTTCAGGGTTCCTATTATAATGGGTTTCTAAACCTTAGGGAAAGTACATTGTGATGATAATATTCTCATTTGTCTTACAGTTTATTAATCTGGTGCTTACAAACCACACATGGGCAAGATGAAGGAGCATCGGGTGTTGCCGCTATTGGCAGTTTTGTGCCTAATGTTCTCAGGGATCCATAGAATGGATGCACAACAGCCAGACGGTAGGTATAAAATAATACAGTGGTGGAGTGGAAAAATAAAGACACTAAACAGAACATCTAAAAGCAATCATAAAACATAAGTTACAAACATACATACAATAATATGTTCGTATTGCCATATGTATAATCGTTATCATTTAAGAGATATTTACTCAAATCCATGACTTTTTTTTCCTGTAAATTAGCATATGCTTCTGTTCATCAAGGTAAGTAACGTATCTGTGTTTCCCCAAAAATTTACTTTTAAATTGATAGAAAAAAATATGCTTTCTGCACATTACTTAGAATAATTAGTTTTTATATTTTACATCAATTTATTAGGGAAGACCTTTTAGCTCTCAAAATATATTTTTTATTTCTTATCATCACACATGCCTTTCTAGCAATAGAATTAGTTACCGACTACCATTTAGACAACTCAATATAAACAATGAGGACTACCTGACCCTATAAGCAGTTTTGTTATAAGTTGGTAATATTATATCTTAAAAGGCTCTTTTACATGGGCTACATTTTTACACGTTTGCAATAATTGGCCTGTATTAACCCCTTAAGGACACATGACGTACTGGAACGTCATGTGTCCACTCTCGATCTATAACGCGGGGCCACGTGGCTAATAGCGCGCGGCATTGATTGCGGTGCCGTGCGCTATTAGCCCTTTGGACGCAGAGTTCAAAGTTGAACGCCGCGTCTAAAGTGAAAGTGAAAGTATGCCGGTTAGCTCAGTGAGCTGTTCGGGGATAGCCGCGGCAAAATCACGGCATCCCGAACAGCTTAAAGGACAGCAGGAGGGTCCCTACCTGCCTCCTCGTTGTCCGATCCCCGAATGACTGCTCAGTGCCTGAGATCCAGGCATGAGCAGTCAAGTGGCAGAATCATCGATCTCTGGTTTCCTATGAGAAACCAGTGATCAATGTAAAAGATCAGTGTGTGCAGTGTTATAGGTCCCTATAACACTGCTAAAAAAAAAAGTGAAAAAAAAAGTGAATAAAGATCATTTAACCCCTACCATATTAAAAGTTTGAATCACCCCCCTTTTCCCATAAAAAAAAAAAACACAGTGTAAATAAAAATAAACATATATGGTATCGCCGCGTGTAGAAATGTCCAAATTATAAAAATAAATCATTAATTAAACCGCACGGTCAATGGCGTACGCGCAAAAAAATTCAAAAGTCCAAAATAGTGCATTTTTGGCCTCTTTTTATATCATGAAAAAATTAATAATAAGCAATCAATAAGTCCTATCAATGCAAAAATGGTACCGCTAAAAACTTCAGATCACGGCGCAAAAAATGAGACCTCATACTGCCCCATATGCATAAAAATAAAAAAGTTATAGGGGTCAGAAGATGACAATTTTAAACATATTAATTTTCCTGCATGTGGTTATGATTTTTTCCAGAAGTACAACAAAATCAAACCTATATAAGTAGGGTATTATTTTAATCATATGGACCTACAGAATAAAGATAAGGTGTCATTTTTACCGAAAAATGTGCTACGTAGAAATGGAAGCCCCCAAAAGTTACAAAACAGAGGGGGGGTTTTTTCAATTTTGTGTCACAATGATTTTTTTTCCGTTTCGCCGTAGATTTTTGGCCAAAATGACTGACGTCATTACAAACTAGAATTGGTGGCGCAAAAAATAAGCCACCAATTTTTAGGTGGATTTTTAGGTGCATGATTGAAAGAGTTATGATTTTTTAAAGGCAAGGAGGAAAAAACAAAAATGCAAAAACGGAAAAACCCTCGGTCCTTAAGGGGTTAAAGGGGACAGCAATCAGCTGATGAATGAGAAAATGTCCACTTGTCAGCTGATTAGGTCTTTTGTGCAGTCAGTGTTATTGGCAGCAGATGCCACATGTATATGGGGGATGTGAGGCTAGCATTGAAATAAAAGGGCCACATAAATTATCCAATGATTGTTTGTGCGAATTAATCATCGAATTGTTTAAAGACACTTTAAACAAGCACCACTCCATTGATTTGGTGCTTGTTATTGTCTAGCTTTGACCTGTGTAAAATGGCCTATAGAAATATAGGCTGTAGTTATGACCAGAGGAATCATTTGAAGCTCCTGGTGTCCCAACTATCATGTATAATTTATAATACTGGTCTTATGGGCCAGAGGGATCTTTCGGGCCTTTCTTAGGCCCCTGGTCATCAACTCTTATCTTTAATATTAGCTTTAACAGCTGTACATTTGTGGCCAACTAAAAAATGTGTCCACAAAAACAAGAGCAGAGTAAGAAATTTGTGTCAGGATGTCTATAGAAAAAATTAAATCCAGGAGCTCAACTTAGATGTTCCATAATCCATTCCAATCATAGAATATTTTCTTTAGAAGTATTTCCCCTTTAAAGCTAGTTTTATGAATCTGTCAGGGGGTAAAGACGATTCTATAAATGACATCATCTCAGCTGCATGGTTTCAAGGACATTTCTCAGCCAGCTACCTCCCATATTTTTACACACATTAAATAATGTTCTTGGAAAGCCGTGAAGTTAGAAGACAAGCCTCAAGGTCATGACTGATGCTGCATGTACTCATCTGACCTCTAATGAGTTTATATTTCCATGATGCTACACCTCTCAGTAAACCTCATTCTTACTTGCCATGGAAATGATACAATTCATGTAACGTAGACAAGGAATTTAGGCTAAATATACAATAGCTGAGGTACATGTCTTCCACACTACTCATGTAATGTTCACGTGACCAAGACATGCTATCTGAATAAGACAGAAGCATGTTCACTGTGTAGAGCACATTGTTTGCTAATGCTAATCGAAAGGCTGGAATTCCTTAACATACCAAATTAATTTTGCTATGCTTTGTTATACATTATATGTATTTTGAATTTTTTGTTCTATTGAGTTATTCTTTATAACATGTCAATATTGAATCAGTATGAAATTCCAGCCACTCGAAAGTGTTTAATGTTGTTTTGGATGTATTTTATACAGTGATGACTCTACATATCCAGACCATAGACCACCCAGAAGAAACTAATCTTGACTTAATGCTCTGGAATTACTTACCACACACGTTTTATACAAATTTATAGCATTTTTTTCCAGCAGTAAAATACAATAGTGGTTTCAAAGAGAAGTGGTGCCAAAATAAATCTTTCATGGTGTTTAACTTCCCAATAGCTAAACATAATCTACAGTATGATGCTGACCTAAAAGTAGCATTTAGGGCCCCATATGATGGCTTGATGCTCGCTGTCAATGAGTGCCAATGGTTCATACATGAGGGACCTCAGGCATACACCATGGGTGAATAATGTTCTATTAAGAAAGATATTAAAGTCTGTGGTCAAGGAAAGAAAATATACACTTCTTTACTAGTGATAATCCCTGTAGAAGAAGATCAAGATCATATTAGTACTACATTTGATTATATGTGCATAGGCCAATGGCCACTTGAAATGGCGGCATTAATCAAAACAATTAGTGATTGGGTCGCGTCTTAGAGTCTGGAGCATGTCCGGTCATCACTGCTATTGTCATAAATGCCTTAACATGATTCTGCATTACTTGTTTGAATAATTGCTTTCCAGATCTACTTCTGACATTGAGTGACTAAATGAAAGAGACTACAAAGCATAAAACCTGGGATTAGAAAAAGTATTGTATAGGTTCTTCCCATTTTTTTTAAATAAACATGTAAGTTTTCCCAAAATATTAATAGACAAGTAAAAACAAGCAGGACTGCAGCTAAGGCAAAAAGCTTACCCCTAAGACAAAGCAAAATCTGTTCATTGAGTAAGTTGGGTGGATTTTACCAGAATCTACCTCTTACCAGGCACACATTTTATTTGCTGTTTTTTTTTTTTGCCTATAAAAAAAGAAAAGCTCAACAAAGAATGCCCAACAAATAAAATAAAATAAAGAAATAAATAAAATGGTATGTATTAGTATTGGCATTTTGGGGGATGTTTTTCCCTTGTGATTCCTATACCCTGTGAGTCAAGGATTTAAAAGAATACGGTGAAACAAGCGCCAGAAAAAAAAACACATACATACATACACACCTGTGTTTTTTCTTATTTATTATTTTTTTTGCATATTTTTACACCTATAGTTGGGGAAAAATGCCATAGCTAGAGCATGCAGTCATTTTTAAAAAATGGCACTGAGCTATAGAACACCATAAAAGGGTGAAAAAACACCAAATAAATGGCATTTCATATTTCCCTACGATTCCCAGCTAACATCTCGCTGCAGCATTTTTGGACAAAAATGCTGTGTCTGTTGCTAGTCTGTGTCCACCTCTTATTTGTTTAGTATAGAAGTAATAACAATTAAAAACAGTGGGCGTTATACCATTGATTAATAGTATACAGTTAAACTGTATAATAACATTCAAAATATTGGTTTACCATTGTGCTGGGGATTGAGGCCTGTAGACCTAAAATGTGCAGGTTAGAAACATTTGCCACCACTATTAATCAGCTCCAGGTTTCACCATATGCCGACCTCCATCACCTTTCTAAGGAGAGGGGTGGTGGTGGACAACATATATGTAACATATAAATCACCGATGGGAATTCTAATCTACTTTTTTCACTTAAACACAAACACAAAGGTTGCTTGTGTCTGTATAATTTGTGGGAGACCTTTCCTACATATTTTGTTGAATGCCTTTTTTAACACAGTACTCTTTATTAATCCTATATGAACATTATCCTTCACTGTTCAAGTAGTATAAATATAAAGCAGAATACATAATGCAGAATATGAGCTGTGGTCAAGGTTTCTTACATTAGATACTCAATGGTTTTTCAAACTCTCATATCCTGATATGGCAGCTCCTATCCAAACAGAATGCAGAACGCTGGTTTTAAATGTTGCTGTCATGTAATATAATGATATTTTGTGCAGTGGTTGTGAGGGATGTTTTACGATTTATCACAATGCATTTTTATTTTTGGTATTAGCTCTGCCATAATCTGTGTACCATATGTTGTGCTGATCAATGCACACAACACCATATTGTCATCTACATATCGCAGGACACTAGACCATGTAGACCTAATACAGCTGCTAATTTTAGGCATTTTATTTTATTAGCTGGAGTTAAAGTGTACCTGTTGTTAACGAAAACTTTTTGTATAATGTAGATAATATGATTATATGTATATCTGTAATATACATTGGTTTAAAAATGTGCACCTTTTTTTGGTGAAAAAATGTTGTCCCTGCAGCTATTGCCTGTGTGTTTCTATGAGGAATTTAAATGCAGGAAGTGAGGGCAGGACAAGCAGGGCTCTGTGCAGACTCCTGGCTTGTCAATTATCCTGATGTGTGAGCTGGGAGCGTGTTATAGAGCCTCACTGCACAGGGCCCTGCTTGTCCTTAGTGTACAGAGCCCTGCTTGTCCTCAGTGTACAGAGCCCTGCTTGTCCTCAGTGTACAAAGCCCTGCTTGTCCTCGGTGTACAGAGCCCTGCTTGTCCTTAGTGTACAGAGCCCTGCTTGTCCTCAGTGTACAGAGCCCTGCTTGTCCTCAGTGTACAGAGCCCTGCTTGTCCTCGGTGTACAGAGCCCTGCTTGTCCTCAGTGCACATAGCCCTGCTTGTCCTCAGTGCGCAGAGCCCTGTTTGTCCTCAGTGCACATAGCCCTGCTTGTCTTCAGTGCACAGAGCCCTGCTTGCCCTTAGTGTAGAGAGCCCTGCTTGTCCTTAGTGTACAGAGTCCGGCTTGTCCTCAGTGCACATAGCCCTGCTTGTCCTCAGTGCACAAAGCCCTGATTGTCCTCAGTGTACAGAGCCCTGCTTGTCCTCAGTGTACAGAGCCCTGCTTGTCCTTTTTGACCAATGTATATTACAAATATACATATAATGGTATTATCTCCATTATAAAAAGTTTTTGTTAATGACAGGTACACTCTAAATGTGCCAGCTTATTCTAGACAAACACCAACACTGAACATAGATAAGGACATTTAATACTGAATACTGGTTGGATGGCTCCGGCATATTGTAGATACATATAGGATTGTTGTCTTCTCTTATATTATGATCTGTACAGGTTTCATTTGCCGATTAATGGAATGCAGACACCTGGAACCCCAGCGGATCAATTTATTCCGTATGCTAATCTGCGCCCATTATTATTGCAAGTCAGAATATACGCAAAATTTTGTCTAGTTTCTGCATTGGCATATGACCCATATAGTCTTATAGGTCTATTTCAAAATTACTTGATATCATATTATATAATAGAAAAAATAATAGTTAAAACTATTTATATGATCCCTTAGCATTGTCAACATATACCACAGAGCAGTCCAAAAGTGATAATGCATATGTTAAATGTCCCTTTCCTCCATTGCATCATGTTTCTTGCGGTTTCAGAGAAACATGTGTACACAATACATCTGCATGTTATCACTGCACTTTAATTAACACTGTCACATTTTGCATTTCTTTTTCTTTTATTATCTTTCTTTTTTTCTGCCTTTTCCACCATTTGTCATCTAACTCCTCATACAATACCACTGTTCCACCAATAATACCAGATTCAGCTGATTTGGTTTTCCTCATTGATGGCTCAAACAATGTTGGACGCACGGGATTCACCATCATTCGTGACTTCTTGGTGAATTATGTGGAAAGGCGTTTGGAGATTGGAAGGAGCCGGATGCAAGTGGGAGTGGTGCAGTATAGTGATGATGTCAAAATAGAATTTACTTTGGATGAGTTTACTTCCAAAGGAGACCTTATTAATGCCATGAAGAAGCTACAGTTTTCTGGTGGAGAAGAGGCAAATATGGGGGCTGCTATTGAATATGTGGTGGAACAGTTGTTTAGCGGAGCTGGTGGGAGCCGAAGGGAAGAAGGAGTTCCACAGTCACTGGTGGTGATCACTGCTGGTCCATCAAGTGATGACTTAAGAGAAGCTGCCAATGCTTTAAAACTTAACAGTATCATCACATTTGGCATTGGTGTGGAAAGGTCAGACATCAACGAATTGCAACAAATTGCAACAGATGACAGCTTTGTATTTACTGCACCCCAGTTCCGTGGTCTAAGTCAACTGGAGAATCAAATTGTTCCATACATTGCTGGGGTGGCTCAAAGGACGATAGTCTTACAGCCCCCAACTATTGTAACAGAAGGTATGTAGAATGGGTATGTAGAATGCAAGGCGGCATTTTGGTCAGTTAATAAGGCAAAATCAACAACGTACACTGTGAGACCTATGGATGAAATATCTGTACAGGAAAACTGGTTTAAATCAGCAACACTGTCCTTGCTCCTGTTAATAAGCCTCTGGAGGCAACAATACACCTAGTACTGGGAGTTCCACTACTCCCTGTTAGAACTCATGTATAACGTGCAACATGAGGGAAGATAGCATATATCACACAGTTCATTACTTCTAAGACCCAGCTGGTTAGTAACTCACGATACGGATGGTTTGCTTCTTGAAGGTTCATGATATCTTTATGCAAAATACAAAGTGGAGCTTCATAGCAGATACAGACTTCCTGCTCGACACCTTGGACGCGATGGCAAGTCATGTGTGTCAGGTGTGAGAGGATTAAGTAGCCCAGCATTAGACACCAATTCAGATTAACCATTTACAAAACGCATACATATATAAAAATATCAATCGCATCTAATGGGGTTATTAAAATGATTTAAAACTGCAGACCTCATTCATCCCTTTCAGGACTACACTTTCAAGTTCAGTTATCCAATAACATTCTCTTTGTAACAGACGTCATTTATTAAGGTTAACATTTGCTGCTTTCGACACTTCTTCCAGTATTAACCATTTCAGTGTTATTATGGGATAGTTATGTTTACGAAAATGAAAAAAGGGGTGCAAGTGCAGCTCACAATTAATGTGTAGACACTGCCTGAGGTCAACAGGGCATGCAACTATACCACAGCTGCAAAAAATAACAAAATATGTATAGGAAAATATTGCCCGGACCTTCCAAGGTAGTGTGATTTGATTGAATAAACAATAGATAACTGGGTCGTACTCCAATAATAATTCAATGGTTATTTATTTAAAATGTATAGTGCATTACTCCTCACAGGGCCCTTGTGAGAAAAAACACATATAATAGATATACAAAATTAGATATACAAGATTAGACGATCTTGAAATGTAAAAATATTATAAAAATATATCACTGGCATATAAAATAGCTCTATATAGACAAATTCATATAACGTCTTTAGGGTATTGTAAAGGTATGGTATAAATGTCCTTTTATGTGGCAATTATAAATCAAAGTGGATACTCTGTTACCGGTCCTGAATGATGTGGCTCTGTCAGCTCCCGTGCCCAGATAGCGGTCAGCGATCTTAGATAGTGCTGTGGCTTTAACTCTCAAGGTCCAGGTGTTATGCGGTAGTGGTCGTCCCAGGCTGGTGGCACTGGCAGGCGCCGATGGTGAATTCGCCGGGAGGCCGTGCGCTAGCGAGCGCCGATGGAAGATTTGTCAGGAGACCAAGCGCTGGCAGGCGCTGGTGGTATCGATCTCCTCACCGCTGGACTTGGAAGCCGGAGACTACACGCTGGGTAGATGGAGTTTGCCTCGTGTAGATGGCGTGTGACGTCAACTTGAGCCGGAGCTGACCAGGTAAAATCAGGACCGGACACTAGTCAAGATCGACTAATGCGTAGGAGATCCACAATGTGATGTATTTGCTCCGTGAGCTAGAGCTTAAGTTCATGGGGAGCATAAATGCCAGTGAGCAAGATTAGTGCATAAGACTAGACGCGTTTCAGGGTTCTCAAATACGACCCTTTCCTCAGTAGTCATGACTACTGAGGAAAGGGTCGTATTTGAGAACCCTGAAACGCGTCTAGTCTTATGCACTAATCTTGCTCACTGGCATTTATGCTCCCCATGAACTTAAGCTCTAGCTCACGGAGCAAATACATCACATTGTGGATCTCCTACGCATTAGTCGATCTTGACTAGTGTCCGGTCCTGATTTTACCTGGTCAGCTCCGGCTCAAGTTGACGTCACACGCCATCTACACGAGGCAAACTCCATCTACCCAGCGTGTAGTCTCCGGCTTCCAAGTCCAGCGGTGAGGAGATCGATACCACCAGCGCCTGCCAGCGCTTGGTCTCCTGACAAATCTTCCATCGGCGCTCGCTAGCGCACGGCCTCCCGGCGAATTCACCATCGGCGCCTGCCAGTGCCACCAGCCTGGGACGACCACTACCGCATAACACCTGGACCTTGAGAGTTAAAGCCACAGCACTATCTAAGATCGCTGACCGCTATCTGGGCACGGGAGCTGACAGAGCCACATCATTCAGGACCGGTAACAGAGTATCCACTTTGATTTATAATTGCCACATAAAAGGACATTTATACCATACCTTTACAATACCCTAAAGACGTTATATGAATTTGTCTATATAGAGCTATTTTATATGCCAGTGATATATTTTTATAATATTTTTACATTTCAAGATCGTCTAATCTTGTATATCTAATTTTGTATATCTATTATATGTGTTTTTTCTCACAAGGGCCCTGTGAGGAGTAATGCACTATACATTTTAAATAAATAACCATTGAATTATTATTGGAGTACGACCCAGTTATCTATTGTTTATTCAATCAAATCACACTACCTTGGAAGGTCCGGGCAATATTTTCCTATACATATTATGTTTACGAAAATGTCTGGCTACAACAGATGGTTCAAGCTCGGAACAAATGCCAACCGCAGCTGAAAAACGCATTACAAGATCTAAACAACCACAAAAAACAAATTTTTTATCAAAAGGAAAACCGGGACGAGATACGACAGAAGAGATGTCAGATTCCACAGACAAAGATAGAAGAAATAGGTGGAAAAAAGATGAAACCAAATAAAATAAAATAAGTGCATCAATGGTGGTGAACATCTCTGATCGAGAACTATCCACATATGAAATATCTGTGCTGGACAAAAGCTTGGGATTCGTTCCCTTGTTTGAAAAATCTAAGTTTCTAAGGTGGATTTCTTTAAATTCTGTTGCAGTATCAGAATGAAGATGTTTTTTTACGATGTTAACAAAGGCCAAGATAGATCTGCACTCTGAGACATAACCTCAGATTTAAGGAAGGCATCATCATTCAATCCAGAAATACAATATGGGACATTAGATACATTCATGCAAGTCGTTTCAGCAGAAATTGACTAGAAATAGTCAACAGCATCCTATGTTCAATTTAATCTATCTGGGAGTAAACATCGGGCCCTGTTCACGCTCTGCAGTGACTCTTCCCTTGTCATAAAGCGTGTGGAAAATTGATGATTACAGTGTGTCTCACGTAGAAGATGGTACTATTTCCAGTAAAGTCAGTAAAGCATTAATGGTAGATTATCCCCGCACACCGGTATTATATCTTGTCCCAAAAATCCACAAGGACCGTGACAGGCCTCCAGGGCTCCCAATGGTATCAGGATCGGGCTCTCTGTTGCAACCTCTCGTAGTCCTTTTGGATGATCATTTACAACCTTTGATAAAAAAAAGTTCTGAGATGTCTTGTTCACGCCTCTGAATTTTTGAGATGTTTATGGACCATTCCATAAGTCTGAGGTGGATTTCATGTACACTCTGGACTTCCAGAGTTTGTACACAAATATACCTCATGATGAGGGGATGGTATGTATACGGGAACTGCTATCTAGTGATTCTTCCCTTGAGAATAGAAAAATCTCATTCCTAATGGACTTATTTTCGATTTGATCAAACATATTATTTGCAGACCTATGCAGTTTCCATGGGGTCCTCAGTGGCCCCTAGTGTTTCTAACGCCTTTATGGCAGATTTTAAGGATAAACATATTTTTGGACATCCTCATATGTACACGCCATCCACGTGGCTTTGCTACGTGGATGACGTGTTCATGATGTGGAAAGGGGACGAGCAATCTCTGTTTGATTTCGTGGATACACTTAACAAAAAACATAGTACTATTAAATTTACTCTTAATATAACAGTCGTAATGTCATACAATTTCTAGATGTTGAAATTACATGTACTATAGAAGAATTTAGTACCACGATGTATTCAAAACCGACTGATGTGAATAATACACTACATAGAAAAAAATTTAATTCTCCAACAACTTTCAAGTGTCTGCCACGTAGCCAAGTTATTAGAGCAAAACGCATTGCCAGTGCAGACGAGAAATATGAGATCAGTAAAACTAAACTCATTAAAAAAAATTATAAAAAAGGTTATAACATGAAACAAGTTGTAAATGAGGGTGAGAAAGTAAAATGGATGTCTAGAAGCAAATTACTACAAAAAACTTGTAATCAGGAGAAGGAAAAAAGTGAGAAAAATCGCGTCATGTAGGAATGTACGACAAAAGAGCACATATAGTGAAACGTTCGATATTAGAAAATTGGCACATTTTACATACGGACAAAAAATATGGTAAGTTGTTTAATGAAAAGCCCATTTTTGCATACAAAAAAGGTCCATCCATCGGTGAAAAATTGATAAAAAGTGATGTTGCAATAAAAGAGAAAAGTCGCTAAACCTTTTTGTCTGCCAAACGTAAAGGAACCTTTCCTTGTCTGAACTGCATCCATTGCAGTGGTATTATGAAGGGTGAAAGCTTTAATCACCCGTCTAAAGGTTTTTCTAACACATCACAAAAGTTTTTATACTTGTCAAACCAAGAACATAATATATCTGCTCAAATGTCCGTGCAAACTTTCCTGTGTAGGACAGACTGCCAGGTCTATAAAAACTCGGTTAGCAGGACATAAAACACTAATTAGAAAATTCCTTAACACAGAAAATGTAGACGTATCTAAATATGGTGAAAGTACAGTAGATGGTGAAAGTACAGTAGCCAGACATGAACATAACCATCCCATAACAACATTGAAATAGTTAATACTGGATGAAGTGCCGGAAGCAGCAAATGTTAACCTTAATAAATGACGTCTGTTACAAAGAGAATGTTATTGGATAACTGAACTTGAAAGTGTAGTCCGAAATGAATGAATGAGGTCTGCAGTTTTAAATCATTTTTACAACCCCATTAGATGCTATTAATATTTTTATATATGTATGCATTTTGTAAATGGTTAATCTGAATTGGTGTCTAATGCTGGGCTTAATCCTATCTCACCTCACACCTGGCAAGGGGCCTTGCCCCCAAAACGCCGTTGCGTCCAAGGTGCCGAGCAGGAAGGTGAACTCAGCTTTCACCATGTCTGTATCTGCTATCAAGCTCCACTTTGTATTTTGCATAAAGATATCATGAATCTTCAAGACGAATAAACAAAGAATAAGAAGCAAACCATCCGTATCATGAGTTACTACCCAGCTGGGTCTTAGAAGTAATGACCTGTGTGATATATGCTTTCTTTCCTTGTGTTGCATGTTATACATGAAAACTGGGCCTCCAGAAAAATTAATAAATAGCATCTAAAATCGATTGCTCCAAAAACAAACATAGTTGAGGAAAATTCAGAGATGCCACGCTACAGGATAAATGCACTTACAGCCTAATTTATTAAAGGCAAAGGTGAAGAAATACACAAATAAGTGGCACAAGAGAAATTCAGTCAGACAGTTCCAGATGTTCCAGCACCATTTGGGGCCTCCATCACAGATTCCATTCAGGAGGAGGGAACAAAGATGGGCAGCCTATTGACTTTAGGGTCCGTCGGGTTTCCATCTGGTGTTATTTTGCTGGATTCTAAAGGACCAAAAAATACTGTATGCAGCATTTTTTTTATGAAGTCTGCAACAGAGGCCCTGATCGGTAGCTCCGTCCCAATGTGAGTAAGGCTAAGTTTCCACTTGTTTGTCTGTGTGTTTTTCCTCCAAAAAATGCCAAAACAGCCCTCATGGCGTTTTTTTCATAGAAAAAGCGCTGTGGCCAGATGTTAGCTGTAAATCAATGAGAAATCGCAAAATTCTTGCAACTTTGCGTTTTTAAGTTTGGTATTTTTTTCTGAATCCTTTTGGCGTTATTTCACCCTTTTTTGGCTTTTCAGCTCCTTGGCGGTTTTGTAAAGTCGCAGCATGCTGAGCCTATGGCGTTTTTTTCCCTGAAATAGTGGCATTTTTCTATCATAGAAGTCTATTTGGCATTTTTTGCAGGCTGTTTTTATTCTTTTTTTGGACTTTAGCGATCCAAAAAAGTGATGGAGATACCTTTTTTAATAAAATTTTGTAGATTACCATAAAAAAAAAAAAATTAAAAGATACAGTTGTGATGGAAAAAAAATTGTATCTAATGAAATTTATCTTTTTATAACAACATTTTTATACATTTTTAAAACAGGGATCAATTTATGTGGGCGGGCAGGGTACTAAAAATGTAGCTTACAATAATAAAAATGTAGTGTGTGTGTGTTTTTCACTTTAAATTTTTTTAAGGTAGTACTACTACTCCCAGCATGGAACACACTGCTCCATGATGGGAGCAGTAGTACCTGTTCTTCAGACACCCGTTTGTGATCCTCCTGTATAATTTATGGATGCGGCCGGCCGCTCTTCTATGGTCCCCTGCACTGCCGTATATATACCTATTCATATTTCCCGCAGAGAGCAGTAATTGGCTGGATGTTTCCAGCCAATCACAACTCTCTGTGGGAAATATGAATAGGTGTATATATACGTCAGTGCAGGGGACCCTAGAAGAGTGTCTGGCCAAATCTATGCATTATACAGGAGGATCACAATGGGTGTCAGGAGTGACATCTGCTATGATCTGTCTTTAACTGCAGGTACTACTGCTCCCAACATGGAGCACACTCATGACACCCGCTGCGATCGTCGTTCATCCTTCCCTGAGATGCGGAGCGGCTTTCTCCTGCGCTCGTAACCCTGCTTTGTATTTCGACCTGCCACTAATTCATCTTTCCCACTGAGAGCGGTGATTGGCTGCCGCCATCTGGCCAATCCCCACACTGGGCGGAAAATATGAATGAGTGAGGTGAATTTCCATTCACATAACTGGCTGGGCCAGTGTGTTCCATGCTGTGAGTAGTAGTACCACCTAAAAAATTAAGAAAAAAAAGTGAAACACACACACACTACAGTTTTATTATTGTCGGCTACATTTTTAGTGCCCTGCCTACCCACATAAATTGATCCCTGTTTAAAAATTTATAAACATTTTGAAATAAAAAAATATGAATTTAATTAAATAAATTATTTTCCATCACTACTGCATCCTTTTTTGTTTTTTTGGTACCCAACGATTTTTGAAAAAACGTCAAAGGGACCAAAAATGCAATATTCACTCAAAGGTAAAAACGCCAGAAAAAAACGCCAAACACAGGAAAATGCTGTAGCGTTTTTTCTGGCATTTTTTTGGGGCCAAAAAAAAAAACATGTGAACATGGCTTTAGTCAATTGGGATCTACCAGTATGTAAAGTATTTAAGCTTCACTTCAGGTACAGACGATCCTCACATGTCTTATTATGACGATAGCTTATTTTACAAGGAGGTGTATTATACTATAGTGTAGATCTTACTGTATGGGATGTACTGAATCTATTGTGATGTGCTGTTCAGCTACCATAGAAAGGATAGGCAATTCCAAATGATTAAAATGGGATTTATTGCAAAAACATGACAATGTTTAAAGAATTGCTATACACTTATTTATTAGTAAATGTTGAATCCACTCATTATTCTTTTTTCTTCTTTTTTTTTTTACATCAGATTTATATTGGTATTTGTTAAAAAAGAAAAACCTCAATAGTTTACCTTAAAGGGGAATTCCACTGGAAGACATTTTTTTTATCAACTGGTGCCAGAAAGTTAAACAGATTTGTAAATGATTTCTATTTAAAAATCTTAACCCTTCCAGTACTTATCAGCTCCTGTATGTTCCAGAGGAAGTTCTTTTCTTTTTGAATTTCCTTTCTGTCTGACCACTGTGCTCTCTGCTGACACCTCTGTCCATTTTAGGAACTGTCCAGAGTAGGAGCACATCCCCATAGCAAACCTATCCTGCTCTGGACAGTTCCTAAAATGGACAGAGGTGTCAGCACTGTGGTTAGACAGAAAGGAAATTCAAAAAGAAAAGAACTTCATTTGGAGCATGTAGCAGCTGATAAGTACTGGAAGGATTAAGATTTTCAAATAGAAGTAATTTAAAAAATCTGTTCGACTTTCTGCCACCAGTTGATTTAAAAAAAAAAAATTCCTGGGGAGTACCCCTTTAAACATAAATACATGTTCTTTAAGTAAAGGATCACATGCTTCTTTTTTTCCAGTTACGGAAGTCAACAAGAGGGATATTGTGTTCCTGATAGATGGTTCCAGTGATTTGGGAGGGCCAAACTTTTCCGCAATCCGTGAATTCATTGTAAAGATAGTTAACAGGCTGGAAATTGGTCTTGATCTTATTAGAGTGGGAGTGGCCCAGTACGCCAGAGATGTGAAGCCTGAATTCCAACTCAACACTTTTGGTGCTAAGAAAGATATGATTGCACATCTGAAAAAAATGAGGATTATCAATACCTCCCCACTAAATACCGGTGCTGCATTGAGCAATATCCAGAGAAATTTCTTTACTGCATCTGCAGGAAGTCGTGTAGATGAAGGAATCCCACAGCTCCTGGTTGTCATAACTGGTGGGAAATCAAGTGATGACATTAACCAAGCAGCACAGAATCTTAAAAGAGCAGGAATACTGACTTTCTCGATAGGGTCTAAGAATGCAGTGGAGAGTGAGCTCCAAGAAATTGCCTTTGATGATAGTTTGATATTTAAGCCTCCAGAATTTAAGCAAGTTCCTCTACAAGCCTTAATACCCCAGGTGCTTTCCCCTTTAAGAACACTCACAGGAGTTGTAGTTGAAGCACCAACTGAAGGTAACCATTCAAATACATATTTTCAATGTATTCCTTATAGTACTTTTATTGAATGTCCAACACTGTTATCTACTGTTCTTGCCTTGCTCTCTCTTTCTTGTTTTCCAAAAGTTTTAATAGGACCAGTATACAGGAAAAGCCTTACCCTTGTGGCCCATTCGAACACTTAGGGTACATCCACATATAGTGTATTGGCTGCAGATTTTCTACACCACATTTCCATGAAGAAAATGGCAACAAAGTCCATGCAGCAATTGACCTGCTGTGCAGATTTGAAACCCACAGTATGTCAATTAATGCTGCGAATATGCTACAGATTCATGGCACATTATCATGTATGAAAAATTAAAATTTTCAAGATTACACGTGAAGCATTAAAATGTTGAATTATTATCATTTGGTTTATATACAAATAACAATATCACAGTATTCCTTTATGCTTCCTAAATAGACAAGTTTCTTAAGTACTCCCTAAAAACCCAAGAAGTATATTTATTATTGACTTTAATTAAGATGTATGCCATAAGCAACTAGGCTCAACTACTTGGGGCTGAAAATGATAGTCAGAATGATAATTTAATACAGGGCTGTCCAAGGGATTTACATCAGAATAAGTGAGCAAGAAAGTCTATAAAGATATATAATAAAATTAGTCAGCAAAGAATTTCGGACCTATTTAGAGTAAAAGAGAACCCATCATATTAAAAAAGCAATCCAACCTACAGGTGTCATGTTTAGAGCGAAATGAGCTGAGCAGAAGGATGTATATTTTTTGTTATAAAATATTCAGTATAAATTGTAATTTATTAATGTATCCAGTGGGTGGTGATACTCTATGATTGACAGTTATCTCTCTATGCACACTCATACAAGAAGGATCACCCTTTAGTTTTAATGGAAATATTCCTAGTTAAATAGAATATGTTTCACAATCTGCTCAGCTCCTCCCATGCTGTAACATGCTATCCAGAGATTAGACTGAATTTTAACATGAGAGGTTCTCTTTAAACAAAATGTTGTTTAAGTATACATTTTTGCAATTAAAAAACCTTAGCCATTTATAAACTCTATTACTACCTTTATTTATGGGACATTGGGGAGACCTGTCCAGAGGACAAGTTGCTGAGTTGTCCATAGCAACCAATCAGATCGCTTCTTTCATTTTTGAAAAGGTCTCTGAAAAATGAAAGAAGCGATCTGATTGGTTGCTATGGTCAACTCAGCAACTATTCCTCTGGACAGGTTTTGATAAATATCCCCCATTCTTCTTTCTTCTTCAAAAATTTGACTAAAAAAATGAAAAAAAAATTGTATGTTTGCTTTTGTGAAGTTTTGTGCTGTTTTTCGAAACTATGTGCACTAATACCGATTTCATGAGCCATGTTAAATATCTAAATCAGTTCTTTGGTGAGTATGAACCAAAAAAAAGCAAAAATAAAAAATAAAAAAAACAGGTTCCAGGTCCCTGACTTTGTTATGGATCTGTGTTGCCAGAATCTGTAAGGTTGGGTACACATATATCAGTTGTCCGGCACAGCTTCCCTCCGGCGTGCACCTGAGCGAAACTGATGCTAGAACTGGTCCCATTCATTTCAAAGGGACAGTTCAGTCATCCAGTGTCTCAATTTTGATGCCGGATGGTTGGACATGCTGCAGGGCACCGGACAGGGGAACATAATGGGCAATGGATGATGCCGGATGCCATACAACTAATGACAACTTGTCATCAGTTGTGTAGAGATATAGGCTCACCTATGCCAGATGCCGGATATATGTAAACCCAGCCTAAACAGTGCCCATAACCTGCTATAGGCCTATTTGTTATGTCTATGTGCCTCTAGTTTTAAATGAAAGTCCATGTAGGTGTTTGTTTTTCTCTCATGGATTGCGAGAGAATCTACACAATGTTTGTGGTAAACTCCTTTACATGTGATATAATAAACACTGTTTCTAGGAGAAAATACAGTGACTTATAGATGCATTTCCCCAGCAGCGGCTGCTGCAGAGAAGATGTAGAATCACATGGTGGGAGATTTATCAAAATCTGTGCAAAGAAAAAGTTGCCCAGTTACCCATAGCAACCAATCAGATCGCTTCTTTCATTTTGCAAAGGCCTTGTTAAAAATGAAAGAAGCGAGCTGATTGGTTGCTGTGGGCAACTAGGCAACTTTTCCTCTGCACAGGTTTTGATAAATCTCCCCCATGGTGTCTATTCAGATGAATGGTTGTCAATTTCATACAATGATGCCTCGAGTCTTGTCCGAACAGGAGATGTTCTTATAGAGTGGCTCTTGGTTCTGGTTTATAGAGGGGGGTTCCATGTGTGGGAACCCACTCTCTCATGTCCATATGCCCTAGTAGGGCATTATTTAATCATAACTTGTGAGATGACAAGAAAACAAACTTGAAACATACAGCATTACATCTTCTTACCTACCATTTCTTCTCTACTTGTTTCTTCGAGTTCCCTTTTTTTCCTTTAGACTTTTTCTCTGTCCTCATTATCATTATTCCTCTTAACTTCTTCCATCTACTGAAATGTTTAAAGATTTATTACTCATGTTAGTAAACTTCATTTTTAGGATGTACAGTGTTCTGGTATTTGTTCCTTTTGTCTGTTACACCCTCCATCATGGAACACCTTGATGTGTTGCACCTAGTTTTTGCCACTTCAGACATTCTTTATGATGGTGTGCATACTAGTCTACATTGTAACTAGTATTTAAACCCTATATAAAGAATAATATCCACTGTACATTTTAAATATGCTAAGTTGCTATAAGATATTATATTAGTAGTTATATACTATGTATATGATCTATAATGCAGCTGTTGTAGATGGAAGCATAGATTTTTTCAAACTAACTATGCTCAGTGGTTCTTTCTGTCTCTTCTTTCTTCTGCTTGGCCTGTAAACATTATTAAGAGTTATGTGTCTACGTTATGTAAACACATGCATTCCATATTTAATCTTGCCTTGCCGATTTTGCTGTGATGTCATGTTTATTGTTTTCTATATCCTCCAACCACCCACAGTACTTAACCAAAGAGACATCGTCTTCCTATTGGATGGGTCAGTCAACGTTGGAAGTTCCAACTTTCCATTAGTAAGAGACTTTCTTATCAATGTTATTAACAACCTTGGTATCAGCAGTGAAGGCACTCGAGTTGGCCTGGCCCAGTTTAGTGACACCCCAAGAACTGAGTTTAATTTAAACACGCTGACCTCAAAGTCTGACCTTATTGATCGTGTGGGTCAGCTAAGAATCAAGGGGGGTAATGTCCTGAACATTGGTTCTGCCCTTCAATTTGTTATCCGCAACCATTTCACCAGAGGTGCAGGCAGCAGGATAGAGGAAAAAATACCACAGCTTCTCGTGGTTCTGGCAGCTGGAAAGTCCTCAGACAACGTTCAAGCTGCTGCTAATGACCTCACCAGATCGGGGGTTCTAACCTTTTGTATCGGGCTTGGAAATGCTGATAAGGAGGAGTTGGATTTGATTGCTTTTAATCCAAGCCTGGTTTACGAGTTGGATGATTTCAGTTCCTTGCCTGGCTTCAGCCAGCAGCTACTAACACCTATTACCACCTATGTAAGAGGAGAAGTTACAGAAGTGACAGTGACCACAGGTAATTTCACATACTTTGGTCTTCTGTGTTTAAGCTATTATATTACACTTTTTTGAGAAATCTCTCAGTCAATGACTTGAAGGATCCACTGTTGAGTCAGTGTTCTAAGGTAAAATTGTGGAATGGACCAATGAAAGAATTATTGCTTACATGTATAACGTGTTTTGCTTACATGTATAACGTGTTTTTTTCAAACAGCACAATAGAATCATTTTATTACATTTTTACAGCTTTATATGGATGGTATGCAAAAATCATCCCTAAGTATAGTAAACAAATGAAAATTGTTACTGTAGACATATATTTAAAGGAGTTTTCCCCATGAAGGATCATCACTTATTCACACAAGATAGTTTTTACACAAGATAGATAGTATCTATGTCTGATTGGTGGCAGTCAGGTCACTAATCACCGGAATGGGGGGTTTCGTTCCCTTGGATGAATGAACAATGGTTGGAAATGCGTACTGCTACTCTATATATCTCTATAGGCCTGACAAACATTACTAAATGCAGTGCTCGTGTATATACAGTGCATTATTTCCATAGAATTGAATAGAACACATCTGACTGCATTGCATTTCAAAAGAGGATCACAACATACCTGTTCTAGTGACCATTGACCTCCACCTATGAGATACTCATTACCTATCCTGCTGAGATGAGTATGCAGATCGTTTCCTTTGTAGGAAAACCACTAAAGGGCATATTCACATGCATTGTGTCCAATGTGGATTAGCTGTTGCAGATTTCATGCTGGTAAATCAATACAAATAAATAGTTGACTGTGGCATCAAATCCACAGCCATTGAACAGCATCGAATCTGCAGTACATACAGTTTGTGTAAGTTTACCCTTAACCTGTGTATTTACTGGGAAATTTGATTTAATGTGTTCTCTATACTTAGGCATGATTTGTTCTTTTGCCCCTTTATAGTGTGGATAATTTTGTATTTGACTGCCACTCATTAAATACAAAATTTTTCTTTTAAATCTACATTATTCAAACTTCTAAGTTTACCTATAAGGATATTTATATAATGTATGTTTTGCTTTAGTGTGTAGCTTTTTGATGACAACAAGTTCCGAAAAAATAAGCAGTTAAAATTGACCATGCCTTACTTCATAAAATAGTCCAGGGAACTGAATTTATTCCCTATCCACATGGTAGAGGATAAGTGTCTGATCGAGGGGGTTCTGATCACTGGGGCCCCTACGATCTCCTATATGGGCCCATCCTACTTACCCGTTCTCAGAGTGCTCCTTGACATTAGCAAGTAACAGCCCATTCAGCCAATCATCTGTTGAGGTGTGACATCACGAGGTGCCTCAGTAATTGGATCCCCCACGTTCAGACACTTTTCCCCTATTCATTGGATATGGAATAAGTTTAGGTTCCAGGACTACTTCTTTAATGATGGATGACAAATGACTTATAATTTTCAGAATTGTTGCCAAATTCAAGTATGTTTTTTAAATTAATTATGCAACATGCAAATTGGTAAATATAAAAATAAATAATTATAAATCAAAATATGATATGGGACAGACTAGAAACGTACATATTACTTGTCTTAGTTCATTAGTCAGTATGGAGAAAGAAAGGAGAACCCAAACCTGTACCAAACTTCCCTTCTATATCTTACTAGCAGCATGGCCCTATTTTGACATTATCTATTGTGCAAAGCTAAATATTTTTTGCCTAATCTGATTTAAAAAAAAATTGTTAAGATATTGGAATTCAAGAGTTCATACAGCATTAGTTGAGTGGATTTTTCATATAAACGAAGCTCCACATATGTTGCACCCTCTGTCTCCTGCCCAGGGTCTATAAAGAGGTTCCGTCAGCTCTACTAATATTAATAGGTAGATAGGTTGGCACTTCCGTAAGATGGTAGTGCTCATGGTGAATCGAGTCCAGAGCATAGTATAGAAAAATCCTGTCACTCACCAGATATTCTCAAGTAAGAATAGAAGTTTATTCCAGTATATAGACATACTACACAGCTCAGTTTCTGCAGGAGTTGTTTTTCAAGAGTAAAGGGAACTTCCAATCTACTATTTATCATGCACACTGCAA
Source organism: Hyla sarda (assembly GCF_029499605.1). Lineage (NCBI taxonomy): Eukaryota > Metazoa > Chordata > Amphibia > Anura > Hylidae > Hyla > Hyla sarda. The sequence continues at coordinate 81,247,187 of NC_079196.1, read as the reverse complement.
ACACCAGTTAAATAACCATTTAATAACGAGGGTTCACCATTAATTGTTGGTCCAAGTTTGCAGTAAAAAGCATTTTAGTAACACATTACTTTTCAACCAAAAACACTGTACTCAGAACTGACATTGCAACTTAATATAAGGAAACAAGTTACTAGGGTAGAGATGGCCATTTGAAACTTTCCTCTTGTCTTGGCCATTAAACTTTACAGGGGTTGAAAAAAAAATGACCTTAATCGGTTTGAGTTGCAATACCATTGACAGCCAATTGGAAGAGGTGGCTAGTAGGACATGTGCCCCATTGGGTGTCAGGTAGGAATGCTAACAAGCCAGAGTATCTAGAAATAAGGCAAGGGCAGCAAATTCAAGCTTTACTCTGAGTTAATAAAAGCCAATTTTTAAGTTAGATTAACTGGTTAATTTCTTCAGTATAAATCTAAAGATAAATCTTGCTTAAAGGGGTACTCTGGTGCTTAAACATCTTATCCCCTATCCAAAGGATAGGGGATAAGATGCCTGATCGCGGGAGTCCCGCCGCTGGGGACCCCAGGGATCATGCACGTGGCACCCCGTTTGTAATCAGTGCCCGGAGGGTGTTCACTCCGGGACTGATTACCGGCGACCACAGGGCCGGCGGCGTGTGACTTCACGCAGTTTGCCAGAATTATCCCTAATTTTTCATCCTTCAGTCTTAATCCTTAACTGTCTACTAGGTTCTTAACTTAACAGTACTGGTATTTCCAAAAATAATAGGTTTATAAAAAAAAAAAATCTAAATAAAATAACATCTTAATTTCCTAAACTTTTACAGGTAATTCTCTTACATATACTCTTAAAATACTAAGTTTCTATAGTTATTTGTCATAATGGTTGGCTTATTGTCACGTATTTATAATAAACTCATAGCCAAAATGAATGCAGTCATTCTGAGTAGCCACAACAGGGGCTCAATTGATGGCACCCTGATACATCTCTCCCTCCATTCTTACCTTCTTCAATTTGCCTTAGTTCAGTTATCAGTATGGAGGAAGAAAAAGGGCTCCAAACCTCTACAAAACTTTCCTTCTCTATCTTACTAGTAGCATGGCACATGGTTACTGATGCCCTATTTATACGTACTTAATATTTCTAATAACATTTCTACAACATTCTCTTCTTCCTCCTTTCTCTACCGTTTCTTTTTATAGAAGTTGAAGATAACAAGAAGGATATAGTGTTCTTGATTGATGGTTCAGATGCTGCCATATCTGGTTTTTCTTCGCTCAAGAGATTTATTCAGAGGGTGGTAGAAAGCCTTAACGTGGGTCAAGACAAAGTACGCGTTGCAGTTGTCCAGTACAGCGATTCTGCTAGGCCTGTCTTTCTTCTCAACCAATACTCAGATAAGCAAGATGCCATAACAGCTATTCAAAGTATGACAGCTATGAGGGGCTCCCAACTAAACACAGGAGCAGCCCTAGATTATGTGACCAGAAGTGTTTTTACCCAGTCAGCTGGAAGTCGAAGAGAAGGAGGAGTGCCACAATTTCTAGTCTTGCTGACAACTGGAAGGTCTAGAGATGATGTAAGAAGGCCTGCCACTTCCCTCAAGGCCACTGGTGTTGTACCATATGCCATTGGTGCTGGCCCAGCTGATCAAAGTGAACTTCAGGCTATCGCTTTTACTCCAGACTTTTCTTTTTATTTTCCTGGTGTATCTCAGCTGGAGAATGCTTACCAATCATTTTCCCAACGTATCAGCTCAATTACCACCAGTGATATAAGCACTATATCAAGGACAGTGACAACTGGTAAGAGCTATTAAAATTATATTTTAATGCATAAATCAGCAGCTGCATAGTAAAGATATTAGTATACTTTGTCAAAGAAGAAGTAAGACATTATTGCCAATTTTGCAATTTTAATTTTTTTATCAATTTGTAGACTGACAAAAAAGTTTGTTTAGATTTATCATCAAAAGTACGAACAGAATTAGTTAAGTGGGTTTTTCATATAAGCGCAGCTCCACTTGCGTAGCACCCCCGGTCTTCTGTCCAACATCTATAAAGAGGGTCTGTCAGCTCTGCAGTCATGTCAGTATTGGTAAATAGTTTCCATAAAACTCACAATTCTGGAGTATTTTTTGGTATAACTCTTTAATATGCTATTCCTTTGTAATTTCTATACTAAATCTGTAAATCGGTTGACACTTGGATGTTACCATTCCCTGACTGTTAGTGTATGGTCCTATTATGCAGCTTCCATATGTGGATTAAGCCATGTTTAAATGACAATAGCCACACAATGTTGTAAGTTAACTGCAGTATTAAGATAAAGAGAAATACGCCAATAATAATAATTAACACTTTTGCATAAGGATACTACACAAAATAATTGGTATTTGGGTATATGGGTACAAAAGATCTTGTTAATAAATGATGTAAGTGGCCAGATAAAGACCCATGCACATTACTTTAGAGTACAGCATTGCCACCAATCTTAAATATGCATACAATGAACCAACAATGATACCAGTCTATGGTCTCTGTGTATACATCATGTCTACTAGGTTCTTAACTTAACAGTACTGGTCTTTCCAAAAATAACAGGTTTATAAAAAAAAAAAACATCTAAATAAAATAACATCTTAATTTCCTAATAACTAAAACTTTTACAGGTAATTCTCTTACAAATACTCTTAAAATACTGAGTTTCTCTTTCTATAATTATTTGTCATAATGGTGGGCTTATTGTCACGTATTTATAATAAACCAGTAGCCAAACTGAATGCAGTCATTCTGAGTAACCACAACAGTGGCTCAATTGATGGCACCCCTATACATCTCTCCCTCCATTCTTACCTTCTTCAATTTGTCTTAGTTCAGTTATCAGTATGGAGGAAGAAAAAGGGCTCCAAACCTCTACAAAACTTTCCTTCTCTATCTTACTAGTAGCATGGCACATGGTTACTGATGCCCTATTTATACGTACTTAATATTTCTAATAACATTTCTACAACATTCTCTTCTTCTTCCTTTCTCTACCATTTCTTTTAATAGAAGTTGAAGATAACAAGAAGGATATAGTGTTCTTGATTGATGGTTCAGATGCTGCCATATCTGGTTTTTCTTCGCTCAAGAGATTTATTCAGAGGGTGGTAGAAAGCCTTAACGTGGGTCAAGACAAAGTACGCGTTGCAGTTGTCCAGTACAGCGATTCTGCTAGGCCTGTCTTTCTTCTCAACCAATACTCAGATAAGCAAGATGCCATAACAGCTATTCAAAGTATGACAGCTATGAGGGGCTCCCAACTAAACACAGGAGCAGCCCTAGATTATGTGACAAGAAGTGTTTTTACCCAGTCAGCTGGAAGTCGAAGAGAAGGAGGAGTGCCACAATTTCTAGTCTTGCTGACAACTGGAAGGTCTAGAGATGATGTAAGAAGGCCTGCCACTTCCCTCAAGGCCACTGGTGTTATACCATATGCCATTGGTGCTGGCCCAGCTGATCAAAGTGAACTTCAGGCTATCGCTTTTACTCCAGACTTTTCTTTTTATTTTCCTGGTGTATCTCAGCTGGAGAATGCTTACCAATCATTTTCCCAACGTATCAGCTCAATTACCACCAGTGATATAAGCACTATATCAAGGACAGTGACAACTGGTAAGAGCTATTAAAATTATATTTTAATTCATAAATCAGTATCTGCATAGTAAAGATATTAGTATACTTTGTCAAAGAAGAAGTAAGACATTATTGCCAATTTAGCAATCTTAATTTTTTTATCACTTTGTAGACTGACAAAAAAGTTTGCTTAGATTTATCATCAAAAGTACAAACAGAATTAGTTAAGTGGGTTTTTCATATAAGCGAAGCTCCACTTGTGTAGCACCCCCGGTCTTCTGTCCAACATCTATAAAGAGGGTCTGTCAGCTCTGCAGTCATGTCAGTATTGGTAAATAGTTTCCATAAAACTCACAATTCTGGAGTATTTTTTGGTATAACTCTTTAATATGCTATTCCTTTGTAATTTCTCTAATAAATCTATAAATCAGTTGACACTTCAATGTTACCATTCCCTGACTGTTAGTGTATGGTCCTATTATGCAGCTTCCACATGTGGATTAAGCCATGTTTAAATGACAATAGCCACACAATGTTGTAAATTAACTGCGGTATTAAGATAAAGAGAAATACGCCAATAATAATAATAAACACTTTCGCATAAGGATACTACACAAAATAATTGGTATTTGGGTATATGGGTACAAAAGATCTTGTTAATAAATAATGTAAGTGGCCAGATAAAGAACCATGCACATTACTTTAAAGTCTATGGTCTCTGTGTATACATCAACGTTCACCATCTATGGCAGGTGTGTCAGTGTGCGGTCCCCAGCCTGAATATACATGCTCAGCAAGCACTGCTACTACTGACCATACCAATGGGTTACCTTGATAGTTTCTTCATATGCAGGTCTTATGTGTGTATAGGTTTTGGAAGCAAAACAACTACCACACTCCCTACTTCATTTAGGGAGCGATGGTATAATCTAACTGCATGGGAAAGCGCCCTGGCCAGCAGCATCTCAATGCAGTACAGTTGTAAAGCCAAAAAGTTCCTGAAAATAGTAGCATCACTATGGAAGACACAGAGGACCAAAAAGACTTAGCGTAATAGAGCAAATGTGCTCCTTCGTCAGGGCTCTGTGTATACACAGAGACCATAGACTGGTACCATTGTCCGTTCATTGTATGCATATTTGTGATTGGTGGCAATGCTCTATTTGTAATGTGCATGGGTCATTATCTAGGCACTTACTGTATTTCTAAGCTAGATCTTTTGTACCCATATAACCATTTCTTAATTATTTTGTGTTGTATCCTTATGCGCCAGTGTTTATTATTATTGAAATAATAGAATTAACAATAATTATGATTATTATTATGTTATTACTAGCAAAATCATGTAGGGATGGTGTAGGGAAGTGTAGGGATAGATTAGTAACACACTGGAAATAAGAGGAGGAATATCAAGGGAGCAGCACAATGCAATTATAAGAAAACTCCAGATGCTCCAGAATTCTTATTTTATGGCAAATACAAATGTTTAGTAAAACAGATATGTTAGGGCTATATGTCAGCTATATTCATCCATCCTCCCTCCCAGGCTGTTGCAGTCCCAGCAGTTCTCGGTCCCCAGTTCTCAAGATTTCTTTCTGGTTTCGGTGACTTTGCAACCATAATGATACTACTTCATAATTTTAACTTCACTTCCAATGTTGTTTTCTTGTCAATTTCTTAGCATTTACTATTACTATTACTTATGACACCAGCTACCAGACATTAGAGTTGTTTTTGCTTTTGGTTTACAAAATAGAAGATTGTGGAGTGATAGGTCACATTTTAAAGAGAATAAATATATGTTGAGGAATTTTTAACTTTTAAACCATTTGGTGCCTTTTTGTACAGAAACAGAAAGCAAAAGAGACATCTTATTCCTGATTGATGGTTCCACCAATATTGCTGGCAAGTTTCCAGCAGTTCGAGAATTTGTGGGCAGCATCATTAATGGTCTGAACATTAGCCCAGATGGCACTCGTATCGCTTTGGGTTTAGTCGGTGAAAATGTGAAAGTGGAATTTAAGTTTGACTCATTTCAAACAAAAGCCGAGGTAGTCAGTGCAGTACGAAAGCTGAGATTTAAACCAAGCAAGGAGTTCAACCTTGGAGTTGCTCTGGATTATGCTCATGGCAATCTTTTCACACCAGAGTCTGGAAGTAGGATTCGAGAGGGGGTACAACAATACCTAGTCTTGCTGGCTGCAGGCAAATCTGGAGACAGCATAGATCAGGCAGCAAATCAATTGAAGAGAGCTGGTGTGGTGACATTTGCGATAAAAGCACTAAGGGCTGAATCTGAGGAACTTGAGAAGATTGTTTTGGCACCACAATTTATTATGTCCTCAGAGTTGCTGGAAGATCTCCCCACTTTACAGTCACAATTTGTTAACCTCATTAAAACCATCTCAGTGGAGGTGCCAACAGAAACTTGTAAGTACTTTAATACTTGTATTGTGGAAGGCTAGTTAGTTTTCTTAAATATAGTCTTAAAGAAAAGTATTGTACAGTTACAAGCTCTATAAAAATCCACCATTGAGTGCATTAACAAGGTTAGCTTGCAAAATAAAGAATCTGCAAAATAAATTCAATGCATTGAGGAAATGTTTGACGACATTGAAGTGTAAAAGACAATTAGAGAATAAAGAGTTGGTGTACTTTACCAGGCTTCCATATTTCAGGATATTTAAAGGGGTATTCTGCCCCTAGACATCTTATCCCTTATCCAAAGGATAGGGGATAAGTTGTCTGATCGCAGGGGTCCTGCCGCTGGGGACCCCCGCAATTTTGGCTGCAGCACCCCAGACATCCGGTGCATGGAGTTAACTTCACTCTTTGCCGGATGACTGGCGATGCAGGGCGGAGGATCGTGACATCACGGTCATGCCCCGCTCATGACGTCACAGACTCGCCCCCTCAATGCAAGCCTATGGGAGGGGTTGTGGCTTGCATTGAGGGGGCGTGTCTGTGACGTCACAAGCGGGGCACGGCCATGATGTCATGCGCCTCTGGCAGGGAGATCGTGGGGGCCCCCATTGGCAGGGCCCCTACGATCAGACATCTTATCCCCTATCCTTGTGTTGGTCACAACATTCGATAGCAGCCTCAGTCTCTCTTTCCAGCACTGATCGTAGAGATCGGAGCAGGATCAGTAAGTTACATATGAACACCCTCTGTTGGCTGCTTACATGTAACTTTTTGCATCTTAGGGACAGCGCATTAAATAGGATAAGGTGTGTATGCTGTGGCATGGCTTTCACAGGCTTACTGCATTAATTGGGAAAACATTTTTGCATTCATAGGGTGTAATATGGGAAACACCTAGAGGGTAGCTTTATGGCTTACACTAATGTGGCACTGAAATTAGACTTCATGGAGACTATTGTAAAGGTCATTGCTATGGTTGCACTGTGGCTATCACTGCTATGGGGGCACAGAGGCTGGTTCTTCTATAAGGATGTTGGGCTGTTACTGTCATGGGGGCACTGTTTGCAATACTATGATTGTCACTGTGATGGAGCACTGTAGCTGTCACTGCTATGTTGATGCTGTTACTGTTCTGGGGGCACTGTAGTTGTCACTTTCACTGGCATGGGCGTGTTGGTGGTGGTGTGGCCGTCGCTGTTGGGCTGCATTCACATAAAGTTTCTTACATATGGCGACCGGATCCAGCTGGGAGATGGGAAAACCAAGCGGTATACTACGGTTTTAAGTCCAGTCACATAACCGGATATGGGGCAAAAATAAGCCGACTGGAGTCAGATAGTGACTCCAGTCAGCTCAAATGAATGAGATGGGGGTCGGGTCAGGCTGGGTAAGGGAGCGCCCGATTTTCCCATCTTCCAGTCAGTTCCCGTATGTAAGAGATGTTATGTGAATGCAGCCTTATATGAGTGCTCTAGTTGTGACTGTGGCTAACACCATGGGAACATGAATGGTTTCAGTGGGGGAAGGCATCTTTGTATAGTTGCTTTAAGCAACAAAAAAAGTTTGCGTGCTATCTGCAGTTACAGTATGTAGGTATATTTTTGTTTGTAGCAAAAAATATAAAAGGAAACCACTCATTTCACCCATATGCTTATATTTTTTCTCACATTTTTTTCTTTTCAAGTACTGCTTTGTGATCTGATTGTCATTTCTAACTGTAGGAAGCCTTCCAAGACACGTATGGAATTATTGTTTGCCCAACCTATTGACCAATTTAGTCCATAAGAAAATACAAAAACTAGTTTTTGTACCTGTAATTTCTAGCAATCTATTTAATGTTAATGATGATCTGGTAATGGTCTACATATACAGAACATTGCAATGCTTATTAGGTCTACTTATTAAAATTTTTTTATCAAGATGCAGCAAAGATAGAATACTTTCTTACCGATGGCAATGACAACCAGCTGGAGTTTGGCTGTACCACCGCTGCTTACAGGTGCCAGCATACTTACATGGGTATAACTGAGCAACTGATGTAGCTAAATATTGTTTTTAATGAACTTCTTGGTAAATCCATGGATTATTTTAAAACATACATTTCTTACAGAACATTTGAGTCCTGTTTATCCACAGTTTTATTAGCCTGAATCCAACTTCTGGAAATGATTACAAAATATAATGTTTATTTTGCTTTTCTACAATGATTTTATTATAACAGAGCTTATAAATGTACAGATGTGTAATTTGTTGTTTCTTGCAATTTTAGATGATATCAACAGAAAGAAGGATATTGTGTTCTTGATTGATGGATCTAATGATGGCAGACAAAGCTTTCCCTCTCTACGATCCTTTATTCTAAGGGTGGTGGAAAATCTTGATGTAGGTCAAGATAGGGTACGAATTGGAGTTGTTCAATATAGTGATGCCCCCCGGCCCAGTTTTCTACTAAATGCCTATCCAGATGAGCAAGGAGTCCTAGGAGCTGTCAGGCAGTTAACACCTATCGGAGGATCACCACTGAACACAGGGGCAGCTTTAGACTACGTCACAAGCAATGTCTTCACCAGGGCAGCAGGCAGTCGGTCAACTGAGGGAGTACCCCAGTTCTTAATTCTGCTAACCACTGGACGGTCAAGAGATGATGTCAGGAGACATGCCACAGAACTAAAGACTTCTGGTGTTGTTCCATTTGCCATTGGAATACGCAATGCTGATGCAGAAGAGCTGAGAACTATCTCCTTCATTCCTGACTTTGCAATCTCCGTTCCTGATGTCAGGGAACTAAACACTGTTTACCAGACCTTAACAACAAGATTGTCTGAGCTTCAAGCAAGTGATATAGATATTCTACGGAGGACAGTTATTTCAGTAATTCCCCAAGGTAGGTCAGAAGATTGCAGTCATATATGTATACTAGTCATATGTCTAATACGATAACAACCGAAACGTCAGACAATTATGTTGACAATATTGTTATATTGTCCAATTGCTGTCTGCATCCCGCTGATCAGCAAATTATGGCCTATCCTGTGGACAGGCCATCAGTCATGTAGAAAAAAGAAGGCTTAGGGGAGACCTAATAACTATGTATAAATATATCAGGGGACAGTACAGAGATCTCCCCCATGATCTATTTATACCCAGGACTGTATCAATAACAAGGGGGCATCCTCTACGTCTAGATGAAAGAAGGTTTCTGCACCAGCACAGACGGGGGTTCTTTACTGTAAGAGTAGTGAGACTGTGGAATTCTCTCCCGGAGGAGGTGGTCATGATGAACTCTGTAATAGAGTTCAAAAAGGGTCTGGTAAGAAAACATTACTGGTTATGTATACTAGATTTATAGGGACAGAACATTAATCTAGGGATTTATTCTGACTGCCATATTTGGAGTCGGGAAGGAATTTTTACCTCTAGTATGAGGGTTTTTTTTTTGCCTTCCTCTGGATCAACTCAACTCAATAGGGACTTATTAGGGTTATAGGTTGAAATTGATGAACTCTGGTCTTTTTTCAACCTTATGAACTATGTTACTATGTTGCCTGAAAACCCCTTTAAGCCTCTGGTCCTCTAAGTTTAGTTCGGTACAACCCTGAATGTTCCAGGTGTTACATTAAGAGTAAGGTCCCATGTGGCGTATTTTGCTGCGTATTTGCTGCCGCATATTTTTCCTACCCATTGAAGGAAAATCCGTAGCAGCAAATACACAGCAAAATACGACACATGGGACCCTACCCTAAAGGTTTGAACATGAGTATAATATGCCCATTTGATTTAAGCCTTAGTAAGAACATGATGTTGCTGCACATTAGCATGAACAATGTAATATTAATTTTCTTTATATACTTCAATCTTTTATAGGTGCAAAGAGAGATGTTGTGTTTCTTGTTGATGGCTCAAGAGGTGCAGCGGCTGAGTTCAACAATGTGAAAACACTAATTGAACGGATCGTAGATACAATGGATGTCAGTCCAGACACCACACGTTTTGCCGTTGTCCAGTACAGTGATGATCCCAGGGCAGAATTTTTGTTAAATGTACACTCAACCAAAGAGGAAGTTCAAAGTGCAGTAAGAAGGATGCGACCAAAGGGGGGAACATCAGTAAACACTGGTAATGCACTAGAGTATGTATCTAAAACTATATTTACAAGGCCGTCTGGAAGCCGTATTGAAGAAAAAGTTCCACAGTTTCTTATTGTAGCCTCTTCTGGACCTTCATCTGATGATGTTGAAGATGGAGCAAGAGCCGTTAAAGAATCTTCCGTGTTTCCTTTCCTAATTGGAAAGAACATTGACAGTGAGGAAGCCAGCAAAATTACTTTTGGTCCAAATTATATATATTCCGTTTCTAGTTTCCAAGAACTACCATCATTGGAGCAGAAACTGGTTTCAAGTGTCACTAGCCTGGATCATGATGAAATAACTGAACTAATTTTAAGACAACCGGGGTTGCCTGCAGGTAATACTTAATAAAATGATCCTCAACAAAAAATAACAACAAGACATCAATACATGTATTGTTGTTAGATATAAGCACTGAACTTTGTATGTCATATTCTTAATTATTCTATTGAAAGTATTACATGTGAAATGTTTTTTCTGTTTTCAAGTACCATATTTCTCCTTTTCCTATAGAAGTTGATTCCGATAGACTGGATGTTGTCTTCCTTGTTGATGGTTCAGCAAAGATGGGTTCTGATGGCATTGCCAACATTCGGGATTTGATATTGAAAGTTGTGCAGAGCTTTGAGATTGGAGCTAATAAAGTCAGGGTCGGCTTGGTTCAATTCAGTAACAATCCCGTCACAGAGTTCCTTCTGAGGGCCAATATGAACAAGCCAGCTTTGATTCAAAGCATTCGCCGTCTACGACACAGAGGAGGAGATCCACTGAACATTGGGAAAGCTATCGATTTTGTGGTGAAGAACCATTTTATAACATCAGCTGGGAGCAGAATTGAAGAAGGTGTGCCACAATATCTGGTTCTTCTTACTGGTGGCAAGTCTGAAGATGATGTTGCTTCTGCAGTCAGATTACTCGGAGCTAGCAGGATACGATCTCTAGTGGCAGCCATTGGCAGTGCTGACAGAAATGAAGCAGAACGCATTGTGTCAGACTCACGCTATCTCTTCACTGTCAGGGATATTAAGGAGCTGCCAAACATTGAAAATACTTTGGTCAGGTCTTTTAAAGGTCCTGTTGATCCTACTCCTCCACCAACAATACCAGACCAAACAGGCAGTAAGTATTCTACTTTAATACATGCAGTTGATAATGTAACACTAAGAAAATGACAAGATAAGATACAATTGCTCCTCATCAGGGATCTCCAAGGAATGGGAATCAGAAAAGTTGTTCATACTTTCCTTCTGATATATTTATGTACTGTGTACCTGTTCAGGTCAGGCAATACTGGTATATTTTTTTGGGTTATTTACAGCCCCTATCCTGTGCTGATGAAAGGATAAGGGCCATAATAAATAAAAATAAAAAAATAAATGAAGACGTTTAAAATTGTAGAATCCAACATGCAATATCTAGGTTAGGTGAAAGTCCCATTATACTTCTGACCAACTTAAAGCATCTAAAATGGAATTTTTTCACATAAAACTGTTTTAGTGCTTATTGTTAACACAAAACCATGTAGCTTGTTCCTCATTTGTATTCAACTTTATTTTTACTTAGTCACATATTTCATGTGATATTTCTGACTGACATAAACAAAATGGCCTATAAAGCACCTAGCGGGCTCAGCCCCATAGTAACCGCTGGGGTGCTACCAAGTGTATTTGTCTATACATGCAACAACAAAGAAAAAGGGAATACACAAAAGGGCCCACAACCAAATGTAGAAAATATATATAACAATCTTTATTGTACAAATCCAGAACAAAGGTTAATTAGACAGACATTTAAAACCATTTAAAAAGGCCCCATAGGGTCATTGCACAACGGATGGGGGGGGGGGAGCCTTGGGGGGGAGCCCGTAGGACCCGTCCCAGGGCACCAGCATTATTCTAGTATATAAAACTGATCCCTGAGGAAGTCACCGACGGGTGATGGAACGCGTGGGGCTCAGGAGGGCACCTGTTTGTATGTTCATCATCCATCTGCTGTCCCTGGTTCCTTCGTTCCCTGGTATACTATTGGTCAAATCTGTGCACTGGATAGCTGTCTATGCAGGTTGTATTCATGTGTATTATTGTTCTGGGGAATTGATATGGACCTTGATTTTGATTGTAACATTATTATTATTCTTGGACCCTAGGGATCAGCTTAATATACTAGATTAATACAGATGCTCTGGAAGTGGTCCTATGGTTGTGGAATGACCCTATGGGGTCTTTTAAATGGTTTTAAATGTCTGTCTATTTAACCTGTTTTCTGGATTTGTACAATAAAAATTGTTCTATATTTTTTCTACATTTGGTTGTCATTCCACAACCATAGGATCACTCCCAGAGCACCTGTATTAATCTAGTATTTTAAGCTGATCCCTAGGGTCCAAGAATAATAATAATGTTACAATCAAAATCAAGGTCCATATCAATTCCCCAGAACAATAATACACCTGAATACAACCTGCATAGACAGATATCCAGTGCACAGATTTGACCAGTAGTATACCAGGGAACAAAGGAACCAGGGACAGCAGATGGAGGATGAACATACAAACAGGTGCCCTCCTGAGCCCCACGGGTTCCATCACCCGTCGGTGACTTCCTCAGGGATCAGCTTTATATACTATAATATAGGTGCCCTCGGAGGGGTCCTAAGGGCTCCCCCATGTTGTGAAATGACCCTATGGGGTCTTTTTAAATGGTTTTAAATGTCTGTCTAATTAACCTTTGTTCTGGATTTGTACAATAAAGATTGTTATTTTTTTTTTTTTCTACATTTGGGTGTGCGCCCTTTTGTGTATTCCCTTTTACTTTGTTGTTGCATAAACAAAATGGTAACAGAGGTGTAACATGAAGGTTCCACCAGGTACCATGTACTATATAAAATCCTTGTGTCTACTTATGTCGAACGACTGGGAACGACTGCCACTTTACCCACCATAGTTACAATGGTTCTGAATAGAAAATATGATTTGATAGATTACTCTAATGAATACTTTAATGTTTTCCTTGTACTAGTTTTCTTTAATAACGCACATTATTTTAGCTATATAAAGTTTGGGATTCTTGCCGGTCAACAAAGTCTACAGTACGAGTACAGTAGAGTAACACAACTCATACTAACACAAAAGGCGAACATCTTCTTTCTTTATCTGTAATTGCCCTTTTGATAGATTAAATTCATATGCCTCATAACACAACATCTGTGTATTGTTATAGGTGGCAGGAAAGAAGCGGACATTGTTTTTCTTGTGGACGGCTCCATGAACCTGGGGCGCGACAGCTTTAAGGAAGTTCTTCAGTTTGTGTCAGGCATAGTTGATGCTATTGTGGAAGAAGAAGATGCTATACGTATTGGACTGGCTCAATTCAATTCAGATGTGACCGATGAGTTTTTCCTCAAAGAATACAAAGACAGAGACCAAATCATTGATGCTGTAACAAAATCAGAGTATAAGGGAGGCCGTGTGGCCAATCTGGGCACAGCTATTCGCCACTTGCAGGATAAACACTTTGTAAAACCAGCAGGCAGTAGAATTGACACTGGTGTTCCACAAATTGCTTTCATTGTCACTGGGGCAAAGTCAGTCAGTGATGGTCAAGCTGCAGCACAAGCTTTGGCTAGTAAGGGAGTCAAAGTATTTGCCATTGGAGTGGGAAGCATAGACACAGATGAAGTTTCCAAAATAGCAAGTGATGCCCCAAGTGCTTTCCGTGTACCCATTGTCCAGGAGCTTTCAGAGCTGAATGAACAGATTCTGATAACTCTTGATACTGCTCTACAAAAACGGAGTGTTTGCCCAAATGCGGTTGATGCTGTTAGAGGTAGGTACTCTTCTACAATTTAGGGAGGAGAGAAAGAAAAATACGAGTGTAGTATTTATAGAAAAGGTTAAAAATAGATTAACCTACCACCACACCTAAGGTGTCGTACTGACCTTTTGTAGTTGTGTAATTAAGCGAGCCCAACTATACCGTAGGTTTTGGGGTTTTTGGTGATTAACAGCAGTCTGCTGCTCAACTCCCCTATCAGTAGCATCAGAGGATACGGAATAGGAAATAGTGGGAGGGAAAGGTAAAAATGGGGATTTTTATTTTGAGAGCTACTGTGTTCAGATGGTAGAGAGACTTTGTATGACGCCAAAAAATACACAGGACTTTTTAATTCATTATATTCATTTTTTATACTTTTTATTTAAAAAAAATTCTGTTATATAAAGTGACCATCCTGTTTTTTTTTTATATTTACATCATGGACCGTGTGGTTATTAATAATATATTTTCATAGTTTGGACATTTACGCACAGGGCAACACCACATATGTTTGTTTATGTTTGTTAAAAATGTTATTAAAAAATAGGGCAAAAAGGGATGATTTCAACTTTTATTACAGGAGGGGCTTTGTCACATTTATTACCTTTTTTTTACATTTTTTAAGTCCCCATAGGGCAGTGTTTTCTAAACAGTGTGCCTCCAGTTGTTGCAACAGCTGGAGGCACCCTGGTTGGGAAACACTGGTGTGTGTGTATATATATACTGGTGTGTGTGTATATATAAACACTAGTGTGTGTGTGTGTATATATATATATATATATATATATATATATATATATATATACCCCCCCCCCCCCCCTTACATGCAGGGACGTGATAAGGCACTTACAGGGAGATGACAATCTTCACTCCCCCTCACGACCTCCAAGACGCGGCTGTGTACAGGAGTCAGGAGATAGCAGATGTGCTCAGCACCCAGCGCCTGCTCAGTTAAACTCTGCTGCTCCTTCTAATCTTTATTTTTGTCTGGGCCCCTGACTGTGCAGGCTCATCTCAGGCTGACATTAAAACAGAAAAAAAAGTGCAGGCAGGTAGTGGTGGGCCCCTCTCAGCTCCAGGCCCTCGGGCACTGCCTGACTGTCCAACCTATCAATCCGCCCCTGGATGCAACATACAAAATTAGGTTATATGAGTGACCATAAAAAGATATATGGAAAGGATTGAAGAGTAGAGAAAGTGGGGAGTTCAATTGCTGGTGGGATGGGACAAAGGATATAGGTAGAGAAAAGACTCGTCCTGAATGGAGACCAGAAATCTCAGTGCTAATATGGGCAAGCTGAGGTTATATATATATATATATATATATATATATATATATATATATATATGTGTGTACCAGATAAATGAAGGGGATTATGCAAATGGTGATTATGCCAATTGTACTGGTATAATGTCTCCGCTGTCTAGTTGACACAGCTTCACATCAAGTTTATACCGAATCTCGAGGAAAGACACGCTGGTTTGCTTAATTGATGTAATCTTTACTGAGATATAATGAACACGGTAAAACTGTAAAACAAACATATGAAAGACAAATATAAGCATGGCTATTCAAGTGCCTTACATTATGCATAGCTAATACATAGATAGGGTCTAACATGTGCTCACTTACTACACACTGAAAACACACATTATCTATCTACAAATGCCTAGCATCGCTCTACACAAGATAACTAGCAATTCCTTACTCACAGGCTTTGGTATTTATCAGATTTGCAGTCTGTATTAGCTTCAAGAAGTCCTGTGGCTATTATCACTGTGGTGGCTGGAGCTGGAATGAATGAGACGTGCTGGGGCTAGCCCTAGGCTTTAGAGAGAAGGCCCGCCTCTAGGCTTCAAGAAAATGGAGGGTCTTAAAGGGACAGACCCTACTGAGTGCCAAGCATGTAAAGTACATTGCTAAGGCAGCACAACTGGTATGGATGGTAATTGTGTGATTGTTAATAGATTAGAAGAGTAAGGTAGAATAAAAAAATAATAAAATAATAATTTAAAAAAAACATACTGAGGAACATACTCAAACTTTGAGGAAGCGTCTCAATGGCCACAGGCATAAGTGCAATATAGGCTACCTGAAGCAGATTGTATTACGACACATAACAGAGGAACATAATAAGGACTTTACTTGCCTGCAAATCACTCCAATCGAACATATTGCAGAAGATATAGGCCCATATTTATCAGCCTGTATGAGAGAAAAAATAGAGTGATTTTTCCACAGCAACCAATCACAGCTCAGATTTTACTTTACCAAAGCTCTTTAACTGAGCTGTGATTGGTTGCTGTGGGGAAAATCACTCCACTTCTTTTCTCATACAGTTTGATAAATCTGGGCCATAGACAACAGACAAGCTGCTTTAAAGAGAAGCTTATTGGATTCATAAACTAAAATGCCTAGTCCCTGATATCCTAAACAAATGCATCAAACTGTAATAAAGTATAGAAGGTTGTCCTTCAGCTTGACCCCACCTACCCTGCCCCCTTTCCACAATCCATACCATTCCCCTCCCCCCATTTTTTTGTTTCCAGTCCACTCCTTTGGTCCTCTTCCAGTACCAAAAACCTCCCCCCCCCACCACGAGCAAGCCCTAAGGCCCCCTTCTCCCCCCTTTACCCGCTCCCCTAAACCCCCAACCCCATCCAGCCATCTCACTGTCTGGCCTTTATACATTAGCGTATTATGTTAACCTAGTTGGCAGTAAAGTGGTATCGCCCTTGTCCAGATATACCACTGCCCAACATACATATTGATTGTGAATTATGTTAATTTGTAATGCTGGCTCACATTTTCTAGCCCATCTATTCCATTACCAATGGCTTCCTTTTGTTTATATTTTCCCTTTTTGGCAACCTATCCATTCACGCATTTCAGCCCACTGTAAACATTCAGACCATTCCCACGCTCTCCTTTATGATATTTTTTTAATTACTTTTTTCTATTTTATTATATTTTTTTTTTATTATTATTATAATTTTATAATTTTTTTATTCTACTTACTCTTCTAATCTATTATCAATCACACAATTACCATCCATACCAGTACCATTTGTATAATCCCCTTCATTCATCTGTAAGCATTCCTCTCACCTTTATTTAGCGTGCGCCGAAACGTGTTGTCCCTTCTTGCAAAAGTATCTGAATAAAAAAAGTCCTGTGTATTTGTTGGCGTCATACGAAGTCTCTCTACCATCTGAACACAGTAGCGCTCAAAAGAAAAACCCCAATTTTTACCTTTACCTCCCACTCTTCTACAATTTGCATACCTATTGATTTATTGTTGCACTTAATGTTTATTGTTGCACATGGTTTATAATATTATTGATGTCATCAAGACCCCACTGGGAAAAATGATAACAGGTAAAACTGCAAACTGTACAGTGCCTCATAGCCCCTTCCATTTCCTGTAATTCTCTTCTTTCTGGGGGCCCTTTAATCTCAGGAATAATCTTTTAATTTCAACCTTGTCCAGATATTTATTGAAGGTTGCTGCCAATGTGTTATTTATTATTAGCATAACTGGAGTGTCAGTGCCAGGAATCCAAAGTCTAGAACAACCGATCATTTGGCAATAAACTATATTATTTGTGTACTGTACTGAAGAAAACAATAATAATATTATAATTTCATTCTTCAGCTCTTTAACTGGTTTGACACAATTTGAGGGTAATTCATAAAGTAACCGAAGTGAGAGCCAGAACCCTAATTCAGTATTTGCAGGTTATAGTTACACAGTTTGTTATAAGTGGAATAGTGGAATAACATTATGATTTGCTTTCAGATTGTAACCTGGAAGTGATTATAGGATTTGATGTGGATGTCAGCTCCGGGCAAAATATTTTTAACACTTACAGAGGACTGGAGCCCAAACTGAGGCAAATAATGGAGCGCATTTCCAACATGCAGAAAATAAGCTGCAGTGGCGATAAAACGCCTACTGTGAAAGTTGCCATTTTATCTCAGGGAAGAACAGGTCCAGTTGAGGCATTTGATTTTTCTGCATATCGTCCAGAACTTGCCGAAAAAATCCTTGCAATGGGCACACGTGGGCCATATGTGTTGAATGGTCGAACTCTACAAACATATCTAAACAAATTCAAAACTTCTGGAGATGACAACAGTATTAAGGTAGGGAATCTGACGTGGAATTATACTACATGGACAATGCTATATTAGGTTCCATTAACTGAGATTTCTGTAAATCTTGCTATGTGCTTTGCTTTCATTTCCATTCATTTATTATAGATCTAACATTGTAGAGGTTTGTTTTATATACCAATTTTATTTTATATACAGGTGGTTGTCCACATTACAGATGGTGTTGATGCAAGCATGTCTGAACTTCAGCAAGCTTCTGCATCTCTGCAAAGGGCAGGTAAGTAAATAACCACTATCATAGTACAGTATAATTACTAGTATAGTAATATTTAAAGGGGTATTCGGGGCCCGCCGCTGGGACCCCCCGCAATCTCCCTGCAGCACCCTCATTCTTTGCAGGAGCTGCATCTCCAGTTTCAGAAACCTCCGGGTTTACGGGACTGGGGATGTGACGTCACGCCACACCCCCTCCATTCATGTCTATGGGAGGGGGTATGATGGCCTAAACAGTAAAAGAGTGTCAATCTAGTTGGTCGGCTCACATTTACAGAGCCTTTACATGGTTTGAGTGTCCCTGGATCTTTAGTGAAAATTAAACATTTCCTTATTACCCGTGGACAAATTACTCAATTAGCATTTAATCATTCAACAGCTTATCACTGGCCACATTACACAGGGCAATATCAGCATGTTGGGCCAATAAAACTGTCAGCCTGTTCACCCATTCTAAACCGGATACACTGAGTTACAGTATGGGTGAACAGGAGTCCAACGAGAGGTCACTTGCTGAAATATGACCAGTAGGTCCTGAGATATGTCCCCCAGAATATTCTCTGCTAAATTCAGTGTATCGTGCGCAGGGGGCGGGGCTTCGCTTGCTCAATTTACAGATTTATTGTCTGTGACTCCACACCCACATCAACCTAAAAAATAAATTGCTTGTTTACACTAAGGGGGAGATTTATCAAACTGTGTGGGAGAAAAAATGGAGGGATTTTCCCATAGAAACCAATCACAGCTCAGCTTTCACTTTACCAGAGCTCGTTAGCTGTGACTGGTTCTTGTGGGAAAATCTCTCCATGTTTTCTCTCACACAGTTTGATAAATCTGGGCCTCAGTATTTATATGGGTGATTCAAAAAAGGATGGTGCAAAAGTAAAGTCCTGTAGTTAAAGTAACACCAGTAATGAATGGCCTGTAAATGAAAACCAAAGCAATACTGGCTACTTTTCTCAAAGCGACCAATCATAGCACGGTGTTTGTTTTTAAGAGCCAAATTCAAAATGTGCTTACATAGTATGATGAATCATGCAACATTGTCTGCATTGTAAGCCGTACAGATTACATCTTCTTCAGGAGGAGGAATTAGACGACAAACGTAAATGCTGTGTTGGCACTGAATTGCAGAGCCATTTGGAGGAGATTCACTAACATTCTGATGTTTAGCGATGAGTACTTAAAATTTGGGAAATCAGAAAAACCATAGGACTAACTCAAAGTAAACATTCTGCGCAATGAGCAGGTACTAAGTCTACAGTCCCTTCTCTTTTGCTGATGATAATGTCACTGGCTACTCCTACCTAGACATGATTAAAAACAATATCTTGGACAGAGAAAGATCTGCCAATCATAGTCTATCAGCAGAATGACATTTCTATTTGGAAACAAACCACCAATGTTGCACTGGCTCCCATGATAGACAGATCTAACACCATGCGACTTCTTACTGTGAGGCTACTGTTACGCCGAGCGCTCCGGGTTCCCGCTCCTCCCCGGAGCGCTCGCTTCACCTCCTCCGCTGCAGCGCCCCGGTCACGTCCTCTGACCCGGGGCGCTGCGATCCTGCTGCTAGCCGGGATGCGATTCGCGATGCGGGTAGCGCCCGCTCGCGATGCGCACCCCGGCTCTCCTACCTGACTCGCTCCCCGTCTGTTCTGTCCCGGCGCGCGCGGCCCCGCTCCCTAGGGCGCGCGCGCGCCGGGTCTCTGCGATTTAAAGGGCCACTGCGCCGCTGATTGGCGCAGTGGTTCCAATTAGAGTTATCACCTGTGCACTCCCTATATTACCTCACTTCCCTTGCACTCCCTTGCCGGATCTTGTTGCCTTAGTGCCAGTGAAAGCGTTCCTTGTGTGTCCCTTGCCAGTGTTTCCAGACCTTCTGCCGTTGCCCCTGACTACGATCCTTGCTGCCTGCCCCGACCTTCTGCTACGTCCGACCTTGCTTCTGCCTACTCCCTTGTACCGCGCCTATCTTCAGCAGCCAGAGAGGTGAGCCGTTGCTAGTGGATACGACCTGGTCACTACCGCCGCAGCAAGACCATCCCGCTTTGCGGCGGGCTCTGGTGAAAACCAGTAGTGGCTTAGAACCGGTCCACTAGCACGGTCCACGCCAATCCCTCTCTGGCACAGAGGGTCCACTACCTGCCAGCCGGCATCGTGACAGTAGATCCGGCCATGGATCCCGCTGAAGTTCCTCTGCCAGTTGTCGCTGACCTCACCACGGTGGTCGCCCAGCAGTCACAACAGATTGCGCAACAAGGCCAACAGCTGTCTCAACTGACCGTTATGCTACAACAGTTGCTACCACAGCTTCAGCAGTCATCTCCTCCGCCAGCTCCTGCACCTCCTCCGCAGCGAGTGGCCGCTCCTGGGATACGCTTATCCTTGCCGGATAAGTTTGATGGGGACTCTAAGTTTTGCCGTGGCTTCCTTTCCCAATGTTCCCTGCATCTGGAGATGATGTCGGACCTGTTTCCCACTGAAAGGTCTAAGGTGGCTTTCGTAGTCAGTCTTCTGTCCGGAAAAGCCCTGTCATGGGCCACACCGCTCTGGGACCGCAATGACCCCGTCACTGCCTCAGTACACTCCTTCTTCTCGGAAATCCGAAGTGTCTTTGAGGAACCTGCCCGAGCCTCTTCTGCTGAGACTGCCCTGTTGAACCTGGTCCAGGGTAATTCTTCCGTTGGCGAGTATGCCGTACAATTCCGTACACTTGCTTCTGAATTGTCCTGGAATAATGAGGCCCTCTGCGCGACCTTCAAAAAAGGCCTATCCAGCAACATTAAAGATGTTCTGGCCGCACGAGAAATTCCTGCTAATCTACATGAACTTATTCACCTAGCCACTCGCATTGACATGCGTTTTTCTGAAAGGCGTCTGGAACTCCGCCAAGATATGGACTCTGTTCGCACGAGGCGTTTCGTCTCCTCGGCTCCTCTCTCCTCTGGTCCCCTGCAATCTGTTCCTGTGCCTCCCGCCGTGGAGGCTATGCAGGTCGACCGGTCTCGCCTGACACCTCAAGAGAGGACACGACGCCGTATGGAGAACCTCTGCCTGTACTGTGCTAGTACCGAACACTTCCTGAGGGATTGTCCTATCCGTCCTCCCCGCCTGGAAAGACGTACGCTGACTCCGCACAAAGGTGAGACAGTCCTTGATGTCTACTCTGCTTCTCCACGTCTTACTGTGCCTGTGCGGATGTCTGCTTCTGCCTTCTCCTTCGCTACAGTGGCCTTCTTGGACTCTGGTTCTGCAGGAAATTTTATTTTGGCCTCTCTCGTCAACAGGTTCAACATCCCAGTGACCAGTCTCGCCAGACCCCTCTACATCAATTGTGTAAATAATGAAAGATTGGACTGTACCATACGTTTCCGCACGGAGCCCCTTCTTATGAGCATCGGATCTCATCATGAGAGGATTGAACTTTTGGTCCTCCCCAATTGCACCTCGGAGATTCTCCTTGGACTTCCCTGGCTTCAACTTCATTCCCCAACCCTGGATTGGTCCACTGGGGAGATCAAGAGTTGGGGGTCCTCTTGTTCCAAGAACTGTCTAAAACCGGTTCCCAGTAACCCTTGCCGTAACTCTGTGGTTCCTCCAGTAACCGGTCTCCCCAAGGCCTATATGGACTTCGCGGATGTTTTCTGCAAAAAACAAGCTGAGACTCTACCTCCTCACAGGCCTTATGATTGCCCTATCGACCTCCTCCCGGGTACTACTCCACCCCGGGGCAGAATTTATCCTCTCTCTGCCCCAGAGACTCTTGCCATGTCCGAATACGTCCAGGAGAATCTAAAAAGGGGCTTTATCCGTAAATCCTCCTCTCCTGCCGGAGCCGGATTTTTCTTTGTCTCCAAAAAAGATGGCTCCCTACGTCCCTGCATTGACTACCGCGGTCTTAATAAAATCACGGTTAAGAACCGCTACCCCTTACCCCTCATCTCTGAACTCTTTGATCGCCTCCAAGGTGCCCACATCTTCACTAAATTGGACTTAAGAGGCGCCTATAACCTCATCCGCATCAGAGAGGGGGACGAGTGGAAAACGGCATTTAACACCAGAGATGGACACTTTGAGTATCTGGTCATGCCCTTTGGACTGTGCAATGCCCCTGCCGTCTTCCAAGACTTTGTCAATGAAATTTTTCGTGATCTATTATACTCCTGTGTTGTGGTATATCTGGACGATATCCTAATTTTTTCTGCCAATCTAGAGGAACACCGCCGGCATGTCCGTATGGTTCTTCAGAGACTTCGTGACAACCAACTCTATGCCAAAATTGAGAAATGTCTGTTTGAATGCCAATCTCTTCCTTTTCTAGGATATTTGGTCTCTGGCCAGGGACTACAGATGGATCCAGACAAACTCTCTGCCGTCTTAAATTGGCCACGCCCCTCCGGACTCCGTGCTATCCAACGCTTTTTGGGGTTCGCCAATTATTACAGGCAATTTATTCCACATTTTTCTACCATTGTGGCTCCTATCGTGGCTTTAACCAAGAAAAATGCTGATCCCAAGTCCTGGCCTCCTCAAGCAGAAGACTCCTTTAAACAACTCAAGTCTGCCTTTTCTTCGGCTCCCGTGCTCTCCAGACCTGACCCTTCCAAACCCTTCCTATTGGAGGTTGATGCCTCCTCAGTAGGAGCTGGAGCTGTTCTTCTACAAAAAAATCCTTCCGGGCATGCTGTCACTTGTGGTTTTTTCTCTAGGACCTTCTCTCCAGCGGAGAGGAACTACTCCATCGGGGATCGAGAACTTCTAGCCATTAAATTAGCACTTGAGGAATGGAGGCATCTGCTGGAGGGATCAAGATTTCCTGTTATTATCTACACCGACCACAAGAACCTCTCCTACCTCCAGTCGGCCCAACGGCTGAATCCTCGCCAGGCCCGGTGGTCTCTGTTCTTTGCCCGATTTAATTTTGAGATTCACTTTCGTCCTGCCGATAAGAACATTAGAGCCGATGCTCTCTCTCGTTCCTCGGATGCCTCAGAAGTTGATCTCCCTCCGCAACACATCATTCCACCTGACTGCCTGATCTCCACTTCTCCTGCCTCCATCAGACAGACTCCTCCAGGAAAGACCTTTGTTTCTCCACGCCAACGCCTCGGAATCCTCAAATGGGGTCACTCCTCCCATCTCGCAGGTCATGCGGGCATCAAGAAATCTGTGCAACTCATCTCCCGCTTCTATTGGTGGCCAACTCTGGAGACGGATGTTGGGGACTTTGTGCGAGCCTGCACTATCTGTGCCCGGGATAAGACTCCTCGCCAGAAGCCCGCTGGTTTTCTTCATCCTCTGCCTGTCCCCGAACAGCCTTGGTCTCTGATTGGTATGGATTTTATTACTGATTTACCCCCTTCCCGTGGCAACACCGTTATTTGGGTGGTCGTTGATCGATTCTCCAAAATGGCACATTTCATTCCTCTTCCTGGTCTTCCTTCTGCGCCTCAGTTGGCTAAACAATTTTTTGTACACATTTTTCGTCTTCACGGGTTGCCTACGCAGATTGTCTCGGATAGAGGGGTCCAATTCGTGTCTAAATTCTGGAGAGCTCTCTGTAAACAACTCAAGATTAAATTAAATTTTTCCTCTGCATATCATCCCCAGTCCAATGGACAAGTAGAAAGAATTAACCAGATCCTGGGTGATTATTTGCGACATTTTGTTTCCTCCCGCCAGGATGACTGGGCAGATCTCCTTCCATGGGCCGAATTCTCGTATAACTTCAGGGTCTCTGAATCTTCCTCCAAATCCCCATTTTTCGTGGTGTACGGCCGCCACCCTCTTCCCCCCCTCCCTACCCCCTTGCCCTCTGGTCTGCCCGCTGTGGATGAAATTTCTCGTGACCTTTCCATTATATGGAGAGAGACCCAAAATTCTCTCTTACAGGCTTCTTCACGCATGAAGAGGTTCGCGGATAAGAAAAGAAGAGCTCCCCCCGTTTTTTCCCCTGGAGACAAGGTATGGCTCTCCGCTAAATATGTCCGCTTCCGTGTCCCTAGCTACAAGTTGGGACCACGCTATCTTGGTCCTTTCAAAATTCTGTGTCAAATTAATCCTGTCTCTTATAAACTTCTTCTTCCTCCTTCTCTTCGTATCCCTAATGCCTTTCACGTCTCTCTTCTCAAACCACTCATCCTCAACCGTTTTTCTCCCAAATCTGTTCCTCCCACTCCTGTTTCCGGCTCCTCGGACGTCTTCTCGGTCAAGGAGATTTTGGCTGCCAAAAAGGTCAGAGGAAAAAATTTTTTTTTAGTAGACTGGGAGGGTTGTGGTCCTGAAGAGAGATCCTGGGAACCTGAGGACAACATCCTTGACAAAAGTCTGCTCCTCAGGTTCTCAGGCTCCAAGAAGAGGGGGAGACCCAAGGGGGGGGGTACTGTTACGCCGAGCGCTCCGGGTTCCCGCTCCTCCCCGGAGCGCTCGCTTCACCTCCTCCGCTGCAGCGCCCCGGTCACGTCCTCTGACCCGGGGCGCTGCGATCCTGCTGCTAGCCGGGATGCGATTCGCGATGCGGGTAGCGCCCGCTCGCGATGCGCACCCCGGCTCTCCTACCTGACTCGCTCCCCGTCTGTTCTGTCCCGGCGCGCGCGGCCCCGCTCCCTAGGGCGCGCGCGCGCCGGGTCTCTGCGATTTAAAGGGCCACTGCGCCGCTGATTGGCGCAGTGGTTCCAATTAGAGTTATCACCTGTGCACTCCCTATATTACCTCACTTCCCTTGCACTCCCTTGCCGGATCTTGTTGCCTTAGTGCCAGTGAAAGCGTTCCTTGTGTGTCCCTTGCCAGTGTTTCCAGACCTTCTGCCGTTGCCCCTGACTACGATCCTTGCTGCCTGCCCCGACCTTCTGCTACGTCCGACCTTGCTTCTGCCTACTCCCTTGTACCGCGCCTATCTTCAGCAGCCAGAGAGGTGAGCCGTTGCTAGTGGATACGACCTGGTCACTACCGCCGCAGCAAGACCATCCCGCTTTGCGGCGGGCTCTGGTGAAAACCAGTAGTGGCTTAGAACCGGTCCACTAGCACGGTCCACGCCAATCCCTCTCTGGCACAGAGGGTCCACTACCTGCCAGCCGGCATCGTGACAGCTACCTTAAGCAATCAGCGTATCAACAACCCCCACTACCCCCCAATCCCCCACCCCAACAAAGGAATTGAACAACCTGAGACAAAATCACTGAAAAAGTGAAGTCCAAATCGGAGGATATGTTGGTACGCGTCTAGACAGAACTGGACAAACGTCTAGATATATGCTATGTCACCAATGGAAATCACTTCAAACATATGTTGGTTATAGATAAAGCTTGGATACATAGTCTGTCTTTTCATGATAACAAATTTTTATGTTCTCTCGCTTGTGAATACTGAGGCTCTAATTTGGCACCATCCTTTTTAAATCACTGTGTAGTACAACATAACTAAGAAAAACTGCAGCAAAGTTACAATAATGGGCTATAATACTTCTTACAATATAAGGAAAGCCAATTGCAGAATGAACTGATCTTGACTTTAAACCATCTATCTTTATAGGCGTGAAGGCTTTGCTTTTTGTGGGAATGGAAGGTGCCCCCAAATTTGAACAAATAATGCAACTAGAATTTGGTAGAGGATTCACATACATTAACCCACTGAGACTAAACCGAGTGGATCTGGATTATGAGATTATTGAAGAACTGGTAAGTCCAGATGTTGTCCTGCTATAGACAGTACAATGGTACTGTCAGTATAATAAATATATTGTATATACCTGTATAGCACTGGCCAGCAATAACTCAATTTCATATTTAAACCATAGGATAATGTTGCAGAGAAAGGTTGCTGTGGAGTCCCTTGCAAGTGTTCTGGAGAGAGAGGTGATGTTGGACCCCCAGGTGTCATTGGACCAAAGGTAACAAGGCATGGTTAATTTTACATAAGTGATCATAGTAGGTACACACATATATATATATATATATATATATATGTGTGTGTATATGTGTATATATATATATATATATATATATATATATATATACGCACACACAAAACAATTTGTGCACATATTCTTAAAACTTTCTTATTTTAAACCTTCAGTCCCATATAATTCTCTGTATTAAATATAGTGAAATGTAACTACATCTAATAGTGTAGGTTTTGCTTGGTATTAGAACAACAAGTATAATCCACTCATATTACGTGTACAGGGCACTATAAATATTTATGCAATGAGCCCTAGATACCAGAGACAGGGTTTTATGTTGAACAATGTAACCCACTGTAATTTATTGGGGGGTCTTAAAAGTCTCCTCTGAAAGCAGATGTTGAGGGAAAGAAGGATCAAGTATGTTAACTTTCAACATACTTTGTTCTGGCCGAGGTATTTGGCAGCTCTTATTTCCATTGACCTGCATGTATGACCAGCTGTAAACTGTAAGCTGAATATCCATCAAAGGTGTATGGTGATAAATAGGGGATATGTAGCTGATCGCAGGGGGTCTGACCAGTGGGGCCCCCTGCGATCACCAGTATGCAGCCGGCACAAGCTCCTTTCATTCCTATGGGAGAACCAAAAATACCCAAATACAGCTCTTGGGCATCATCGGTGGTCCCATTGAAATGAATGGAGGGAGTGCGTGGATGACACGCACTCCTCACTGAAAGCGTCAGGGTTCTGTCCCTGTGATCGCTAGGGGCCCTAATGCTTGGACCGATCAGCTATTTATCCCCTATCATGTGGATAGGGTATAACTTCATTTTGGCTGGAAATCTCCTTTAAGACAACTAATAACAGTGAAATGGGTGGGCTAGAGAAACAAATGCGTCATTTTATGCTATGTTTTTAGTGAATACATTTGTGATACAATGCATGGTTAAGTTGCTATGTAAACAAGTAGTTCAAAATTTTTTATTTGTAGGGTGCAGCAGGCCTCAAGGGCCATCAAGGCTACCCAGGAGAGGAAGGCGGACCTGTAAGTAGTGGATATATATCAGAAATTAAGTATAAAAATAACAATATATTCAATCAAATATAAATATATTGTTTGTTACTTCTTAGGGAGAGCGCGGTCCTCCTGGTACAAATGGAACACAAGGTTTTCGAGGATGCCCAGGTCAACGAGGGTTTAAGGTAGGGTGATCCTTTCTTCTTTCAGCTGCATATTTACTATACAAACCCATATAAATTCTGAACTTAACACAGATATACATTTTGTCCCTGTTTTAGGGTTCTCGTGGATTCTCTGGAGATAAGGTAAAAGAAACTCTACTATAATATCTTCATAATAATTCCAATCTGTGTAGGTTACACAGTACATGGCCAGAAGCATACAACATTCATTTCATAATAACATATAGTATAGTAGCTGGTAAATGTGATTTTGTTATGTAACCTTTGCTAGGTTTATTATGGTAAACTATAAGTTGTTATTATTTATAAATACTTGTTTTCTAGGCACAGTTTAGAGTGCAGTAGCATCTTATAGTTTTTCTTTAGCTCATCATATTTGTACAAATACAGATGAAATTTCAAGTAACATTTACTGTATTATTTTTTCTTAGGGTGAAATAGGAGAAATCGGCCTGGATGGTATTGATGGAGAAGATGTAAGTAGTATATATAGGTACATGACATGTTACACAAAGTAAAGCACGTCGATCTGGTAAAGCAGGTAGAATACAAATATACGCAAATTCCTTTTTTTGAGTGTACTGGAGCGCATTGTCCTCTTCTCAAATACGCACTAAGTATGTCAGGCAGAGAAGTGCAAGGACATGCATAGAGGAGTGGCAGAGGCCTAAATTCATCAGGCAGAGGTTGCAGCAGATTAGGGGCAAGTGGAAGCAGGAGTTGCAGTGAGAGGCCTGAGCTCCCGGTATCAGCTAGTGGTCGTGTCTCAACGAGCAACCCATCTGCCGTCATCGATAGGTTAACACGGTCATCCACTTTATCTGACACACCCATTCAACAGTCGGTGGGTTCCTCAGACACAACCCTCAGTTGGCATGGCCCGGTAGCAGTCCCTGTCCTCCCATTGCCATTGTCCAATGCTGTTCCCTCCCCCACAGAAGTATCTTATGCTGTGGGTTCAGCTCCACTATTTAGTGAGGACGATCTAGAGGACAGTCAGCAGCTACTGTCCAGCCAAGAAGTGGAGGAGACATCCGCCGCTTCCTCCGATAGGTGGGCAAGTAGTGATGAGGAGATTGGCGTGGGAGGTGGTGTTGCGAGCATTCAGGCTCCTGAAGCAGACACTGTTGAGGAACCTGAGGAGGACATCAGTGACGTGCAGAAACAACTTGATGATGATGAAGCCGATCGCACTTGGGAGCCAGGTGCAGAAGGGGCTTCATCATCAGGAGAAGAGGGTTGCAGGTTGCCCATGAGGCAGTAGCTGAGCCAGCTAGGTAGTAGCATGGTTGGCAGTCAGAATGGTGGCACAAGTGGAAAGTCTTGAGCCAAATGTGCCCGGGTAGACCCCCTGCTTCGCGGCAGCCTACCTTCCCAGGAGGTAGTGAAACAGGGGTTCCTGGAGTCAGAAGCAGTAGCAGTCAATCACTGCAGACTGTTGTTGGGAAAATCAGCTACTCTGCAGTTTTTCATCAAGCATGCGGAGGAGGTTAACATGGCCACATGCAAGATGTGTCGGCAGAAGGTGAAGCGTGGCCAGGGTCTCAATGTTGACACCACAGCCCTGCATCAACATATTCAGCGTCACCATAAGGGGGACTGGGAGAACCGTGGCTCCGATGTGGTGGTCCAGCCTGCTGCATCAACCAGTGGCATGCTGCTCCCTGTTTCAGCAAGCCAAGGCTCCACCACCTCAGCTGAAGGGAGCTGTGTGTTAAACCCATCTTCTGTCGCTCCAGATTCTCATGCTCCTCGATACTTCGAGTCAGTAATTCCACCAGCAATCAATCGGCGGACCCATGTCCAAGAGACAACAGTATGTGCCCACTCATCCAACGGCGCAGAAGCTGAATGTGCTCCTGTCTAACTTGCTGGTGCTGCAGTCCATCTCTTTTCGAGTGGTGGACTCTGCACCTTTAAGAGAACTGATGGCTTGAGCCGAGGTAGAGAGTCCCAAGTTGTCATTTCTTTGCAAAGAAGGCAGTACCAGCCCTGCTTGTGGAACAGAAGGTGGGCCAGTCCTTGAGCCTGTCGGTGTGTACCAAAGTGCAAAGCAGTGCCGACGTGTGGAGCTGTAACTACGGTCAGGGACAATACATGTCCTTTACAACCCACTGGGTGAATGTAGTTTCTGCTCAGCCACAACAGCAACTTGGACAGGTCACGCAGCTTCTGCCTCCATGCTCTTAGACTGTGATAGTGTGCGACTCTGCCTCCTCTTCCTCCACCGTGTCCTCAGCCTCCACTGCACGGACAAGCCTCAGTGCCGCTCCAGCATACCATGTGTCCAGGGCACGGCAATGTCACACTGTTCTACACATGGTTTACCTTGGCGAACTGAGTCACACAGGAGAGGAGGAAGTCTGAGACATATGCGCTGCATGGCACACAAGTTCAATCTAGTTGTCAAGCGGTTCCTGAAGTGTTCCCCCCATTTGCAAGACATCCTAACAGTGGGAAGGAAACTTTGCATGCACTTCAGCCACTTGTACACCGCAAAGCACACCCTCCTTTAGCTGCAGCGTCAGAACGGCATCCCCCAACATAGTCTGATTTGCGACGTTTCCACACGTTGGAATTCCACCCTCCATATGTTGGACCGACTATACGAACAGAGGAAAGCCATCACCAATTTCTTGATTATCCTGTGTAACTTCAATGTGAACCAGTGGCAGCTCATACGTGACACCTGTCGTTTGCTCAGGCCCTTTGAGAAAGCCACATTATTAGTCAGCCACCAGGATTACGGGATGAACCACATAATTCTACTGCTTCATCAACTACAACACGTGTTGGAAACGATCACTGGTCAGGGCACTGGAGACATGGCGCCTACATTTCACGGCCACATGAGCCCTGTGGGGGCTGACATGGAGGAGGAGAAGGAGGGGGACGGGCAGAGTGGAGCACAGTTTAGGTTTTGCGAGATGGGCATTTGACAGGAGAGGAGGAGCAGGAGCATCTGGAGGAGCTAGAGGGTTATGAGAAAGGCAAGACAGAGGACCCAGACACACCATGGCAGTATGCAGTGGAGATGGAGGCAGGGAGTCCCTTAGAGTCACTTGCACAAATGGCACGATGCATGCTCACTTGAATGCGTAGTGACCGCCGAATTGTCACAATTCGGCAGCGGGATGACTTCTGGCTCTCCACCTTATTGGACCCTCATTACCGACACAAAATTGGGGCCTTTTTTCACCCACAGAGAGGGAGGACAAACTGACCAACTACAGAGAAATCCTACGTAGTCGGTTGGCCGATGCCTATCTGCGCCATCGTCCATCCTCTCGCAGGTCTGTAGATTGACCATGGTGCCACACCAACACTTCTCAAATATGCATAGCGCAAAACTTATTTCAGGCGCTGCTCCCCAGTTACAGATATTCCTCCGCATCAGACCACAAGTAAGTATTGAAGATATGCATTACGTAAAACTTAACTTTTAATAATATGCTTATGATAAAATATATGGACCCAATCAAATCATTTTTAAACCAAACAAAAGAAAAGGTGTGCAATAAATTCCACGTACCACCTACACCACCAAGTATTGATGTGATGCAAAGACCTCTAAAAGGTAGAAGGGAACAACGTATGGTCCATTGTAACCAGTGGGGGTAAAAACTTTAGCTGTAATACTCTCGCATTATTAATTACCTTCTTAGCAAGTATTACTCTCCCTAAAAAGGGCAGCCCCACACAGGAACCTCTCCCCATTTCCCCCTACAAGCACTGCCATTTTACAGGGTTTTTAGGTGCAAATAGAGAGTTTCCTGTGTGGACCCTTTTTAGGAACAGTAACAATTGCCAAGAAGGGAATTAATAGGGCGAGAGTAGGGCCCTACAGGGGAAGTTTTTACCCCCACCTGCTACAATGGTCAATGCGTTGTTCCCTTCCACCTTGTCTTAAAATGTGCGGCCCCACACAGAAACCAATCTCTATTTTACTTTTTACCAAAGTAAAAAAAAAAAATTTGCTTATGTAAAAGAAATTAATCAACAGGCTGAAACCAGTTGATAAATAAGTTGCACATAAGCAAAAACATTTTAAGAAAAAAAAAACAAAAAAAAGGAAGACATAAGCAAACATTGATAAATTTCCCCCTATATGGTCTCCTCATGCTGCTGCCAACTCCAGGCGGTGTTATTCAGCCACTATATGGTCTCCCTTACAGCGGCGGTCGGAAGCGACCGAGAGCAGAAAGGAGTTTTGACAGAGGGAGGGGGCTCCCTCTGTCTCTCTTCTGTAGCACCCCGCAATGATCGCAGGGTGCTGCTAGTTACCTTGGCATCCAGGGGTCTTTACAAGGACCCCCAGGTCTGCCCCAATTATTGTTTGGGACGTCCTGATATGCTGCCTACCAGTGTAAAACTGGCAGGCAGCATATAACTGCAAAGCTTTAGAATACTAATTATTCCAAAGCATAAAAAAAAAAAGTGTAAAAAAAATTATATAAAATAAATAAAAGTGTAAGAAATGCAGTATTAATGGGGACTATCAACCCCCCCCCCCTCCCCCTCTCCAACAAAATAAACCAGTTTTTCAAAATGTATTTATTTATTTTTAATGCCCAGTGATGGATATGTTGGCCATGAATGGGTGCTTATTTCCACAACATGAAGGATATATCCATCAGGAACATTAACTGACACAGACAGCCGCGCGTCACTGCTAGATGACCATGGGCAGATATGGCCTAAGTAGGGGTACTGCCTAGCCCGGGACAAACAGTGGGATAAAATATTGGGTGCATTTCCTCCATTTCAAAAGCGACTTATCAAAATAGCTAATTGCTATTTTTTTCCACTGACTTTGAAATAATTCTAGATGAAGTGCGTCCTATAATTTGTATAATGATATCCTGAAAGCCAAATGGTGCTCCTCTCCTTTTGGGTCCCACCATGTGGCCATGCAACCAAATATGGCACTCAAATATGGGGCACATTTTCTACTTTTCAGATGCAATGTACAAATAATATGTCCCACAAATAATGCATTTGTGGAAAAAAAAGAACATTTTAATTTTGTTCACTGACTTTGTAACCAATCCAGCCACACAAAAAGGAGTCAAAGTAGTCACTTTTGGTCTAGGTGAATACTTTAGGGGGTGTAGTTTGCAAAATGGGGTCACTTGTGGGGGTTCTGTATGGTTCTGACAGCTAAAACCCTTTGCCCTGAAAGCCAAATGGCGCTCCTCTCCTTCTGGGTCCTACCACACGGCCAAGGAACCAAATATGGCCTAAGCGGAGGCATTTCCAAACATGGTCCGAGCAGCGTAATAAAATATAGGGTGAATTTCTTGCAATATCAGAAGCGATGTACAAAAAATATGTCCCACAAATGATGCATTTGTGAAAAAAAGCTAATTTCGAATTTTGAAAACTGACTTTGTAATAATTCCTTACAAAAAAATATGGTGTTTAAATACACACTACACACTGTACCCCCTAGCGAATACCTTGAGGGGTCTAGTTTTTAAAATGGGGTCATTTGGGGGAGGGGGTTCATTTGTTCTATCACCTTCAAATTTCTGCAAACCTTGCATAGCACAAAAAAAAAAAGATGTACTTTTGGAATTTTCTAAATTTTGAAAATTTCAAGTTAAATTGTTAGGCTTCTACTTCATTTAAAATGTTAATTAAAAACAAAAGAAATGCTTTCAAAATAAAGTAGACATCTGAAAGTTTAAGTTTCATAAATGATTAGTGTTAGTTAGTGTTAAAATAGCAAAAAATCTAAATTTTTTTTTATTTCATGATTTTTTGCATTGTAAAAAAAAACTACAAATGATATCGGCTTACTTTTACTATGTACATGAAGGAAAATCTGTGACAAAAAAACTAAGTCAGAATTATCGTGGTTGGCAAAACGTTACCAGAGTTATTCTCTAATAAAGTCAGACATCCCCAATTTAAAAAAAACAGGCCTGGTTTTTCAGGGGACGTACAGGTTTACTTGTATTGGTCCTTAAGGTGTTAAAGTAAAGCAAAAGTCTCAATAGTCTTTATTAAAAAATTACTATCATTTACTGGCTACTCAGAAAGATATGAAAAGTTTGTTAGATGGACTTTATACTGTTGGAGATAGCAGCAGGTAGGGGGAAGAGGAAGTTGCACACCAGTTAAAAAAGTAGACTTGGTTGGCAACTCCCACAGGCTGTAGCTAGAGAGGAGAGCACAGAAATGGTAGTTTGCAGTGAAGAATTATTTAGGCTGCGAACAAGCATCAAGAGAAAACACAGTTTACACAGCACATTGTAGAGGTTTTAAAGGCAAAAGCAAGCAAACTATTTAATAAGACTTGATTAAATGTTTTTTTGCACCATAATGATTATAAATAATGAAAAAAATATTTTCAAATGTGTTTCTATCTTTCCATTTCTTGTTGTTATTCGAATTAGTAAAAAGAACGAAACAAATCAGAGTCAGATAAAGTGTTTATTATTACCTTTTAGGGTAAAAGAGGTACCCCTGGATCTTCTGGAGAGAGAGGCAGCTTTGGACCACGGGTTTGTTATTTTGTCTTCCTCTTTGTAAAACAGTATTGTTGGTAAATCATGGCCACATTGTCTATCATGTCTTTCTTTCTAGTTTAAACCTATTTTCACTCTAGCATTAGTTCTGTCTATCAGGCTTTTGATAGGAAAACAAGGGTGGTCTGTAATGCTATTCTTGCATAACCCTAAAGGAGACCCATCAAGATTCCCCCTTATCTCTTAAAAAATAAATCCAGCTGTATTGGCCACATTCTAAACATAATCCATGATCATAGTCTAAACAAAAATCTATGTAACATTACAGTAAGTGCTCTAACCTTTGCACATACCACTTCTTGTACAGTCAATCAATGTTGACTTTCCTTCATCTTGTATCACAAAAGTAGAACCATGTTAGGATAGTGGGCTTGTTATGCAAATCTTTTATTTCCACCATATGCAAGTTGTGCTCTACTTTCTTATGTTTCTGTGCAACTGACATTATTATTATAAAATAGGGAGAAAAAGGTCTAAAAGGTCAGAGAGGAGAAAGAGGAGACCAAGGACTTAGAGGTGATCCGGTAAGCCGCTGTTTAGTATAAGATTTTATGACACAATGCACTAATTCAATTTGTTGCAAAATATAAGAGATAACACAATGGAAAGATTCTCATAGAGTATCTGTCAAAACTCCTTTCTGTGTTTTTGCAAAAATGATGTTAGAATGACAACTTATACTATTAATAATCTCCAGTGTGAGAAGGTTATTGTCTTCATATACTATTATTTTCCAAAAATATTAACGGTGAATCCTAATCAAAATGGCTGACCAGAAATAATTGTTTGGAGTTTTACCTTTTTAAAATACAGTATTTGTTGGTAAAGTGGTCACTCATTTGCATGTCTATAAAATTAGTCAAGGCCTACTGTAGCACTATACATTTCCAGTTACATACATACCACCTTCTATAAGACACCATGCCTATGCCTCCCTAGCATGTAGCTGCTGGGACTTCCTCTACCTCCATTCATGCTTTGCAACTTGCAAAAGGCCTAAAGTAGACCTCATTAGGGGCCTAATTACATGGTGAATATTAACATTTTAGCAAGTTTAAAAAAAATGTTTTTGTCTGCACATCTCCCTGTGTAATGAAAGATGTGTGGCCAACAAATAATTTAAATAAAGGGAAGACATGAACAATCCAGAGCAAGCGCTGATTTAATTGATTGGTGTTTATGTCGGGCAGAAACAGTCTGCTCATATAATACCACCCTTACATCAATTCACTCATCACATTATATTGCAATATACCATATTTTTCGCCCTATAGGACGCACCTGCGTATAAGACGCACTCAATTTATAGGGTCAAAATCTAAAAAAAAATAAAGATTCTGAACCCAATTGTGGTCTTCAACCTGCGGAGCTCCAGATGTTCCAAAACTACAGCTCCCAGCATGCCCGGACAGCCGTTGGCTGTCCGGGCATGCTGGGAGTTGTAGTTTTGCAACATCTGGAGGTCCGCAGATTGAAGACCACTGGATAGGAGGTAATACTCACGTGTCCCCGCCGCTCCGGACCCGTCACTGCTGCCCTGGATGTCGCTCCATCGCTGTCGCCGTGTCCCCGTCGCTCCGGAACGTCTCTGCTGCCGGCCGAGTATCCTCGTTCTCCGTCGCCGCCATCACGTCGTTACGCACGCCGACGCATGTGCGCGATGACGTGATGACGAGGAAGGAGAGCGCCGGCCATACAGGGGATCCCTGAACGGAGAAGACACCGAGGAGGCAGGTAAGGTCCCTCCTGGTGTCCTGTAAGCACTAACCCGGCTATTCAGTCGGGCTGTTCGGGACCGCCGCGGTGAAATTACGGCAGTCCCGAACAGCCCGACTGAACAGCCGGGTTAGTGTCACTTTCCCTTCAGACGCAGCGGTCAGCTTTGATCACCGTGTCTGAAGGGTTAATACAGGGCATCACCGCGATCGGTGATGTCCTGTATTAGCCGCGGGTCCCGGCCGTTGATGGCCGCAGGGACCGCCGCGATAGGGGTTTGTTCACCGTATAAGACGCACCGACTTTTCCCCCCCAGTTTTGGGGAAGAAAAAGTGCGTCTTATACGGCGAAAAATACGGTAAGATTAATTATAACCGAAACAACAATGACAGATTACTTACAAACCCCCAATCCCCCTTAGGTCCTGTTTCTGCTTCCAGTCCTCTGCTGCTCTGGCCTTCTGCATGCTTTTGAGATGAGAGCTTGGAGCAGGACCTGTCCACTGTCACAAACCACACCTGTGTCCAGTCATTGATCACTGCTTAAATTATTTTTTACTATGCTGTCTTCGGCTGTATATACCGTATTAGTCAGCATTTTTAGGCAAAACAAGGAAAAGGTTTTATACACAGAAGAAGCTGCAAATCTTCCCATTTTAGCTTTTCTTCATGTCCATTTTTGGTTTTGTCTAAAAATCTGCCTGCAAGCAGGTGTATATTGTAGTAAAAATCTACATCAGCCTTAAATGTGCCAGTTTTATAGACAAGTGTGAAAGGGGCTGCATATGGATATGCCAATCTTGTAAAATTTCCCCCTGAATCTCTGGGCTCCTAAGGGAATACTCTACTGGAAAAAAAAAAAATTATCACCTGGTACCAGAAAGTTAAACAGATTTGTAAATTACTTCTATTTAAAAATCTTAATCCTTCCAAAACTTATCAGCTGCTATATGCTCCACAGGAAGTTCTTTTCTTTAAAAAATAAAATAAAATTCTGTCTGACCACAGTGCTCTCTGCTGACAGCTCTGTCCATTTTAGAAATTGTCCGGAGCAGGATAGGTTTGCTATGGGGATTTGCTTCTACTCTTTTCAAAAAAGAAAATAACTTCCTATGGAACATACAGCAGCTCATAAGTACTGGAACGGTTAAGATTTTTAAACAGAAGTAATTAACAAATCTGTTTAACTTTCTGGCGCCAGTTGATTTAAAAAATTTTTTTTTCCATGGAGTACTACTTTAGGTGGCAGTGTACACATGATATATAGTACAGAATACCAAAAGTTTTATTCTAACTTTTGTCCTTGGCTTCTTACAAATTCCTACTAACATATATATTATATATGCCTACAATACAGTATGTACCCAAATTTGTTAAACCATCTATTAGGGTACATTCACACCACAATTATTTCACATGGTGACTAAATCCGTATATTGGGATTCTGTGGTTTTCAGTCCGTCTAAAAAACCGGATACGGGGCAAAAATGAGCTGACTACGGTCGGCTCATTCAAATGAATGAAATGCAGGCCGGGTCACCGTATTAAAGGATCGTGGTGTGAATGCACCCTTAAAGGGACTGTCTACTTTGGATAATCTGTTTATGTTAGAAGGTTCCCCCAATGATACAGGGATCATAGGGTGACCCACAGAAAATAGCAATAATCTGCAGGGGAAAGCAGGAGATGGTATTCAGTTCTTGTCAGTGTCATCAGCTGTATGTGTAATGAACAAATGGGTCAAATCCATATAGTGCTTTGTAGCTGTTTTATATTAAGAGAACCCATACATCTTCAATAACAGGTGGCAAACAGCTATCTCTTCACCACACAAACATGAACGTTCATCTCGGGCAAACATTCATGTGTTGGGAATGAGGAGTGGGGTGGTAACAGACAGCTCTGGCAATGACATGTCTTCAAGAAAACATACGGGTAGGGTGGTTGAAATCCAACATGCCTGATCCTTCTCTAGCCTTAAACAGGGGTACTCGGCCCCTAAACATCTTCCCTCCTAAGTCAAAGAATAGGGGATCGCGGGGGGCCTGGTCGCTGGGACCCTCCCCATCTCCAACATTATACCTCATAATCCGATGCACGGAGTAAACTCCGCTCCATGCCGAATTACGGCAATCACTGCTGTCACACCCACTCCATTCATGTCTATGAGAGGGGCATGATGGCTGTGTCCTAGCCGCCACGCCCTCTCCCATAGACATGAATGGAGGGGGTTTGGAGTGACATCATGAACACTAAAGCCCCAAGCTTCCATGTGCAGTACGTCGGCGCTGGCCCATGGATCGTGGAGGTTCCAATGGCCAGACTCCCTGCAATCACACATCTTAATAAAAATGTAAAGTTCTCAAATTTACCCCCAAAAAGTGGTATTAAAAAAAAGTACAGATCACGGCCCTCATACGGCTGTTTATACGGAAAAATGAAAAAGTTATAGGTCGTCAAAATAGAGGGATTTTAAACGCTATAATTTAATTTAAAAGTTTTTTTTTTTAAGCGGTACAATAATAGAAAAGTATGTAATCATGGGTATCATTTTAATCGTATTGACTGTATTGACGTATTGACAGTTGTTATTGCCATAGGGTATTGCGCTGGTGAGCTTTTGTTTTCTCGGGTGTCGGTTGTCCTCTAGAACTGGTGGTCTTTGGTGAACAACTAACTCATCGGTCTTGACTGAGTGACCACCCTCACCCACTAGTTTATCAAGTCTATGTAGGACATATGACAAAGGGATGACCAAAGCAAACACTCTCTTTACAAATTATATGGTAGGTTTATCAATGTATTAATACCAGTTTCCTGACATAAATACATAGGACATATTGGCCCTCATTAACTATTGCAAACTCAACATATTTTGTCAGGTTGTGCGCCAGAATTTGCTCCAGAATTTAAAAATACCCGACTAACTCTCCATTTTACTGAGAAAACCCTAAAAAGGGCAGTGGCCGTTGGGAAAAGGGGGCATCGTCACCAAAAAGGGCCGTGTTCTCGACATTTTCAGAAAAACCCAACACATTTACTAAGGTTTCCACAGAAAATGTGATGGATTTCAGCTGAGGAAAACCCTATAGATCATAGCATGTGTAAAAAAAAAGCAAAATGTAGGAAAACCTTAGTAAATAATGTGGAAAAAAATTGTAGGGAATTAAAACCCATAAAGAAACCTACACAACACTCTCAGTAAATCAGGGCCATTGTGATTAGGTGAAATTGAGTCAAATTGATCAAAAAAAGCTAATATTGCATGTTAAATTTTATTTTACTCACTAGGCATGTTGGACAGTGTTTCTTAGGAAATGACCAAATCATTATGACTCCCTTTAGCCACAATGTCTTTTTCTACAAAATTTCAGGATAAAAAAGAAAATGTTCTAAAATGCATAAAACATTTGGTGCAAGCACTCCTTATTTAGCATAATTCAGGCACATTTTAGTTAGTAATTCCTACCAATTTTTATGTCAAAAATTAGGAAATGCTGATTTAGAGGAGCAACTGCTAAAAACCTGAAAAATTTTAAAGATAGAAAGAATTGTATCGTGCTTGCAAGATTTGGCTTAGAGTAGATTTGTAAAAGATTGGTCTTTTGGCAGCAAAGCAGACAATGCTAACTAATGTGATTAATAGCCTCTCATCATTTTTATCTTTATTCATGCTTTAGGGTGAGCCAGGAACAGATTCTACTCAAAGAGGTCCAAGAGGTCCAAAGGGAGAGTCAGGAAGTGTGGTAATGTATCCCGGATTTCAGTTACCGTACTTATGTGTAAAAAAACATTGTAGATACGGATCACATCTTACTTTGACATCTTAAAGTTATTGTTTATTGA
This sequence comes from Hyla sarda, assembly GCF_029499605.1. Classification (NCBI taxonomy): domain Eukaryota; kingdom Metazoa; phylum Chordata; class Amphibia; order Anura; family Hylidae; genus Hyla; species Hyla sarda. The sequence continues at coordinate 81,207,629 of NC_079196.1, read as the reverse complement.
ATTGTTTTTGTTGCATTAAGGCTCTGTTCACACTGAGCTTTCCTTCTATGATAAGTCGAGAGGAAATTGCTATGAGAACAGAGACCTATTTGTATACAGGTTTTTAAAATAATTTTTTATCCATTTATTGTAAATTCTAGATGAATGTTTCCTATATTCTTTATGTTTTTGTTTTTTTACATCCTTTGGAAGCTTCAAAAGAGATTTGTGCTCTCACTTGAAAGAACCAGTTTAGCATATGGTTTTTATTGTCTTCAGTTTTTTTTAGGAAAACGTCTTTTGATGATTAAAAATAATTACTTATTAAAAGACCACAAATAAAAACCCGTCAGAAAGTTCCTTCAAAACCTTTCTATAGTAGAGAAAAATGACTTATTACAATTTATTGTCATGAACAGGGAGAGCCTGGAAGAGATGGTCCTCCAGGACAAGCTGGTGGTCCAGGAAAAACTGTAAGTAACTCCTTATATATTAAGAGCCCTATTTACAATACATTTTTTGCCATGGGAAGAAGGACATATGGACAATAGTGTCAGATCATGTGGCTGCAATAAGACCCATGAGGAAAGGGGGCTACCTCCTGTTGGTCCCATTTCTCTTTCTATTGCTAAGAAACTCTACAGAACTTCTTTTCCCCAGGGAACTGCAATGGCAGCAAATCAATAGAATGGGTCATGGAAAACACAGGAAAATGAACACCAGACCATTCTCTTCTGGGGTGCAAACATCAGACACTATAATAGGAGACCCATTTGAATTTTTGCTATGGGGACCCCCTTTTTCTAAGGTTAAGTAAAGGAACATGTAGTTTAAAGAACGCATTCCATAGAGGGACTTATTTACTCCTGTATTCTATGCTTTCATTTATTCTAAGAAGCGATCAGGTTAAAGGGGTATTCCCAACTAAAAAAGTTATCTGCTATCCACAGCTGATTGATGGGGGGGGACTCCACAGATAAAATTGTTTCCCAAAAGAATGAATCGCCATGCATGCATGCTATACCTTATTCTTTTCCTCCATTTTGGTAATTGGTGAGAGTGACAGTGACTGGAATCAGCTTGTTATTTCTTATCCTATGGGATACATGTTTGAGAAAAAGGTTGTTGGGTATAACCTGTTTCATGGTAGAAAAGTCCCATAGTTAACACCACTGTAGCATATTTGCCTGAATTATACCATGTTATAATTAGCTTATCTTTTGTTATGGTGACCTCAGTGTACATGGCAATGCTAATAACCTTGTGGATCGGCACATGGTGTCCCTATGGTAGGTTTTAGGCCCATAGGAGGTTAAAGCATCTGTGACTATTAAAGCATCTGTGAATCTTAACTAATATTAATCTTACTATTTTGGTCAACCAATATACTGTCCCATGATACTTTTTAATATTAGTTAGATAGTGTGATATGACTATAATTGCTACCTTTATAGACAGGCTACATTCGATAATGTTGTAAAAAGTAAACATGTAAATATTGTTGTTTTTTTATGACAGGGATCTCAAGGTCGCAGAGGACCTCCTGGAGTTAAGGTACATAATATAGTATTTAGTATGGCATGTATTTCACTCTTATTCTGTGTTGCTTTTCTGCCACGAATCACGAGTAGTTACTACAGCAGTAGATATATCTTTCAAAACAATCCTAATTCTATATTGTAGGGTAACAGAGGAGGTGCTGGTGCTGCAGGTGGAGTTGGAGAACAAGGTCTTAGGGGTCCTCAGGTAGGCAACTGAAAATCAATAGTATCCTAGCGGTATATTCTTAGTTAGCAGATGACTTTATGTGTATGTGTTTGATCCTCAGGGTTCCCAAGGACAGATTGGTGCCCCAGGCACAAGAGGCGAGCAAGGTCTCCCAGGACCAAGAGTAAGATTACAACTGCTATTTCCACAACGTAACCTAATACCGATTTATTTGATCGCTCAATAGATATACATAAAACTATTCTTTGCTTTGTAACAACCATGATGGAAAAAAGTAATTCTTATCTAGCGGCACTGATATTTAATGTATGCTGTCAGTACACATGTAATAAACCTAGAAGACAGAGGAGCAAATTCTCCAGTGCTCTACTTTGAAATTGTAATAAATCCTCTTAGATCTTGAGTGGTGTTAGATTGCTTACATATGTTTTAAGTTCAAGAGTGCTATTTAAGAAGCCTTAAGATGAGACTGTGTGTGGGGAAATGCAGAAGGATTTATTTGTCTGATAAGAACTTTTCTGTGACTAATATATTTGCTCTTTCAATTCTCTTAGGGACCAGGAGGTACCCCTGGACCTGCTGGTGATCGCGGCAGACCTGGACAACTTGGGCGCAAGGTCTGTACTTCCAGCTGTTGTGTTTCCTATACAAACCATTTTCACATCTCTCTCTATTTATAACTCCCTATCGGTTTAGAGACAGCATGCAGTTCAGAAATGCTATTATCTCTCTTTATAACATTTCACCCCCTTACTTTTAAAACACTTTTTTTATTCTTCTGAATGTGAAAACACAAAGATTGACAACGTAATTAAATTGTGAATTGAGAATAAAGGAGGTTATAATATAGCCTATTTTATATAAATACAACTAACTGACTACAGATTACTTATGTGCCATATTTTCTAAGTATACAGTATTTGCTGTCTTTATAAGCTTTCCCATACCTATAAACATGCTACTGTATATTTAGATTCTTTGTTAAAGCTCTTATTTGAGGCAGGCAGCATAATCCCAGCTCAGATCTCATTGCAACAGCGTTCTCCACCAGTAAAATGAGCAATATAACAAAATAACAGAAGTCTCATAGACTTACATTGCAATATACTTTCTATGCAAGTCCATGGGACTTCCTGCAATTCTGTTTACTGTTTGCTTTAGTAGCGAAGAATGGAGTTGCTGGAGTTTTCAATTTGGATCTCATTGCCTTCTTCAAATAAGAGATATCCTTGAAATTCATGCATGTAGATGTAGAATACTCCTGGGGGAATGTAACTCATATTGCACTGTGTTGTTTTTATTGAACTATTTTGCTGTTTTGGCCTCTTGTGAAGGATGGGTGCAGGGATGGGGGAGGTCTGTTTAGTTTTAGGGGTGGACGGGGTGGTCAGGCTGGGGTTTTTGCTTGTGTGTATAATTTTTGTTTTTGTACAGCATTAAAAAGTTTAATAAAAAAAAAATTTCTGATAATTTTTTTTTTAGAATAGCCACCCTGGGTATCCACATTACAATCCCACTCTGTCAAGTTATTGTTGTATATAGCCAGATATTAGGCTTGTTCCTACAGGGTCACCATAAGTAAGTGATTACTCCCTGTACTATAAAGAGCAATGTGCCACTTGTTCTACCTTCCTACTATTTGGCCAGGAATTTCCCCGGGATTCACCAGTGTGCCAATATGGTAGCAAAGATTATATAAATTGGATAAATGTGGTAGCAATAGGTAGTGAGGAGGGGCCTGGGTCCCATAGATGGAATGAGGGCCCATACCAAATCTTTGCACAGGGCCTCATTATGTTCGCCAGCATGCAGTGATCGATTTTTGAGTATGTTCTTCAGAGTTCTGCTTTTTCCAATAGGTTGGGTAATGACTTTCACAGTACACATGAGAAAGTAGGAAAGAATTGATTGGTATTAAAATATTCTATTAAAGGAATTTCCATATTTCTCTTCTAAAGGGTGAGCCAGGAGATATCGGAGCCAAAGGATCTGATGGACCAGTTGGACCACGTGGAGAGACAGTGAGTTGACTCCATACTGAATTGTTTCCATATTTTGTCATAAGGATTCTACATGCATTATTGTGAATATTTGGACTGAATTATTTGATCTCTTGTTGAGAAAGAAAATAGCAATACCAGATATAAATAAAATTAACTCATTCACCTTGTTTATTCTAGGGTGATGATGGACGAGATGGAGTTGGAAAACCAGGACTCAAGGGCAGAAAGGTTAGTTGGAATATCCTAAAACATGTGTTTCCAAAAGTGCTTAAGGATAAAGTCATAAAAGGAAAAAATCATTGCAAGACTGAACTTAGCATTTACACAATTATGTGTACCTTCTATGCTGGGTTATGCCAGTTAAAAGCCAGGTATCAGCATTGCCAAGAGAAAAATGAATGTACTTGTTAAAATGCATGCAAAGCATTACTGTTTAGAACTACAATGCTGCAAGCCAAGATCCCTGGTTTTGTTACAAAAAATACTGTAACAATTGAGTTTCACATTATTAGTACATTATATTTTAATTGAGAAATGAACCATTCTTGAGCAATGTTAATGCATATTGATACTACGGTTTATATTCTAATTTTATCTAGAAAACTGAATGTACAACATTTTCTTTTATAGGGAGAAACTGGATTTCCTGGATATCCAGGAACAAAGGTAAAAAAATAATTTAGTAAAAAAAAAGAAAAAATGTTGCCCAGATTACCCTGTAGGAAAAAGTTGGTCTTATCATTGACGGGAAGGCCTTTGTAATTATTGCTCTGTACTCTGACTGAAATATGTATTACATGATGAGCAACAGCATGCTATCATATGAAACCAAGATTAACCTTAGTTTTTAGATTTCCAATAAGGTCATGGAGTAAATTGGTTTATCTACATTTAAATCTCAAATAGATTAAGTACCAAAAGTGACATAACACATTTAGGTTGATAGACTATTTGTAGTCATGCAGAAAATTGGGACACCAACAGAGATGTTCTCATGTATTATTTAGGGAGATCCTGGAGATAAAGGATCAAATGGCGATTCTGGACCTAAAGGAAGCAGGGGCCGCAGGGTAAGTATAAATTTGAATTTTAAGGTGAAAATATCTATTATTCCTTCCTTTGTAGTCAGAAAACTTATTTAACTAAAGATTGGGCACTTGATGCTTTTACAACAAGTTATATAGCTCATACTTCCTGTTTATCTCCAGGGCAATGCTGGGAATCCTGGTTCATTGGGTGCTCCAGGAGATTCAGGATATCCAGGACCGGCTGTAAGTAAAACATATAGGGGACATTTATCAAGGTATTTACAGTAGACTCCAGGCGAACAAAAAGCTGCACATGCGCCTAAGCACTTTTTTTTGTGTGATATTTGTGGGCAAGCAAAAAGTTACAAACAGCCTAACCTAACCAAATTTCAGTTTTCACTTTGCAGTGGTCACATATTTATGATGTGCGAAAGTCGCACATAGGCAAAGAAAAGTTGCAAACCCCTTACAAAAAGTAGCATGTCTGCTCCAGGTCGCAAAAAAAGTCTCACAAAAGTTTCAGCTGCAACTTTTTTGTTTTGCTTATGTGCTCCAAATTTATCAACCCCATGTGATAGTATGATGAATATGTAGCACATAAGCAAAAGTAAAGCAAACAAAAAAAATGCCTTCAAAACTTGCTTACCAAAGTAAACAATGATAAATGTCCCCCCATAGTACGTAAAATTTTTTATTAAATGTGTGTTATCGAGGTACATTTTATTGTATTTACAAAAACCAACATTTACCATCAATACTTTTTTTTCAGGGCTTAAAGGGAGAGAGGGGAGGCACAAGAGATGTAAGTATCGGAAAAGTGAACTAGGATATAACTTGTTATATAACAGTTGGGGAAATACTTAAAATTGTGTTTTTCTTTTACTTTTTTCTTTTACAGCATTGTGCTCTTGTTAAGCATATCAAAAACACATGCCGTAAGTATTTCTAACAATTTCAGAAATTTAGTGGGTTATAAAGTTAAAAACTGTCATTGTGGTATTAGTGGTCACTAACCTGTGTAAGGCTACAATATATGAATAGGTTACCAAAGAATTTTTGTCTTAGTAATACATGTTACATATTTCCAAACATATAACGCCAAAGAAAGAGAGAAAGAAGAATATTTAGAGAGAAGCGATAATATAGGGAATATAGGGATAATATAAAATTATTATGTCATATGGATCTTTCTAGATATGTAATGGAGCACCTATTCCTGGTGTTTCCAGTTCAGCCAAACTTTCTGATGCTTAAAGGCTACACCTTTCAACATGGTTGGAAACCACTATCCAAAATTATATCCTACCCAAGTCATTGGATCAAATAGTGTTTTAATACTTTTCTGTAGTCTGAACTATAACTGTCAAGACTAGATGTTTTAGTTCAGGCTCTATTAATTTCTTCTTATTTTTTCTCCATCTTGGATGATCTCCTCTATCCTGCTTACAGCATGTTGTTATGGTAAGTATAATCAAATTTCGAATCATTGGTAATATACTACAGAAGTCTAGTAGCCTTTCTTACACTAGGAAGCGTAAACGGAAAAATGACTATAACATGCTTTACACATACTTATTAAAAGTAAAAAAAGACAGAAGGTAAAGTCATTACTACTTTTTCTTTCTCTAAGAGTCCCATTAGTATTTGTTCTGATTTTTACTCAGAGTAAGCTTCTCGAGTTACGCCCACTCATGACTTCCAGGCCACGTCCCTTCAATGCAAGTCTATGTTAGGTGGCGTGAGGGCCATCACGCCCCCTCCTGTAGACTTGCATTAAGAGGGCGTGGCCATGATGTCACCAGCGGGGCGTAACCGGACATCAAGTGCCTCCGGTGCTGCACCCGACAGTCTAAACGAACGCCGGGTGTGGCAGGGAGATTGCGGGTGTCCTCAGCGGCAGGACCCCACGATCATACATCTTATCCCCTATCCTTTGGATAGGGGATAAGATGTCTAGGGGCAGATTACCCCTTTAAGTAACTTATAGGTATTCTTCTACCACCCACTAGTAATCTTGAATTCCCTGTTAAGGTCTAAACTGTGAAAATGTAAAAACATGATAAACAATAAGATGAATATGTAGCTCAAATTCTTCTGATAACAGTCCATCACACTCAGCTAGATTTTATATCTGGGTAGATTTTACACCATAGATCAGCCACCACCCACCAATATGCCAATAGATAATGGTTTATCTTACCTCAATTGTTAAGTAAATGTCCACAAAAACAAGTAAACAAATTACTTCGATTCTACAACTAATTGATTCTGAATTCACTCTTCAGGTCCAAAAGAATGTCCTGTGTACCCCACTGACTTAGTCTTTGCTATTGACACCTCTACTGATGTAAACCGCAATCAATTCAACAACATGAAGGATGCCGTTTTAAGAATGGTTAACCAACTCACAATTACAGACAGTAATTGTCCAAGAGGGGCTCGTGTGGCACTGTTAACCTACAATAGTGAGGTCACCACAGAGGTCCGCTTTTCTGAAGGCCTTAGGAAGCCAGCTCTGCTTAAAGTGATTGAAGACCTGCAGCTGAAAACAAACAGCAAACAGAGAAGTCTAGACACAGTTATGTCCTTTGTAGCAAGAAATACATTTAAGAGGGCACGTGGAGGATTCCTTACAAGAAAGGTGGCTGTTTTCTTCAGCAATGCACCAACTAGAGGCTCAGTACAGCTGAATGAAGCTGTTCTTAAATTATATGATGCTGGCGTGGCCCCTGTTTTCCTAACCAATAGAGACGATAGGGCACTGGGAAATGCTTTGAAGGTGAGCAAATTTAGAAAACTATAACATTTTTCTAAGGCACAAGGACTACACTACATGTATTCAATCAATGTTTTAGTTCCCAAAATAAAATGCAACATTTTCTTAGGGGTGTAGTAAGCTAGATAACATACTTCCACTTCGGTAGATGGAGGATTGGATTGAATTGAACAATCCATCACAGAAGAATTGTTCTCAATGAGGGGTGATCTTCTCAAAGAGATGGTCTCATTGAGATGTTACAAGAAGACTTTATATAATGTAGTATATTTACTAATTTAGGGTAGAATATTTACATTTTATAGTGCCATATTTACTATTGGAAGACTCATCCAATGTTTATCTCTGTAAATTATTCTTACCACTACATATATTTTTTGCATGTACAATTTTTATTATTGTTGCCAATTAAATTAACTACGTGTATAGATGTATGTGTAATATTAGTTACACAGATCCCGTAGGGTAAGAAAGGGGAGCATGTAGGGTAGACAACATCTATTGGTAATTTTATTATGACCATACAATCAATGGTCGATTTGGTTAACGAAATATTGTTTGTCAGGATTGTATAATGGAGAAATATGCTTAGATTAAAGGATCAGTTCTTAAAAAAATGATTTCATTGAAACCTTTACTGTATTTACAGTATATCACCTAGTAACACCTTGTGTATGTGCCTTCCAGGTTAATAACACAGATGTGGGCCAGGCTTTTGTTCTTGGAAGCGGTGCTCAAGTCAATGAGACCATACGCCGAATTTTCTCCTGCCATGTGTGTCTCGGTAAGTATCATTTCTAAAGTATTTAGCAAAGACTGTTTAAGCATAGCTCTTCTAATCATTGGCCCTCATTTACTATTGCAAAACCGACAAAACCTGGAAAAGGGGGCATGGTCGTCTGGGAAAGGGGGCGTGGTCACCAAAAAGGGGCGTGTTCCCGACATTTTCACAAAAACCCAACATATTTACTAAGGTTTCCACAGAAAATGTGGTGGATTTCAACTGAAGAAAAGCCTAAAGATCAGAGCATGTGTAAAAAAAAAAAAAAATGTAGGGAAAATGGAAAATGTAGGAAAACCTTAGTAAATACCGTGGGAAAAAAATTGTAATTAAAACCCATAAAGAAACCTACTCTTAGTAAATCAGGGCCATTGTCTGCATTATTATTATTCAGTAAACATTTTGTAATCATAAATATTTTCTACTGATGAATGAGTTAAGCTGGAATCACGCATTCAGATTTTTGAATCATAAAATGAATGGAAAGTATAAAGATAATATTGACTGAAGAGTATTCAGTTAAAAAAAACTGCATCAAAGGCAACATACACATTAGGGATATGTTCATTGCTGACCCCACCTCCTTCAGTGGGGCTGGCTGATTGTAAAATATGTATGAAGGCCTCCCAATTCTCCCCCTGCTAATTATATTAAATTGTTGGATTTAAACTGCCTAACCCTTTTGTTTTCAGATGAAAGGCTGCCAGCAGAGCTGTCTGGCAGTAGCTTACTCCCCCTACTCATTAAGAATACATAAAACGCTCAGCTGAGCCACATGTTAATGTTTATAGGGTGAACAGGAGAGATAGTGGTCAGCCAAATGAACATTCGACCTCCAGCTATTAAAGGTGTATGAGCACCTTAAGATGTTTGATGAAATGTAATTTTTTATATGTATTTTTTAAATCTATACACTGTATTTTATACTTTTTATCTATAGATATTTGTGATCCACCTGGTGAATGTGGAGTTACGGTTCCCAGAGGAGATCTTCGTTTAAGACGTTCTGCTGCTACTGATGTAGACATTGACCTAGCTTTTCTAGTAGACAGTTCAGACTCTACGAATCCAGCTCAGTTTGCAGAAATTAAGAAATTTGTATCACATGTGATAGGACAACTGGAGCTTAGCCCAGAACCTAAATCTTCTTCACATCATGCACGCATAGCAGTTCTCCAACAGGCCCCCTATGAGCATCAAAACAATGCCAGTTTCCCCCCTGTTAAAGTGGATGTTGGACTGACCGATTACACAGAAAAAGAGAAACTTCAAGCATTTATCCAGACTAAGATGACACAGCTGTATGGAACACGGGCACTGAGCAATGCTATTAAGTATGTTGTGGAGCATGTGATTGAGGGTGCACCCAACCCCAGGACCATGAAAGGTATTTTCCTCATCTTGACTGGAGAAGTAAAGGCTCATGAACTAAAGCAGCTCCGTGAAACCGTAATTGAGGCCAAATGCAAGGGTTTCTTTTTCATCATCCTGAGCATAGGGAAGAAGGTAAATTCTGCACAACTAAACTCATTGGCTAGTGAACCCCATGACGTTTTCTCCAAGAAGGCAGACAAGGCATCAGAGCTTCATGAAGAGACTCTGCTGAGATTTGGGCTGCATCTACCAGGATTCATCAGCAGTAAGTAGATATAATACAGTACATGTGTAGTATTTACCTGACCTACACTGGTGTTTTTACAGTGTAGGTGATAGGATGGGTTGAATATAGGTAATCTTTTATGAATTACTCATTCTTTTATTCACAGGTGAAAATTCATTCCATCTCTCTCCTGAAATTCAGAAGCATTGTGACTGGTTCCAGAACGATCATCCTGCTAGCACTTCAGAGGACAGGACTAATAATGATGAGTATGTGATATATTATTAATAATAATTATAATAATAATAATGGTTATCAAACAGCAGTGGTAGTCAACCAGGTCAGGATCAAATGCTAAACCTAATGTACTGCAACATCTGAAGATCAGTAGATTGCTTTGCACAAGAGGAATATTTATGACAAGTGTAGTCATCAACCAGGATGTACAAAATTACATTATAATATGAAGAAGATATGAAGTACCATAGCTGACCATACACATTAGATTTAAGTCAGCCAAACTCACCAATTTTGCCAGGATTGTCAGATGAGCTAAAATGTATGGGGCCTCTCAACTGTTGTCAGTAGTGAAGGGGGAATACCTTTCATCAAACCGCCCACCGGAAGTAAAGTGACAGGTGCCACGCCCCCTTTTCTAACAGAGCCCCACTGGGCCACGTCCCCTTCCCTGCATAACTTTGCCCCCCTAAATGGATGTAAATATTTATAGAGTGGGCCCCCCTCTCTCCGAGTAATATGTACCGCTTTCCTTGCGTAGCTTCGCCCCCTCCTTCTCCCACATTCACCGACATAGTCTCCTAAATGGATGTGAATGTTTATAGTGTTGGGGCCCCAGTGTAATATGTGGACATGTCCAGCAGCAGACTAAAATGCTTCTACATTTTTCACAGAATACAATGAATGCTTGATGCTATACTACGCGCCTTGTGCTATAATTAACAAACATCTGGTATACATTTAGCTCTTTGTCATATCTTACCATACATTTTATCTAAAACTAGATAAAAAAAAGTTAAAGGATGCAAACGTTGCATTTATACTATAGAGAACTACACACCTAACTGAAAAAGAGATTTGCGGCGCATTGCATCTCTTGATTTCTATAATACATTTAGCTATATAAATAATTATTCTATGAAATGTGCTTGAATATATGATTAGTTCTATTAATAAAGCTTTATAAACCCATCAGACATAACATTAATACCACAGCCTAATATTGCGTCCCATCATCCATAACAGCAATACCACCCTCCTAATATTGTGTCCCAGCAGCCATAACGTTAATACCACCGCCAAATATGTTTCATCAGTCATGACATTAATACCACCGCCTAATATGTTTCATCAGACATAACATAATTACCATCTCCTATTATTGTGTCCACAGCCTAATATTGTGTCCTATCAGCCATAATATTAAAACCACTGCCTAATATTGTGCCTCTAGGTTGAACTCGACGGCCTCTTGTCTTTTTTCAACCTTACAAACTGTTACTATGTTTCCCTTTGGAGCATTCTGTTTTTTTTTTTTCTTTCGTTCTTTGTAAAGCATGATATTCTCAAAGTTCACAACAGTTACAGTTATTTTACACCGCTCTATAAGCGCTTTAGGTATGGATGAACACATAGTAAATATTAGAGTAGATGTATTTTAGGCTTCTGAGTCAAAGTATTTACATGAACAGGTACCATTCATTTAATATAAATCCTGATTTTATACAATAAAAGGTTTGCTAGAGAACGCAAGTAAGTAACATAGACAAAATAAATCTGAGGTCTGGATCTCATTTCTAAGAATTATACAAGCTCACATTCTATAATGAAGTCACTACCAGTGTAATTGCCTGGCAGTGCTGAAAATTATGGTATATTCTTAGGCTTCCGGTAACATGTAATGTTCTGATGAATTGTAAGGTTACACATGTTCAATGTAGCTATTTATGTCAGGCGGGGTCAATTCAAACATACAAGGCCTGAGATGTTTTAGTGGTAGACCAAGTGAGCTACATTGCTAGTGTTTGTCATTTTACAGCTGTAGTTTTAAACTCTATTAGTAGAGTTTAATTTCTAAAATAAATATCACACAAATTCGCCTGGGGTTTAGCAATGTGTCTATTATTTTGAGCATTTTTCAGTTTTGTTTGCTTTATTTGTAAATTACAGTCAGGCTAATTCAACTCCTAATTTCGGCAAAAATAATGACCAAAATTCCAAGAATATTCCTAGGTGCCATTTGAAGTTTTTCTCTAACTAGCTGATACGAAAACAATACGAGAACAAAAAGGAATAAATTAATTGAAAAATGCACACAACATTCCATTAGATCTTTGAGGCCTTATGGTATATTCACACATGTAGATATAATCTAATATTCCATCAATACAGCTGAATAGTTTGTTTATACAATACGTGTATGGATTTAATCATCACAGAGACAAAGTCTTGCAACACATTTCCAATTTATGATGTTTGGAGATTCCCAAAGGTAAATACTTTCAAAGTGCACAATTTATAGTTACATTTATTATGCACCCACTCCATAAGTGTTTCAAGTACTATATACATAACAAAGATTCATGACAATATTGTGCTAACCAAGTAATATCATGGGCAAATGGGCACTGTGCCTATTGTAAGTAAAAGAAATCTGTCCAATCATAGAAGATTTAGTAACATATAAACTTAAAGAAAATAATATAATAAAAATAATAATGATGTTATGTATTTATAGCATATGATAAATAATGGCATTAATCATTGTCAGTGACAGTAATATTAATTGGTTAACAGATGTGGAATCTGGGTTGCCTGGCAGGGCTAACCAGATGTCTGACGAAAATCCGACTTGTGGCTGGATAGGCGCACGGCCGAGGATGGACACAGAGCCGAAATAGATTTTTCAGGCTTTATTTCTGGTGCAGAACAATGCGTTTCGAGGAGGCACCCCTCTTCGTCAGGTTCAATTGAACCTGACGAAGAGGCGGTACCCCCTCAAAACGCGTTCCTCTGCACCAGAAATAAAGCCTTAAAAATCCATTTCGGCTCTGTGTCCATCCTCGGGCATGCGCCTATCCAGCCACAAGTCAGATTTTCATCGGACATCTGGTTAGCCCTGCCAGGCAACCCAGATTCCCCATCTGTTAACCTGTTCCTGACCGCTTGCAAAGTGGGACCGACGGCCGGCTGCCTCCCGACATGCTTATATCAAATGAGTGTTGTGCCTGTCCGCACAACACACAAAGGTGAGCATCTTTCCACTTCTCCTAAAAATTACCTATCACCTACGATCTTCACCATTGGACGCCATCTCTGTGTTTTCTCTCTTTCTGCTTCCAGTAATATTAATAGGACATGTATGAACACATAGTAAATACTAGAGTAAAAGTATTTCAGGTTTTGCCAATCATTCTCACATGAACGAACATCACAGGACCTGCCATACACCTTCAGAGACGTGAAGGAATTTCCTTCTAGTCATTTACACTGTAGCACTGAATTGACTCTAAACACTGCAAAATTCTTTTGTATTCTCACAAAGGCTGGCCTCAGGGAGTGTAAAAGTTTACAATAGTGGATCTATTCTATTCCTGAAATAACCAACACAAATCTGTTTCTTATCACATGAAAATGTATAACTTTCCCTTATTATTAATATTTAATATGTATATATTTATTCAGCTTTTCCATTATTTGTTGTTGAATGATTTGCAAACACAACCAGCTATTCAGGGTTCAATTGAAAACTTTAAAATAACAATCAGGTCACATTTAGTTGTGGGCGCTTTAAAAACAACCCCAAATGGTAACAGTTTTGGGGCTCCAGCAGAACAACCACATTAAGTAGTGACTTCATTATAGAATGTGAGCTTGTATAATTCTTAGAGATGAGATCCTTGCCTCAGATTTATTTTGTCTATGTTACTTACTTGCATTCTCTAGCAACCCTTTTATTGTATAAAATCAGGATTTATATTAAATGAATGGTACCTGTTCATGTAAATACTTTGAATCAAAAGCCTAATAAATGGCATTATTTATGTATAACAATTATATAACATCATCAATATAGTATTTTCTTTTAGTTGGATATATTTTTTTCCTTACATTTGGAACAATACCTGGTTGTGAAGTATATTATTGGGGGTAATATTGTTCTGAATCTTTGTCATGTATACAGTACCTAAAGTGCTTATAGAGCGGTGTAAAATAACTGTAACTGTAAGTTGTGAACTTTGAGAATATCATGCTTTACAAAGAAAGAAAAACAAAACCCAGAATGCTCCAAAGGGAAACATAGTAACAGTTTGTTAGGTTGAAAAAAGACAAGAGGCCGTCGAGTTCAACCTAGAGACACAATATTAGGCAGTGGTATTAATATTATAGCTGCTGGGACACAATTTTAGGCAGTTTTATTAATATTATAGCTCATGGGACACAATAATAGAAAATGTAATTATGTTCTGTCTGATGAAACATATTAGGCGGTGGTATTAATGTTATGGCTGATTAAATATATTAGGCAGTGGTATTAATGTTTTGGCTGCTGGGACACAATATTAGAGGGTGGTATTGGTGTTATAGATGATGGGACACAATATTAAGCTGTGGTATTAATGTTATGTCTGATGGGTTTATAAAGCTTTATTAATAGAACTAATCCTATATTCAAGCACATTTCATAGAATAATTATTTATATAGCTAAACATATTATAGAAATCAAGAGATGCAATGTGCCGCAAATCTTTTTTCAGTTAGGTGTGTAGGGCTGTATAGTTTAAATGCAATGTTTACATCCTTTAACATTTTATCTAGTTTTAGGAATGGGGCATATTGTAAAATGTATGGTAAGATATGCAAACCAGAGGTTTTTTAATTACAGCACAAGGCGCGTAGTATAGCATCAAGAATTCATTGTATACTGTGAAAAATGACAGAAGCGAGAACAGCTGACATAGAAGCATTTTAGTCTGTTGCTGGAAAGGTCCACATATTACACTGGGGCCCCAATACTATAAACATTTACATCCATTTAGGAGACTATGTCAGTGAATGTGGGAGAAAGGGGGGAGGGCAAAGCTATGCAGAGAAGGGGGTACATATTACTCAGGATGAGGGAGGCCCCACACTATAAACATTCACATCCATTTAGGAGATTACGTCAATGAATGTGAGAGAAAGGGGGGCGACGCTATGCAGGGA
The DNA here is from genome assembly GCF_029499605.1 of Hyla sarda. Classification (NCBI taxonomy): domain Eukaryota; kingdom Metazoa; phylum Chordata; class Amphibia; order Anura; family Hylidae; genus Hyla; species Hyla sarda. The sequence continues at coordinate 81,192,510 of NC_079196.1, read as the reverse complement.
AAGGGGCGTTGCCTAGTAGTGGGAAGGGAGTGTGGCCTAGTGAGGCAATGTTAAAAAAAAGGGTGTGTGGCACCTGTCACGTTACTTTTGGTGGGCTTTTGATGAAAGGTATCCCAGCTTCACTACTGTTGTCCTCCTAAACCATTCAGAGTACATGCATGCTCGACCGAGGGTGCAAGTGTATGTGGAGATCCAGAGATATAGCTGGTAGCTATCTATAATATATGGCCAGCTATAGTCATGCAGTTTTCAGGAAAATAACTGGACATTTTCTCACACTGTCTTGCACTGTTGAGATGTTTGTTTTAATGTCAACAGGATTAGATTTAGTAGATGTGGAACTATAGTTGCAGGTCTTCTATGGTTTAATGGCAAATAACCTATTGGCCGTCACTTGGCATAAGTTAATGACTGAGCTTGCTAACAGGCTTGGGTACAGGCAAAGAAAAGCAAATAACCAATGCATTAAATGAATGAGGTCAAACTTTTTTTTAGAAGAGCACAAGTGTAGATAAACAGAAATGTGAACAGCCTTCTGATATATATATTTTTTACACCTGACTATAATTCTATATGATTTATTCATCTTAATGAATTACAGGACACAGAATACAGTAGCACCCGATGAGATGTTAACCAGTAGAAAGCCTGATGTCGTAACAGTACGTGCAAGCACTGAGACACCTACAGGTAACTGCTCAACACTTACCTTGGATTCTAAGTGGAACACTATCTTTTTTTTAATCTCTATTTCACGTGAAACAATCCCTGTTATATGCATGCTTGTTTCCTCCCTCCCTTCTTTTTTAAGCTGTATAGTAGTAAACATTCATTTATGTTTTCTACATACAGACATTAAAGGGATTTTTTGGCCAAAAACTATTAATGGCCTATCCAAAAGATTAAGGGGGAGATTTATCAAAACTTTTCCAGAGGAAATGTTGCTGAGTTGCCCATAGCAACCAATCAGATTTCTTCTTTCATTTTTGAAAAGGCCTGTGAAAAATTAAAGAAGCAATCTTATTGGTTGCTGTGGGCAACTCAGCAACTTTTCCTCTGGACAACTTTTTAATAAATCTCCCCATAATAGTTGATTGGCAGTGTACCGACCCCCGGCACAGCCACAGTAGGAATAAACAGTATGTAGGAGGGGGAAGCTTCAGCTCTGTACATTTCAGCAGAAACCCAGATCTACTACTGCAACCAATGTATGGAGTTGAGGCTTTCAGCTTCCATACATTGTTTATTTCCAGTACCATGGCTGTGCCAATTAGCTGTTCATGACTTATCTTGTGGTTAGGCCATCAATAGTTTTTGGCCAGAAAACCCCTTAATCTAATAACAATATCTCATGTCTTATGTCTAATGTTACTGTTAGGGTGCATAAAATTTGTCCTCACCGACTGAATAACGGGGTAAGAGTAGCTCTATGCCTGTGTCAGAATGAACAAGGGTGTGGAGCTTCTTGGACCAGGAAAGGGGCTTTGAAATCAAGACAGCAGAGTTGAACACAAAAGTATACCAGTAAGATCAATAATCTTACATAGGTAAAAAGAAAAAAAAAGCCTGGGACATGGGTAAGTAGTCATTGAGGTGGCTTCTTTCCTCCCTGCCGGCCCCCAATAAAACATCTCTCCCTATATACAGGTGGTGGGCAGAAAGCAGCTGTGGGGACTGCCTATTTAGCCCGGTCCCACTGGGTTTTTTAAACTTTGATTTCTCTAAAACACTCAAGTGTTTTAGAGTAAATTATATTGATCTGGGCCCTGATACCTACACCTAGTTTGGACTGCTGTCTGTAGTTTGGACTGCATAATACAGGTCATAGGTTCCCTTTAAAGGAGGTAGTGACAGATTAATGGGCAGGCAACTTGGGCTAGCTTTAGTCAGCAGCTGACAAAGCTGTTTATATTACTATCTCCTACTGGAACTGCAACCTGTACTGATGAGCAACTATTCTACAGCCATATCACTTTTAGAATGATATCATTGTTGAAATCAATGAACTCAAGCACAACATTCTTAGTGTGTCAAATGGTATAAGGGAACCTGTCATTACTTTCATTGTCCCCTCTGGCATCTCCCTGCCTCACCAGCCTTAATTGATAGATCTCTCACTATTCCGAAACAAGAATAGATTTTACTATTAAGGCTGGAGAGGTGGGAAAAAACCAACAGGGACCGTCCCAATAACTCTTTGATCAGGCAGCATGAAAGTGATGATAGGTTCCCTTTTAATAAAGAAGTGACTTAGCAGTCATACAATGTATGACCTTTATGAAAGCTATGGGATCACTGCTTTATACTAGTACATAATCATATAGGACACATTTTTTTTCTAATGTCTGTATGAATCTTGGCAGAAGTTGGAGACTGCATTGGAATAACTTGGACTATATATTAAGCCTCTATACAGATTTTTATTTAGCACGAAAACATTATATTGCTAACAAATGAGTTTAACAGAAGGTGTTCTTTCTTAAAGATCGTGCAGTGACTACACAAATGACTGCCCTCCCTGAGCTATTGGTATCTGATGTAACCGAGAGCAGTGTGCATCTGAGCTGGACCAGTGCTGACCCCCAGCAGCCTCCAGTCTATGAGCTGAGTATCACCTCTGTGGATGACAACACTCTAGTCCTGAAGCAGAACGTCACTGGCACTGACAGGCTCATTGGAGGCCTTATGAGTGGACATGTGTATCAAATCACTATTACAGGGCAGCACAAGAACCTTGGCCTGATAACTTACCAAGCAACATTTACTACTAGTAAGTATGACATTTTGTGTTCCTAAATCTTGCCATTTATGGGACAGTTTTAAAGACAAAATGGCTAAAGTGTAGTAGAGACTGTAAAATCGATAGTAAAACAAAATTTGGAAAATAGACTTAGAGGGAATGACTCACTTGGAGAGGATTTGTAGTTTCCATTCAAACAATAGTAATATTGCAGGAAATCTCTGTCTAGGAACATTTTATTGTCGGACTGTTTGAGTATTCCAGAAATGTCCTATTTGAATAATTGGTAATTTTATAGCCTAATTCTATGTCTACATTCACACCACTGCATGGCCTTCAATTTTCATATCTACTGTAAAGAAACTGCTGTCATATGCAATATAAAGTACAACTCAGCATTGTTACCAATTTTTGACTCAATGTGTATAACTGCGCATTGTAAATACTGGTGTCCTGGTACACCAGAACAGAGTGCAACTATAGAAAGCAAATACATCGTTTTTTACATACACATTAACACACACAATTCTTCATTACAGGTAAATCTCAGCCCCTGCCAGAGGTTGTGGAGAATCCTGAAAAGATAGTGCACACAGAACCCCTAGATACTCCTGAAATAGGTGAGTGATAAAGACGCAGAAAAAAAAATAGTATACCCAGACATATACATACTTGTGCTATTACACACACAATTGGCTTGAATGTTATTTTAAGTTGTTACATCATGTATTATATAGTTACATTGGTTAAAAAAAAGACACTCCTTTATTATAAACTTAGCTTTTATTTGTCACCGAATACACCCTTAAATGCTGTTGCTTAGTTTATTTGTATACTCTTCCTTTTTATCCAGGTGTTCCATATATTTAATACACAACCATAAAGTCACTATGACCTAGATACATTGCTTTACATGTATAAACATACATTTTATTTCAATGTCCCTATAGAGAAGTATGACAGTTAGGCTGGGTTCACACTTACAAAGCACCGTACAGAATCAGTCGGCATAAGAACAACACGGACATTGCCGTTACCATAGATGGAAATTTCTACAGAGCAGATTCCGCCTAAAAAATGGATAAACCCGCTGCTAAAATTCCGTAGTGTGCACTGTGCAGCAGAATCCCATTGCCAGAAAAGGAATTCTGCTGCACCGGAATTTCCTACCAAAATTCCTAAGCGGAATTCCATAGTGTGAACCCGGCCTTAAGGCGGCCATACACATTACATAAAAGTAGGTTGATGGTTGAACTACCATTGAACAAATGATCGCCTTATAAATTATCATTTTGCAGACACAGCCATACACATTGTAGCCCATATTTACTGTTAAAGTCGATCAAACTGGCTATACAAGATCCAAGACAAACTATCTTTCTGGGAATGTTCTTTGCAGAAAGATCATTTATGAGCGAAAGATTTGTTTTGAATAAACAATATTTCATCCAACTGTTGTGTGAAAATTTCCAACATAATCAACTTCTTTGCAGTTGATAAGAGTCTGTCATTGGTTTGCAAAAACAACCATTCATTATTAAAGAGGGTACTCTGGTGAAATCAACTGGTGCCAGAAAGTTAAACACATTTGTAAATTACTTCCAGTACGTATCAGCTGCTGTATAATGCAGAGGAAGTTGAGTAGTTATTTTCAGTCTGACCACAGTGCTCTCTGCTGACACCTCTGTCCATGTCAGGAACTGTCCAGAGCAGGAGCAAATCCCCATAGCAAACCTCTCCTGCTCTGGACAGTTCGTAACATGGACAGAGGTGTCAGCAGAGAGCACTGTGGTCAGGCAGATAACAACAGCTCAACTTCCTCTAGTATACAGCAGAAGTAATAATAGAAGTAATTTACAAATCTGCATAACTTTGGGGAGCCGGCTAATAAATAAAAAAAATTCCACCGGACAACCCTTAAAATTTTACCCGACAAGCTATTTTTTGTGGGTTTAAATTAGATTTACTTTTCTCAAATTTAATCTAAGGTGTATAGGCACCTTTAGTTTGTACATGAGACTACTGAACACTGACTGGTGTGAAGTCTGCACTTCCCAGAACAAAATTCACCAAAGCAAACCAGCAAGGAGTACTAGAAAACAATAGCTTTGAAGCTTTCAAAACTGTGACTGCAGCTGTGAACTATAATACAGGCTCATTCAGGATCTTTCAGATTGCTTAAGCAAAATATGTGTTAAGTCACTTAACGTGTAGATCAACTACAAATGTCAACTTTAGAAGGGTGGTCAGATGTATGCACATTTTTTAAGCCAACTTCAGATAGAACTGGAGCAACTGTTACTGAATATTTGGTTTAAATAGGAGATATTTTATATTGTGGGTATTTCATACTTCATCCCAACTATTTTGGTGCCACCATGTACAATAGATAGGTCATGCCCCTTCTTCGAATTTTCTCAGTAAAATGGAGAGTTGGTCTGTTTTTTTTTTTTTCAATTCTGATGCAATTTTTGGCGTATATTCTGGCGCAGACAAAAATTCTGGCGCAATGCACCAGATTCTGGTGCAGAACCCGACAAAACAAGTTGGGTTAACAATAGTAAATCAGGGCCAATGGTTTTTTTCATTTATAGCACTTGACTCACCTGAATTTCTTGCACATTGGTTGACCTTAAATATCCTGCAACTTTGTAGCCAAAGATAAGATGTCACAACAACTGTGGTCTAGATCAAGAGGTTTTCTTTTTAAAGATGTAAGTAGAGATTTGTTAAAACATGTGCAGAGGAAAAGTTGACCAGTTGCCCATAGCAACCAATCAGATTGCTTCTTTCATTTAAAAAAATAAAATAAATAAAAGATCCAATCTGATTGGTTTAAATGGGCAACTGATCAACTTTTCTACATAGGTTTTTCAAAACCTCCCGTATAGTCTTTTGAAAAGGCTTTATTGCACTTAAAGAGGTTGTCTTACAGTGACCACTTATCACTTATCACACAGGATTAGTGATAAACGTCCTAATCCCCCATTGCACAACCACATTATGAAGGTTTGAACAGAATTGCAGTTGACAATGCATGCATCCTGCAATTCCATTCGATGTCTGTGGGGCTGAGGGAGACAGCCAATGACTGTACCCAGCTTTTTCATTAGCCCCCTGGACATTGAATCATATAGCATGGGACATGTTCAATGACTACTCTTCATTAAAACTCTTTCACACTATGCTTGTGCAGTAAGGAGAATCCTATTGGGTTTGAAACTCCCATTTTAATTAATAGTGGGGATATCAATAATGGGGTTCCCAATGATCAGATATTTATAACCTATTTATAACCGAGAGTAGGTGATAAACACCTATTGTGGGACAATTCTGGCTTTTTGCAGCTATGTATGTTTGTAACTCTTATTTTAATGGTTTCGCAGTTATTTGGTGATTATTTGACCTTTTTCTTATAGGCTAAAATACACAAATAGGAGGCAAGAAGATTGTTAATCCCTAATGTCTAACCTTTCATTCATAATAAATGTTGTATCCCTAATAGCTGTTGTACTTCACCCATCTGTCTTGGACTCCTCTCTTGCTTTTATTCAGTCAGCACGCAGTATCTGGTTGGTTTGAGTTTACATCACATATCAGTCTTAGCAAACATCGGAACAGTTTAACACTATACTTCTCCTACTATACTCATTTTCTAATTACTGGGTTACCTCTAGAAGAAGTCATGTATGCAGATTACCCTTTAATACACTCTACAGGCATGCCCAGTTTCTACTTGTTCAACTTGTAACTTTCTGCACACTTTCTAAAATTCCACTTTAACAGATCCATGTGAGCTAGATCTCGATATGGGCACCCAGTGCAAGGAGAATGAGGTTAAGTGGTTTTTTGACAAGACAAACAAGATTTGCATCAAGGTTTGGTATGGTGGGTGCGGTGGCAATGACAATAGATTTGACACTGAAGCTGAATGCATCAATAGGTGTGATAAGACAAGTAAGTATCAGACATGGGACACATACTGCTTCTTCTTCTTTAACATTAACAACCAAATTTCAAGAACTTCTTTACCCCACAGGCTTCATGTTTCACAGTGGTCACAGACAATTGCAGGGAAGCAGTCAATGTATTATTCTATATTGTTTTGTGTTCTGAAACATTAAAGCACGATCAATATTCACCATAACCATCAAACATTTTTGTTAACAGGAGGATAATTCCAGACCCAATAGGTCACAATAGCTTAGATAATTTATCCATAGAAAATAAGGGAAGGACATAATTCTTAACTATTATTATCAGAACCAGTTAACTCCTATATTCTGCTTAAAATGGACATACCAATAAAGGGGTACTCCACTGCCCCAGAGTTAGGAACATTTGTCGTGAGGCCACACCACACCCCCTCAATGCAAGTCTATGGGAGGGGGCGTGGGGCAGTGGAGTACCCCTTTAAGTATAGTATTGTAGCATCTGCTCTACACCACGTGCACTGCTCCACGCCACGCCCCCGCAATGCAAGTCTATGGGAGGGGGCGTGGTGGCTGCAGTGCATGTCAATGTAGAAGGTGGACCACTTCTTCTAAACATTTGTAGATGGTTTATCCTAAAGAACCCCTTAATTTCTATTTTACATACCAACAATTGTTCTTATAATTAGTAGTTGCACAAATTTGCAAACCATTAAACTTCTAGATGTGATCTATCTGAACTTTCCAAGAAGGGAGACAACTTCCAATTGGTAATACGCTAATTTCAGTGTTTTAATGTTCTTGTTTTATAAACAAATAAGAAAATGTAAATAAAAAAAAATAACACTTGCATTTAGGGGTTCGAATCTAATGACTTTCCACAAAAAAACAGTGAAAATTTTACGTCTCCAAATATTTGAGCTTAGGATTCATGAACACAACTGTATTATTGCTTAGTTTTATATGGTGATAAGGCAACCAAGAAGATTCATGAGGCCTAAACTAGTAACATTGTTTGCATAGCGAAAAAAAGACAAAGATTCATTCAGTTCATCCTATTGCCATGCAGTGTTAAAGTTGTACATTTCATTCAGAACGGTGGGAGGGGGCGTGTCGACCGACATGCCCCCTCCCATAGGCATGAATGGAGGGAGCGTGACCATGACGTTATGATCACGGCTTCTGGCTCCGACCGTTCTGAATACCAGGTGCTGCGGGAGATCGCGGGGCCCCAGCAGCAAGACCCCCATGATCAGACATCTTATCCCTTATCCTTTGGATAGGGGATAAGATGTCTAGCAGCGGAGTACCTCTTTAATCCAGGGAAAGGAGAAAACTCCATAAGGTAGAAGCCAATTTTCTCATTTTAGGGTAAACCTGCCAATCAAAATAAATCCCTGGATCAACAACCTTTGTCCAGAATCTATTGACTATAACCTGTAATAATATTTACCAGAAATGTATCCAGGCCCCTTTTGAACTCTTTTATTGCGTTCTCCCTGACCACTTTGTCTGGCAGAGGGTTCCATAAGTCTCAATGCACTTACAGTAAAGTATCCCCTTCTGATGGTATGGAAACTCTTTTTCCTCTGGGCGTACCTTCCTATTTCTCCAATTTTATTGTGCAATGTTGTAATATATGTCATAGTTAAGGAGGAATTTTCTTCTTTTAGGAATAAATATATCCGGTGACACACAACAAGGATTTTATAGCTTCATTGACTGCTTATAGATACACTATGCACATGAATTCATTTATACATATTGTGGTGAAAGTCATCTTATTTTTATCCATAATTATTACAAAGGTCTCACCTCATATTGTAGACCACTAACAAACCATCATTTTTATCATTTCCTAGGTTGCACATGAAATATAACAAGTTATTTTGCGGATTTTTTGTTTTGCATTTCATTTGTATTTTTTACTTTTGAGTAGCTGCAGATTACTTTCAAGATCTACAACATCTTATAAACAATTCTTCTTCAGCAAAGCCATCAGTTATCTGGAACTCTTATTACTATTTCACCTTTTCACATTTTATATTTTACTACTTGGGACTCAATAGATTTTTCATCTATTTGTGTTTTTTTTAGAAATTGAGAAAACTATGCAACTTCCAACGCTGGAATCCAAAGTACTTGCAGGTAATTTCAGCCGGCGTCCAGGCAGGAGGCCAATGTTCAGACGCAGAAGGATTCATCCAGAAAGATCTCAACTTTTTCAAAAGAGGACTCTTATGAATTAAAGATACAATGTTTATGGATTTTGTTTTGAAGAAAGGCATCAGTCAGTTACCACTTTAAACCTCAAGCTAAATCCTATGAAGATGCATACGTGTGTTTTGCATACGTTAAGAAGACCACAAAAATCAGCTTTATTGGTGCAGCTCAGATAAATCTGTGCTTTATTTTGAGTTTAAAAGAATGAAGAGGGGGTTTGGATGAAATCTGAACAAAAATGGATTCAGGATTAGATAAACGACTAGGCTACTTTCCTAAGAAAAACACCACATTTTTATGTGGGCTTTGCCTGCTATTACAACTTAAAGATATACCCCATCAAAATTGTGGCCTCTTAGCCATCTGTGTGGTGTACAGTGTAACATGGTAATTTCTCTTTTACCAATGCCCTTAAGACCCAGTTATCAGCTCCATTGTGGTCCTGACCTTGATCAACCAACAGACTCACTAAAACTTGCAGTGAGTTATGTTCACAGCAAAAGTCACTTTATTCTCCCCAATAAGAGGCAAGTCAATGAACTCAGTTGAGTGAATTAGTAAGAATGCTGGTCACGTGATCAAGGTCAGCACTGGTACAGAGCCAATAATAAAGGCACCACTTAAGAAACTAATTATTAGATTGCACACTATAGAGGTGGCTAATGGGCAACAAGAATATGATTTTTGTGGTAGCGCTTATTTAAAGCAGCCATACAAATAAGATAGCTTTCCAATTCCCCCAAGCATGTGAACATTCGGCTTAGGCCCCTTTCACACTGCCGGTTTTCTCCAACAAATTCGGCCATCAAACTCCCTCTTTTTATATATTTTTTTGCATTTTGCCAGAGCATACCGGCAAATAACGGGTCCCGATGGACCCCATTGTATTCAATAGTAGCCATTATTTTTGGAGATAAAAACCAGAGAAAAAGAGGGTGCAAGCACAATTTTTTCTCTGGCTTTTCTCGATCCTAAAATAACTGTCTTCACACTGTCAGAGACAGCCGGCAGTGTGAACGTAGCCTTAGCTGTTCATTCATGTGTTCTTAATGGAGTGGCAGACTTATTTAGTGGTGTCTTATCTCCCCAAGAACAAAAGGATTAAGATAGTGAAAATAAACATATTGAATCCTAGTCTCCATCACTTCACTTGCTGAGGAAGAGTCAGGAGGCCCCATATACATTAGGTGGTTGGCCGGTCTCACCAAAAAAAGAGACATTTTTAATGTATATGGCCTTTAGTCCTACAGTGCTAACTTAAATAGAGATTACTTGTAATACCAGACATAGCTCATTGAAAAGAGTGGTAGTCGTTCTGGAATTGAAAGAAATCTAACGTTATTTTCTAATTCCAAACAGCCCACTTAAGTGCGGAAAAGAGCCATTCCAAAAACAAACAAAACAAGAAGGAAGGGTCCAGGATAGGTTTAAAAATTAATATCTGAAGTCAAGAAAACTACATCTGAGTCTTGAAATGTACAACTATCACTTTATTAATCCACTGGGCAAACACTTTCAGCTGTGAAATATTCCTATTCCTCAAAGGGTAGACCCCGAGGTTATAAAGCAGGGCTTGTTTGTCTTTTTTTTTTTTTTATAATTGCATTGTATTGGAATAGAGACCAGGATTTGTATTTAAATAAATCAGTTGTGCCTTTATTTTATAATGGTTTAGGCCATTTTTGACTACTTATGGAAGGCTATGACACAGTTAACAATACAATCCTTCATATAGAAAGGATTAGTGGAGGCGTTTTTCTTCAGATCCGCTTCTCTCCCAGAAACGTATTCCCAAGTCATGGAAAAAGTTTCAACAAACATAATATAGTACACATATGTGAGTCTGCAGCTTGTTTCTGAAATATTTCATTACGATGATTCATGGATCTGTTTTCAGTTCTCAGATGTTACTTGGTCCCAAACAGATGCAAATTTAATAAAAGAAATAAACTGAAGCACATGTGAGTGTACAATGCTTGGGACACAATGAGCAATGGATGAGCGAGGGGGCAGTAATGTAGCCAACAGTACAGTAAGGCCAAGAAAATCTGGGGATGTAGATTGTAAAATACCCCAAAGAACGGTTTACATTTCCCCATTGAGAAGTCGAAGTTATACAGTTAAATTGTCTGTTAGGAACTTTTATTTTATTTGAATGAGTTTGTTATGGGGGATAGTTAAAGTTATTGCAGTTATTGATAAGCCCCATAACTGGGATCCATTCTAACTAGTATTATTTTCGCCAGCATGGAAATTGATCCAACACTTAAGCTTTGGTATTTCCCCATGTTGGCATTTGTCCTGTCCTGTCTGTCTGTTAATAAAAAAAACAAAACAATTATGAATAGAGAAAAAGAAATTCCTATAGTGTGAGCAGAACGCAATTTACTTTTTGGGATATCGGGCTATAAGAATTTCACCTTTTATCTAAAAAAAAAAGTCCTTAAAAATTTACCTTAGTTTGTAAAGGTTATAGGGGGCGATTTATCAAAATCTGTGCAGAGGAAAACTTGCTCAGTTGCCCATAGCAACCAATCAACTTGCTGCTTTCATTTTTATGAAGGCCTGTGAAAAATGAAAGAAGCAATCTGATTGGTTGCTATGGGCAACTAAGCAAGTTTTCCTCTGCACAGGTTTTGAGAAATCTCCCCCATAGTCTTCAAAGGGAACTTGTCACATTGAAAATGCAGTTTAATCTGTGGGTATCCTGTTAGAGAGCGGAAGAAGCTGAGCAGGTTGATATATATAGTGATGAGCAGCATTGGCCATATTCGAATTCGCCATATTTTGCAAATATATAGACGAATATTCGGCCTATAATTGGGAATTTTGCGTATTCGTTATATTCGCATATTCGAGGAAGAAAACAGTGAGGGGTGGGCAACTTTACTATTGGTTGCTAGGGATGTTGTTGATAACCTCTGACAAGTGTATTTGCATCATTCTAATTGGTCCACAAGTGAAAAGAAGGAATATGCGAATATGCGCATATGCGGAAAAAAGTGAATATTCCTAATTTCGAATATATAGCAAATATATTTGCAATATTCGCGAATTTGCGACATTTGTGATAAAAATTTGAAATGCGAATATTCGCGCCCAACAATAGATATATACTGTAGTTCTTATGAAAGTTCCAAGATAACTTGTCATTTATTCATGTATCTCTCTGCTCACTGTGGGCTAAGTAGTCATGGGGACGGTCCTACTCAGTGATTGACAGCTTTCTTTATATACACACTCACGCACAGATAGATGTCAATCACTGAGTAGGACTAAGACCAGAATGAGCAGAGATTTACATGAATAAATGACAAGTTATCCTGGAACTTATCCAAAACTATTTATCAACCTGTTCAGCTCCTCATGCTCTATAACCTGATCCCTGCAGATTAAACTGCATGTTCAATGTGACAGGCTCCCTTATAGATTAAAAAGGATGTTACTTAAAACAAATTACCTGACCAAAGGAGGTCCTTACTATATAAAATGATAATGATTTATATTTTCACATAAAGATCAAACTTTCATGTATACTATGTTACTCCTCCCCCTTCTGTGCTGTCTGGGTCTTCTCTAGAGAAAAAGTAGGACAGGACAATTGCTTCTAGCAAATGGAGATGTGTTCACTTTCACATAGTTTTACATTTTAGGCGGATTCATAGAATAATTAGTCAGTAAATATTAATCAGTATGTTATATAAAATATGCCTTATGATGGATGAAATGGCCATATGGGAGTAATCCCCAATAATAATGAAATACTAGAACTATATTAGCGACAAAATAATAAATCATACTTGTTTTATTGTGTTGGCTATTCATAGCTAATGAAACTTACAGTTACTGGTGATACCTAATGCTATAGACATCAATTGGTTAAGTTGAAGATCACGAACTTTCAGTCCAATGTATATGAAAAAGTAAGAAAACTGATAATACTCAAACCACAAAACACTGCAATACAAAGTATAACTGAAGACATGTATGCTGTATATTAGCCCAACTTTATGATTTATTATAAGACACATATGTTGAAGACATGATGTAGCAAAAAGCAGCTTATTTGGAGATACAGAGCAGAACCTTCAATTAGATATGTCACCCATGTTCTAAGGAATACTGTACTTGGATTGAATATATCATTGGTACTGATGTCTGCTCAAGGATTCCTCCTGTTTAGTTGATTCTATATATAATCCACAAATAAAGTTTGACTTAATATGAATACAATGTATAGGCCACACAAAAGACATCATAGAAACCTTTTAAATGTGATATGAGACAACATAGCAATTCATTTTAGTACATGGATTGTTCAAAATTTCAGTAATATGGTCGATGTCTGTCAGCAGTTTCTTTCAAATATATACCGATACGTAGGTAGTTTCCATACAGTCGCCACTTGAAGACCAAAGTTTTGGTGTCTATTGGATGGGTGTTCCTTAGACATTTCAATAAGATGTGGGATGAAACAAGGACAAAAGATAGACAGATATATTATACTTTTTCCTTGTCACATTTTGCCTTATATTATCCTGTAATAATAGTTTTTGAGATTCAAAAATATTGTGCTCTGCACATCTACTGATATACAGTGTTATTAAAGGGAACCTGTCATCGCATTCATGCCGCCAGAAACGAGAGTCATTGGGGCAGTGCCCAGTGGCTTTTGCTCACTTCGCCGGCCTTGATTTATATATCTTTCCCTATACCAAAGCAGGGAGAGATCTATCAGCCACTTGTGGTTTAGGCAGAATGAAAGTGATGACCGGTTCCTTTTAAGATACTAGAGCTGGAAAATGTAACCAAATGGTCAGTGTAGAAATGCCCTTGTCCAATGTAGAGTTGGATCAAACATCTTAACATGAAGCTCTACCGCACAATTGGAAAGGTTTTTAAAAACCAAATGATAGAGATATTGACATGAGATACCATTCAGCATATGTGTCATGACATATACTGTACATTGAAATAAATACCATGAAATGCCATATAATATTTTCCTCATATTTCCATTAATCATTAGGCATCTATGAATAAAAATATATGTAGCTAAATAAATAATAATAGATGAAGTATACAGTAAATACATTTTCTTTTTCCAAAGCATCTTACTTTTCAACATATAATCATTCATGCATCACCATATTATCATTACTTCTACTGAATAAGAATGAGAAATAAACCAACCAATGTGCTCCCGCACCCTATAAAAGGCCTGTTCTTTGGTCTGCATTACATCTAAAAGCTGTTATTAGGCATACATAAGCCTACAGCTATAAAATTCTGTCATGTTAAGCTCAAGGCCATATGTAGCTTTACCCAGAATTCCACAGTAAAACTATTTTTGGATGCAGTTTTATTCTTATTTAAGAGCTCTATTGAAGTCCTAAAGAATTATGGGTAACTGCACATCTGTGTCGCATTATACGCATTAACATTAAACTGATGGAGATAGCCGCTTAGCAGTTTGTTCGTGTTTACCCAGAATTCCCTGGGGGAGTGGGTGGGTTTTCCCCTTTGTGGCCATTGGAAAGATTTCTCTTTTAGTAAGGGTTATGTGGAAAAAAAACAAAAAACTAAAAATAACAACCAATCACTGAACGGAAGGCAGGGAAAAAAAAGAAAGAAAATGACGTAGTGTCAGTTTAATCTACAAACATATGCTTTTTATATAAATTTGATAAATTGCCAGGTGGGTCTTGACATCTACTGGAACAGATCCAAAGAACATGTATTGTATTATCTAGACATCTTAACTACTGCGTGAGAAACTTTAGTTTTTTTTTTGTTTTGTTTTATGGAATCAATTTGTAAGGCGTGATACTTTTTATGTGAAGCCAGCACATGTTGTCCTATCATGAGGTCTACAATAACTCTTGCATTTGATTAAAAAGTGACTAAAATTGTAGATTTCAAAATTTGTACCAAGAGTGCAAGTGTATAAAAGTAGTTAGTAATCTACTAGAAAACTCAAGCATTCTCAATTCTCATTGTTTAATATTTGATTCAAGCGTGCTCTGTAGAACATTTACTATTTATTTTTGGAATGGCTTTTTAGCATAGTGTTAGTTTGAAATTTGAAAGGGGTTTTCTGATTTTTTTTTATTGATGACCTATCCTCAACATAGGTCATCAATATCATCATAGGTCATCATAGGGTGCTGAAACCCTGCATTCCCACCAATCAGCTGTTACACAGTGAAACAGAACAGGAAGCAGATGGCTCCATACTTTGTGTAGTGGTCAAAATAAGTTAATGCAGCTAAGTTTTTTTGTGAATGGGAACTGAGCTACAGTATACCAGTATATCCATTATACAAGTTCAGAGCTGTCGCCTTCCTGCTATTTCACTGTTGGTCAAATAGTTTCGCAAAAATAAAATAAAACCTGTTATAATGTATTAATTAAAAAAAACTTCTGACAGAGTTTATATTGGAGATGGTCAGGGTGCTAAGACTCCTACCAATCACTAGAACAAATGGGCAGAAGAGCTCAGCTGAGTGCTGTACCCATTTGTTTCTACTTAGTACCTTTCGGTTCAGCTCTGAGACTAGAGAAAATGGTTTCCAGATTTGAAGAAAGCATTTGGACTTTAAGCTATGGCATGTTAGAAGTTTGTTTAAAATGAAAATTACCCTTAAAGTTTTTAGTTTACTGTTAGACTTTACTTGTTTACTTCATGTTCTTCCGTTATCGTTTTGTCACTACTTTTGTATTTTTACTTACTCTAAAATGTCTTCTTATATTAAAGTAAAATGTCTTTTTCCTAGTGGGACCCGAGGTGTGTAAACTACCGAAAGAAGAGGGAACCTGCCGGGAGTTTTTACTAAAGTGGTACTATGACCCAGAAACAAAGAGCTGTGCACGTTTCTGGTATGGTGGTTGCGGAGGAAATGAGAACAGGTTTAACACACAGAAAGATTGTGAAAAGATTTGTATTTTAGGTGAGTAGTGGTCCACAAGACTAGATAACTTTTTACACAGCCATGGACTCTAATATGATAAATCTGATATTTACTAAAATGCAGTTACATTTTGGATATTTTAGATTATTCCTAAACCTCTCTGATAGAGATGAGCGAAGTAACAGTAATTCGATTCGTCACAAACTTCTCGGCTTGGCGTTTGCTGACTTTAGCCTGCATAAATTAGTTCAGCTTTAAGGTGTTCCGGTGGGCTGGAAACGGTGAATATAGGAAAAGAGTCTCCAGCCCACCGGAACACCTGAAAGCTGAACTAATTTATTCAGGCTAAAGTCAGCAAACGCCGAGCCGCGAGGTTCATGACGAATCGAATCACTGTAACTTCGCTCATCTCTACTCCCTGATTTCCGATTTTTCTTTGAAAAATGTCATATGATAGTAAAGACTGCTGCATAAGACATAGGTTCAGTTTCATTCCTATTCATTCTTACAAATGTATTCACTCATACAATCTAAGTAGAGGTGAAGTTGAAGCTCCTGGACCCCTATGCAAAAATTGAAATAAAGACCCTTACCTACTATGTACACCAGTTACCTCTGAACCCTTTATAACTTTGCTCTTGAACCTAAAGTATTATGGGCAGTGTTAACATTAGACATAAATCCCAATGTATAATATACAAAGCAGTTAGTCTATATATCACCTATAATTAAAAGGCCTGTATATCTTTGCAACTACTTTTATACTTTGGGTCTACAGTTTAAAGGCAGGCCAATCCATTTCTAAGGTTACAGACACACTCTGACACAGACTAGTCTGATCTTGCAGTCATACTATCTTCGATCTTCACTCACTATTTGCTAATGTAGATTTAGAAAGTTAGCATGTAGTGAGTTAGTGATGGAAGGGACTATTGTTATTGTACTACACAGAGTTTTCTGCAGAAAACCATAGGAAAATTTTGTATGAAACAATTTGGTCTATGCTTCCTTTTGGATTCAGAACTCATAGTCATGCTTTTATTGTATTAGGTGTTAGAGTTAATACATGGTGGTGGAAATGGGCCAGCTAAGGCTTTAATAATGTAGAATACACTTCTGGATCCTTTAAATGTTCTTCATACATAGGCAAGAGATATGACTAATGTAAAGTGGGAGCTTAGTGTCCATGATTATGAAAAGCTTAGTAAAAAGAGTAATGATAAATAAGTTGCAATCCACGCACCCCTGTAAGTGTACCTCCAATAGTTTCTTACTTTTATGAGAAATGACTATTGCGCAGCACTGTAGAGTTATAGGTTGACCTTGATGATCTGTCTAGTATTTTCTTCTTGTCTCAACCTTGTCAACTATATAACACTATGAAAAAAAATCTCTGTATGTAATCTGCATTTGTCATCAGATAAATTCACTCCATTTTCTATTTTCATTCCTTTACAGCACCTCTAAATCCCAGTGTGGTCACAGCAATCGGAACATAAAGGTCCTGGATTCTTACCTGTCCAGAGGAGATGGCCCAGGATGCACTGCCCCTCTTCTCACCCTATGCCTCTTACCAGCTAGCCCTCCCATAGGGTGAGGGAGGCTCACAAATCTTATCAAAATGGTGCTAATTCATCTGTGGACTTGGAGTAGACTTTACTGGGAACATTAACCCTTTCAGTGCTTTAGTGTCACGTCTTCTCCATAATGTCATGAGGAGCTGTGTCAGTCTCTGAAGCACTGAAAGGGTTATCTGGTACTTTGGTCTTCCGTCAGTCAGCAGTTGTTTTTCAGGTTTTTGTTTTTAATGTCAGAGCCCCAGCAGTAGAGCCTAACCCAAAGATATCCAACCCCTCTATATAACACCTGCTTCTTCCACAAGCCTCCCTTCTAATCTCTCCACTATCCAGTAGAATGCACCCCATTTTCTGCCATATATTTTTCTTTCAAACCAAGTGCCTTTTTTAAATGAACTGTGAGTCCATATTGTCAATACAACAAGTATTGTCTCTAAAAGAAGACACTTTATAACAGGGCAATGGCAACTTTCTGCCACCGTAATCCCAGGACAGTATGTCAATCGGAAAGTGACGGGTGTTACTACTTTCTCCGTCAGTGTGGGCTTATAAAATATTGCAGAGCAGTACTCTTTAGGCCCTATTGGCACCATAGGGATTGAAAAAGCTTTAGGTTTTACCACTTGGGATATAAATATGGTAACTGCAGCCATTGCAGTCTATGCAAAGATATACATTTAGTTTGGTTGGATCTATTTTTATTTGTGATTTTTACTTTGGGGAAAAGAAATTATTTGCTATAAAATTTGAAATGGAATTATTCTTGTCTGTTTTATTTTTATAATGAAGGGAGATAATGAAAAGACTGAATAAAGAAAGACGAGGTGTTAAATCCTGTGTTTGGTTATTTCTAACAATCTTTTAAAAAAATGATTGTTCTCTCTCACTTTTCACGTACATGACCATAATTCTGCACCATCATATATTAAGTGCCAATAACAGAATCACATTCTGTCCTAAGGTTCCATTTTTGACACCAAATATACAATGCAATCGGGAAGTCTTTAGACTCTTTCACTTTTTTTTTTTACATTTTATTATGTTGCGGCACTCAATATCCCATAATAACGGGAAAGAAGAATGTAAGACATTTTTGATAATTTATTAAAAAGAAAGAACTAAAATTTTGCATTCAGATCCCATACTCAGTACTTACTTAAAGAACCTTTGTCAGCTATTTTAGCCTCTAGTCTTTTTGGGTAGGATGACACAAGGTTTGCACACCTGGATTTGGGAACTTTTCAGTCTAATTCATGTTCAATAACCTAAAGTCACCACATGTGACTTTGATCAAAGATAATCAAGAGAAAAAAAAAATAACCCAGAAAGTGTCATAGCAAATACTTATGTTAATGAGAATTTTTAGTTTTTCCTTTTTTTTTTAAATAGCAAAAATTTTCATTTCTATTTTGTTATCACTTTGTCATATATGGTAATGAGTGCAAATTGATGGAAAAAAACATGATTTTCCTTTTATTTTAGCACAGTTAATTTATGAAGCCTTTACCCTTGTTTTCCTGGGTAAATTTGTTGCAATATTTTGGTGTAGTTTGTTTTTTGCAACATTTAATGCGACTTTTCATATACATGCATTCCTGTGTTTTGCTGTGGTAGACTTGTTTTGAGTTGTGTTTTTGCGCTGGTCAGGAATTTATGAAACTGCGACTTAAAAAAAAAAAAAAAAAGAAACGTTTTTTCACCTAACAGGATTCAAATCACCACCAAATAAAAAACAGCATACAAACTAACTGTGGACAGCATTAAAGGGGTTTTCCAGGAATAAAAAAAACAGGCCTTTTTTCTTTCAAATACCTCTCCCTGTTTGTCCCCAGTTTGAGTGTGGTTCTGCAGCTTAGTTCCATTAAAGGGGTACTCCGCACCCCTAGACATCTTATCCCCCTATCCAAAGGATAGGGGATAAGATGTCAAATCGCCGGGGTCCCGCTGCTGGGGACCCCCGGGATCTCAGCTGCTGCACCCACCTGTACGGCTTCCACCTCACATCGGCAACGCTGGAGGATTCGGATCCCGACTACAATGGCGGACGAGCGTGACGTCACGACTCCGCCCCATGTGATGTCACGCCATGCCCCCTCAATGCAAGCCTATGGGAGGGGGCATGGCAGACCTCCCATTGACTTGCATTGAGGGGGCGGGGCATGATGTCACACGGGGCGGAGTCGTGACTTCACGCTCGTCCGCCATTGTGGTCGGGATCCGAAGCCTCCAGCGTTGCCGATGTGAGGTGGAAGCCGTACAGGTGGGTGCAGCAGCCAAGATCCCTTGGGTCCCCAGCAGCAGGACCCCGGCGATCTGACATCTTATCCCCTATCCTTTGGATAGGGGATAAGATGTCTAGGGGTGTGGAGTACCCCTTTAAAGTGAATGGAGCCCAGTTGTAATACCACACCCAAAGTGGAGACAAGGAGGGTGCTGTCTTTAAAAGGAAAAAGGCCTGTTTTTTTAAATTCCTGGAATACCCCTTTAATTAAAGTCACATATTTGTCACACGGGTTAAAAAGTCGAACAAAAAGTCAACACAAAAACACCATACAAAGTGGAGTACTGATGTAAAAAATGTGATCAGCACCAGATTTATCACATGACCCACACCATGTGATACATTTGGTGCCGGTAAACAGTTTCGACCACATGAACTAATGGAGTAAAACAACTACACCAGTTTTCATAAATACTCCCAAAGGGTCTAAAAACTTTTCAAATACACTGTATGATCATAATACAGTCACATGTATGAGCCAATACATTGTTCATTTTTTACTCAAAAGAACACATTTTGAAATGGTAATTAAGTGTTGGGTATATTTGCCTGTATTAAAGAGTTCCTTACCATATGGCATCAACTACATCATGTGACAATACATGTCATATTGTAACGGGTGGGGTTTCTGACTGTTCTACTGAATGAGAATAGCTAATCCATATCTTCAGCAGAGTCACTCTGCATAAGGTTTTGTTATTTCTCATCAGTATTTCCAAGCTAAAATGAGTGAAAAATAAACTATAATGGAAATATTTATATCTCTTCCATTTTTCGGACATATTCTTGGTTTTGAAGTACAAATACTGATGAAGAATACTGACCACACTATGCAACTATGAGACCTTGAAATAAACGTGGGGGGCAGGGGATGGACAACAAGCAGGCTCAATTGATATGCCACTTGTATCTATCTATCTATCTATATACACACACATATAATGTACCTCTTTAATGTATAAACCTAAGTCCTAAAAAGAGAACAGTAAAGTACCTGTGTAACATCCAATGGTCCTAAAAAGTTTATGAACCATTTTACATGTTAAGATGTAATAGATAAAGTGCTGGTCCACGGTGCTGGTTTCTGTGCAATAATAAACACAGAAAGCCCACCCAAGATCTTGAGCTCCGGTACCCTCGGTGTTCCTCCACCTCACATTCCAAAGTGATTTGCCACGCTTCTTCGAGGAGTAAACATTATAATATGTCAGCGCATTAGCATGGGTAGGCAGCTGTCGGGGGGCAAGGCAAAGTATCCACCACAAGGGCACCTCATTTCCCCCCGCGCCAGTGAATGTATGAGAAGCACACGCAGAATTTTCTCAAGGGTTGCGATTTGAAAACATACAATAATATCTTGAGACGAGGACCACACATTACTACTGCAGTGACTTAATAAAACCATCATACTGTTATCACTAATAACACCACTATACAAGAGATAAATATTTGCACCATACCATGTTCAACATTTCCCTACCTATAGCTTCCCAAATAATGTGAAGGGTATGGGGAGTGGGTTGTGGTGGGTATGTAATTCCCTCCCTTAAGTAGATGTTCCCAGTAGTTATATAATCCCTTCTATAAGGTAGAAGCCCCCAGTTGGTAGGTATGTATAAAATCCTATAGCTATTAGGTATAAGCACCCAAAAGTTAGGTAATTTCCTCCCCTCCAACTAGGCAGATGCTACCACTAAGTAGTTTTCTCAATAGGTCCAATAATAAAAAATTCCACTTACCTTCCCTCCCGACATTGTATGCATCGCAACTCACTTTAGGTTGTTAGGTGGTTGAGCTAGGCAGCTGTGAGGCCCCTGTGAGGTCTTAGGCCCTAAACCCCTAATTTGAGAGCCGCCTCTGGGCATTGGTACCCAATTACCCCAACAAGCTGATACAGCTGATAAGCTGGTACCCAATTACCCCAACAAGCTGATACAGATGCAAGACCAGCAGACTGGTATAAAATGAACAGACTTATATAAAATGTTTTCTGTGAAGAACTCCCTGTTTTTAGGATGTAAGCATACAGCACAACAAACATCAGTATTTAAACACCCTAAAGGTATGAGCGGGGTACGCTGCGGATCCACCGCTGAAGGGCCGCTACATGGTGCCTTTAGATGTGCCTGCTCGGAGCAGCAATACACCGTTACAAGCAGATACACTGTGATGTGCGAGTCGCCACACGCATGCACAGTATACTCGCACATTGCGGCCTAGCTCAGGGAACAGGAGGAGCGGCCGCGATGTGTGCAATGTGGTGCAAATTGCTGTAATTGGGAATAACCGAAAATGACGCTTCAGAATATTGGGTTACAAATAGTCAAACAATACATATTTATGCACCAAAACACCACCCAGAAGTTGCATGATCCCCTAAAAAATAAATGACCATATTGTGGCGATAAATAAAATTATAAGCTTATCACGTTCTTACTATGCAATATGATTGTGGGCCTAGATGCTATCCATTTCTAAGCCCAACATTTCATTTTATTCTATGTGCATGTAGGAAATTTGGATAAATGAACTACGCTCCAGTTGCCGCTATCAGTTATGTTTGATAAGCACAGAGGGGCTCCTGTGTCCTGTAGGCTAAGCTGTGCTAGTTGGGACTGTGAATACATAGTAAGGGTAGGGTCACACGTGTCATATTTTGCTGTATATTTGCTTCTGCATATTTTCTACCCATTAACCACTTAGGGACCACGGGCGTACAGGTACTCCCTGACATCCTGATACTTGAGGACCAAGGGCGTACCTGTACGCCTGTGGAAATTTCGGTCCCTGCTGTCAGCTGAGCGGGAACCGGGATGACTGCTGATATCTATCAGCAGGCATCCCGTGCAAATGCGATTTATTCACACCAGCGATTCTGGTCATACGGGTCACGTGTGACCCGATAACCCGGAGATACATGGTACTGTATCTATGGGGAGGTGGCAATTCCGTCACTCCCCCCAGGAGCGTTGTCATATTAACGTCCCCTTCTCGCAGCTCTGCTAGCCCACCGAGTTCAGTCAGTGGGCAGAGCTGTGAGAAGGAGCCAGGGACCCCCCTCTGCCGAGATCTGTGCCCCTCAGGGCTGAAGAACAGTCCTCCTGTGTCCAGTAGTGCAGGGGGAGTTTTATCTTTAGGGACAGGTAGGAGTTTTTATTTAAAAAAAAAAAAAAAAAAAAACTAAGTAAAAAAAAGTTTTTAAAAATCCCCCCCCCCCCCGACCTCATAATAAGTCCTCAAGGGTCCGCCGCAGATTTTTCAGCATGACACGGGCCCTATTGGGGGTTCAGGGTGCTGCATCTGCCCCCCATTTTTTTGGGGGGGGGGGCACAGCACATTTTTCCCCCATATAACAGTGATTTATAATCACACACCGTTTTATATATATATATATATATATATAAAGTATACACCAAGCACACACACTACATTCTTCCCCGCACCCACTTACACACACAGAATGTCCCCCCACTCTGGGTGTTAGCGAGAAAATAGTTTGGGACCTTGTGCACCCATTGCTGGATAAGGGTTACCTCCTTTATGTGGACAACTTTTATACCAGCATCCCTCTGTTCACATCCCTTGCCACAAGATCCACGTCCGCTTGTGGGATCGTGCGGAAGAACCAGAGAGGCCTCCCTCTAAATTTGATTCAGACACCTATGCCCAAGGGTGAGTCCCGTGCCCTTACCCATGAAAACCTGTTGCTGGTCTGGTATAAGGATAAGAGGGATGTCCTTATGCTGACAACAATTCATGGTAACGGGAGCTCACCTGTCCCTGTGCGAGGTACCACAGCAACAATCCTCAATCCCGATTGTATTCTGGGCTACAATCAGTATATGGGGGGAGTTGATCTTTCTGATCAAGTCCTCAAGCCATACATGGCCATGCGCAAAACACGGGTATGGTACAAAAAAGTTGCGGTCTACTTGGTACAGGTTGCCATGTACAACTCTTTTGTACTGTCCCAGTATGCTGGCAACACAGGGACATACCTTCAGTTCCAAGAAGAAGTCCTAAAGGCCCTGATCTTTGGCGACCGGGAAAGAGCAGGCCGGAGTTCCCAAGGAACTGAAGTTATAGGTGACAGGATCGTCCCAGGCCAACACTTTCCAGGGGAAGTCACCCACACTGGAAAGAAGGGATGATCCCAGAAAAAATGCAGAGTGTGTCACAAGAGGGTAGAAGCCCCCAGTTGGTAGGTATGTATAAAATCCTATAGCTATTAGGTATAAGCACCCAAAAGTTAGGTAATTTCCTCCCCTCCAACTAGGCAGATGCTACCACTAAGTAGTTTTCTCAATAGGTCCAATAATAAAAAATTCCACTTACCTTCCCTCCCGACATTGTATGCATCGCAACTCACTTTAGGTTGTTAGGTGGTTGAGCTAGGCAGCTGTGAGGCCCCTGTGAGGTCTTAGGCCCTAAACCCCTAATTTGAGAGCCGCCTCTGGGCATTGGTACCCAATTACCCCAACAAGCTGATACAGCTGATAAGCTGGTACCCAATTACCCCAACAAGCTGATACAGATGCAAGACCAGCAGACTGGTATAAAATGAACAGACTTATATAAAATGTTTTCTGTGAAGAACTCCCTGTTTTTAGGATGTAAGCATACAGCACAACAAACATCAGTATTTAAACACCCTAAAGGTATGAGCGGGGTACGCTGCGGATCCACCGCTGAAGGGCCGCTACATGGTGCCTTTAGATGTGCCTGCTCGGAGCAGCAATACACCGTTACAAGCAGATACACTGTGATGTGCGAGTCGCCACACGCATGCACAGTATACTCGCACATTGCGGCCTAGCTCAGGGAACAGGAGGAGCGGCCGCGATGTGTGCAATGTGGTGCAAATTGCTGTAATTGGGAATAACCGAAAATGATGCTTCAGAATATTGGGTTACAAATAGTCAAACAATACATATTTATGCACCAAAACACCACCCAGAAGTTGCATGATCCCCTAAAAAATAAATGACCATATTGTGGCGATAAATAAAATTATAAGCTTATCACGTTCTTACTATGCAATATGATTGTGGGCCTAGATGCTATCCATTTCTAAGCCCAACATTTCATTTCATTCTATGTGCATGTAGGAAATTTGGATAAATGAACTACGCT
The DNA here is from genome assembly GCF_029499605.1 of Hyla sarda. NCBI lineage: Eukaryota > Metazoa > Chordata > Amphibia > Anura > Hylidae > Hyla > Hyla sarda. Next base: position 81,167,713 of record NC_079196.1, on the reverse strand, counting down.
CCAGTTGCCGCTATCAGTTATGTTTGATAAGCACAGAGGGGCTCCTGTGTCCTGTAGGCTAAGCTGTGCTAGTTGGGACTGTGAATACATAGTAAGGGTAGGGTCACACGTGTCATATTTTGCTGTATATTTGCTTCTGCATATTTTCTACCCATTAACCACTTAGGGACCACGGGCGTACAGGTACTCCCTGACATCCTGATACTTGAGGACCAAGGGCGTACCTGTACGCCTGTGGAAATTTCTGTCCCTGCTGTCAGCTGAGCGGGAACCGGGATGACTGCTGATATCTATCAGCAGGCATCCCGTGCAAATGCGATTTATTCACACCAGCGATTCTGGTCATACGGGTCACGTGTGACCCGATAACCCGGAGATACATGGTACTGTATCTATGGGGAGGTGGCAATTCCGTCACTCCCCCCAGGAGCGTTGTCATATTAACGTCCCCTTCTCGCAGCTCTGCTAGCCCACCGAGTTCAGTCAGTGGGCAGAGCTGTGAGAAGGAGCCAGGGACCCCCCTCTGCCGAGATCTGTGCCCCTCAGGGCTGAAGAACAGTCCTCCTGTGTCCAGTAGTGCAGGGGGAGTTTTATCTTTAGGGACAGGTAGGAGTTTTTATTTAAAAAAAAAAAAAAAAAAAACTAAGTAAAAAAAAGTTTTTAAAAATCCCCCCCCCCCCGACCTCATAATAAGTCCTCAAGGGTCCGCCGCAGATTTTTCAGCATGACACGGGCCCTATTGGGGGTTCAGGGTGCTGCATCTGCCCCCCATTTTTTTGGGGGGGGGGCACAGCACATTTTTCCCCCATATAACAGTGATTTATAATCACACACCGTTTTATATATATATATATATATATAAAGTATACACCAAGCACACACACTACATTCTTCCCCGCACCCACTTACACACACAGAATGTCCCCCCACTCTGGGTGTTAGCGAGAAAATAGTTTGGGACCTTGTGCACCCATTGCTGGATAAGGGTTACCTCCTTTATGTGGACAACTTTTATACCAGCATCCCTCTGTTCACATCCCTTGCCACAAGATCCACGTCCGCTTGTGGGATCGTGCGGAAGAACCAGAGAGGCCTCCCTCTAAATTTGATTCAGACACCTATGCCCAAGGGTGAGTCCCGTGCCCTTACCCATGAAAACCTGTTGCTGGTCTGGTATAAGGATAAGAGGGATGTCCTTATGCTGACAACAATTCATGGTAACGGGAGCTCACCTGTCCCTGTGCGAGGTACCACAGCAACAATCCTCAATCCCGATTGTATTCTGGGCTACAATCAGTATATGGGGGGAGTTGATCTTTCTGATCAAGTCCTCAAGCCATACATGGCCATGCGCAAAACACGGGTATGGTACAAAAAAGTTGCGGTCTACTTGGTACAGGTTGCCATGTACAACTCTTTTGTACTGTCCCAGTATGCTGGCAACACAGGGACATACCTTCAGTTCCAAGAAGAAGTCCTAAAGGCCCTGATCTTTGGCGACCGGGAAAGAGCAGGCCGGAGTTCCCAAGGAACTGAAGTTATAGGTGACAGGATCGTCCCAGGCCAACACTTTCCAGGGGAAGTCACCCACACTGGAAAGAAGGGATGATCCCAGAAAAAATGCAGAGTGTGTCACAAGAGGGTAGAAGCCCCCAGTTGGTAGGTATGTATAAAATCCTATAGCTATTAGGTATAAGCACCCAAAAGTTAGGTAATTTCCTCCCCTCCAACTAGGCAGATGCTACCACTAAGTAGTTTTCTCAATAGGTCCAATAATAAAAAATTCCACTTACCTTCCCTCCCGACATTGTATGCATCGCAACTCACTTTAGGTTGTTAGGTGGTTGAGCTAGGCAGCTGTGAGGCCCCTGTGAGGTCTTAGGCCCTAAACCCCTAATTTGAGAGCCGCCTCTGGGCATTGGTACCCAATTACCCCAACAAGCTGATACAGCTGATAAGCTGGTACCCAATTACCCCAACAAGCTGATACAGATGCAAGACCAGCAGACTGGTATAAAATGAACAGACTTATATAAAATGTTTTCTGTGAAGAACTCCCTGTTTTTAGGATGTAAGCATACAGCACAACAAACATCAGTATTTAAACACCCTAAAGGTATGAGCGGGGTACGCTGCGGATCCACCGCTGAAGGGCCGCTACATGGTGCCTTTAGATGTGCCTGCTCGGAGCAGCAATACACCGTTACAAGCAGATACACTGTGATGTGCGAGTCGCCACACGCATGCACAGTATACTCGCACATTGCGGCCTAGCTCAGGGAACAGGAGGAGCGGCCGCGATGTGTGCAATGTGGTGCAAATTGCTGTAATTGGGAATAACCGAAAATGATGCTTCAGAATATTGGGTTACAAATAGTCAAACAATACATATTTATGCACCAAAACACCACCCAGAAGTTGCATGATCCCCTAAAAAATAAATGACCATATTGTGGCGATAAATAAAATTATAAGCTTATCACGTTCTTACTATGCAATATGATTGTGGGCCTAGATGCTATCCATTTCTAAGCCCAACATTTCATTTTATTCTATGTGCATGTAGGAAATTTGGATAAATGAACTACGCTCCAGTTGCCGCTATCAGTTATGTTTGATAAGCACAGAGGGGCTCCTGTGTCCTGTAGGCTAAGCTGTGCTAGTTGGGACTGTGAATACATAGTAAGGGTAGGGTCACACGTGTCATATTTTGCTGTATATTTGCTTCTGCATATTTTCTACCCATTAACCACTTAGGGACCACGGGCGTACAGGTACTCCCTGACATCCTGATACTTGAGGACCAAGGGCGTACCTGTACGCCTGTGGAAATTTCGGTCCCTGCTGTCAGCTGAGCGGGAACCGGGATGACTGCTGATATCTATCAGCAGGCATCCCGTGCAAATGCGATTTATTCACACCAGCGATTCTGGTCATACGGGTCACGTGTGACCCGATAACCCGGAGATACATGGTACTGTATCTATGGGGAGGTGGCAATTCCGTCACTCCCCCCAGGAGCGTTGTCATATTAACGTCCCCTTCTCGCAGCTCTGCTAGCCCACCGAGTTCAGTCAGTGGGCAGAGCTGTGAGAAGGAGCCAGGGACCCCCCTCTGCCGAGATCTGTGCCCCTCAGGGCTGAAGAACAGTCCTCCTGTGTCCAGTAGTGCAGGGGGAGTTTTATCTTTAGGGACAGGTAGGAGTTTTTATTTAAAAAAAAAAAAAAAAAAAACTAAGTAAAAAAAAGTTTTTAAAAATCCCCCCCCCCCCCGACCTCATAATAAGTCCTCAAGGGTCCGCCGCAGATTTTTCAGCATGACACGGGCCCTATTGGGGGTTCAGGGTGCTGCATCTGCCCCCCATTTTTTTGGGGGGGGGGCACAGCACATTTTTCCCCCATATAACAGTGATTTATAATCACACACCGTTTTATATATATATATATATATATAAAGTATACACCAAGCACACACACTACATTCTTCCCCGCACCCACTTACACACACAGAATGTCCCCCCACTCTGGGTGTTAGCGAGAAAATAGTTTGGGACCTTGTGCACCCATTGCTGGATAAGGGTTACCTCCTTTATGTGGACAACTTTTATACCAGCATCCCTCTGTTCACATCCCTTGCCACAAGATCCACGTCCGCTTGTGGGATCGTGCGGAAGAACCAGAGAGGCCTCCCTCTAAATTTGATTCAGACACCTATGCCCAAGGGTGAGTCCCGTGCCCTTACCCATGAAAACCTGTTGCTGGTCTGGTATAAGGATAAGAGGGATGTCCTTATGCTGACAACAATTCATGGTAACGGGAGCTCACCTGTCCCTGTGCGAGGTACCACAGCAACAATCCTCAATCCCGATTGTATTCTGGGCTACAATCAGTATATGGGGGGAGTTGATCTTTCTGATCAAGTCCTCAAGCCATACATGGCCATGCGCAAAACACGGGTATGGTACAAAAAAGTTGCGGTCTACTTGGTACAGGTTGCCATGTACAACTCTTTTGTACTGTCCCAGTATGCTGGCAACACAGGGACATACCTTCAGTTCCAAGAAGAAGTCCTAAAGGCCCTGATCTTTGGCGACCGGGAAAGAGCAGGCCGGAGTTCCCAAGGAACTGAAGTTATAGGTGACAGGATCGTCCCAGGCCAACACTTTCCAGGGGAAGTCACCCACACTGGAAAGAAGGGATGATCCCAGAAAAAATGCAGAGTGTGTCACAAGAGGGTAGAAGCCCCCAGTTGGTAGGTATGTATAAAATCCTATAGCTATTAGGTATAAGCACCCAAAAGTTAGGTAATTTCCTCCCCTCCAACTAGGCAGATGCTACCACTAAGTAGTTTTCTCAATAGGTCCAATAATAAAAAATTCCACTTACCTTCCCTCCCGACATTGTATGCATCGCAACTCACTTTAGGTTGTTAGGTGGTTGAGCTAGGCAGCTGTGAGGCCCCTGTGAGGTCTTAGGCCCTAAACCCCTAATTTGAGAGCCGCCTCTGGGCATTGGTACCCAATTACCCCAACAAGCTGATACAGCTGATAAGCTGGTACCCAATTACCCCAACAAGCTGATACAGATGCAAGACCAGCAGACTGGTATAAAATGAACAGACTTATATAAAATGTTTTCTGTGAAGAACTCCCTGTTTTTAGGATGTAAGCATACAGCACAACAAACATCAGTATTTAAACACCCTAAAGGTATGAGCGGGGTACGCTGCGGATCCACCGCTGAAGGGCCGCTACATGGTGCCTTTAGATGTGCCTGCTCGGAGCAGCAATACACCGTTACAAGCAGATACACTGTGATGTGCGAGTCGCCACACGCATGCACAGTATACTCGCACATTGCGGCCTAGCTCAGGGAACAGGAGGAGCGGCCGCGATGTGTGCAATGTGGTGCAAATTGCTGTAATTGGGAATAACCGAAAATGATGCTTCAGAATATTGGGTTACAAATAGTCAAACAATACATATTTATGCACCAAAACACCACCCAGAAGTTGCATGATCCCCTAAAAAATAAATGACCATATTGTGGCGATAAATAAAATTATAAGCTTATCACGTTCTTACTATGCAATATGATTGTGGGCCTAGATGCTATCCATTTCTAAGCCCAACATTTCATTTTATTCTATGTGCATGTAGGAAATTTGGATAAATGAACTACGCTCCAGTTGCCGCTATCAGTTATGTTTGATAAGCACAGAGGGGCTCCTGTGTCCTGTAGGCTAAGCTGTGCTAGTTGGGACTGTGAATACATAGTAAGGGTAGGGTCACACGTGTCATATTTTGCTGTATATTTGCTTCTGCATATTTTCTACCCATTAACCACTTAGGGACCACGGGCGTACAGGTACTCCCTGACATCCTGATACTTGAGGACCAAGGGCGTACCTGTACGCCTGTGGAAATTTCGGTCCCTGCTGTCAGCTGAGCGGGAACCGGGATGACTGCTGATATCTATCAGCAGGCATCCCGTGCAAATGCGATTTATTCACACCAGCGATTCTGGTCATACGGGTCACGTGTGACCCGATAACCCGGAGATACATGGTACTGTATCTATGGGGAGGTGGCAATTCCGTCACTCCCCCCAGGAGCGTTGTCATATTAACGTCCCCTTCTCGCAGCTCTGCTAGCCCACCGAGTTCAGTCAGTGGGCAGAGCTGTGAGAAGGAGCCAGGGACCCCCCTCTGCCGAGATCTGTGCCCCTCAGGGCTGAAGAACAGTCCTCCTGTGTCCAGTAGTGCAGGGGGAGTTTTATCTTTAGGGACAGGTAGGAGTTTTTATTTAAAAAAAAAAAAAAAATAAACTAAGTAAAAAAAAGTTTTTAAAAATCCCCCCCCCCCCCCCCCCGACCTCATAATAAGTCCTCAAGGGTCCGCCGCAGATTTTTCAGCATGACACGGGCCCTATTGGGGGTTCAGGGTGCTGCATCTGCCCCCCATTTTTTTTGGGGGGGGGCACAGCACATTTTTCCCCCATATAACAGTGATTTATAATCACACACCGTTTTATATATATATATATATAAAGTATACACCAAGCACACACACTACATTCTTCCCCGCACCCACTTACACACACAGAATGTCCCCCCACTCTGGGTGTTAGCGAGAAAATAGTTTGGGACCTTGTGCACCCATTGCTGGATAAGGGTTACCTCCTTTATGTGGACAACTTTTATACCAGCATCCCTCTGTTCACATCCCTTGCCACAAGATCCACGTCCGCTTGTGGGATCGTGCGGAAGAACCAGAGAGGCCTCCCTCTAAATTTGATTCAGACACCTATGCCCAAGGGTGAGTCCCGTGCCCTTACCCATGAAAACCTGTTGCTGGTCTGGTATAAGGATAAGAGGGATGTCCTTATGCTGACAACAATTCATGGTAACGGGAGCTCACCTGTCCCTGTGCGAGGTACCACAGCAACAATCCTCAAGCCCGATTGTATTCTGGGCTACAATCAGTATATGGGGGGAGTTGATCTTTCTGATCAAGTCCTCAAGCCATACATGGCCATGCGCAAAACACGGGTATGGTACAAAAAAGTTGCGGTCTACTTGGTACAGGTTGCCATGTACAACTCTTTTGTACTGTCCCAGTATGCTGGCAACACAGGGACATACCTTCAGTTCCAAGAAGAAGTCCTAAAGGCCCTGATCTTTGGCGACCGGGAAAGAGCAGGCCGGAGTTCCCAAGGAACTGAAGTTATAGGTGACAGGATCGTCCCAGGCCAACACTTTCCAGGGGAAGTCACCCACACTGGAAAGAAGGGATGATCCCAGAAAAAATGCAGAGTGTGTCACAAGAGGGGGATACGGAAGGACACCACCACTCAATGTGACACTTGCCCCAATCATCCAGGCCTCTGCATTAAAAACTGCTTCAGGGAGTATCACACTAGCGTGCAGTACAAAATTTTCCCTTTTCATTTTAATTTTCCATAATTTGACCCCAATGTACAAAGTCTACAGTACATTCAAAATTTTAACCCCATAAAACAACAAAATTGCCCAAAAAACTGTTTTATAAAAAAAAAAAAAAAAACCTTATAAGACCTCTGGAGTATTTTTCCCCAAAATGGGTCATGAGTCACTATCATCGGGGACTTTATTATGTTGCCTGAAATGCGCATCTCTCTCTCTCCACCTGAGCGGGGTGCGCATTTGAGGCAACAGGTTAGGGACGGCAACACACATCACATTACCAGAATTATGATTCAGAGCATAGGGTTTGGGGTGGGCATATATTTTAGTTTTGGCTATGCTCTGGGTCATCATTCTGGACACATTACCTGTTTTATCATTTTACGTCCCACTGTACCCCATGTTAGTCATTTACCCCATGTAATGCTCCTTGAGGGGGGGTCCCGCTGTTCTGGCTCCATAGGCAGCTATGTAAAAGCTCAAGGCCCCTGACTGTGCTCCTACTCTTCCAAGACTGGTGTGCACCCGCAGAGCTGTTTACGCCCAGATATGAGGTATGTCCTTACTCCAAAGAAATGTATTTACAAATTTACGGTGACATTTTCTCCTTTTACCACTTGTGAAAATGAAAAATTTGGGGTAACCCCAGCATTTTAGTGTAAAAAAAAAAAAATTGTTCCTTTTTACATCCCACTTTAATGAACATTTATCGAACACCTGTAGGGTGTTAAGGCTCACTGTACTGCTTGTTACGTTCCATGAAGGGTGTAGTTTCCAAAATAGTATGCCATGTGTTTTTTTTTTTTTTTTTTGCTGTTCTGGCACCATAGGGGCTCCCTAAATGCGACATGCCCCCTCATTTCAGCAAAATTTGCAAATGTGACTCCTTCTCTTCTGAGCATTGTAGTGCGCCCGCAGTGCATTTGAGGCCCTCACCTCGGTATTATTATACTTGGAAAAGATGGGGTTACAAATTTTGGGGCGGCATTTTCTCCTATTACCCCTTGTAAAAATAAAAAATTTGGGGGAAAACCAGCTTTTTAGTGAAAAACAAAAAATCATTCACACATCTAACTTTAACGAAAAGTCATCAAACACCTGTGGGGTGTTAAAGCTCACTGTACCCCTTGTTACGTTCCTTTGGGGGGTGTTGTTTCTAAAATAGTATGGACAAAAAGAAAAAATGTGTTCAGCAACTGTGGTATGCAAAGACGGTAATGGGGAATGCGTGCTTCTCCTGCAGTGTGAACGTATGGCGGTGCTCTGGCTGTAGATAGTATGTACCTTCATGGCCGGATGAACATGAAGGTACAGTGCGAATGGGGCTTCTTGACTGTCTGTACTCCCCCTGGTGTCTGTCCCTCTCCCCAGCATGTACTGCGAGCATAACGAATAAAGAAGTTATGAAGGCATGAGATGGTGAGTCGCCGGCTTCCTTTATTCTTTGATTAATGAATTTCTAAAATAGTATGCCATGTGTTTTTTTTTTTGTTTTTTTTTTGCTGTTCTGACACCATAGAGGCTTCCTAAATGTGACATGCCCCCCAAAAACCATTTCAGAAAAACTCACTCTCCAAAATCCCATTGTCGCTCCTTCCGTTCTGAGCCTTGTAGTATAAAGAAATTATGCAAGTATCGACGAAAATTTACCACTAACATAAAGTAGAATATGTCACAAAAAATGAAAAGTAAAAGCATCCCAGAGTTATTAAAACTGGGTCTACAAGAACATGCAAGGGTAAAAAATGAAGATTTTGAATTTTCTCCTTCATATTGCTGTTATTCCTGTGAAACACCTAAAGGGTTAACAAACTTACTGAATGTCATTTTGAATACTTTGAGGGGTGCCGTTTTTTTTATAATGGGTCATTTGTGGGGTATTTCTAATATGGTCCCTGAAAAATTCCGATTTTGAAAAAGCCCCCTGATGTCTTCCAAAAGTAAAAACATGTCAACTTTATGATGCAAATATAAAGTAGACATATTGTATATGTGAATCAATATATAATTTATTTGGAATATCTATTTTCCTTACAAGCAGAGAGCTTCAAAGTTCAAAAAATGTTAAATTTTCAATTTTTTTCATCAAATTTTGGAATTTTTCACCAAGAAATTATGCAAGTTTCAATGAAAATTTACCACTAACATAAAGTAGAATATGTCACGAAAAAAAAAAGCTCGGAATCAGAATGAAAAGTAAAAGCATCCCAGAGTTATTAATTCTTAAAGTGACAGGTCAGATGTCCAAAAAACGCTCTGGTCCTTAAGGTGAAAATGGGCTTGGTCCTTAAGGATTAAGTCAATGGGTAGCAAAATGCGGATTTGATTTTGCTACCCATTGACTTAATTGAGTAGGAAAATATGCAGCAGCAAATAAGCAGCTAAATATGGCACGTGAGACCCTACCCTAAGGTAGCATAATTTCCCCAAGCAGACACTTTTGTGTGATCCCGCTACACTCTCTGATGCTACACTGGAGGGTGGAAAAGATAGAACACCCATAGTAAACTGGGCAAGTTCTGGCCAATGGTCTAATCTACTGATCTATTGACCGATGGATTATTGGATGTAAAAATGTCGTCATCATGTGCTCCAACGTGAAGATGCCGCTGCTGCTAGCTCTTGCAGGGGTAGTGCTAGCAGAGGCAGTAGAGCATTGACTTAGGGGGATGGTGAATATATTTACCCACTATTCGGCAGGTGTTTGCTGCTGGAATGCCATGGCAAGCTGGCTATGTAGCTTCTCCCTATAAAATCCATTTATCCACCCCTTCTGGCTTTATACCTAGGGTCTGAGAGTAAGTCTATCAAGAACTCAATATTCCTGTCACTGCTCAAGCAAGAAAGCATACAGCTCACCACCATCCTTGCAAGCTTGTCTAGGGCCCTGGTTTGTTCTGCCAACGTTCCATACTGCCAAATTGGTCATTACAGTCCTTTTCATTATCATCATCATCACTGTCACCTTGCGTAGGTACCTCATTATCTATCCCTTCGAAAGATTCAATCTTCAAATTGTCCTCAGGTCCCACTTACTTAATAAACTCCATCTCAATAAGAACATCCCACGTCCTGTCCGACACCACATCATCCTCATCATCATCAAACTCCTCCTCATCATCCCCGCCACTTCTCTCAGCATAAACTTCTGATCTCTGACCATGGGCTTTGCTCCCCCACAGCATATCCACCATGATCCCTTACAGTATCACCACCACCAGTCCCACTACTGATATGCTTTCCCACTGCTTCCATCTCCCCCTCCTCTGCAAAACACTCCAAATGCTGACTGTCCTCTCACAACTCAATCTTGTGACTAATGCTATCCTTCTGCTTAGCACTGGGGTGGGGGAAGGCAAAGACAGAGATGATGGAACAGACCATCTAGAAAGGATATTTCCACCACACCATGTAACTGTAGATGATGAGAAATTCACTAACGCCTGGATTAAAGGGGTACTCCAGGGAACTAAACCCATAGCCCATCCTTTCCCACTCACCAACCTATTTATTTGTCAAAATATCATTCAATAGCTATAAAAAGCAGTTTCCCTCTCTCAGTTGTCACTTACATGCAGGCAGTGAGAGAAAGACGTCATAATCAGATCCTGCTTGTCTCTTTGCAAACCCCTCACTGAGACTAGCCCACCCTCCTGCAAGACAAACACCACGTGATTTCTGGTTTCTCAGCCATACCTCCCCTTCATCTCCCTGTGTGAGGATTTTGCCAGCAGAGAAGCCTACTCAGCACATAACGCTGCTTTTTTCCTGCTGTAGATCTGATCACTGACTGCAAAATTAGAAAAAAAAGCGCAATTTTGTAAATTTTGGGGGCTTACGATTCTACGCAGTGCACTTTTCGGTAAAAATGACACCATATCTTTATTCTGTAGGTCCATACGGTTGCAAGGATACCACATTTATATAGGTTTTATTTTATTTTACTACTAAAAAATTATAACTACATGAACCAAAATTAGTATAAAATTGTCATCTTCTGACCCCTAAAACTTTTTTATTTTTCCATATTCAGGGATGTATGAGGACTCATTTTTTTGCGCCGTGATGTGAAGTTTTTATCGGTACCACTTTTGTTTTGATGGGACTTTTGATTGCTTTTTATACATTTTTTAGGGTATTCAAAGTGACCAAAAATATGCAATTTTGGAAGTTGGAATTTTTTTACGTGAGGACAGGGTGGGGCTTCTTACCTTGCTTCCTCCTGTCTGATTGTCGCTCTTCTGCTCCATGCCTGAGATCCAGGCTGGAGCAGCAGAGCACCGATGACATTGATCAATACTATGCTATGGCATAGCATTGAACAGTGTATGCAATCCAAGGATTGCATGTAATAGTCCCCTATGGGGACTAAAAAAAAGTGTTAAAAAAACTTTAAAAAAACGTAGTGCTATGTCTGTGGGGTGGTGTGGCCCAGAGCTGGGGGTTTGGTCGAGCAGCAGTAGGGCTGCCACCTGACCACTGGGTCATTCCTGTTACGCCGAGCGCTCCGGGTCCCCGCTCCTCCCCGGAGCGCTCGCTACACTCCTCTCACTGCAGCGCTCCGGTCGGTTCCACGGACCCGGGGCGCTGCGATACCGCCTCTGGCCGGGATGCGATTCGCGATGCGGGTAGCGCCCGCTCGCGATGCGCACCCCGGCTCCCGTACCTGACTCGCTCTCCGTCAGTTCTGTCCCGGCGCGCGCGGCCCCGCTCCCTAGGGCGCGCGCGCGCCGGGTCTCTGCGATTTAAAGGGCCACTGCGCCGCTGATTGGCGCAGTGGTTCCAATTAGTGTTTACACCTGTGCACTTCCCTATATCACCTCACTTCCCCTTCACTCCCTCGCCGGATCTTGTTGCCTTAGTGCCAGTGAAAGCGTTTCCTTGTGTGTTCCTAGCCTGTGTTCCAGACCTCCTGCCGTTGCCCCTGACTACGATCCTTGCTGCCTGCCCCGACCTTCTGCTACGTCCGACCTTGCTTCTGTCTACTCCCTTGTACCGCGCCTATCTTCAGCAGCCAGAGAGGTTGAGCCGTTGCTAGGGGATACGACCTGGTCACTACCGCCGCAGCAAGACCATCCCGCTTTGCGGCGGGCTCTGGTGAATACCAGTAGTGACTTAGAACCGATCCTCTAGCACGGTCCACGCCAATCCCTCTCTGGCACAGAGGATCCACTACCTGCCAGCCGGCATCGTGACAGTAGATCCGGCCATGGATCCCGCTGAAGTTCCTCTGCCAGTTGTCGCTGACCTCACCACGGTGGTCGCCCAGCAGTCACAACAGATTGCGCAACAAGGCCAACAGCTGTCTCAACTGACTGTTATGCTACAACAGTTACTACCACAGCTCCAGCAACCATCTCCTCCGCCAGCTCCTGTACCTCCCCCGCAGCGAGTGGCCGCTTCTGGACTACGACTATCCTTGCCGGATAAATTTGATGGGGACTCTAAGTTTTGCCGTGGCTTCCTTTCCCAATGTTCATTACACTTGGAGATGATGTCGGACCAGTTCCCCACTGAAAGGTCTAAGGTGGCTTTCGTAGTCAGCCTGCTGTCTGGAAAAGCCCTGGCTTGGGCCACACCGCTCTGGGACCGCAATGACCCCGTCACTGCCTCTGTACACTCCTTCTTCTCGGAAATTCGAAGTGTCTTTGAGGAACCTGCCCGAGCCTCTTCTGCTGAGACTGCCCTGTTGAACCTGGTCCAGGGTAATTCTTCCGTTGGCGAGTATGCCGTACAATTCCGTACTCTTGCTTCTGAATTATCCTGGAACAATGAGGCCCTCTGCGCGACCTTTAAAAAAGGCCTATCCAGCAACATTAAAGATGTTCTGGCCGCACGAGAAATGCCTGCTAATCTTCATGAACTTATTCACCTAGCCACTCGCATTGACATGCGTTTTTCCGAAAGGCGTCAGGAGCTCCGCCAAGATATGGACTCTGTTCGCACGAGGCGTTTCTTCTCCTCGGCTCCTCTCTCCTCTGGTTCCCTGCAATCTGTTCCTGTGTCTCCCGCCGTGGAGGCTATGCAGGTCGACCGGTCTCGCCTGACATCTCAAGAGAGGACACGACGCCGCATGGAGAACCTCTGCCTGTACTGTGCTAGTACCGAACACTTCCTGAGGGATTGTCCTATCCGCCCTCCCCGCCTGGAAAGACGTACCCTGACTCCGCACAAAGGTGAGACAATCCTTGATGTCCACTCTGCTTCTCCACGTCTTACTGTGCCTGTGCAGATGTCTGCCTCTGCCTTCTCCTTCTCTTCTGTGGCCTTCTTGGACTCTGGATCTGCAGGAAATTTTATTTTGGCCTCTCTCGTCAACAGGTTCAACATCCCAGTGACCAGTCTCACCAGACCCCTTTACATCAATTGTATAAACAATGAAAGATTGGACTGTTCCATACGTTTCCGCACGGAGCCCCTTCTAATGAGCATCGGATCTCATCACGAGAGGATTGAACTTTTGGTCCTCCCCAATTGCACCTCGGAAATTCTCCTTGGACTTCCCTGGCTTCAACTTCATTCCCCAACCCTGGATTGGTCCACTGGGGAGATCAAGAGTTGGGGGCCCTCTTGTTCCAAGGACTGTCTAAAACCGGTTCCCAGTAACCCTTGCCGTAACTCTCTGCTTCCTCCAGTAACCGGTCTCCCTAAGGCCTATACGGACTTCGCGGATGTTTTCTGCAAAAAACAAGCGGAGACTCTACCTCCTCACAGGCCTTATGATTGTCCTATCGACCTCCTCCCGGGCACTACTCCACCCCGGGGCAGAATTTATCCTCTCTCTGCCCCAGAGACTCTTGCCATGTCTGAATACGTCCAGGAGAACCTAAAAAAGGGCTTTATCCGTAAATCCTCCTCTCCTGCCGGAGCCGGATTTTTCTTTGTGTCCAAAAAAGATGGCTCTCTACGTCCTTGCATTGACTACCGCGGACTTAATAAAATCACGGTTAAGAACCGCTACCCCTTACCCCTCATCTCTGAACTCTTTGATCGCCTCCAAGGTGCCCACATCTTTACTAAATTGGACTTAAGAGGCGCCTATAACCTCATCCGCATCAGAGAGGGGGATGAGTGGAAAACAGCATTTAACACCAGAGATGGACACTTTGAGTATCTGGTCATGCCCTTTGGCCTGTGCAACGCCCCTGCTGTCTTCCAAGACTTTGTTAATGAAATTTTTCGTGATCTGTTATACTCCTGTGTTGTTGTATATCTTGATGATATCCTAATTTTTTCGGCCAATCTAGAAGAACACCGCCAGCATGTCCGTATGGTTCTTCAGAGACTTCGTGACAATCAACTCTATGCTAAAATTGAGAAATGTCTGTTTGAATGCCAATCTCTTCCTTTTCTAGGATACTTGGTCTCTGGCCAGGGACTACAAATGGATCCAGATAAACTCTCTGCCGTCTTAGATTGGCCACGCCCCTCCGGACTCCGTGCCATCCAACGTTTTTTGGGGTTCGCCAATTATTACAGGCAATTTATTCCACATTTTTCTACCATTGTGGCTCCTATTGTGGCTTTAACCAAAAAAAATGCCGATCCCAAGTCTTGGCCTCCTCAAGCGGAAGACGCCTTTAAACGACTCAAGTCTGCCTTCTCTTCGGCTCCCGTGCTCTCCAGACCTGACCCATCTAAACCCTTCCTATTGGAGGTTGATGCCTCCTCAGTGGGAGCTGGAGCTGTCCTTCTACAAAAAAACTCTTCCGGGCATGCTGTTACTTGTGGGTTTTTTTCTAGGACCTTCTCTCCGGCGGAGAGGAACTACTCCATCGGGGATCGAGAGCTTCTAGCCATTAAATTAGCACTTGAGGAATGGAGGCATCTGCTAGAGGGATCAAGATTTCCAGTTATTATTTACACCGATCACAAGAACCTCTCATACCTCGAGTCTGCCCAACGGCTGAATCCTCGTCAGGCCAGGTGGTCTCTGTTCTTTGCCCGATTTAATTTTGAAATTCACTTTCGGCCTGCTGATAAGAACATTAGGGCCGATGCTCTCTCTCGTTCCTCAGATGCTTCTGAAATTGAACTCTCCCCTCAACACATCATTCCTCCTGACTGCCTGATTTCCACTTCTCCAGCCTCCATCAGGCAAACTCCTCCAGGAAAGACCTTTGTTTCTCCACGCCAACGCCTCGGAATCCTCAAATGGGGTCACTCCTCCCATCTCGCAGGTCATGCGGGCATCAAGAAATCTGTGCAACTCATCTCTCGCTTCTATTGGTGGCCGACTCTAGAGACTGATGTGGTGGACTTTGTGCGAGCCTGCACTATCTGTGCCCGGGATAAGACTCCTCGCCAGAAGCCCGCTGGTTTTCTTCTTCCTCTGCCTGTTCCCGAACAACCTTGGTCTCTGATTGGTATGGATTTTATTACTGACTTACCCCCATCCCATGGCAACACTGTTATTTGGGTGGTCGTTGATCGATTCTCCAAAATGGCACATTTCATCCCTCTTCCTGGTCTTCCTTCAGCGCCTCAGTTGGCTAAACAATTTTTTGTACACATTTTTCGTCTTCACGGGTTGCCTACGCAGATCGTCTCGGATAGAGGCGTCCAATTTGTGTCTAAATTCTGGAGGGCTCTCTGTAAACAACTCAAGATTAAATTAAATTTTTCTTCTGCATACCATCCTCAATCCAATGGACAAGTAGAAAGAATTAACCAGATCTTGGGTGACTATTTACGACATTTTGTTTCCTCCCGCCAGGATGACTGGGCAGATCTTCTACCTTGGGCCGAATTCTCGTATAATTTCAGAATCTCTGAATCTTCCTCCAAATCCCCGTTTTTCGTGGTGTACGGCCGTCACCCTCTTCCCCCCCTCCCTACCCCCTTGCCCTCTGGTCTGCCCGCTGTGGATGAAATTTCTCGTGATCTTTCCATCATATGGAGAGAGACCCAAAATTCTCTCTTACAGGCTTCTTCACGCATGAAGAGATTCGCGGATAAGAAAAGAAGAGCTCCTCCCATTTTTTCCCCTGGAGACAAGGTATGGCTCTCCGCCAAATATGTCCGCTTCCGTGTCCCTAGCTATAAGTTGGGACCACGCTATCTTGGTCCTTTCAAGATTTTGCGCCAGATTAATCCTGTCTCTTACAAACTTCTTCTTCCTCCTTCTCTTCGTATTCCTAATGCCTTTCATGTTTCTCTTCTTAAACCACTTATCATTAACCGTTTCTCTCCCAAATCTGTTCCCCCCACTCCTGTCTCCGGCTCCTCGGACATCTTCTCCGTCAAGGAAATTTTGGCATCTAAAAAGGTCAGAGGGAAAACCTTCTTTTTAGTGGATTGGGAGGGTTGTGGTCCTGAAGAGAGGTCCTGGGAACCTGAGGACAATATCCTGGACAAAAGTCTGGTCCTCAGGTTCTCAGGCTCCAAGAAGAGGGGGAGACCCAAGGGGGGGGGTACTGTTACGCCGAGCGCTCCGGGTCCCCGCTCCTCCCCGGAGCGCTCGCTACACTCCTCTCACTGCAGCGCTCCGGTCGGTTCCACGGACCCGGGGCGCTGCGATACCGCCTCTGGCCGGGATGCGATTCGCGATGCGGGTAGCGCCCGCTCGCGATGCGCACCCCGGCTCCCGTACCTGACTCGCTCTCCGTCAGTTCTGTCCCGGCGCGCGCGGCCCCGCTCCCTAGGGCGCGCGCGCGCCGGGTCTCTGCGATTTAAAGGGCCACTGCGCCGCTGATTGGCGCAGTGGTTCCAATTAGTGTTTACACCTGTGCACTTCCCTATATCACCTCACTTCCCCTTCACTCCCTCGCCGGATCTTGTTGCCTTAGTGCCAGTGAAAGCGTTTCCTTGTGTGTTCCTAGCCTGTGTTCCAGACCTCCTGCCGTTGCCCCTGACTACGATCCTTGCTGCCTGCCCCGACCTTCTGCTACGTCCGACCTTGCTTCTGTCTACTCCCTTGTACCGCGCCTATCTTCAGCAGCCAGAGAGGTTGAGCCGTTGCTAGGGGATACGACCTGGTCACTACCGCCGCAGCAAGACCATCCCGCTTTGCGGCGGGCTCTGGTGAATACCAGTAGTGACTTAGAACCGATCCTCTAGCACGGTCCACGCCAATCCCTCTCTGGCACAGAGGATCCACTACCTGCCAGCCGGCATCGTGACAATTCCCCTGTGGACTTGGTGTTGCAGCGACAGTGGTTTAGAGATCCACTCTTATCAGATGGCCTTTATGTGGTGAGTGGGCTTGTGCATTTTGATCAAAAGGTACACTAACAACCTGTTTTTGAAATTGTGCTGAGAAGTCACGGCCATGTTATGCTTCTTTTACTAATATCATTTGAGGGGGTGCCCAGGGTCAAATGTCCCAGTTTAGCTACCGAGATCCTCTACTGCTACTGAGCAGAATTACAGACCCAGCTGATCCTTGGCAGAACATCTGCAACTCCACATAGGCATGCTTCTGAGCCAAAGCCAGAAGGGACTTCAAAAGGAACGGAAATTAGAAATAAAAAAAACTTATATTTCTCCCTCCTGCTGTATCCACTTTTGGCTCTGACTATGGGAACTGCGGTGGCGTGTTTTTTTTTTTTTAAAGAAAAACAACAAAAAAACACAACAATGTGTAACTACCCTAAAGAACATAACATCAGAATTGGACAATGAACACGCGTGGAGGAGTGCAGGGTCTGACAGGAGAAAAGTAACATGGAATGTCCACAACAGCCAACAATGACTTCAGGCAGACGCTGTACTGCAGACCTGAGCTGTGCTTCCTTGATATAAAACAGGGACTCTTATGTTTGTGAATCATCGGGCAGAAAAGTGTCACAGGCAAGGAAGTGATTCATTCTGTCATATCCACTTCTACAGAACCCAATATTCCAAACATGACTACAGTAACATACATGTCCAGTCAAACCATCCAGCATGACATACACAGTATTTGTCAATGACATTATGCGGATGTGAGAGTAGTGCAATAATACACTTGCAGGTGTTGGTCTCAATGGGTAATAACAAGGACGTATGGGATATCAAGTGCTTGCAGCTGATTTACAGTAAGGAAAAGTTTGTTCAGATGTTAAACAGATGTAAACTTCTACAGAGAGGGCCTAGATTGGGGTGCAAGAATAAAGAGGATTTAAGGGTGCTGCAGATAAACTCATGCATACCAACATAGTGAATATGAAAACCCAAATAATTATTAGTGAAAAGATGTATACACATAATGTACAATATTTAATGCAATAAATATCAAAAAAGACAAAAAAAATACAAGCAGACCAGCGCTGAGAAGATGATCCTGATAACAGAATAAAGATAATAGAAATGTATGTGAAGAGAAAATCCCTGAAATAGTTAAAGTAAAAAAATAACGGGAACTTGTCAGTCTTCCAAAATCAGCTCGTTAAAAAAATAAAGCAGGAGACGAAGTTCTTCCTATACATTGTTTTGTGTTTGTTTCTATGGCAACTACTTGATAAAAGTGCAGGAATTTGACATTTTTTCCTTTCTCAAACTGCCTGTAAGAAACGTTATATTAACTCTTTGGACTTTATCCGCTGTTTTGTTGTGGAATCTAGAAATGTTTTCTGAAAGGTAAAAGTTCAAGTGTCATGAGCCAAGTCAAGTCTTACATGTGTTCTGGTATATGTGGGCACATAACATTTCCAAGTTTTGTATGAAGTTTATTTAATTGTGTTTCTAACCTTTAAAGGGGTATTCCAGTATCAGAATATTATTTTTAAATAAAAGTATCACCCTAAGAATTATGATTTACTAATATAATGTTGTCACAAATTGTACAGGATTTAGCATGTATGTTCACATGTAGTGTTCTGGCATAGTTTGTATGGCCATGTGCTACTATGTTATTTTGCCGGCCCAAATTGACTGCTAGAAAGTCTTTTGGGGAAAATGCATGGCTTTTGTGTCTGCCTAGGTCACCTGTTGCCACAAGATTTCATGTGGCCTTAGACCGAGTTTTTCCTGTTTAAGATGTGCAATCAGTAACAAAAAAATAACACACCGAGTTGGAATTGAATAAACTTTATAGGTGTAAATGTTATTAATATGTATGTAAGTGATTATAATATTATTACGGTAAATTTTGGTAAACTGTACTATGTTGTTTTGTGAGTTCCCTGTTGGGTCACCTCTAGCCTGGATACAAAACAAGGTGAGATACAGTTGGGCATGGGGATATAGTGTTATGTATGGCATCCTGTAGCACATTTGCAGCTGGGCTTGTAGATGCTGCACACTCGTAGGTTGTCAAAGCTGGCTCTCCATAAATGCTCAATAGGCAATAAATCTGGTGACCGGGCAGGCCAAGAAAGTGTTGCAATCAGGCAAAGACATTCAGGAGAAACACCTGCCTGTGTGTAAATGAGCATTATCCCCTTGAAGATGCTAGTTGAAAGTCCTGCCATAAGAGACAACACATGGCTGCAGTCTGTCCTGCACATATTCATATGTATGACATCAATAGTGGGGAAATTAATGGAAACCCTACTAAAGGATAGGATTGTGGAACATCTAAAATCCCATGCAAGATGAAAAACAACATGGGTTTACTTCAGGGAGATCATGTCAAACAAATCTTATAGATTTTTTGACTGGGTGATTAAAGTAATAGATGGCGGAGGAGCAGTAGACATCGCATATCTAAATTTTAATAAGGCTTTTGACACTGTCCCACATAGAAGACTTATCAATAAACTGCAGTCATTGAGCTTGGACTCCCATTTGTTGAGTGTATTAGGCAGTGGCTGAGTGATAGACAACAGAGGGTTGTAGTCAATGGAGAAAATTCAGAACAAGGTCTTGTTACCAGTGGGGACCTTGGGATCTGTACTGGGACCAATTTTGTTTAATATCTTCATTAGTGATATTGAAAAAGGTCTCGATGGTAAGTGTGTCTTTTTGCTGATGACACAAAGATATGTAACAGGGTTGATGTTCCTGGAGGGATCTGCCAAATGGAAAAGGATTTAGGCAAACTAGAAGAATGGTCAGAACTCTGGCAACTGACATTTAATGTGGATAAGTGCAAGATAATGCACCTGGGGCGTAAAAACCCTCGGGCAGAATATAGAATATTTGACACAGTCCTGACCTCAGTATCTGAGGAAAGGGATTTAGGAGTAATTATTTCAGAAGACTTAAAGGTAGGAAGACAATGTAATAGAGCAGCAGGAAACGCTAGCAGAATGCTTGGATGTATAGGGAGAGGTATAAGCAGTAGAAAAAGAGAAGTGCTCATGCCGCTGTACAGAACACTGGTGAGACCTCATTTGGAGTATTGTGCACAGTACTGGAGACCGTATCTCCAGAAGGATATAGATACTCTAGAGAGAGTTCAGAGAAGAGCTACTAAACTAGTACAAGGATTGCAGGATAAAACTTACCAGGAAAGGTTAAAGGACCTTAACATGTATAGCTTGGAAGAAAGATGAGACAGAGGGGATATGATAGAGACTTTTAAATACATAAAGGGAATCAACACGGTAAAGGAGGAGAGCATATTTTAAAGAAGAAAAACTACCATAAGAGGACATCATTTTAAATTAGAGGGGCAAAGGTTTATGCAGTAATATCAGGAAGTATTGCTTTACTGAGAGAGTAGTGGATGCATGGAATAGCCTTCTTGCAGAAGAGGTCGCTGCAAATACAGTGAAGTAGTTTAAACATGCATGGGATAAGCATAAAGCTATCCTTCATATAAGATAGGGCCCGGGACTATTGATAGTATTCAGATTATTGGGCAGATGGGCCAAATGGTTCTTATCTGCGAACACATTCTATGTTTCTACATATCACAAAAAAAGAGAAAAACCAGCTCACCACCATACAGAGATTGAAGAAATCAGAGACTTCCGTAAAGAATCAAGGAGTATGGGAGACAGTCCAAGCCGCATACAGTACGTGATGGGAACAAATACTAAGGAGAACAGGAGCTAAACCTCAAAGGTTTTTTTTGCCAAAAACTTTTTTGCCAAAAACAGAAAAAATATTTCCTGATCATCCTACGGTGGCACACAATCGCAGGTACACCTGCAACAGGAAGAAGCGTCGGCATGACGTGAAACTAGTTGTTGCTCAGTAGTGTGCCCCCACTTCCGACTGTGGCTACGGTCTTTGTCCTCCCCGCTTGAAGACTTTCTGTTCCCTGTTACCGTACGCTGCTACCTGGAATAAAATCCTGTTCCTGCATTTCAAAAGTCATTCTTGGGGTGAGTGCCATTTATTTCTGCTACTTCTATATTTGGGAGTCCACATTACTGTCAGACCCGATGGAAAGAAAAGCAGATTTGCTAAGCAAGAAAATACAGCCTTCAGCGGCGGCCGCTTCTCTTCCGGTAGCAAGGGCCCTGCGAATTTGGCTGTCAGACCTATCCAGAGATATCAATGTCTTGGAAGACCTATTGAAGAACCTTTCCCTTATGAAACCGGCCTCTGAATTTTTATGTGATGCTCTTCTAGATACCATGAAGTTTTCATCAAGAGCCTTAGTGTGGTCAAATGCAACAAGAGGAGCCTTACGGATAAAAAATTGGAGTGGAGATATTTCTTCCAACACTTTGTCAACTTACCATTTCATCCCTCTTTAATGTTCGGACCTCAAGTGAAAGGCATCCTGAAATCCTTACACAAGGATAAAGGCGAACATTTTCCTTATGAGTGGAAGAAACCGGGAGGAAGATACGGAGGAACTAGCAAGAGGGGAAGGTACTCCAGTGCCTTCAGAAGATGGGGGAATATAATTTGGTCAGTTCCGGGAGTGCCCCAATTCAATGTATTTCCTGGAAAGAAACCATGACATCAGATGCCAATAAAGTGAACCACAACAACAACAATAGGAATATATCAAAACGGAATAATACCATAAGAGGCAACTAGAAAAATGGATGGCAACTAGAAAAATGCAGGATATTGTTTCCTGAAGTTGGCTTACAATATAAGCATTGAAGAAGAGATGTTGGAGGCTCTCGCCATTGCAATAAAATGCTGTACTTTATTACATGCAGAGCAACAAACAGCAGGTGCATAGCGTGGGACGCCAACAGGAGGTGTGATAGCTATTTCGCGCTAGAAGCCCTTTTGCAGACCACTCCCCCTCACCTGTCGGCAAGGATGAAATACTCCTACTTGCTGACGTAAGTGAGGTGAGGTGTTTACAAATGTGAATTAAAAACAGTGCAGAAAAACACTACAAAAATGCACATTAAAAACAATTACCATGTGCATAGAACCATACAAATCTTTAACTATACAAATACACTTAAATCTAGCCTGTCATTCAGACCCAGAGTGCCTTCTGCCCGTGTGCATATTATCCATCTTGCTTCCTGCTGCAGAAGCGTTTCGCGCTTATCGATCCCTTCTTTTGCACATACCCGTTCGATACGAAGAACATTAGATCCTTTCGATTATTGTTGTGCATTTTTACCATATGGTCTATTAGTCTAGTAGACCCTTTTTTACTTTTCAGGGAATGCACATGTTCTCTGAATCGTGTATTCATTGGGCGGATAGTGCATCCAATATAAAACCTCCCACATGTGCACTTTATGCCGTATACAACATGGGAGGTTCTGCAGCAGAAAGATTCTTTAAAACCAATTTGCTCTCCTCCTATGGTGATAGACCTGTCTGTGCACAAGTATCTCCACCAGGAACAGGTACCAAAACGGTGGTTGCCTGGGGTAACTGAGCCGCACAACCAATTGGTTTTAACGGGAATAGTTCATTTACTATGCATTATCATGTGTCCAATATTCTTACATCTTTTGAAAGCAATTAAAGGTTTATTAATTGTTGCCGAAGCAAGATCTGCATCATTCTGTAATAAAAACCAGTTATCATAGATAGACCTTTTTATTTTACAAGCTACTGGGCTTTATATAAATGCAAAATTGAACCTGCCCCTGTTATCTCTATGCTCTTTTAGGTTTTGGTTTATACAGGAGGTCTCTCCGGGGGCGTCTTTCTGCTTTTTCCATTGCTTCTTTGATAACTGAGGCGGGGTACCCTCTCTTTAACAACCGTTGCTGTAAATCGTTAGCCTGTGATGCAAAATCTGAGGGGTCGCTGTTAATACGTTTAAGCCTTAGGAACTGTCCGTATGGCATTGCCGTGCGGACATGTTTGAGATGGTACCTTGTATACTGCAATAAGGCATTACATGCCGTTGGTTTTCTATACCCGACCATCTTTTAATCTAACCAAGACGTCCAAAAATTCTAATTCATGGCGACTGATCTTCCACATGAACCTCAGGTTCATATCATTGAAAGAATTTAGGGCGGACATGAAGTCCTCAAAGGAGGACTCTGTGTTTGTCCAAACAATAAACTCGTCGTCCATGAATCTCCTGTAACAATGGATAAATTTTAGAAATGGATTGTCTCCTGAGAAGATAAATCTTCTCTCAAACATGGCGACAAAAAGGCTGGCCTGGGTACACGCGTATCCTCTAACTGAAAGATGTTACCTGTCAAAATAAATTGAAGGGAGTCCCCAACAAAATCTATGTATTTGCTACTTTTATCGGAATCCTTAAGGATCTCCTTAACCCCTGAAGGACCAGCCCATTTTCACCTTAAAGAGGCACTGTCATTGTTAAAAACTTTTCATATATTGCAGGACTCATTATCATATGACATTTCACAATATACACCTGTTAAAAAATGTTTTTATTTTCACCTGAAATTCAAGCTCAAAATAGCCACCGCTAGGGGTCGCCTGTCTTTTAGCAAGACAGACTAGTCTAGATTTTACAGCATACTGGATACCGGCCATAAAGCATACCGGTATCCAGTATAGGAGATTTCTATTGTGTATGCAAAACTACAGATATAGGATGTGTGGACATGCTGGGAGCTGTAGTTTTAAAACAGCTGGATGCAAAACTGCTCTAACACAGTTATTTACAAACATTGCAGCTTCAGTTGTTACTAAACTACAACTCCCAGCATGCTGAAATAGTCAAAGCTTTCTCGGACTCCTGAATGACAAAGAAGTTGATCAGACATTCAGGAGTCTGTGAAAGATGAATGACACACATAGTGACAGCTATGCTGATTAGCATCCAGCTTTACTAGGAGAAGATAAAACAGATAGAACATGTATTCATAAAAATGCTGTACTTTTATCAAAAAAAAATCCTTGCACTAATTTTATAAAGATCTATTCTTATGTTTATACATTTTATCCTGTTATTAATTCACCATAATGTCTTCTGATTACTGCAGGCAAGCTCCAAGTATGTTCCTCTGACACATGACACAGCATGAAACCAGAGAGGAAAGGGTTACAGAGTAGAGAGTACTGATTGGCTGACTGCCCAGGCTTGCTCCTGTGAGGGAGACAGACTGACACGCCCCCTCCAGCTTGCACAATGAAAAAGTAACTCACCAGCAGATAAATGCTTTTCCTGTACGTCCTAAGGTGGCACCAAATGGGTTACTGCTTTCCAGCTTGCCCGGAATGAGAGTAGTTGTTAGCAATGTAATCAAGACAAGTTAATTAAACACACCTGAGGTGCCCCCATATATATCACCAATAAAGACACAACCCTCGTATTTTTTTCTCTCTCGCTCGGAAGAGGATCAGGACAAGTACCTTATGCTCGGGGCTCCCTGAGTTAGGAGGTCGGGTCAGCCGTATACTGGATGCTACTGCCGTTCCCTCAGCTGCTCCCTCTGCTGCCTCCCCGAAAAAGGTGGCGGTAAAACTTCCCCCGATGCTTCCCGGCCTTCATCTTGGAACCGGCAAGAGGGCCCTATCTGGTGAGGATCAGACGGAGGCGGTACCGGTCGGTGAGCGGGGCCTGCGACTTCCGTTCCTAGCGCTGCTAGGAAAGCAGGTTAGTTCAAGATGGCGCTGCGACTCGGACGCCTCTATGCCCATTCCGCATGCGCCGGGAGCGTCGTGCGCGTGTCTGGAAGCGGCATGCATGGCGCGACTATTTAAACATTGCCAGATCTCTGTCTTGCTGCGCTCAGCCAAGGCAGCAGATCTCTCGGCCCTGTAAGGTATTGAAAATCAAGGTTTCCTCCTTCCTTTCAATCTGGATATGATTTTTATGTTTTATTTCTCATACAAACATTTTTTTCCCCTCAAAATGTCTTCTCATAGAGGCAAGGCAAAGAGAAAGACTAAGCACAATGTCTGTGCAGAATGTCAGCAACCCTTACCAGAGGATTGTGAGCTGGGCTTATGTGGCTCTTGTCAGAATCCTAAAGACATGCAGCCAAGTGCCTTCCTTAATTGGTTCAAAGGCGAGATGACCAACACCTTTAAGGAATTAAAGGAGTCACTAGTACCAGCCAAAAAGAAGAAGGCAGCTAAGCGCACTTCTCCTATATCCTCTCAGTCTTCATCAGATTCTTCTTCTTCTGACAACTCATCCTTGGATGTCATTATAGATGAGCTGGATGAAGACTTATATCTTCTTCCTAAAGAAAAATTTCCTAAACTGCTGTCGGCGGTCAAGGAAACAGTGGAATCTGAGAAAGATGTTTCTCATAAGATGAAGAAGGATCAGCTTTATTATTTCCCTCCAGTTCCAGCAAAAGTGTTTCCTTCCCACCCAATACTATCGGAGTGGATCAAAAAAGATTGGAATAAGCCGGAAAAGAAGACAGATGCAGGCGCTAGGTTCAAATCCACCTATAGGTTGGACCCTAAAATCTGTGCGGAGTGGCAGGAGCCTTCTAAGCTTGACCTGGCGGCGGCCAGGTTGGCAAAAAAATAGCTGTTCCCATCAGAAGAGTCCATCAGACTTACGGATCCATTGGGCCGAAGAGCGGACAGTTTGGCCAAAAAAGTGTACCTAGCAGCTTCTTCTTCTGCTAAAGTTGCCTAAGCATCTATTCCCGTACCCAGATCTTTAAAAGTTTGGCTTAGCCAGCTGTCGCAAGATATCGAAGATGGGGTTTCTAGAGAGTACCTCTTGAAAGGGGTAGAAACCATGAAGTTGGCTTCGGAATTTCTTTGTGATGCTCCCCTGAATGTTTTAAAATTTTCATCTAGAACCCTGGCTCTATCAAATGCCACTAGGCGTGCGATGTGGATAAAGCAATGGGGCGGGAATATTTCTTCTAAGGTCAGCTTTGTAGGTCTACCTTTTAAGCAGTCCTATATATTCGGTCCCCAGCTGAAGGAAATATTAAAATCATTTAATGAGGAAAAAGATGCCCATTTTCCTTTTAATAAGAAAAAAACAGTGATACCTTTCTATGGCCGTTCTAGAACCTCCCCCAAGAGTTGCTACACCTTTCGGAGGAACAAGAAGCCAGATTTAAAAAAAGAAATCAGATGCCGGAGCTTCTAAGGGAAGATCCTTTAATAAAGATAAGCAATGACGCCATGAGCGCCCCGGGAGAGCCGGTGGGAGTCAGATTGAGATTTTTTTCAGAAATTTGGAGAAAAACGTCATCAGGCACTTGGGTGACGGATATAGTCACAAAAGGCTACTCTCTGGAACTAAGGACCTTTCCACCAGAAAGGTTCATGGTGAACAAGGGTTCCAATCCAGTATTGGTGGATCTCATTCATCAATTCATTCAGAAAAACGCACTGGAGGAAGTTCCAGCAGAAGAGAAATTCACAGGCCTTTATTCTCTGGTTTTTGTGGTCTCGAAGTCTTCAGGAGATTGGAGACTGGTGGTGGATCTGTCATTTCTAAGCAAGTTCTTCGTGAAAAAGAAATTCAGGATGGAGTCAATACGCTCCGCTATCCTGAATATCCAGAAGGGAGATTTCTTGGCCTCCATCGATCTCCAAGACGCACTTGGAGTGGTAGCACTTCATCTTCTAGGGATTTTCTTCACTCCGTACCTAGACGACTTGTTAATTCAGGCGTCATCAGAAGACCTTCTCTCACATCACCTCAGCATCACTCTCAACTTTCTGCAATCCCACGGCTTTCTGGTCAACCAGAAAAAAATCATCTCTGGTTCCATCCACTGTGATTCAATATCTAGGCTTCACGATAGACACCCAGAAGATGTGTCTTTTTCTCTCTCGTCAGAGAGTGCAGAATTTGCAAGAGGCAGTCCAGGCCCTAATATTATCAAGGGCCTGTTCAGTTAGAGAAGCCATGAGGGTTCTGGGGATGATGACATCTTCGATAGAAGCCGTCCCTTGGGCAAAAATGCACTTCAGGCAACTTCAAGATCACATTCTCCGTCGTTGGAACAAGTCTCAGGACTCTCTTGATACAGTAATCAACATCCCTACATCCCTCAAGTCGGACCTCAGATGGTGGCTTCAGCCGGAACATCTTCTCCAGGGCAGCACTCTCCTGAGTCTGAATCAAATAGTCCTCACTACGGATGCCTCAGGCTCCGGCTGGGGTGCTCATGTTGGAGACGCATGGACACAGAGTCCATGGGAGCCACAAGAGTTGACGATGTCATCAAATCTGAAAGAGCTGACTGCAATCAGGAAGGCCCTGATTCATTTCAAGACCCTGATTCAGCACAAAGCGGTGATGATTCAGTCAGACAACATCCCTTCGGTTTTTTATCTAAACAAGCAGGGAGGGACACAGAGTCGGCATATGCAAATGCAATGCGCTCGCATCATGAAGTGGGCCGAAGCGAATCTCCTGTCTATCAAGGCAGTCCATATAAGAGGAGTGGACAACATTCAAGCGGACTGGCTCAGCAGAAATGTCATCAACCCGGGGGAGTGGGAGCTGAACCCCAGAATCTTCAGAAGATTGACAGAGATGTGGGGTTCTCCTAGTCTGGATGTGATGGCGACTTACCTCAACAAGAAAACTCAAGAGTTTTGTTCCCTATCGAAGACAGGAGGTCCAGTGGCAGTGGACGGTCTGTCAGTCAGTTGGAGGAAGACTTTCATTTTTGTTTATCCCCCGATGCCGTTAATTCCAAAAGTCCTTCAGAAAATCCGGGACGAACAGGTGAAGGCAATAGAAGGCGATAGAAGGGCCTGGTTTCCTATCGCTCTGAGATTATCGAAAGGACAATATTGGAAACTTCCGGAGATCAAAGATCTACTCACTCAAGGGGAAATGATTTATCCAGACCTTCACAGGCTCCAGTTGACGGCCTGGATTTTGAACGGAGAACATTAACAAATCAGGGTCTTTCACAAGAAGTAATTAACACCCTTCTGTCATCCAGAAAACCTTCTACCATGAAGACTTATGCCAGGATATGATCATTATTTTTGGCCTGGTGCCAAAGAAACGATTGCTCTTTTGAAGAAATGTCAGCGGTGCTTCAGTTTCTCCAAGAATGTTTTCAAAAAGGACTGAAACCTAATACCCTAAAAGTCCATTTCACTGCGATTAATTCGCATTTGAATGGAGCATTCTCAAGATCTGGCCTAATTTCCAGATTTGTCAAGGCCATTAAAGGGGTACTCCGGTGAAAACCTTTTTTCTTTTAAATCAACTGGTGGCAGAAAGCTAAACATATTTGTAAATTACTTCTATTAAAAAATCTTAATCCTTCCAGTACTTATTAGCTGCTGAATGCTACAGAGGAAATTCCTTTCTTTTTGGAACACTGATGACATCACGAGCACAGTGCTCTCTGCTGACATATCTGTCCATTTTAGCAACCATGCATAGCAGATGCATAGCAGATGTATGCTAAGGGAAGCATGGTGGCTCAGTGGTTTGCAGTGCTGGGGACTTGGGTTCAAATCCCACTAAGGACAACAATAAGTAAAGCATTATTATTATTATTATTATTATTATTATTATAACGTCAGCAGATACAACTGTGCTCGTGATGTCATCAGAGAGCATTCCAAAAAGAAAATAATTTCCTCTGTAGTATTCAACAGCTAATAAGTACAGGAAGCATTAAGATTTTTTAATAGAAGTAATTTACAAATATGTTTAACTTTCTGTCACCAGTTGATTTAAAAGAAAAAAAGTTTTCACCGGAGTACCCCTTTAATAAGCATTTACATGTGCTGTATGAGGATGAGACTCTGTGTTGTATTCTCGATAATGGTGTCAGGATGGTAGCATGGAAAGGTTATACTCTATCTAATTGTTTATGCCATAGTGATTACCAGCGACAAGTAGAAAATAAGAATTGGTTACAGCTTAAAGGGTACTCCCGTGGAAAACTTTTTTTTTTTAAGATCAACTGGTGACAGAAAGTTAAACAGATTTGTAAATTACTTCTAGTAAAAAATCTTAATCCTTACAGTACTTTTTACTGTATACTACAGAGGAAATGTTTTTCTTTTTGGATTTCTTTTATGTCACGACCATGGTGCTCTCTGCTGACCTCTGCTGTTCATTTTAGGAACTGTCCAGAGCAGGAGAAAATCCCCATAGCAAATATATGCTGCTCTGGACAGTTCCTAAAATGGACAGCAGAGGTCAGCAGAGAGCACTGTGGTCGTGACATAAGAGAAATACAAAAAGAAAAATATTTCCTTTGTAGTATACAGCCCCTAAAAATTACTGGAAGGATTAAGATTTTTTAATAGAAGTAATTTACAAATCTGTTTAACTTTCTGGCACAAGTTGATAAAAAAAAAAAAAGTTTTCCACGGGAGTACCCCTTTAAAGGGGTAATCGAAGTGTAATTTATGCAGATACATGATGAAATCTCAAGTGTTTATAACCGTGTTTACAGATTGTACTTATACTGTGAAATCTTTCATCAATTGTGATACGACCCATGTCATTTACTTAGCAGTATGTAAGGAAGTCAGTTGCAGTACATTGGTTGGACCACTAGGAAGCTAGAGAGGAGAATTTATGAGCATCTACACATACTGATCTTTTTCCTCGAAATCCATGCCGGGTTTTAGCAAGCATATCCAGGAAGTTCACAGAGGTGATACTTCCGTTTTGAATGTTATGGGTATTGAGCACATTTCCCCTCCACGACGAGGAGGTGACTAGACCCATAAGCTGTTGATGCGAGAAGCCTTCTGGATTCTCAGACTAGACACCTGTTTCCCTTCAGGTTTGAATTTCAGAAATGATTTAGCCTATATTTATTAAGTTATGCAATATCCGTGTTAATACAGACGATATCGATGTGTAACTGTTTTCTATCTTTTCTTCTTTGATAATCTATAGAGTTTCTTTTTGTACGTGCCTCTTACGGATTATCCCGTTTTGATATATTCCTATTGTTGTTGTGGTTCACTTTATTGGCATGTGATGTCATGGTTTCATCCCAGGAAATAGGTTGAATGGGGGCGTTCCCTGAACTGACCAAATTATACAAAATAAGGAATAGTGGTTACTTGTGCTGTGCCATATCTAAGAACCGGTCTGGTTTGAAACCCTTCTGCGTTTCTACCTAGCTTTTACCCTTGTTTTTTTTTCTATTTTTTAAAAATGTTTAATACATTTTGGATGTTTTAAATATTTTTCTGGAGGAGCTGGAGTTTTTGGCAAAAAACCTTTGTGGCTTGGCTACTGTTCTCCTTAGTACATATACATATCTCTCATATAACTGCTAGGGGTGACCGACTGTCATATGCAATGGTCCCCCAGATCATCATACATTGTTTTTTTCACACAATGGAGTGTCTGTGCGGAATTCTGCTGGAGTATTCTGCATGTACATTCCGCTGCAGCAGAGTCCCATGTCCCTTGTTTTCCAGGTAGACATTCCTCACATTTTACTACCTTGTGAACATACCCTATAATTGGGGCAGTGTGTTGCTCCACAGCAAAGGCAAGATTGAAGTGCTCGGCACGAGGCCGCCATACTCGAACTCGACTATGCTATCATCCCAAACAGAACCTAACTTTGTCTCTAAAGGCAACGCAGTTCCAGTCTGTTGCAGTCCAGGTTTATTGTTCATGGCACCACTGCAAACAAAGGCAATGATGGCTGGCTGACAATTGCAGGAGACATAATAGGCACCATGACACAAAACTTCTTTCGCTAAGCGCCTGGAAATGGTCCCAACAGTAGCAAGGATGTGTAAAATAGTTGTCACCTGTTATCTGGATGGTGTGCAAGAAAGCTGTGGGAGACATAACAATCCTTTCTACTGGGGGTCTGTTTAAACCACCAGGAGCCTGTTTGCTATGTGTGTGTTCAGAATATTGGGCAGAGTAGATGGGCCAAATGGTTCTTATCTGTGGACACATTCTGGAGGAGATTTATCATAACCTGTGCAGAGAAAAGTTGACCAGTTGCCCATAAACCAATCAGATCGCTTCTTTCATTTTTAAAAAGGCCTCTAAATAATAAAAGAAGCAATTTAATTCAACAATTTCTCTGCACAGGTTTAATAAATCTCCCCCTTTGTGTTTACTAAGAGCTAGATTGCAATATGACACTAAAGATCCCCTTTCTACACTCTTTACTTGAACACAGAGAACGCTTCCATTAATTGGTATGTCCTTATTAGAACTTTCAATACAACACTGAGAAATGATAACAGGTAGGTTTTCCTAAACCCAACAAACAACATTTATGTAAACAAAAAGGCTTCTGTAGGAACAAAATATAGTTTACTTAGTGCTGACAACCTATATTTGTAGCAAAGTTAAAAATGAAAACTTTAGATGTTCCTTTTATCATCAAAATTCATAAAATAAAATTCCTTATTTTAAGAGAATGAGAACTAACTAAAAGTTTTAACTGCTTAAGGACGCGGGGCGTACATGTACGCCCTGCGCCCGCTCCCCTTCTATGGCGCAGGCTCAGGAGCTGAGCTCATGTCATAGCGGGATGGTACAGGCAGCTATCAGCCGTGTCTTATGTCAGACATCACCGATCACAGTGATGCCCGGCATTAACTCCATAAACGCCACAATCAAAGTTGATTGCGGAGCGGATTGGGACCACCCCTGTAAAATCGCGATGTCCTGAACAGCTGAGAGGATGGCAGGAAGGCCCTTACCTGCCTCCTCGCCCTCTGATTGGTTCTCCAAGGCTCCAGTCAGAGAATAATGTAGAGGGTCTTGTGTATGCCTTGTGCTCACTTGTTTTAGCAGATGTGACATGAAATTTCAGCCATGCACAAAGAATCCGAGAAATAATTTCCTAATGCTGCCTTTTTGTCATGAAGTGACAGTAATTAGAACAATAATTACAACTGAGGTGTTTTATGAAGATCTGAAGTCTGTTCACATGTGTATTTACTACCTTTCTTAACATGTTTCGACCATGGTTTCGTTCTAAAAAAATATGCATTTTTTGTGATTTGTGTAATTGTTATAAAATAGTATAATTTTCCTGTGAACACAGCCTCACACAGTAAGTGGTATATACTGAACACAGTAAGTGCTATATACTTATTATATATCCTGATCCAATACAGAAAGCAACAGCAGCATACGGATAAAGCTTGGTGGGGAGGCTTCTGTAAGCTGCTAGGATCTCATAGGATATTATGTCATCCTGTATTTCACAAGTCCCAGGACTGACCACTTTTCCCTGACACATTAAAGGGGTACTCCAAGGGAAACAAGCAGACTGGCAGCTCGTAGTGTTTAGGACTCCAGCATGAGTCTGAAATGCTTGCTGCCAGGACTGGTAGGGAGACCCCTAGTGGTCATTTCTTCAAAGTGGAAAATTAAATAGAAAGAAGCATATTTTTTAATAACATGCAATTGTAAAGTTATTCTGCATACATTCATCTATAATATAACAAAAGTTTTTTTGATGAGAGGTACCCTTTAATCCTTCTAGTACTTATCAGCTGCTGTATGCTGCAGAGGAAGATGAGTTGTTCTTTTCAGTCGGTCCATCCACAGTGCTCTCTGCTGACACCTCTGTCCTGAGCAGGATAGGTTTGCTCTGGGCAGCTCCTGACATGGAGTCAGCCTCAAGACACAAAATTGATTTTCACTGTCATTCATATTCACATACATTATGTAATACAACATCGATGATTAAATTGTGTTGCTTTTCTGACTTCATGAAGTTGTTGACACGGCATACTGAGCAATGATGGTAATTCTTCCTAGAAGCCAATAGCAATGCTAATAAATAAAGACAAACACAAACAATATCTAGTTTTATAGTTCTGCCAAGAAACAAAATCCCTCTAAACAATTAGGGCCAAACTCCGGATTAGCTGCTCCCTGTATAGGGAATGTCAGACTAATCCATATAATTCTCATCACAGTATGCCCCATGGCGCAAGAAGAAAGTGGCCTGATTGAAGGGCAGGGATGTGCGTCATTATTTCCAGGTTGTGGGTAATCACATTGATTGCATGGCCCTATAGAGAAAGGTCACTCTGCTTGCACATCTTGTTATTGTTGTGCATAGATCTGTCTCTGGAGAATGTTCTTCAGCACAGGGATTTATCTCCAGCAGAAGCTAGAACATCAACTTTATAAAAACTATGTGACAGAACAGTCACACATTGTAGAAGAGAATGATCTGTTTGTTGGCTTCTTTACTAGGAATCAAGCAAATGAAAATCACCAAGAAGTAAAACAAAACATCAAAGGAAGACTTCTGGAGAGCAGGGGTAAATTTATCATAAATAACTACTGTCCCGTGCACTGCATTTAAAGTATGACTTTAATAAACACATACCGTATATACTCGAGTATAAGCTGACCCGAATATAAGCCGAGGCCCCTAATTTTACCCTCAAAAACCCAGGAAAAGTTATTGACTCTACTATAAGCCTAGGGTGGGAAATATATCATCCCCCCTGTTATCATCCAGACCCCCATCATTAATACCCCCCGTCATCATCACCCTGTCATTATCACCCCCCGTCATCATCACCCTGTCACTTTCACCCCTGTCATCATTCCCCTCGTCATCATCCCCCCCTTCATCATCACCGCCTGTCAATCCCTTCATCAGTGGTCTTCAACCTGCGGACCTCCAGATGTTGCAAAACTACAACTCCCAGCATGCCCGGACAGCCAATGGCTGTCCGGACATGTTGGGAGTTGTAGTTTTGAAACATCTGGAGGTCCACAGGTTGAAGACTACTGCAGCCTTCGTCATCATCCAGACCCCCCCTTTTAGTTTTCTACTCACCTCCCCTCGGTGGGAAGGAAATGTGAGCTGGTCCGGGCCATCTATACTGCAGGGACCGTCCGGTGGGGAGGGTTAGTCGTTCCGGGCTGTCCATTTTCACCGGGAGGCCCTCTTCTCCGCTCCGGGATGGCCCCGGACTAGTGACATTGCCTTGATGACGACGCACAGGGACGTTCATGCGCAGGGATGTCTGCTGATGGCTGTCCGGGCATGCTGGGAGTTGTAGTTTTGCAACATCCGGAAGTCCGCAGGTTAAAGACCACTGAGAAGGGATTGACAGGCGGAGAGTTCACTCGAGTACAAGCCGAGGGGGGCGTTCTCAGCACGAAAAATCGTGCTGAAAAACTCTGCTTATACTCGAGTATATACGGTATGTGAGTGTAGGTAGTAGAAGTAATTCACATGCCCCCAACAGGATCCATTACAGAGGACTACAGTATAGTTATAGTAAGTATATCATGGGGGAAAGTTATGTTCTGTTTGAAGGGAAAACAATGCACAATAAATTATTAGTCATTTAAAGGAAATCATAAGCAGTTTTGTGTTAGCAGTCGCCGGCTACTGAAGAGTCGGAGAGGTGGGATCTTTCCCAATATAGTGAAAGCCCCCCTGGACAGCCTCTCACCAATGATTGACAATTTTAGGGGTTTTCTATCTACGCTACATCATCTATGCTAAAGAAATTCTTGGACCCAAATACCTAATTTCTTTGTCTGAAATACGATTCAAACAAACCAGCATTGGGCTGATGTTAGATAGATGGACTTTGGTGTCCACAGTTTGACCACAACATAGATTAGACAATCATCAGTTCTACTGATACAAATGTTGTTCAGCATAGATCCTCATGGTGCTGTTCACTATACTGTGCAGGGGGTCTGATGTTTTGGCTAATATAAGGACATTAAATTGCACAGCATTATAGACAAGTGAAACAGTAAAAAAAATATCAATTCTGCTTCTGCCTAAGTAAGAGCTAAGCTTCCTGAAGGATGTGTTGGATGTTGGAGATGTTAAAGGAGTAATCCTTGGGACATTTTTTTTTTCTTTAAATCAACTGGTGCTAGAAGATTAAACAGATTTGTAAATTTCTTCTATTTCAAGAAATTTATCTTATCAGTTGCTGTATATTACAGAGGAAGTTATTTTCTTTTTGAATTTCCTTTCTGCCTGACCACAGTGCTCTCTGCTGCCACCTCTGTCGATGTCAGGAACTGTCCATAGCAGGAGCAAATCCCCATAGCAAACCTATCCTGCTCTGGACAGTTCCTGATATGGACAGAGGTTTCAGCAGAGAGCACTGTGGTCAGACAGAAAAGAAATTCAAAAAGAAAAGAACTTCCTCTGTAGTATACAGCAGCTGATAAGTACTGGAAGGGTTAAGATTTTTAAATAGAAGTAATTTACAAATCTGCTTAACGTTCTTGCACCAGTTGATTAAAAATAATAATAATAAAATCCACTGGAGTACCCCTATAGGTAACATTTTGTGATTCTCAGAAAGATTTTTATTTTTTAACCTCTAAATCTCAGTTTCTTTACTATCTGTGAAACTATTTTAATAGTAATAGTAACATAGTTCATAAGATTAAAAAAAGACCAGAGTCCATAAAGTTCAACCTATATCCCTATTTTGCTCAGAAAAGTGAAAAAACCCTCATGAGGCTGATACCTATGGCCCCATACTAGGGGGAAAAAATTCTTCCCAACTCCAAATATTGCATCAGCAAAAATCCCTGGATCAATGTTCTGTCCCTATAAATCTAGTATCCATAACCTGTAATATTATTGCTCTCCAAAAATGAATCCAGGCCCCTTTTGAACTATTTTATTGAGTTCACCATGACCACTTCCTCTTGCAGAGAGTTTCACAGTCTCACTGCTCTTACAGTAAAGAACCCCCGTCTGTGCTGGTGTAGAAACCTTCTTTCATTTAGACACACACAGAGATCTCTGTACTCTCCCCTTATTTATTTAGTTTAAATAAAATAGGGTAGAGGAATTGTAAATCTGGAGCAAATAAAGTATCTCATTCCATAGCTCATTTATACAAGTGGAAAATGAAGGAGCTGTGAAAAACTGTAATCCAGATTATTGTTTCTACCCTGCACTCAATTGCTGCATCTGGAATCTGTTTGGTACCTCAAGTACTTCTTTCCACAACTTTATTCTTTTTAAACTATATTGTATAATACACATTTATTGTTA
Source organism: Hyla sarda (assembly GCF_029499605.1). NCBI lineage: Eukaryota > Metazoa > Chordata > Amphibia > Anura > Hylidae > Hyla > Hyla sarda. The sequence continues at coordinate 81,131,619 of NC_079196.1, read as the reverse complement.
CATTTAGATTTACAATTTTTTTTACTCAATCTTTTTAAGCTAGTTATCTGTACTTTACCCTGCCTAGGGTACAATAACATGATCTTCACCTTAACCCCTTAACCCCTGAAGGACTTAGCCCTTTTTCACCTTAAGGACTCGGCCCTTTTTTGCAATTCTGATCACTGTCACTTTAAACATTAATAACTCTGGAATGCTTTTACTTATCATTCTGATTCCGAGAATGTTTTTTTGTGACATATTCTACTTTAACATAGTGGTAAATTTTTGTGGGAAATTGCATCCTTTCTTGGTGAAAAATCCCCAAATTTGATGAAAAAAATGAAAATTTTGAATTTTTCTAACTTTGAAGCTCTCTGCTTGTAACGAAAATGGATATTCAAAATATATATAATTTTTTGGGGTTCACATATACAATATGTCTACTTTATGTTTGCATCATAACATTTATGAGTTTTTACTTTTGGAAGACACCAGAGGGCTTCAAAATTCAGCAGCAATTTTCAAATTTTTCACAAAATTTTTCAAACTCCCTATTTTTCAGGGACCAGTTCAGTTTTGAAGTGGATTTGAAGGGTCTTCATATTAGAAATACCCCACAAATGACCCCATTATAAAAGCTGCACCCCCAAAGTATTCAAAATGACATTCAGTAAGTGTTTTAACCCTCTAGGTGTTTCACAAGAATTGCTGCAAAGTGAAGGAGAAAATTCAAAATCTTTATTTTTTACACTCGCATGTTCTTGTAGACCCAATTTTAGAATTTTTGCAAGGGGTAAAAGGAGAAAATGTTTACTTGTATTTGAAACCCAATTTCTCTCGAGTAAGCACATGTAAATTGTTCGGCGGGCGCAGTAGAGGGCTCAGAAGAGAAGGAGCGACAAATGGTTTTTGGGGGGGGCATATTACCTTTAGGTAGCCCCTATGGTGCCAGAACAGCAAAAAAAAACACATGGCATACCATTTTGGAAACTAGACCCCTCGGGAAACATAACAAGGGGTAAAGTGAACCTTAATACCCCACAGGTGATTCACGACTTTTGCATATGTAAAAAAAAAAATAAAATACATTTTACCTAAAATGCTTGGTTTCCCAAAAATTTTACATTTTTAAAAAGGGTAATAGCAGAAAATAACTCCCAAAATTTGAAGCCCAATTTCTCCCGATTCAGAAAACACCCCATAGGGGGGTGAAAAGTGCTCTGCTGGCGCACTACAGGTCTCAGAAGAGAAGGAGTCACATTTGGCTTTTTTAAAGCAAATTTTGCTCTGGTGGCATGCCGCTTTTAAGAAGCCCCTATGGTGCCAAAACAGCAAAAAAAAAAAAAACACATGGCATACTGTTTTGGAAACTAGACCCCTCGGGGAATGTAACAAGGGGTAATGTCAACCATAATACCCCACAGGTGTTTCACGACTTTTGCATATGTAAAAAAAAAAAAATGTTTACCTAAAATGCTGGGTTTCCCAAAAATTTTTACATTTTTAAAAAGGGTAGTAGCAGAAAATACCCCCCAAAAGTTGTAACACAATTTCTCCCGAATACGGCGATACCCCATATGTGACCCTAAACTGTTGCCTTGAAATACGACAGGGCTCCAAAGTGAAAGAGCGCCATGCGCATTTGAGGCCTAAATTAGGGACTTGCATAGGGGTGCACATAGGGGTATTCTACGCCAGTGATTCCCAAACAGGGTGCCTCCAGTTGTTGTAAAACTCCCAGCATATGCTTGGACAGTCAGTGGCTGTCTGGCAATACTGGGAATAGTTGTTTTGCAACAGCTGGAGGCTCCGTTTTGGAAACAGTGGCGTACCAGACGTTTTTCATTTTTATTGGGGAGGGGAGGGGGGCTGTGTAGGGGTATGTGTATATGTAGAGTTTTTTACTTTTTATTTTATTTTGTGTTAGTGTAGTGTAGTGTTTTTAGGGTACAGTCACACGGGCGGGGGTTCACAGTAGTTTCTCGCTGGCAGTTTGAGCTGCGGCAGAAAATTTGCCGCAGCTCAAACTTGCAGCCGGATACTTACTGTAAACCTCCGCCCATGTGAGTGTACCCTGGGGGGAGAAACATCCAGCGGTTGCAAAACTACAACTCCCAGCATGTACGGTCTATCAGTGCATGCTGGGAGTTGTAGTTTTGCAACAGCTGGAGGCACACTGGTTGTGAAACACCGAGTTTGGTAACAGCTGGAGACACACTGGTTTGCTACTTAACTCAGTGTTACACAACCAGTGTGCCTTCAGCTGTTGCAAAACTACAACTCTCAGCAGTCACCGACAGCCAACGGGCATGCTGGGAGTTGTAGTTATGCAACCAGCAGATGCACCACTACAACTCCCAGCATGCACTTTAGCTGATTGTGCAAGATGGGAATTGTAGTTATACAACAGCTGAAGGTACACTTTTCCATAGAAAAATGTGCCTCCAGCTGTTGCAAAACTATAAATCCCAGCATGCCCATAAGGGAATGCTGGGAGTTGTGGTGGTCTGCCTCCCCCTGTTGCATAACTACAGCTCCCAGCATGCCCATTTTGCATGCTGGGAGCTGTTGCTAAGCAACAGCAGGAGGCTGTCACTCAGCTCCAACTGCTGCTCCGGCACACAGGTCAGCCCCTCGTCACCGCCGCTCCTGGGGCCCCGATCCCAACAGGGACGCCGGGGATCGTGGGTCACCAGCTGCCGGGGTCAACTTCCAGCACCCGCTCACGTCCTCCGGAAGAGGGGCGGAGCGGGTTGCAGGAGTGACACCCGCAGCCGGTGCCCTGATTGGTCGACGAATCAGGGCGATCGTGAGGTGGCACCAGTGCCACCTCACCCCTGCTGGCTATGGCTGTTCGGGGCTGTCAGAGACGGCCCTGATCAGCCAGTAATTCCGGGTCACTGGAGACCCGATCGACCCGGAATCCGCCGCAGATCGCTGGGCTGAATTGTACAGCGATCTGCGGCCATCGCCGACATGGGGGGTCATAATGACCCCCCTGGGCGATATGCCGCTATGCCTGCTGAACGCTCCAGCTGGCTGCGGGGGGCCAGGAAAGCTCATGACGTTCTCATACGTCATGAGTCCTTAAGGACTTTGAAATGGAGACGTATGAGAACGTCATGAGTCCTTAAAGGGTTAAGGACCAAGCCTATTTTCACCTTAAGGACCAGAGCGTTTTTTGCACATCTGACCACTGTCACTTTAAGCATTAATAACTCTGGGATGCTTTTACTTTTCATTCTGATTCCGAGAAAGTTTTTTCGTGAAATATTCTGCTTTATGTTAGTGGTAAATTTTTGTTGATATTTGTATCATTTCTTGGTGAAAAATTCTAAAATTTGATGAAAAATTTAAAAACTTTGCATTTTCTACTTTTGAAGCTCTCTGCTTGCAAGGAAAAGAGACATTCCAAATAAATTATATATTGATTCACATATACAATATGTCTACTTTATGATTGCATCATAAAGTTGACATGTTTTTACTTTTGGAAGACATCAGAGGGTTTCAAAGTTCAGTAGCAATTTTCCAATTTTTCAAAATCAGAATTTTCAGGGACCAGTTCAGATTTGAAGTTGATTTGAAGGGCCTTCATATTAGAAATACCCCATAAATGACTCCATTATAAAAACTGCACTATTTTGTTCATAGAACCAAAAAGGAAAATAAACCACTTGAAAACGGACCATGTATAGACTAAAATGAATTTTATTTAGAATAATACAAAGACATGTAAAAAATATATAATATACACACACAGCGTGGACAAACAAAAGGGGGAACCAGGGAGCAGGGGGAGACAGAAAGGGAGGTAAAAAATATATGTATATAGTGTCCAGGTGTGCTAAACAGTGGTGCAAAAAAAGACAGGTATATCAAAGTAAGATTGAAGAAATTACATATACACATAAGGCACATATCAGGGCAACATTGCCTCATAAATATAATAATAAATGTGCACTTATTAATTACAGTGCAACTCACATGTTTTAAAGTGGCAACAGCATGCAAAATAAATAAATTAGACCAATATGTTTAAAAACGCACACAAGACGGATCACAGAGAAAGCCACATGTAGTGGTGGCATAGATCAGTAACACTCCCTCCACTCCCCAGTTACCCACCAGACCTCCAACGCGTTTCACCCAACGGGGCTTTGTCCACGCTGTGTGTGTATATTATATATTTTTTACATGTCTTTGTATTATTCTAAATAAAATTCATTTTAGTCTATACATGGTCCGTTTTCAAGTGGTTTCTTTTCCTTTTTGGTTCTATATTTAGAGTGTTTACCACAGGACCCTATACATTTATGAGCATATCTCCTTCCCTTTTTTTGGCGCGTTGACTATTTTGTTCATGTTAAAGTCTCAAGGGTCTAGATACTGTGAAAGACCAGGCAGAAGTATTCACCGGCTGGTGTTGTACACAAATACTTTTTTAAGCGTACTGTAGCGCATTTTTCTGCCCTCATAAGTGCATACCACATACGTACATCTAAGTGGTGTACTATTTTATTCCTGTTAAAGTCTCAAGGGCCTAGATACTGTAAAAGGCCAGGCAAAAGTACTCACCTGCCCTCATAAGTGCATACCCCATACGTACATCTAAGTGTTGTACCATTTTGTTCCTGATAAAGAGCCTAATTACTGTAAAAGGCCAGCCAAAAGCACACACCTGCTGATGTTCTAGACCAGTGGTTCTTAACCTTGTTGGAGGTACTGAACCCCACCAGTTTCATATGCGCATTCACCGAACTCTTCTTAATTGGAAAAATAAAATATGATTTTTTTCAAATTCAAAACATAGGAGTTATATATTTAAGTATATATCTATACATAGGTGCACAAAATGAACAAAACCATTAAGAACAAAGAACAAAACCATGTAAACATGATTTTCACACAAAAACAAAAACATAATGAATATTTAGTGCAAATCAGTGTGACTTTTGCTGTTGTCTTTCAGAGACCAGTTCAGAAATGCGTGGCTTTACCTTGGCAAGTGCCACTCTCATGTCATTTTTGCAACAATGGCAGTGTTCGCCCACATTAGGCAGGCAGTGTTCCCCCACATTAGGCAGGCAGTGTTCCCCCACATTAGGCAGGCAGTGTTCCCCCACATTAGGCAGGCAGTGTTCCCCCACATTAGGCAGGCAGTGTTCCCCCACATTAGGCAGGCCAGTGGTCTTCAACCTGCGGACCTCCAGATGTTGCAAAACTAGAACTCCCAGCATTACCGGACAGCCACATCTGGAGGTCCACAGGTTGAAGACCACTGATGTTTGTAGTATTCCCCCACAGACACACAGCCTCCAGTCATATACAGTGTATGACTGGAGGCTGTATACCTGTGTACTGCCCACTTCAGTGCTCCGACCACTGCTCCGGCTATAGCAGTAGGTTTCAGGACCGGTGGTCGGAGCACCAAAGATGACGTGCCACTGGTCACTTACAAAGCTGGCCAGCGAGCGTCTCCCTCCTTCTCTATCCTCCGGTCCTCGGCGCCTTCGTCTCCATGGGCGCACACACGGGACATCAGTTACGTCCCGGCGACCCTGCGTTTTTAAACTTAACACAGGGCCACAGGGAGTTAATAGTGATAGGGGGAATTGCCCTGTCACTAGAGGACGGGCAAACACTGGCTCTGCTCGGGGCCCCGGGCCAGCTCGGGGCCCCAAGCAATTGCTTGGTTTGCCTGTCCTGTTGCGACCTCCCCTGCCGAACCCCTGGGGTTCTATCGAACCCAGGTTAAGAACCACTGTTCTAGACAAATACTGTTTTAAGCGTAGTGAAGCATATTGTACTCCCCTCATATAAGTATGTCAGGCAGAGAGGTTCCAGGATGTGCACAGAGGAATGGCAGAGGCCTAAATTCATCAGGCGCAGGCAGAGGTCGCAGCAGACTAGGGGTGAGTGGAGGCAGGAGTCACAGCAAGAGGCCTGATCTCCCGGTATCAGCTAGCGGTCGTGTCTCGACCAGCATCCCATCTGCCATCATCGATTGGTTAACACGGTCATCCACTTTATCACAAGTGACATCTGATACCCCCAGTCAACAGTTGTCGTCTTCCTCAGACACAACCCTCAGTTGGCATAGCCCAGGAGCAGTCCCTGTCCTCCCATTGCCTCGGTCCTATGCTGTTTCCTCCCCTACAGAAGTATTTTATGCTGTGGGTTAAGCTCCACTATTCAGGACGATCTAATAGAAGACAGTGAGCGGCTACTGCCCAGCCAAGAAGTGGGGAAGACATCAGCCGCTTCCTCCGCTAGGTGGGCAAATAGTGATGAGAAGAGTGACTTGGGAGCTGGTGTTGCCAGCGTTTAGGGTCCTGAAGCAGACTCTGTGTGTGTTTAGTGCGACGGGGGCCATAGTCACCCCAAGGAGAACTTATCTGTCCACGAAAAATGTGGAGAGACTGACCTTTGTGAAGATGAATCAGGCATGGATCAGCCAGGATTTCCACCCACCAATGCCTGATGCATGAGAGTAGTTTGACCATGGTGCAACACCAACACTTCACAAATATGGATAGTGAAAAACAGATATTTTTCACCCACCTTCATCCCTGGGTACTGGTATTGCCACCCACTGCATCACTCTGTCACCAGGTAACTTTCAGGACTCCTGATGCTGCTGCGGCCACCACCAGGCTGTATCATTCAGCCACCATATGTTCTCCTCTTGCTGCCGCAAACTCGAGGCTGTGTCATTCAGCCACTATGTGGTCTCCTCATGCTGCTGCCACCTCCGGGCTGTGTCATTCAGCCACCATATGGTCTCCTCATGCTGCCGCCACCTCCGGGCTGTGTCATTCAGCCACCATACGGTCTCCTCATGCTGCCGCCACCTCTGGGCTGTGTCATTCAGCCACCATATGGTCTCCTCATGCTGCCGCCAACTCCCCGCTTTCTCATTCAGCCACCATATGGTCTCCTAATGCTGCTGCCACCTCCAGGCTGTATCATTCAGGCACCATGTGTTCTCCTCATGCTGCCGCCACCTCCAGGCTGTCTCATTCAGCCACTATATGTTCTCCTCATGCTTCAGCCACCTCCAGGCTGTGTCATTCAGCCACTATATGTTCTCCTCATGCTTCAGCCACCTCCAGGCTGTGTCATTCAGCCACTATATGGTCTCCTCATGCTGCTTCAAACTTCAGGCTGTGTCATTCAGCCACCATACAGTCTCCTCATGCTGCTGCCACCTCCAGGCTGTGTCATTCAGCCACCATATGGTCTCCTTATGCTGCTGCAAACTCCAGGCTGTGTCATTCAGCCACCATATGGTCTCCTCATGCTGCCGCAATCTCCAGGCTGTGTCATTCAGCCACTATATGGTCTCCTTATGCTGCCAGAAACTCCAGGCTTTGTCATTCAGCCACCATATGGTCTCCTCATGCTGCCGCAAACTCCAGGCTGTGTCATTCAGTCACCATGTGGTCTCCTCGTCCTGCCGCCACCTCCAGGCTGTGTCATTCATCCACCATATGTTCTCCTCATTGTAAGACTCATGACAGTAGGCTGCAGCACTCAGGGTAGTAGTGGATCCACTGGACTTGTGTGGTAGATGACGTGGGCCATGCCAGAGAGCGGAGTCTAAGGTGCCACTGAATTTCACCAGAAAGCGGGATGGATTTGCTGCGGCACCCAGGTCGCTACCCCTGGCATCACTCAATCACACAGGCGGCTGAGGAGATTCGAGGCACAGAAGGGATACAGCAACTCGTGGTCTGGATAGCAAAAGGTCAGGGCAGGTGGCGCAAGTGCGAAGTCAGGAATATAGCAGGAGGTCAATAGGCAGGCGGCACAGGAGCAAGGTCACGGAACAATGGGGTCAGGAACACAGCAAGACAAGACTACAAATGCTTTCTCTAGGCCACAAAGGCAAACAAAGATCCGGCAGGGATTAGTGGGAGGTGCTGATACTTATAGAAAAGATGCAGGTGTAACTAACAATTAAGGGTGCACTGGCCCTTTAAATCTTATAGCACTGGCGCGCGCACCCTATGAGGCAGGGGGCATGGGCAAGCGCTGCAATAGGACAGCAGACATGGGAGGAGATTGCCGGGCTGAGGTTCGCATGCGGGAGCGTCCCGCAAAGCGAATCCCAGCCCCGCCGGCAGAGGTGGACAGAGGAGGGGAGCGCTCATGGCAAGAGTGTCTGGCCGGAGCGCTGGATGTAACACTCATGTTGCCGCAAACTCCAGGCTGTGTCATTCAGCCACCATATGGTTTCCTCATGCTGCCGCGAACTCCAGGCTGTGTCATTCAGCCACTACATGTTCTCCTCATGCTGCTTGTACATTACTTAAAATATTTTAAGGTAGCACTAGCTACCATAAATGTTAGGGGGAGCGGTCTGGCCATCCATCCCAGCCATGAGCATCCCCTCTCTCCTGCCTCTGCTGGCCCCGGGACATGCGGTGCATGACGCACCCCCACGCGTGTCCCGGGCGTTGCTAGGGGCAACACCCCGGCCTTTCTGTCCGTCCGTGAGTGCTCCACATCTAGTGCTTGCAGCAATTCTGGGACTCGCTATGTGGGACGCGCCCACATGCGAATCCCGGGCATCCCCTTACCTCTCGCTGCTCCCGTCTGTTCTCCTGCTCTGCTTTGCTGGCATGCGCATGCCCCTCCCTTAGGGTGCGCACGTCTGCTGGGTGGACTCTATATTTTGTCCGGCACCTCCCTATTATGGTTCGGGATCTTTGTGCTTAGTACCCTAGAGAAAGCGTTACTGTGAGTGTGCCATTTTAGTGTTCCAGACCTCCAGCTTGTGACCTGACTTTGCCTCTTTGCCGCCTGCCTCCTGACCTTGTGCCCGTGACTTGACTACGCTCCTTTGTCACCTGCCTCCTGCACTTGTGCCTGTTACCCGACTACGCTTCTTTGCTGCCTGCCTGCTGACCATGCTACGTCTGTATACGCTTCTTTCTCTGTGCCAAGTTACATCTGGGCAACCTGTGTGGACAGATCGTGCCAGGGGTAGCGGCCTAGGTGCTGCCTGCCGCAGCAAGACCATCCCGCTTTGCGGTGGGCTCTGGGGAAAACCAGCGGCACCTTAGTCTCTGCTCCCTGGTGCGGTTCAGCCATTGTCCACACAGGTCAGCGGATCCACTTCTCAGCCGATCACGGTAAGACCGCTACAATAAATCTTCAATTAAAATTTGAAAATTCATCTTTTTATCTTAGGGATTGTGAAGCCCTATTGTCTCCTCTAGAGATGAGCGAAGTTACAGCAATTCAATTCGTCACGAGCCTTGCGGCTCGGCGGTTGCTGATTTTAGCTTGCATAAATTAGCTCAGCTTTCAGATTCTCCGGTGGGCTGGAAAAGGTGGACACAGTCCTAGGAGAGAGTCTTCTACGACTGTATCCACCTTTTCCAGCCCACTGGAGCACCTGAAAGCTGAGCTAATTTATGCAGGCTAAAGTCAACAACCTCCGAGCCACGAGGTTTGTGACGAATCGAATTACTGTAACTTCGCTCATCTCTAGTCTCATCATGCTGTCACCACCCCCAGGCTGTGTCCTTCAGCCACTATATGATCTCCTCATGCTGCTTGTACATTACTTAAAAATTTTTAAGGTAGCCCTATCTACCATAAATCTTCAATTTAAATTAGGAAATTCCTTTTTTTTTATCTTAGGGATTGTGAGGCCCTTTGGTCTCCTCCTCCTTCTGCTGCCAACTCCAGGCCGTGTCATTCAGCCACTATATGGTGCCTCATGCTGCTGGGACATTACCTTAACATTTTTGTGGTAGCAATATCTACCATAAATCTTCAATTTAAATTTGAAAATTAATCTTTTAATCTTAGGGATTGTGAAGCCCTATTGTCTCCTCATGCTATCGCCAACTCAAGGCTGTGTCATTCAGCATCTATATGGTCTCCTCATGCTGCTTGTACATTACTTAAAAATGTTTAAGGTAGCACTAGCCACCATAAATCTTCAATTTAAATTTGAAAATTAATCTTTTAATTTCAGGGATTGTGAAGCCTTAATCTCTTCTCATGCTGTCACCACCTCCTGGCTGTGTCAGTCAGCCACTATATGGTCTCCTCATGCTGCTGGGACATTACTTAAACATTTTTATGGTAGCACTAGGTACCACAAATCTTCAATTCAAATTAGAAAATTCATCTTTTTATCTTAGAGATTTTGAGACCCTATGGTCTCTTCTTGCTGCTGTCAATTCCAGGCTGTGTCATTCTGCCAGATTATAGTCTCCTCATGCTGCTGCCACCTCTAGGCTCTGTCATTGTGCAGCCATGTGACCTGTGACTCCTTGTTGGATTTGGTCTTTTGTAACCACCTGGGGGAGGACCGCCAGCTCGATGCTCACCAGAATGGGTACTCAAAAAATGTAAATAATTTCAAATTAAATAAAAATTACATAAAAATTATCTTTATTCTCTTCAATTTTTACGCCATATGGTCTCCCTGCTGCCACGTCCAGACGCTCTGTGGCAGTGATTCTAATAATGATGCCTGTAATCTGCATGTCATACTGAATAACAGTAATATTTCACTAACACAACACATTCCCTATGCGTGTTAGAACAAAGCAAAGTGTTCTACATCCCTATTGAGGCTATATGGTCTCCTCATGCTGCCAACACCTCCACGCTGTGCCATTCAGCCACTATATGATCTCCTCATAATGATGTAACCTCCAGGCTCTGTCAATGTGCCGCTCTATGACAGTGATTCTAATAGCGATGCCTCTGATCTGCATGTCATACTGAATAACAGTATTATTTCACTAACCCAGCACACACCCTATGCGTGTTACAGCAATGCAAAGTGTTCTACACCCCTATTACGGCTCTGTAGGCCAGAAATAGCCATTTTTAATAGCAATTCGCCACAAATAAATTTGGACCGAACCAAATTTTTTGGGAAATTTTGCATATTGGCCGGATTAAATTTTTCAAAAATTCCCTCATCTCTAGCCATGACATAGTGCTAGCAAAAGTGCACTGAACAGAGTGCCACTGTGCTAGGGGATGATTTATGGTACAGTATTCTACATGGCATATGGGGTAAAAAGTGTACTAGTTATGCATAATGATTGCAAGGTGCTATGTAAGCAGAAATAAAAGTAAACGCACAAAACGCCCTGGTTGAACTTGATGGACATATGTCTTTTTTCGACCGTACTAACTATGTAAAAAGGAATAGGTTACACTCAGCATTGAACTGCTGCTCAGAAGAGATTGAGGAAGAGGGAGAGATTACACTGCGGCACCGTTGACAAAAAGCAGTAAGTACACTGTTATTGACACAAGGGACAGCTACCCTGAGCTTTATGGCAGTGAAAAATAAGAGAAAAGCCTTCATTAATGTTACGCTGAGCGCTCCGGGTCCCTGCTCCTCCCCGGAGCGCTCGCAGCGTTCTCCTCTCTGCAGCGCCCCGGTCAGACCCGCTGACCGGGAGTGCTGCACTGACACTACCGGCGGGGATGCGATTCGCATAGCGGGACGCGCCCGCTCGCGGATCGCATCCCAGTCTGCTCACCTGTCCCGGTCCCCGGCTGTCACGTCCTGGCGCGCGCGGCTCCGCTCTCTAGGGCGCGCGCGCGCCAGTTCTCTAAGATTTAAAGGGTAATCAGTGTAATTAGCTCCCACCTGCTCCACGCCTATATAACCTCACTTCCCCTTCCCAGTATTGCCGGATCTTGTTGCCTTGTGCCAGTGAAAGCGTTTTGTGTATGTCCCAAGCCTGTGTTCCAGACCTTCTGCTGTTGCCCCTGACTACGACCCTTGCTGCCTGCCCTGACCTTCTGCTACGTCCGACCTTGCTCTTGCCTTGTCCTTCTGTACTGCACCTCTCTCAGCAGTCAGAGAGGTTGAGCCGTTTCCGGTGGATACGACCTGGTTGCTACCGCCTCAGCAAGACCATCCCGCTTTGCGGCGGGCTCTGGTGAATACCAGTAGCAACTTAGGACCAATCCATCGGTACGGTCCTTGCCAATCCCTCTCTGACACAGAGGATCCACCTCCAGCCTGCAGAATCATAACAGTAGATCCGGCCATGGATCCCGCTGAGGTTCCGCTGCCAAGTCTCGCTGACCTATCCACGGTGGTCACCCAGCAATCCCAACAGATCACCCAACAAGGACAGCAGCTGTTGCAGTTGACCGCCATGCTACAGCAACTTCTGCCACAGCTACAGCAGCAACCATCTCCTCCGCCAGCTCCTGCACCTCCTCCGCAGCAAGTGGCTGCTCCTAACCTCCGCTTGTCCCTGCTGGACAAATTTGATGGGGACTCTAAACTCTGCCATGGTTTCCTGTCTCAATGTTCCCTACATTTGGAGATGTTGTCGGACCAATTTCCTACAGAACGGTCTAAGGTGGCTTTCGTAGTTAGTCTTCTGTCTGGGAAGGCCTTGTCTTGGGCCACATCGCTTTGGGACTGCAATGATCCTGCCACAGCCACTGTCCAGTCCTTCTTCGCTGAAGTCCGTAGTGTCTCCGAGGAACCAGCCCAGGCCTCCTCTGCCGAGACTGCTTTGCTGAACCTGGTCCAAGGAAGTTCTTCTGTAGGCGAATATGCCATCCAGTTTTGTACCCTCGCCTCTGAGCTAGCCTGGAACAATGAGGCCCTCTGCGCGACCTTCAAGAAAGGCTTATCCAGCAACATCAAAGATGTACTGGCCGCACGAGAAAGTCCTGCTAACCTATCTGAACTTATCCTTTTGGCCACCCGCATCGACATGTGTTTTTCTGAAAGACACCAGGAACTCCGCCAGGAAAAGGACCTTGATCTCTGGGAACCTCTCTCCCAGTATCCTTTGCAATCTACCCCTCTGCCTCCCGCCGAGGAGGCTATGCAAGTGGATCGGTCTCGCCTGACCCATGAAGAGAAGTCTCGTCACAGAGATAAAAACTTATGCCTGTACTGCGCTAGTACCGAACATTTCCTAGTGGACTGCCCTATTCGTCCTCCGCGTCTGGAAAACGCACGCACGCACCCTGTTCACATGGGAGTGGCGTCCCTTGGTGTGAATTCCGCATCTCCACGTCTCACTGTGCCTGTGCGGATTTCTCCTTCTGCCAACTCCTCCTTCTCAGCTGTGGCCTTCTTGGACTCTGGTTCTGCAGGAAATTTTATTTTGGCCTCTTTTGTTAATAGGTTCAGCATCCCAGTAACCCGTCTCGTCAAGCCGCTCTACATTTCTTCTGTCAACGGAGAAAGATTGGACTGCACTGTGCGTTACCGCACAGAACCCCTGCCTATGAGCATTGGACTGCATCACGAAAAAATTGAATTTTTTGTTCTGCCCATAAGCACCTCTGAAGTCCTCCTTGGTCTGCCATGGCTCCAACGTCATTCTCCCACCCTTGACTGGACCACCGGGGAGATCAAAAATTGGGGTCCTTCTTGTCGCAAACGATGCCTCACATCTGCTCCCATTTTTTTAACTCCTGAGGTTCCACCCATACCGGCCCCTCCCAAGGCTTACCAGGATATTTTCGGCAAAAAACAAGCTGAGATTTTGCCTCCTCATAGCCCCCTTCCTGGTAACACTCTGCTCCGTGGCAAGCTTCACCCTCTGCCCCCCCTCCCCATTCCCACTTCTTCTGGATTGCCTGTTGTTGATGAAGTTACCCAGGACTTCTCTTTCTTCTGGAAGGAAACTCAAGACTCGCTCCCAATGGTGTTGTCGCGTATGAAGGGACAACCAGACAAAAAGAGGGGGAGACCTAAGGGGGGGGTACTGTTACGCCAAGCGCTCCGGGTCCCTGCCCCTCCCCGGGTGCGCTCGCAGCGTTCTCCTCTCTGCAGCGCCCCGGTCAGACCCGCTGACCGGGAGCGCTGCACTGACACTACCGGCGGGGATGCGATTCGCATAGCGGGACGCGCCCGCTCGCGGATCGCATCCCAGTCTGCTCACCTGTCCCGGTCCCCGGCTGTCACGTCCTGGTGCGCGCGGCTCCACTCTCTAGGGCGCGCGCGCACCAGCTCTCTAAGATTTAAAGGGCCAGTGCACCACTAATTGGTGCCTGGCCCAATCAGTGTAATTAGCTCCCACCTGCTCCACGCCTATATAACCTCACTTCCCATTCACAGTATTGCCGGATCTTGTTGCCTTGTGCCAGTGAAAGCGTTTTGTGTATGTCCCAAGCCTGTGTTCCAGACCTTCTGCTGTTGCCCCTGACTACGACCCTTGCTGCCTGCCCTGACCTTCTGCTACGTCCGACCTTGCTCTTGCCTTGTCCTTCTGTACTGCGCCTGTCTCAGCAGTCAGAGAGGTTGAGCCGTTACCGGTGGATACGACCTGGTTGCTACCGCCGCAGCAAGACCATCCCGCTTTGCGGCGGGCTCTGGTGAATACCAGTAGCAACTTAGAACCAGTCCACCGGTACGGTCCACGCCAATCCCTCTCTGACACAGAGGATCCACCTCCAGCCTGCCGAATCATAACAATTAACCTTTCAGGTACAGTGTGGATCATCTCCAGCAGGCGGACTGGCTCAGCTAGTAGGTACATAGCCAAAGCATTTTTAGGCTCTCTTCTTCTTTTTCCTCTGCATAGCACATTCTAAGCTCCCCCCTTCCTATGTTCTGTATTCCTGTGTCTTTTACTAGAGATTGATTTCCCCTAATGTCAGCCAATGAACAGCAGACTGCAGGTAAGGAAGCTACTTAGTTGCAAAGACTTTAGAGCAGTTTTTTCTGGGGTAAGCAAGGTGTCATTTTTGGCAAGTGAAGTAAATTGCAGATATGTTAGGAGTGTAGGAAAGTAGTTTGAAACGAAAATAATAATTTAAGTAAAAAGTATGCTGCCTTGAGTCTTATTGTGCACAGTACAATAACAGGCTATTTCCTATCAAAACAAGGGATAAAGATTAGCTGATCAGTAGGGGTCTGACCTTTAACCCCCCACTACTCACAAGAACAGAGACTAAATGCCCCCCCCCCCAGTAAATGGCAATGTATGGCAATGCATGGCAATGTTTAAAAGTCAAGAAGTGATGGCCAAGCATGCATTCGAACTCTATTCACATTGTTTGTGGGCATCCAAGTGGTCGAGCCCCCACTGATAGCAGGTTATACCATATCCTGTGGATAGGGAATTACTTTTAATCTTTCAAAAACCCCAAAAAGTTCAGGTGAAGCCCAGGTTTTTATGTTTTGTCTTGTGTGGTAGTGGAGACCTCTTTTTTTATTTTGGTAAATGTCTGTGAATCTACAAAGGTTCTGGGAAGGAGAAGGAAGTGCACTGGGTCCACCAATGTGTTAAATGCTCCCGCTTGCATTTATCATTCCTGTTATTTTTATCACCCAGAACTAGTAACACTAGTGTACATCATTATGTTGTTGTCGAATTCCTTGCTTATGTTTTATGGTTGAAAATGATGCGTTAACAACAATGTAGTATGGCACAAAGCTGATCAACATAGAAAACTCACCACAATACCCCATTCTGTGTTCTGCATTACACAAAGATGCAGCAATACTCCCTCTAAAACATGTGTGCTCCCACCTCCTATTTATTGTCTATCCAAAGACCAGGGATATGTGATTGATGAAAACTTTATTCCAAACAGATTGCTGATGTTCTCCATTATTATGAGCCTGCTGGAAAACATTTACCAGGCCACAGAGTATGACAAGTATTGTTTTCAATTAACTCATACTTGTCTTTGATATTGGTCTAGTCAGATTTAACCCCTTAAGGACCCGGGCTTTTTCCGTTTTTTCATTTTCAATTTTTCCTCCTTAACTTTAAAAAATCATAACTCTTTAAAATTTTCACCTAAAATTCTATATGATGGCTTATTTTTTGTGTCACTAATTCTACTTTGTAATGACATTAGTCATTTTACCCAAAAATCTATGGTGAAACGGTAAAAAAAATCAATGTGCGACAAAATTGATGAAAAAACTGTATTTTGTAAGTCTTGGGGGCTTCCGTTTTTACGCAGTACCTGTAGGTCCATACGGTTAAAATGATACCCTACTTGTATAGGTTTGATTTTGTATCACTTCCAAAAAAAATCATGAATACATGCAGGAAAATTTATACTTTTAAAATGGTCATAATCTGACCCCAATAACTTTTATATTTTTCTGTTTTCAGGGTGCTATGAGGGCTCCTTTTTTGCGCCGTGATCTGAAGTTTTTAGCGGTACCATTTTTGTTCTGATCAGACTTTTTGATCACTTTTTATTAACTTTTTTTGTGGTATAAAAAGTGATCAGAAATGCGCTACTTTGGATTTTGGAATTTTTTTGCGCGTATATTTTTATAATTCAGACATTTCGGCGATCGGACTGCAGGAAGGAAGGTAAGAGACCTTCCTCCTGTGCTACAGCTGTTCGGGATGCCGCGATTATACCGCGGCAATCCCGAACAGCTCCCTGAGCTAACCGGCAACTTTCACTTTAGTTTTTAGCTGCGCGGCTCAGCTTTGAGCGCACCGCTAAAGGGTTAATAGCGCGCAGCACTGCGATCAGTGCCGCGCGCTATTAGAGGCGGGTCCCGGCTTCACTATGACGCCGGGCCCGCCACCATATGATGCGGGGTCACCATGTGACCCCGCGTTATATCGCAGGACCGAGACCCAGGACGTACCCATACGTCCTGGGTCCTTAAGGGGTTAAAGGGCTATTCCAACGGGAAATAAATTATATTCTGCTGGGCAAGATGAAAGATATAACAAAACATCTTTGATTCCACGCACTTCCTGTTCCCAGCTGCTCATTATTTTCTTCCTGTTTCCAGGTCAGGGACTCAGAGCAGGACCTGCCAGCTCAGCCAATCACTGCTCACAGACAGGTTCTGCTTTGACTCCTAGACCTAGAGCAGGCAGAAACAGTGAACAACAGGAACCTAAAGAGTATGGTACCTTCAGGGGACTTACAGTGGGGCAAAAAAGTATTTATTCAGCCACCAATTTTGCAAGTTCTCCCACTTAAAAAGATGAGAGGCCTGCAATTTTCATCATAGGTATACCTCAACTATGAAAGATAGAATAAGAAAAAAAAATCCATAAAATCACATTGTCTGATTTTTAAAAAATGTATTTGCAAATTATGGTGGAAAATAAGTATTTGGTCAATAACAATAGTTCATCTCAATACTTTGTTATATACCCTTTTGTTGGCAATGACAGAGGTCAAACATTTTCTGTAAGTATTCACAAGGTTTTCACATACTCTTGCTGATATTTTGGCCCATTCCTTCCAAGCAGATCTCCTCTAGAGCAGTGATGTTTTGGGGCTGTCGCTGGGCAACACAGACTTTCAACTTCCTCCAAAGGTTTTCTATGGGGTTGAGATCTGGAGACTGGCTAGACCACTCCAGGACCTTGAAATGCTTCTTACGAAGCCACTCCTTCGTTGCCCGGGCGGTGTGTTTGGGGTCATTGTCAGCTAAAAGACCAAGCCACGTTTAATCTTTAATGCCCTTGCTGATGGAAGGAGGTTTTTTATGATACATGGCCCCATTCATTCTTTCCTTTACATGGATTAGTCGTCTTGGTCCCTTTGCTGAAAAACAGCCCTGAAGCATGATATTTCCACCCCCATGCATCACAGTAGGTATGGTGTTCTTTGGATGCAACTCAGCATTCTTTCTCCTCCAAACACGACGAGTTGAGTTTTTACCAAAAAGTTCTACTTTGGTTTCATCTGACCATATGACAATACTCTTCTGACCATTCTCACAATACTCTTCTGGATCATCCAAATGCTCTCTAACAAACTTCAGACAGGCCCGGACATGTACTGGCTTAAGCAGGGGGACACGTCTGGCACTGCATGATTTGAGTTAGAGATGAGCGAACTGAAGCTGACAAACCCAAATTTCATGAAATATTCGATTCACAATGAATGCGAATATTGCAGTGATTCCATCGCGCAAATCGCTTCATTAAACTTCATTTACTGCGGTCCAGGCTCCAGGGCATCTAAAATGGCGGATCCACATGTCAGTACATGGGGCAAGGAACGCTGGGAAGGTGGGAAGGCAAGGCGGGAAGGGAAGTAGGTGGGATGACCCTAAATCACATGCTGGATGCAGCCTATCAGTAGCCAGTCACCCCTGTGATGTCACAGCCCTATATATTCGGCAGCCATTTTGTGGCTCGTCATATCATTCATTACACTGCATAGAGATAGGACGGGCATCGCTCTATGTTACACAGAAAAGCTCATTCCAGCAGCGTTTTACATCCTAGTCACATCAGCATTCTGGTGGACAGAGATCAGTGTTTTTTTCACTGAAAAGGATTTTTACTGCAGCTATTAACCATTAACCGATCAGTCACTTTCTTCAGCATTGTATTACAGAGAGGGGTACATAGCTGTGTGTTGCCTCATACATTTCAACAAGCTTCCTCAACTTCATAAACCTTAGCAGAGGAGGCAGGAATAATTTTTCAGCGCAATTCTGTGTCTTTGTTCCACAACAAATAATCTACTGGTTATACTAGTCTATCGATGGTATAATACCCAGCAGTCCATTCCTAATAGTCTATGACAGAGTGCAATTTTGTGTTTAGTACACAGCTTTTTTTGTGTTGCAGCACTGTTGTGTTCTGCTGTTGTGCAAAAATAAGTTTTTTCTTTAAGAGTACTGTACCGTATTTTTCTGCCCTCATAAGTGCATACCATATACGTACATCTAAGTAGTGTACTATTTTGTACTAGTTAATCTTTCAAGATAGATACTGTGAAAGTCCAGGCAAAAGTAATCACCGGCTGGTGTTTTACAAAAAAAATTAGTTTTTAAGTGTACTGTAGTCATTTTTCTGCCCTCATAAGTGCATACCACATATGTACATAGAAGTAGTGTACTATTTTGTACCTGTCAATCTGTCAAGGACCTAGATACTGTGAAAGTCCAGGCAAAAGTAATCACCTGCTGGTGTTTTACTAAAATAAGTTTTTTTAAGCCTACTGTACCGCATTTTTCTGCCCTCATAAGTGCATACCACATACATACATCTAATTAGTGTACTATTTTGTACCTGTTAATCTTTCCAGGGCCTAGATACTGTGATAGTCCAGACAAAAGTAATCACTGGCTGGTATTTTAATCGAATACGTTTTTAAAGCGTACGGTACCACATTTTTCTGCCCTCATAAGTGCATACCACATACGTACATCTAAGTAGTGTACTATTTTGTACCTGTTAATCTGTCAAGGGCCTAGATACTGTGAAAGTCCAGGCAAAAGTAATCACCGGCTGGTGTTTTACAAAAAAACTGAGTTTTTAAGTGTACTGTACCGCATTTTTTTGCCCTCATAAGCGCATAACACATATGTACATCTCTAAGTAGTGTACTATTTGTTACCTGCTAATCTGTCGTGGACCTACATACTGTGAAAGTCCAGGGAAAAGTAATCACCGGCTGGTGTTTTACAAAAATAAGTATTTTTAAGAGCACTGTAGCACATTTTTCTGCCTCATAAGTGCATACCACATACGTACATCTAAGCAGTGTACTATTGTGTTCCTGTTACTCTGTCAAGGGCCTAGATACAGTCCAGGCAAAAGTACTCACCGGCTGCTGTTCTACACAAATACTGTTTTAACCCCTTAACGACGCAGGACGTAAATGTACATCCTGGTGAGCTGGTACTTAACGCACAAGGATGTACATTTACGTCCTAAGCATAACCGTGAGCATCGGAGCGATGCCCGGATCATGCGCGGCAGGTCCCAGCTGCTGATCGCAGCCAGGGACCCGCCGGCAATGTCTGCCATTAACCCCTCAGATGCCGTGATCAATAAAGATCACGGCATCTGCAGCATCGTGGTCACTAAAATGGATGATTGGATCGCCCGCAGCGCTGCCGCGGCGATCCGATCATCCAGCATGGCAGACGGAGGTCCCCTCACCTGCCTCCGCTACCTTCCCGGCATTTTTTGCTCTGATCTGCCTTCCCGCAGACCAGAGCAGAAAATGACTGATAACACTGATCAGTGCTATGTCCTATACATAGCACTGAACAGTATTAACAATCAAATGATTGCTATAAATAGTCCCCTATGGGGACTATTAAAGTGTAAAAATAAAAGTAAAAAAATTAAGTAAAAAAATGTGAAAAACCCCTTCCCCCAATAAAAACATAAATTGGCCTATTTTCCCTATTTCACCCCCAAAAAGTGTTAAAAAAATATTTTATATACATATTTGGAATCGCCGCGTATGTAAATATCTAAACTATTAAAATAAAATGTTAATGATACTGTATGGTGAATGGCGTGAACGTACGTGTAAAAAAAAATTAAAAAAAGTCCAAAATAGCTGCTTTTTTTATAACATTGTATTCCAAAAAAAATGTAATAAAAAATGGATTAAAAGTTTTATATAAGCAAATATGGTATCAATAAAAAGTAAAGATCACGGCAAAAAAAAAAGGCCTCATACCGCCACTTATACGGAAAAATTTTAAAGTTATAGGTCTTCAAAATAGGGGGATTTTAGGAGTACTAATTTGGTTAAAAAGTATGCGATTCTTTTTAAGCGCAACAGTAATAGAAAAGTATGTTATCATTGGTATCATTTTAATCGTATTGACCCAAAGAATAAAGAACACATGTCATTTTTACCATAAATTGTACTACGTGAAAATGAAACCTTCCAAAAAAAATTAAATTTCGCCACACAAATAGTATTTGTTTGGTTGCACCATACATTTTATGGTAAAGTGAGTGATGGCATTACAATGGACAACTGGTCCCACAAACAATAAGTCCTCATACTAGTCTGTGGATGAAAATATAAAAGAGTTATGATTTTTTGAAGGCGAGGAGGAAAAAACTAAAATGTAAAAATAAAATAGTCTGAGTCCTTAAGGCCCAAATGGGCTGAGTCCTTAAGGGGTTAAGCGCAGTGAAGCGTATCGTACTCCCTTCATATAGGCACTAAGTACAGGCAGGCAAAGAAGTGCCAGGATGTGCACAGAGGAGTGACAGAGGCCTAAATTCATCAGGCAGAGGTCGCAGCAAACTAGGGGCGAGTGGCAGCAGGTGTCATAGCGAGAGGCCTGAGCTCCCGTTATCAGATAGTGGTCGAGTCTCGACCAGCAACCCATCTGCCGTCATCGATTAGTTAACACGGTCATCCACTTTATCACAAGTGACATATGATACCCACAGTCAACAGTCGGTGGGTTCCTCAGACACAACCCTCAGTTGGCAATGCCCAAGAGCAGCTCCTGACCTCTCATTGCCAAGAAGTGGAGGAGACATCCGCTGCTTCTTCCACTAGGCGGGCAAGTAGTGATCAGGAAACAGGGTCCTGAAGCAGACACTGTTGAGGAACCTGAGGAGGACATCAGTGACATGCAGACACTTGTTGATGATGATGAAGCCGATCTCAATTGAGAGCAGTGTGCCGTAGGGGCTTCATCATCATCAGGAAAAGAGAGTTGCAGGTTGCAGCCAGCAGGGTGGTAGCATGGTTGGCAGTCAGCATGGTGGCAGAAGTCTGGAAGCCAAACGTGCCCAGGGGAGACCACCTGCTTTGCGGCAGCCTACCTTCCCGGATTAAAACAGGGGTTCTTGGAGACGGTGGCAGTAGCAGTCAATTAGTGCGGACTGTTGGTGGGGAAAAAAGCTACTCGGCGGTGTGGCAGTTTTTCATCAAGCATCCAGAGGAGGTTCACATAGCCACATTCAAGATATGTCGGCAGAAGGTGAAGCATGGCCAGGGTCCCAATGTTGGCACCATGGCCCTGTGTCAACATATGCTTTAAATTGGCCTGGGAGAACCGTGGCTCCGATGTAGTGGTCCAGCCTGCTGCTCCCACTTTCAGCCAGCCAAGGCTTCACCACCTCAGCCAAAGGGAGCTGTGTGTCATACCCTCCTCCTGTCGCTCCAGATGCTCCTGCTCCTCCTACTTTTAGTCAGCCATTCCACCAACAATCCATCAGCAAAGCCATGTCCAAGAGACAACAGTATGCCCCCACTCATCCAATGGCGCAGAAGCTGAATGTGCTCCTGCCAAAGTTGCAGGTTCTGCAGTCCCTCCCTTTTCAAGTGGTGGACTCTGCACCTTTCAGAGAACTGATGGCTTGTGCCGAGCCAAGAAGCAGAGTGCCAAGCCGTCATTTCTTTGTAAAGCAGTACCAGCCCTGCACAATTTTGTGGAAGAGAAGGTGGGCCAGTCCTTGAGCCTGTCGGTGTGTACCAAAGTGCACGGCAGCGCCGACATCTGGAGCTGTAACTATGGTCAGGGACAATACATGTCCTTTACGGCTCACTGGTGAATGTGGTTCCTGCACAGCCACAACACCAACTTGGACAGGTAATGCCACTTCCTCCTCCACGTTCTAAGGCCATTAGTCCTGTGACAGTATGCTACTCTGCCTCCTCATCCTCCACCGTGTCCTCAGCCTCCACTGCTCAGACAAGTCTCAGTGGCCCTACAGCATACCATGTGTGCAGGGCACGATGGTGTCATGCTGTGTTCGGCCTTGCCGAGTCACACAAGGGAGGAACTGCTAAAAGTAATTCGTAAAGAAATCAAATCATGGCTTACTCCACGATAACTGGAAATGGGAACCATATGACCAAAAAACGGGATGAACATCTTGCTTGCGCTGCGACTGGGAAGGCTTAGCCATGTGCTTTGCATGGCACACGTTATCAATCTGGTTGTGCAGCTGTTCCTGAGTAGTGTTGAGCGGCATAGGCCATATTCGAATTCGCGAATATTCGCGAATATATGGACGAATATTCGCATATTCGTTATATTCTCATTTTATTTTCGCATATGCGAAAATACGCGTATGTGAAAATTAACATATGTGAATATTAGCATATACAAAATTAGCATACGCGAAAATCCGCATATGCGAAAATTAGCATATGCTAATTTTCGCATATGCAAATTTTCGCACGCCAGTCTCACACAGTAGTATTACAGCCTTCTTTACACCACACAAGCTGGAAGCAGAGAGGGGTGATCACTGTGATGTGTACTGTAAAAAAAAAAAAAAAAAAACGAATATTCGTAATTACGAATATATAGCGCTATATTCGCGAAATTCGCGAATTCGCGAATATGCGATATTCGCGAATAATATTCGAATTGCGAATATTCGTGAGCAACACTATTCCTGAGGTGTTCCCCCGATTTTCAAGGCATCCTAAAACTGGGAAAGAAACTTTGCATGCAATTCAGCCACTCTTACACCGCAAAGCACACCTTCCTTGAGCTGCAGCATCAGAACAGTATCCCCCAACATAGTCTGATTTGTGACGTTGCCACTAGAGATGAGCAAACTTTAGAAAAATGTTATTCCTCCGATTTGCCAAATTTTTCGAAAAAATTTGGTTCAATACGAATTTATTTGCAGCAAATCTATATTAAAAATGGCTATTTCTGGCCTACAGAGAGCCTCAATAGGGGTGTAGAACACTTTGCTGTGTTCTAACACACATATGGAGTGTGCTGGGGTAGTGAAATAATACTGTTATTCAGTATGACATGCAGATTACATGTCATACATTATTTTAGAATCACTGCCACAGAGCGGCACAATGACAAAGCCTGGAGGTAACATCAGTATGAGGAGACCATATAGTGGCTGAATGCCACTGCGTGGAGGTGGTGGCAGCATGAGGAGAGACCATATAGTGGCTGAATGACACAGCTTGGATGAGGCTGAAGCATGATGAAACATATAGTGGCTGAATAACACAGTGTGGAGGTGTTGGCAGCATGAGGAGACCATATAGTGGCTGAATGACACAGCCTGGAGCTGGCAGCAGCAATAGTAGACACTAGGGCTTCACAATTCTTAAGATTAAAAGATCAATTTTGAAATTTAAATTGAAGATTTATGATAGCCAGTGCTACCATAATTTATTTTTAGGTCCAGGCCCAGGCTTAGCAGCATCAGTAAACCATATATTGGCTGAATTACACAGCCTGGATTTGGCTGAACAATGAGGAGACCATAAAGTGTCTGAATGGCACAGCCTGGAGTTGGCAGCGGTATAAGTAAACACAAGGGCTTTACAATCCCTAAGATTAAAAGATGAATTCTGAAATTTAAACTGAAGATTTTGGGTAGCTAGTGCTACCATAACAACATTTTTATTCCCAGACCCAGGCCAAGCAGCATCAGTAAAACATATATTGCCTGAATGACAAAGCTTGGAGTCGGCTGAAGCAAGTGGAGACCATATAAGGTCTGAATGGCACAGCCTAGAGTTGGCAGCAGCATGAGTAGGCACCAGGGCTTCACAATCCCTAAGAAAAAAAAAGACGAATTTTGAAATTTAAATTGAAGATTTAGGGTAGCTAGTGCTACCATAAAAAATGCTTAGGCCCAGTCACAGGCCTTGCAGCATCAGTAAACCATATATTGAATGACACAGCCTGGAGTTGGCTGAAGCAGGAGGAGACCATTGAAATTTATGATTTGTAAATTAAAATTTAAGATTTTTAAATAAAAATTTAAGATTTTTAAATTGAAATTGAGGGTTTCGAAATTGAACTTTTAACTTCCAAGTTTTAGTGTCCCAGGCCCCGGCATGTGGGTACAAGGGACTAAATCTAACAAGGAGTCACATGTCACATGGCAGCACAATGACAGAGCCTATAGGTGGCATCAGTAGGAGGAGACCATATAGTGGCTGAATGGCACAGCCTCGAGTTGGCTGGAACATGAGGAGAACATATAGTGGCTGAATGGCACAGCCTGGAGGTGACTGACGCATGAGGAGACCATTGAAATTTAAGAATTTTAAATAGAAATTAAGGGTTTCGAAATTGAACTTTTAACTACCAAGTTTTAGTGTCCTGGGCCCCGGCATGTGTGGGTACAAAGGACCAAATCTAACAAGGAGTCACATGTCACATGGCAGTACAATGACAAAGCCTGGAAGTGGCATCAGTAGGAGGAGACCATATAGTGGCTGAATGAGACAGCCAGGAGGTGGCATCAGTATGAGAAGACCATATAGTGGCTGAATGACTGCCTGGAGTTTGTGGCAGCATGGGGAGACCATATAGTGTCTGAAAGGCACAGTCTGGAGTTGGAGGCAGATGAGGAGACAAGAGGGCTTCACAATCTCTAAGAATAAAAGATAAATACAAAAGAAAAAGAAGCGCTCCATAGTGCATTAACCGGGCAAGTTGAATTTCACAGTAGTTTACTGGAAGTGCTTACCCGGTGGATTGTGCTAGTATACCAGGCACAACACTGTTAAGAGTTTCCAAAATGCAGCCAGTCCCGCCACTACATAGGTGTAATGGTAACAGCAACCTCCAAATACTCCCAAGGGACTTCAATAGGCGCAGAAAGGATGAAGGTAATAGGTGTATAGATGATAGCATTTATTTACAGAACAACGCGTTTCGACGCCAGGACGGGCGTCTTTCTCAAGTTCAAGTTGAACTTGAGAAAGACACCCGTCCTGGCGTCGAAACGCGTTGTTCTGTAAATAAATGCTATCATCTATACATCTATTACCTTCATCCTTTCTGCGCCTATTGAAGTCCCTTGGGAGTATTTGGAGGTTGCTGTTAAGAATAAAAGATGGATTTTAAAAAATTTCTGTTGCTACCATAAATATATATAGGTAATGTCCTAGGCACAGCAGCATCACTAAACCATGTAGTAGCTGAATGACACAGCCTAGAGTTGGCTGAAGCATGAGAAGAGACCATATAGTGGCTGAATGAGACAGCCTGGAGGTGGCAGCAGCATCAGGAGTCCTGAAAGTAACCCAGTGACAGAGTGGTGCGGTGGGTGGCAATACCAGTACCCGGTGACGAAGGTGGGTGAGTAAAGATCTGATGCAGAGGAATGTTTGTAACTGGGGAGTAGCGCCTTAAAACTGTTTGGCACTATCCATATTTAAAAAGTGTTGGTGTGGCACCATGGTCAATCTACTCTCATGCATCAGGCATTAGTGGTTGGAAATCCTGGCTGATCCATGCCTGACTCATCTTCACAAAGGTTAGTCTCTCCACATTTTTCGTGGACAGACGAGTTCTCCTTGGGGTAACTATGGCCCCGGCCGCACTAAACACCCGCTCTGATGGCACACTACTGGCCGGGCAGGACAGCTTTTCCAGGGAAAACTCTGCTAGTTGCGGTCACAAATCAAGTTTGGCTGCTCAGAAGTCCAGCGTATCTTCATGGTGTGTTGGCATGGGTATGTCAAGGTATGCCACCACCTGCTGATTCAGGTCCTGCTCCAGGTGTACCTGCTGCTGATGAGTTGCTTCACTATGCGGGTGAAGAAAGCTACTCATCAGCGACTGTAGACTCAGACTGCCAGATTGAACACATGTGCCATGCAGGGTGCATGGCTCAGCCTTCCCAGTCTCAGCGCATGCAAGATGTTCTTCCCGTTGTCACTCACCATGGTTCCCATTTCCAGTTTTCGTGGAGTAAGCCATTCTCTCTCTTTTCACAGTTCCTCCCCTGTGTGACTCTTTTCGCCAAGGCAAACCATGTGAAGAACAGCGTGACACCGCCATGCCCTGCACACATGGTATGCTGAAGGACCACTGAGACTTGTCTGGGCAGTGAAGGCTGAGGACATGGTGGAGGATGAGGAGGTGGAGTCTCACACTATCACAGGACTAACGGGCTGAGAGCGTGGAGAAGGAAGCGGCATTCACCCAGTGAGCCGTAAAGGACATGTATTGTCCCTGACCTTAGTTACAGCTCCAGACTTCGGCGCTGCCGTGCACTTTGGTACACAACGACAGGCTCAAGGACTGGACCACCTTCTCTTCCACAAAATTGTGCAGGGCTGGTACTGCCTTCTTTGCAAGGAAATGAAGGCTTGGCACTCTCCACCTCGGCTCGGCACAAGCCATCAGTTCTCTGAAAGGTGCAGAGTCCACCATTTGAAAAGGGAGGGACTGCAGCACCAGCAACTTAGACAGGAGCACATTCAGCTTCTGCGCCGTTGGATGAGTGGGGGCATACTGTTGTCTCTTGGACATGGCTTCACCGATGGATTGTTGGCGGAATGGCTGACTAAAAGTAGGAAGAGCAGGAGCATCTGGAGCGACATAAGGAGGGTATGACACACAGGCTTCCAGGCTTCTTTATGGTGGTGAAGCATATGTTGACGAAGGGCCATGGTGCCAACATTGGGACCCTGGCCACGCTTCACCTTCTGCCGACATATCTTGCATGTGGATATGTGAACCTCATCCGCATGCTTGATGAAGAACTGCCAGACTGCCGAGTAGCTGATTTTCCCACCAACAGTCTGCACTAATTGACTGCTACTGTCACCGTCTCCAGGAACCCCTGTTCCACTACCTCCCGGGAGGGTAGACTGCCGCGAAGCAGGTGGTCTCCCCAGGGCACATTTGGCTCCAGAATTTCCACTTCTGCCACCATGTTGACTGTCAACCGTGCTACCACCTTGCTGGCTCAGCAATTGCCTCACGGGCAACCTGCAACTCTCTTCTCCTGATGATGATGAAGCCCCTTCTGCACCCGGCACCCAATTGCGATTGGCTTCATAATCATCATCATCATCAACAAGTGTCTGCACGTCACTGATGTCCTCCTCAGGTTCCTCAACAGTGTCTGTTTCAGGACCCTGAACCCTGGCAACACTGCCTCACACGTCCCTCTCCTTATCTCTACTTGCCCGCCTAGTGGAGGAAGTGGCGGATGTCTCCTCCACTTCTTGGCTAGGCAGTAGCTGCTGACTGTCCTCTATTATATTGTTCTAAGTGAATAGTGGAGCTGAACCCACAGCATAAGATACTTCTATAGGGAAGGGAACAGCATAGGACAGAGGCAATGGGAGGACAGGGACTTCTCCCAGGCCATTCCAACTGAGGGTTGTGTCTGAGGAACCCACTGACAGTTGACTGGGGGTGTCAGATGTCACTTGTGATAAAGTGGATGACCGTGTTAACCCATCAGCAGATGGGTTGCTGGTCGAGACACGACTGCTAGCTGATAACGGGAGCTCAGGACTCTCGCTCCGACTCCTGCTGCCACTCGCCCCTAGTCTGCTGCAACCTCTGCCTGAAGGATTTAGGCCTCTGCCATTCCTCTGTGCATGTCCTGGCACTTCTCTGCCTGACATACTTAGTGCGTATATGAGGGGAGTACAATATGCTTCACTACGCTTAAAACAGCATTTGTCTAGAGCAGCAGCAGTTGTGCACTTTTGGCTGGCCTTTCACAGTATCTAAGCCCTTGACAGATTAACAGGTACAAAATAGTATACTACTTAGTTGTAGGTATGTGGTGTGCACTGATGAGGGCAGAAAAATGCTCTACAGTACACTTAAAAAAGTATCTGAGTACAACACCAGCCGGTGAGTACTTTTTCCTGGACTTTCACAGTATGTAGGCCCTTGACAGATTAACAGGTACAAATTAGTACACTACTTAGATGTACGTATGCGGTATGCACTGATGAGGGCAAAAAAATGTGCTACAGTACGCCTAAAAACTCTGTATTTTTGTAAATCATCAGCCAGTGATTACTTTTGTCTGTCCTTTTACAGTATGTAGGCCCTTGACAGATTAACAGGTACTCAGGTATAAGCGTATTCAGTATGCACTTCTGAGGTCAGAAAAGTGCGCTACAGTACCCTTAAAAAAACCATATTTTTGTAAAACACCAGCAGTACACAACAGTGCTGCAGCCAAAAATGCTGTGCTCTAAACACAAAATTGCACTCTGTCAAAGACTATTAGGAATGGACTGCTGTGTATTATACCGTCTAGAGACTAATGTAACCAGCAGATGATTTTTTGTGGAACAAAGACACTGAATTGCGCTGAAAAATAATTCCTGCTTCCGCTGCTAAATTTTATGAAGTTGAGGCAGCTTGTTGAAATGTATGAGGCAACACACAGCTATCTGCCCCTATCTGTAATACTATGCTGAAGAAAGTGATTGGGAGGTTTTTCTAGTCATCTGACAGGAGAGGAGGAGCAGGAGCAGCCAGTGGAGCTAGAGGGTTATGAGGAAGGTGAGACAGAGGACACAGACACACCGTGGCAGTATACAGTGGAGATAGAGGCAGGGAGTCCCTCCGAGTCACTTGCACAAATGGCCCGATGCATGCTCACTTGCTTGCATAGTGGGATGACTTCTGGATGTCCACCTTATTGGATCCTCGCTGCCGCCTCAAAATGGAGGCCTTTTTCACACCCACTGAGAGGGAGGATAAACTGACCTACTACAGAGACATCCTACGTAGTCAGTTGGCCGATGTCTATCGGCGCCATCATCCATCCTCACGCAGGTCTGACTCGGGGGGCCCCCTGCGCTCACCTTCCACTGCCATGGCTGGTAGAGAGGGGTGGGGTGGCAGGAGCAGTACCAGCTCCATCAGCAGCAGCCTGAGTCTACAGTCGCTGATGAGTAGCTTTCTTCACCAGCATAGTGTAGCAACTCATTGGCAGCAGGTAGATCTGGAGTAGGACCTGAACCAGCAGGTGGTGGCATACCTTGACATGCCCATGACAACACACCTTGAAGATCTGCTGAACTTCTGGGCAGCCAAACTTGATTTGTGGCCGCAACTAGCAGAGTTTGCCCTGGAAAAGCTGTCCTGCCCGGCCAGTAGTGTGCCATCAGAGCGAGTATTTAGTACGGCGGGGCCATAGTCACCTCAAGGAGAACTCGTCTGTCCATGAAAAATGTGGAGAGACTGACCTTTGTGAAGATTTATCAGACATGGATCAGCCAGGATTTCCACCCACCAATGCCTGATGCATAAGAGCAGATTGACCATGGTGCCAAACCAACACTTCACAAATATGGATAGTGCCAAACAGATTTAAGGCGCCGCTCAACAGTTACAAAGTTCCTCTGCATCAAACCTTTTTTCACCCACCTTCGTCACCGGGGACTGGTATTGCCACCCACCGCACCATTCTGTCACTGGGTCACTGTCTGGACTCCTGATGCTGCTTCAGCCAACTCCAGGCTGTCTCATTCAGACACTATATGGTCTCCTCCTCATGCTTCAGCCCCCTCCAGGCTGTGCCATTCAGACTCTATATGGTATCGTCATGCTTCAGCCAACTCCAGGCTGTGCGATTCAGAAGCTGTATGGTCTCCTCATGCTGCCACAAACTCCAGGCAGTCATTCAGCCACTAAATGGTCTCCTCATGATTCAGCCACCTCCAGGCTGTGTCATTCTGCCAATATATGGTTTACTGATGCTTCAGCCACCTCCAGGCTGTGCCATTCATCCAAAATATGTTTTACTGATGCTTCAGCCACCTCCAGGCTGTGCCATTCATCCAATATATGGTTTACTGATGCTTCAGCCAGCTCCAGTCTGTGTATTCAGCAACTACATGGTTTAGTCATGCTGTTGGGCCTAGGACATTACCTAGATATGTTTAAGGTAGCACTAGGTGCCATACATCTTCAATAGAAATTTCAAAATTCATATTTTATTCTTAGAGATTGTGAGGCCCTATTGTCTCCTCATCTGACGCCAACTCCAGGCTGTGCCATTCATTCACTAAATGGTCTCCTCATGCTTCAGCCACCTCCAGGCTTTGCCACTGAGTCACTATATGGTATCCTCATGCTTCAGCCAACTCCAGACTGTGCCATTCTGACACTATATGGTCTCCCCATGCTGCCACAAACTCCAGGCAGTCATTCAGCCACTATATGGTCTCCTCATGATTCAGCCATCTCCAGGCTTTGTCATTCTGCCAATATATGGTTTACAGATGCTTCAGCCACCTCCAGGCTGTGCCATTCATCCAATATATGGTTTACTGATGCTTCAACCACCTTCAGGCTGTGCCATTCAGCCACTATATGATTTACTGATGCTGCTGGGCCTGGGACATTACCTTAAATTCCAATTCCAGGCTGTGTCAATCAGCCAGATTATGATCTCCTCATGCTTCCAACACCTCCATGTTGTGCCATTCAGCCACTATATGTATCCAACCATTTTTTGCCCTGGCTGGATGGGAGGGTACAATACAACCAACAACAATGGTGCCCAATAGGCACTAATCCCTCATATATCCCTCCACCATAAAACTTAACTTTTAATTTGAATTAGTAAAATAAGTGCATATGTGGGATGAAAGCACAACCACTATCTACTTAAATACTATTTTCCATACAGTCCCTATTTTCCAGTGTATGTGCTGGATTATTATCCTTTTATTTGAGGATCTAGCACAATTACACTTATGTTACGCCGAGCGCTCCGGGTCCCCGCTCCTCCCCGGAGCGCTCGCTACACTCCTCTCACTGCAGCGCTCCGGTCGGTTCCACGGACCCGGGGCGCTGCGATACCGCCTCTGGCCGGGATGCGATTCGCGATGCGGGTAGCGCCCGCTCGCGATGCGCACCCCGGCTCCCGTACCTGACTCGCTCTCCGTCAGTTCTGTCCCGGCGCGCGCGGCCCCGCTCCCTAGGGCGCGCGCGCGCCGGGTCTTTGCGATTTAAAGGGCCACTGCGCCGCTGATTGGCGCAGTGGTTCCAATTAGTGTTTACACCTGTGCACTTCCCTATATCACCTCACTTCCCCTTCACTCCCTCGCCGGATCTTGTTGCCTTAGTGCCAGTGAAAGCGTTTCCTTGTGTGTTCCTAGCCTGTGTTCCAGACCTCCTGCCGTTGCCCCTGACTACGATCCTTGCTGCCTGCCCCGACCTTCTGCTACGTCCGACCTTGCTTCTGTCTACTCCCTTGTACCGCGCCTATCTTCAGCAGCCAGAGAGGTTGAGCCGTTGCTAGGGGATACGACCTGGTCACTACCGCCGCAGCAAGACCATCCCGCTTTGCGGCGGGCTCTGGTGAAAACCAGTAGTGACTTAGAACCGATCCTCTAGCACGGTCCACGCCAATCCCTCTCTGGCACAGAGGATCCACTACCTGCCAGCCGGCATCGTGACAGTAGATCCGGCCATGGATCCCGCTGAAGTTCCTCTGCCAGTTGTCGCTGACCTCACCACGGTGGTCGCCCAGCAGTCACAACAGATTGCGCAACAAGGCCAACAGCTGTCTCAACTGACTGTTATGCTACAACAGTTACTACCACAGCTCCAGCAACCATCTCCTCCGCCTGCTCCTGTACCTCCTCCGCAGCGAGTGGCCGCTTCTGGACTACGACTATCCTTGCCGGATAAATTTGATGGGGACTCTAAGTTTTGCCGTGGCTTCCTTTCCCAATGTTCATTACACTTGGAGATGATGTCGGACCAGTTCCCCACTGAAAGGTCTAAGGTGGCTTTCGTAGTCAGCCTGCTGTCTGGAAAAGCCCTGGCTTGGGCCACACCGCTCTGGGACCGCAATGACCCCGTCACTGCCTCTGTACACTCCTTCTTCTCGGAAATTCGAAGTGTCTTTGAGGAACCTGCCCGAGCCTCTTCTGCTGAGACTGCCCTGTTGAACCTGGTCCAGGGTAATTCTTCCGTTGGCGAGTATGCCGTACAATTCCGTACTCTTGCTTCTGAATTATCCTGGAACAATGAGGCCCTCTGCGCGACCTTTAAAAAAGGCCTATCCAGCAACATTAAAGATGTTCTGGCCGCACGAGAAATGCCTGCTAATCTTCATGAACTTATTCACCTAGCCACTCGCATTGACATGCGTTTTTCCGAAAGGCGTCAGGAGCTCCGCCAAGATATGGACTCTGTTCGCACGAGGCGTTTCTTCTCCTCGGCTCCTCTCTCCTCTGGTTCCCTGCAATCTGTTCCTGTGCCTCCCGCCGTGGAGGCTATGCAGGTCGACCGGTCTCGCCTGACATCTCAAGAGAGGACACGACGCCGCATGGAGAACCTCTGCCTGTACTGTGCTAGTACCGAACACTTCCTGAGGGATTGTCCTATCCGCCCTCCCCGCCTGGAAAGACGTACCCTGACTCCGCACAAAGGTGAGACAATCCTTGATGTCCACTCTGCTTCTCCACGTCTTACTGTGCCTGTGCGGATGTCTGCCTCTGCCTTCTCCTTCTCTTCTGTGGCCTTCTTGGACTCTGGATCTGCAGGAAATTTTATTTTGGCCTCTCTCGTCAACAGGTTCAACATCCCAGTGACCAGTCTCACCAGACCCCTTTACATCAATTGTATAAACAATGAAAGATTGGTCCACTGGGGAGATCAAGAGTTGGGGGCCCTCTTGTTCCAAGGACTGTCTAAAACCGGTTCCCAGTAACCCTTGCCGTAACTCTATGCTTCCTCCAGTAACCGGTCTCCCTAAGGCCTATATGGACTTCGCGGATGTTTTCTGCAAAAAACAAGCGGAGACTCTACCTCCTCACAGGCCTTATGATTGTCCTATCGACCTCCTCCCGGGCACTACTCCACCCCGGGGCAGAATTTATCCTCTCTCTGCCCCAGAGACTCTTGCCATGTCTGAATACGTCCAGGAGAATCTAAAAAAGGGCTTTATCCGTAAATCCTCCTCTCCTGCCGGAGCCGGATTTTTCTTTGTGTCCAAAAAAGATGGCTCTCTACGTCCTTGCATTGACTACCGCGGACTTAATAAAATCACGGTTAAGAACCGCTACCCCTTACCCCTCATCTCTGAACTCTTTGATCGCCTCCAAGGTGCCCACATCTTTACTAAATTGGACTTAAGAGGCGCCTATAACCTCATCCGCATCAGAGAGGGGGATGAGTGGAAAACAGCATTTAACACCAGAGATGGACACTTTGAGTATCTGGTCATGCCCTTTGGCCTGTGCAACGCCCCTGCTGTCTTCCAAGACTTTGTTAATGAAATTTTTCGTGATCTGTTATACTCCTGTGTTGTTGTATATCTTGATGATATCCTAATTTTTTCGGCCAATCTAGAAGAACACCGCCAGCATGTCCGTATGGTTCTTCAGAGACTTCGTGACAATCAACTCTATGCTAAAATTGAGAAATGTCTGTTTGAATGCCAATCTCTTCCTTTTCTAGGATACTTGGTCTCTGGCCAGGGACTACAAATGGATCCAGATAAACTCTCTGCCGTCTTAGATTGGCCACGCCCCTCCGGACTCCGTGCCATCCAACGTTTTTTGGGGTTCGCCAATTATTACAGGCAATTTATTCCACATTTTTCTACCATTGTGGCTCCTATTGTGGCTTTAACCAAAAAAAATGCCGATCCCAAGTCTTGGCCTCCTCAAGCGGAAGACGCCTTTAAACGACTCAAGTCTGCCTTCTCTTCGGCTCCCGTGCTCTCCAGACCTGACCCATCTAAACCCTTCCTATTGGAGGTTGATGCCTCCTCAGTGGGAGCTGGAGCTGTCCTTCTACAAAAAAACTCTTCCGGGCATGCTGTTACTTGTGGGTTTTTTTCTAGGACCTTCTCTCCGGCGGAGAGGAACTACTCCATCGGGGATCGAGAGCTTCTAGCCATTAAATTAGCACTTGAGGAATGGAGGCATCTGCTGGAGGGATCAAGATTTCCAGTTATTATTTACACCGATCACAAGAACCTCTCATACCTCGAGTCTGCCCAACGGCTGAATCCTCGTCAGGCCAGGTGGTCTCTGTTCTTTGCCCGATTTAATTTTGAAATTCACTTTCGGCCTGCTGATAAGAACATTAGGGCCGATGCTCTCTCTCGTTCCTCAGATGCTTCTGAAATTGAACTCTCTCCTCAACACATCATTCCTCCTGACTGCCTGATTTCCACTTCTCCAGCCTCCATCAGGCAAACTCCTCCAGGAAAGACCTTTGTTTCTCCACGCCAACGCCTCGGAATCCTCAAATGGGGTCACTCCTCCCATCTCGCAGGTCATGCGGGCATCAAGAAATCTGTGCAACTCATCTCTCGCTTCTATTGGTGGCCGACTCTAGAGACTGATGTGGTGGACTTTGTGCGAGCCTGCACTATCTGTGCCCGGGATAAGACTCCTCGCCAGAAGCCCGCTGGTTTTCTTCTTCCTCTGCCTGTTCCCGAACAACCTTGGTCTCTGATTGGTATGGATTTTATTACTGACTTACCCCCATCCCATGGCAACACTGTTATTTGGGTGGTCGTTGATCGATTCTCCAAAATGGCACATTTCATCCCTCTTCCTGGTCTTCCTTCAGCGCCTCAGTTGGCTAAACAATTTTTTGTACACATTTTTCGTCTTCACGGGTTGCCTACGCAGATCGTCTCGGATAGAGGCGTCCAATTTGTGTCTAAATTCTGGAGGGCCCTCTGTAAACAACTCAAGATTAAATTAAATTTTTCTTCTGCATACCATCCTCAATCCAATGGACAAGTAGAAAGAATTAACCAGATCTTGGGTGACTATTTACGACATTTTGTTTCCTCCCGCCAGGATGACTGGGCAGATCTTCTACCTTGGGCCGAATTCTCGTATAATTTCAGAATCTCTGAATCTTCCTCCAAATCCCCGTTTTTCGTGGTGTACGGCCGTCACCCTCTTCCCCCCCTCCCTACCCCCTTGCCCTCTGGTCTGCCCGCTGTGGATGAAATTTCTCGTGATCTTTCCATCATATGGAGAGAGACCCAAAATTCTCTCTTACAGGCTTCTTCACGCATGAAGAGATTCGCGGATAAGAAAAGAAGAGCTCCTCCCATTTTTTCCCCTGGAGACAAGGTATGGCTCTCCGCCAAATATGTCCGCTTCCGTGTCCCTAGCTATAAGTTGGGACCACGCTATCTTGGTCCTTTCAAGATTTTGCGCCAGATTAATCCTGTCTCTTACAAACTTCTTCTTCCTCCTTCTCTTCGTATTCCTAATGCCTTTCATGTTTCTCTTCTTAAACCACTTATCATTAACCGTTTCTCTCCCAAATCTGTTCCCCCCACTCCTGTCTCCGGCTCCTCGGACATCTTCTCCGTCAAAGAAATTTTAGCATCTAAAAAGGTCAGAGGGAAAACCTTCTTTTTAGTGGATTGGGAGGGTTGT
The DNA here is from genome assembly GCF_029499605.1 of Hyla sarda. Lineage (NCBI taxonomy): Eukaryota > Metazoa > Chordata > Amphibia > Anura > Hylidae > Hyla > Hyla sarda. Next base: position 81,095,805 of record NC_079196.1, on the reverse strand, counting down.
GGTCCAGAAGAGAGGTCCTGGGAACCTGAGGACAATATCCTGGACAAAAGTCTGGTCCTCAGGTTCTCAGGCTCCAAGAAGAGGGGGAGACCCAAGGGGGGGGGTACTGTTACGCCGAGCGCTCCGGGTCCCCGCTCCTCCCCGGAGCGCTCGCTACACTCCTCTCACTGCAGCGCTCCGGTCGGTTCCACGGACCCGGGGCGCTGCGATACCGCCTCTGGCCGGGATGCGATTCGCGATGCGGGTAGCGCCCGCTCGCGATGCGCACCCCGGCTCCCGTACCTGACTCGCTCTCCGTCAGTTCTGTCCCGGCGCGCGCGGCCCCGCTCCCTAGGGCGCGCGCGCGCCGGGTCTTTGCGATTTAAAGGGCCACTGCGCCGCTGATTGGCGCAGTGGTTCCAATTAGTGTTTACACCTGTGCACTTCCCTATATCACCTCACTTCCCCTTCACTCCCTCGCCGGATCTTGTTGCCTTAGTGCCAGTGAAAGCGTTTCCTTGTGTGTTCCTAGCCTGTGTTCCAGACCTCCTGCCGTTGCCCCTGACTACGATCCTTGCTGCCTGCCCCGACCTTCTGCTACGTCCGACCTTGCTTCTGTCTACTCCCTTGTACCGCGCCTATCTTCAGCAGCCAGAGAGGTTGAGCCGTTGCTAGGGGATACGACCTGGTCACTACCGCCGCAGCAAGACCATCCCGCTTTGCGGCGGGCTCTGGTGAAAACCAGTAGTGACTTAGAACCGATCCTCTAGCACGGTCCACGCCAATCCCTCTCTGGCACAGAGGATCCACTACCTGCCAGCCGGCATCGTGACAACTTATTTTACAATATTCTTATCAGGGTTAGGATATTTAGTGCTTATTGGTAGCACTAACTAATGGCAATTGCCAGTGAGCCAGTGCAACATGCACTGTGCTCGTTTATTAAACTTGTAGATAGTGGTGCAGTTTAAAATCTGTGTGTACTGCTACATCCTACATGTTTCGCCACTTGAGCATGGCTTTCTCAAGGATGACAGTAGCAGACTGAGAGCCCATGTGACAAACACGGTTTATTAACCCTCTGATCCTGACGTCATGGACCAGCAAAGGTTGCATCCAAATGGTGTCAGACCAATCCTTACATTTCATACATGCATCAGAATTCCCCCAGCCAATCATTTCCAATGTCTCACCATTTGATTTTACAGGCGATCATGGAATCCTGGATCCAGGCTCCGTTCCCGGAGATGCGCAGGCACAGGAGGCATAATCCACACTGCTCCCGCGCATCCACGGCCAATCATAAATTAAAGTAGAGTCTAAATGGATTTTTGGGACTTAATGAAGGATTCACTTTTACACCATTTATATGATCAGATTTAGGTTATATAGTATAGTTTGGCCTGATATGATCTATTCACCACTGGTTTCATTTATAAACATTTAGAATACATTGTGCACGTAGGGCAATGAGAGTCAGTGTTGTATAGTTAAGACCTAACCTATCATATATGTTTCTCAATCCCCCAGCACATTGAGTGATAATACAGGGTCGGTTTAAAATACTACTAAAAAAACACCGGCAACATATGGTCAACTAAGATAAATATATATTTGGATCTTAAAGAAATTGGGACCACTATTTTAAAAGGGTCATATAGCCCACTGAAATGAAGTTATAATGGAGAATATATATTTGTCTTAATCTGCATATTTAAAAAATATTCATTACTTGTGACATCATATAAAAAGTAATGCCCAAAGAACCCTGTGAATACCTACCCTGGATACTATAGAGTATGTTGGTGATAACTCTAGCAGAGACTAACTCCTATGTTATGCGCAGTAAGTGGCATTTCTCTGAATTGAAACTAAGTCCAAAATCATGCGCAGTGGAAGCCCCAGAGTCCTGGGTCACTGAGATCACATGCGCTCCATTCGCCTTATGATTGACCGTGGATGCGTGGGCACAGTGTGGATTATGCCTCCTGTGCCTGCGCATCTGTGAGCACGATCCGGGAATGGAGCCTGGATTCCATGATCGCCTGTAAAATCAAACGGCGAGACATGGAAATGATTGGCTGGGGGAATTCTGATGCATGTATGAAATGTAAGGATTGGTCTGAAACCATTTGGATGCAACCTTTGGTGGTCCATGACGTCAGGATCAGAGGGTTAATAAACCGTGTTTGTCACATGGGCTCTCAGTCTGCTACTGTCATCCTTGAGAAAGCCACGTTCTAGTGGTGAAACATGTAGGATGTAGCAGTACACACAGATTTTGAACTGCACCACAATCTACAAGTTTAATAAAAGAGCACAGTGTATTCTGCACTTGCTCACTGGCAATTGCCATTAGTTAATGCTACCAATAAACACTACATATCCTAACCCTGATAACAATATTGTAAAATAAGTGTAATTGTGCTGGATCCTCAAATAAAAGGATAATAATCCAGCACATACACTGGAAAATAGGGACTGTATGGAAAATAGTATTTAAGTAGCTAGTGGTTGTGCTTTTAACCCACATATGCACTTATTTTACTAATTCAAATTAAAAGTTAAGTTTTATGGTGGAGGGATATATGAGGGATTAGTGCCTATTGGGCACCCTTATTGTTGGTTATTCTGCCACTATATGGTCTCTCCTCATGCTTCAACCACCTCCAGGCTGTGCAATTCAGCCACTGTATGGTCTCCTCATGATTCAGCCACCTACAGACTGTGTCATTCAGCCAATATATGGTTAACTGATGCTGCTGGGGCTGGGCCTAAACATTTTTATGGCAGCACTAGCTACCATAAATCCTTAATTTAAATTTCAAGATTTATCTTTTAATCTTAGGGATTGTGAAGCCCTAGTGTCTACTCCTACTGCTGCCAGCTCAAGGCTGTGTCATTCAGCAACTATATGGTTTAGTGATGCTGATGGGCCTGGGACATTACCTTAAAAGTTATATGGTAGCACTGTCTTACATACATCTTCAACTGAAATTTTAAAATTCATCTTTTATTCTTAGAGATTGTGAGGCCCTATTGTCTCCTCATCTGCCGCTTACTCCAGGCTGTGCCATTCATCCACTATATGGTCTCCTCATGCTTCAGCCACAACCAAGCTGTGTCATTCAGCTACTATATGGTCTCCTCATGCTGCAAACACCTCCACGCTCTGTCATTCAGCCACTATATGGTCTCATGCTGCCAACACCTGCATGCTGTGTCATTAATCCCCTATATGGTCTCCTCATGCTGTCAACACCTTCATGCTGTGTCATTCAGCCACTATATGGTCTCCTCTTGCTGTCAAAACCTCCACACTGTGTCATTCAGCCAATATATGGTCTCTTCATGCTTCAGTCACATCCAAGCTGTGTCATTCAGCCACTATATGGACTCCGCATGCTGCCAACACCTCCACACTGTGTCATTCAGCCACTATATGGTGTCCTCATGCTGCCAACACGTCCATGCTGTGTCATTCAGCCACTATATGGTCTCCTCTCGCTGCCAACACCTCCATGATGTGTCATTCCGCCACTATATGGTCTCCTCATGTTTTAGCCACATCAAAGCTGTGTCATTCAGCCACTATATGGTCTCCACATGCTGCCAACACCTCCACGCTGTGTCATTCAGCCACTATATGGTCTCCTCATACTGATGCCATCTCCAGGCTCTGTCATTGTGCCGCTCTGTGGCAGTGATTCTATTAGCGATGCCTGTAATCTGCATGTTATTCTGAATAACAGTATTACTTCACTACCCCAGCACACTCCGTATGTGTGTCAGAACAAAGCAAAGTGTTCTACACCCTTATTGAGGCTCTCTGTAGGCCAGAAATAGCCATTTTTAATATAGATTTGCCACAAATAAATTAGACCAGAAACAAATTGGCTGAATCGAATTTTTCAAAAGTTCGCTTATCTCTAATTTGAGTCCCCGGCGGCGTAGTGAGTTACTGATGGTAGCCTTTGTTACTTTGGTCCCAGCTCTCTGCAGGCCATTCATTAGGTCCCCCTGTGTGGTTCTGGGATTTTTGCTCTCCGTTCTTGTGATCATTTTGACACCACGGGTGAGATCTTGTGTGGAGCCCCAGATCGAGGGAGATTATCAGTGGTCTTGTAAGTCTTCCTTTTTCTAATAATTGCTTCCACTGTTGATTTCTTCACACCAAGCTGCTTACCTATTGCAGATTCAGTCTTCCCAGCATGGTGCAGGTCTACAATTTTGTTTCTGGCATCCTTCGACAGCTCTTTGGTCTTGGCCATAGTGGAGTTTGGAGTGTGACTGTTTGAGGTTGTGGACAGGTGTCTTTTATACTGATAACAAGTTCAAACAGCTGCCATTAATACAGGTAATGAGTGGAAGACAGAGGAGACTCTTAATGAGTGTAAGACAGAGGAGACTCTTAAAGGTGTACTCCAGTGGAAAACTCTTTTTTTTAATTTATTTTTTTTATCAACTGATGCCAGAAAGTAAAACAGATTTGTTAATTACTTCTATCAAACATTCTTAATCCTTCCAGTACTTATCAGCGGCTGTTAACTATAGAGGAAATTCAGTTCTTTTTGGGTTTCTTTTCTGTCACGACCACAGTGCTCTCTGCTGACACCTTTGTCCATTTTAGGAACTGTCCAGAGCAGCATATGTTTGCTATGGGCATTTTCTCCTGCTCTGGAGAATTCCTGAAAGGGACAGAGGTGTCAGCAGAGAGCACTGTGGTCATGACAGAAAAGAAATCCAAAAAGAAAAGAATTTCCTCTGTAGTAAACAGCTACTAATAAGTACTGGAAGGATTAAGATTTTTTAATAGAAGTAATTTACAAATCTGTTTAACTTTCTGGCATCAGTTAATTAAAAAAAAGAAAACGTTTTCACTGGAGTACCCCTTTAAAGACGAAGTTACAGGTCTGTGAGAGCCAGAAATCTTGCTTGTTTGTAGATGACCAAATACTTATTTTCCACCATAATTTGCAAATAAATTCTTTAAAAATCAGACAAAGTGATTTAATGGATTTTCTTTTTTCATTATGTCTCTCATAGTTGAGGTATACCTACTGTATAATGAAAATTACAGGCCTCTCTCATCTTTTTAAGTGGGAGAACTTGCACAATTAGTGGCTGACTAAATACTTCTCTGCCCCGCTGTATAAGGTACATGGCAGTGTGTTTCTGCTGTCTATGATGGAACCTTTGTTGGGCATATTAATTAGTTAAAATGAAAAAGGTTATACAGTATACACCTCAGAACCCAGTTAACACATCCAGTGTCATGGGCTCTGATAACCAACTGTGCAATATAAGCAAAATATACATATATTCCATACAACATTTCTACAGGAAAAGACCAATATTTACAATGTGTAGTTCTCATGATTAACAATGTATAAACAACTTAACATTTCCGTAGGTCTTAACCTGTGTTTTGAGGCTCCTGTATATAGTGTAAAAATTTAAAGAGAATAAATATACAGGCAATACCTATATAAAGTCATGGCCGTAAATGTTGGCACCCCTGAAATGTTTCTAGAAAATGAAGTATTTCTCACAGAAAAGGATTGCAGTAATACATATTTTGCTATACACATGTTTATTCCCTTTGTGTGTATTGGAACTAAACCAAAAAAGAGAGGAAAAAAAGCAAATTGGACATAATGTCACACCAAACTCCAAAAATAGGCTGGACAAAATTATTGGCACCCTTTCAAAATTGTTGAAAAATAAGATTTTTTCAAGCATGTGATGCTCCTTTAAACTCATCTGGGGCAAGTAACAGGTTTGGGCAATATAAAAATCAGACCTGAAAGCAGATAAAAAGGAGAGAAGTTAATTTAGTCTTTGCATTGCATGTCTGTGTGGGCTACACTAAGCATGGACAACAGAAAGAGGAGAAGAGAACTATCTGAGGACTTGAGAACCAACATTATCAAGAAGTTTACAACCCATGGCACTAATCTCCCTGGGCATGGACGGAAGAGAAAAATTGATGAAAGGTGTCAACGCAGGATAGTCCGAATGGTGGATAAGCAGCCCCAAACAAGTTCCAAAGATATTCAAGCTGTCCTGCAGGCTAAGGGAGCATCAGTGTCAGCGCAAACTATCCGTCAACATTTTAATGAAATGAAATGCTATGGCAGGAGCCCCAGGAGGACCCCACTGCTGACACAGACATAAAAAAGCAAGACTACATTTTGCCAAAATCCTTCTGGGAAAACATCTTGTGGACAGATGAGACCAAGATAGAGCTTTTTGGTAAAGCACATCATTCTACTGTTTACCGAAAACAGAATGAGGCCTACAAAGAAAAGAACACAGTACCTACAGTGAAATATGGTGGAGGTTCTATGATGTTTTGGGGTTGTTTTGCTGCCTCTGGCACTGTCTGCCTTGAATGTGTACAAGGCATCATGAAATCTGAGGATTATCAATGGATTTTGGGTCGCACTGTACAGCCCAGTGTCAGAAAGCTGGGTTTGCGTCTGAGATCTTGGGTCTTCGAGCAGGACAATGACCCCAAACATACATCAAAAAGCCCCCAGAAATGGATGGCAACAAAGTGCTGGAGAGTTCTGAAGTGGCAGCAATGAGTCCAGATCTAAATCCCATTAAACACCTGTGGAGAGATCTTAAAATTGCTGTTGGGAAAAGGCGCCCTCCAATAAGAGAGACCTGGAGCAGTTTCAAAGGAAGAGTGGTCCAACATTCCGGCTGAGAGGTGTAAGAAGCTTATTGATGGTTATAGGAAGCGACTGATTTCACTTATTTTTACCAAAGCGTGTGCAACCAAATATTAAGTTAAGGGTGGCAATAATTTTGTCCAGACCATTTTTGGAGTTTGGTGTGACATTATGTCCAATTTGCTTTTTTTCCTCCTTTTTTTGTTTTCGTTGCAATGAACACAGAGGGAATAAATATGTGTGTAGCAAATCATGTGTTACTGCAATTCTTTTCTGTGAGAAATACTTCATTTTCTAGAAACATTTCAGGGGTGCCAACATTTATGGCCATGACTGTATAAAACATATCATTTGAGATCAATCCTTATTTCAAGAAAGGCGCTTTAGGCCTGAGAGTTGATCCTGACTGCCTGGTTGTTGCAGTTCAGATGTGGAACCAGGCGAGAGAACATAAACTCCACATTACAAATTTTAGCAAATGATACTCGTTAAAGAGGATCTGTGGCCAACCTCCAAAAGATGAGATTGGATTATCATTAAATAGTGTAGGCTGCCCTGATCACACAGCATTTTCCAGTTTCTTGATACCCCTTCATGTTCCTGAGATATGAGGGTTTATAATTTGACAATTCAGGGAATCAGTCAGATGGGCATGGATTTTATTTTAATATTGGGAGTAAATATCAGGTGATGGTGGGATTATATAGTCAGGGTTTATGGATGAGGCACGCAATGTAAAACATTCACACCCCATGCCTATATAATCCTGTTACTCCCATTATTAAAATTAAGTTCACTACAAGTCTCCCTACATGTCCACACCCTATTATCCCTTTTAAAGCCACAATTGAACCATGTGCACAACAAGTTACATATAGCTTAATGGTCCTATCTATAAAATGTATATGCAGCAAAGTCCTTCATTCCATACTGAAGGTTAGGAAAGCCAATTTCCCATATAAGTGATTACATAGGGTCATGATATATAATTGGGGTGAAATGTGTTAGAATCTTTTACAATTACAATGTTCTAGAGCTTTTACCATTATTGCCAAAGCGAAAAATACTTTTATAATGGGATATGCATTTTACTGTTATCTGAATTAGTGCTTTTTGGGAGGGGATGAGGGTGTTGGGGTATGTTCTTATTCTTGTTAATTACTATAGAGGTGGGTGCTCTGCTGCAAAAACAAATTGTATCCTGACCTATTTTCTTGTCATTCTTACCTTGCCTCTTTGCTTACCTGTTGGGGGATTGTCCTAGCTACTGTGTGATGCTTTTGTACATTTGGTGGAAAATTAAAAAAAGAAATAGCACAAAATAGTTTATCATACTTGATATCAACAGTATCACACAGGATGGCTTAGATACACTTTTTCACACAAGATGGCAATCAGACCTAGAGAAATGCCCAAATAATAGCTAAAGTATTCAAAATTTGTATTTACCTAAGTGGGTATGAACTCTCACACAGACCTACACACATATACACTCTTAGACCATTGACACACATATACACCACTTACATCTCTCTCAAACTTCATCTCTTCCTCGGTCATGTGACTCATTTGCCATGCCCTTTAGTCCCACACAAACTTATGCCTTAGGAATGATTGTACATGGTGGTTATTGGGTAGTGCAATGTACAATAGTTCTGAAGGCATAAGTGTGTTCAGGACTATTGGGCTGGAGTATAAATTGCGGCCCATTGCTATCCTAGTAGAGCACCACCTAAAGTGAGAATTTTAACCCACCTCATAGATAGAGTGGCACAGAGAAAAACTATAATTGTAAGATTTCCACCTTTTTCTGTTTTTTGGACCCTTTCCTGGTTTTCAGTAAAAAATACTCATCAAAATACATTGTTTAACCCACCTTAAAAAGATCTGTCTAGTCATCAAACCATCAAGTGACGTTGGAGTAAGTTCAGAGGCGTAATGTAATCTTTTTTGCAGATTTATATAGCTTTTTGTGTAGAAGAACCCTCTGCAAAAACTGTAAAAAAGCATGCAACAGTGGCCAAATGATTTATTTCTGACCATAGTCAAACACTTAACTATTAGCCAGACAAACAAAATAAAACCATATGTAATTGAACTGGAATCATCTAGACGGGATGGAAAATATAGCGAGTTGACTCATTTAGCACCTGCATAATGACGTTACTCAAACATCCACAGCTATATACAGAGCAATATCTTAACCTCTTAATCACCACCAATATGCATTTGATGGCGGCTCAGTGGTCATTGATAATAGAGTAGGCTCAGGAGTCTACCCTATACGCGGTGGGTGCTGACTATATCTTAGAGTTGACACCTGCCTACAACTACTGCGGACTTCAGTTGGTTGTCGGCAGTTTAACCCTACAAACAATTGTGGCATGTAGAGAGTGAACTGACAAACATTGCACCTGTCAGGGGTCAGCACTCCTGCGACACAATTGTGGGGTGCCAATTAGTTACCATGGCAGCTGGAGGCTTTCTGAAGGTCTTTGAGCCTGCCCTGGAAAATCTTCTAGTATAGGCTGCCTTAAGCAGGCTGAATTAGATGAGCACCAAGTTAACTGATTAATGCAATAGACCTGCATTGATCAGTATAAACAAGCTAACCATTGCTTATACAAGTCCTCTAGGGCACTTCAAAAGTGTAAAAAAAAACTAAAAATAAATGTTTTTAAAAATATAACCCCCACCCCCCCTTTAATAAAATTTAAACTGTCACACTTTTTCAAATAAAAGAGTCTAAACTCCCCCCCAAAATTTGGTATTACCACATGCAGAAATGTCCCACCGATGAAGATATATTGTTCCTGCACAGTGAACTGTGTAAATGAAATGAAATATAAAATACAGATTTAATTCATTTTTAGTGACATTACAGCCCAGAATGTGTTATTAAAAGCAATCAAAAAGTTTAATCAACACCATAATGGTACCGAAATAGTACCAGCATTTGAAAAGCACTCTACCCTCTTCCCAGTAGAACCCATATAATAATAATAATAATACATATAATTATAATAATAATACATATAATTGTGTTGAGGAGTAGTGTTGCTCGCGAATATTCTTATTTATTTATTTTTTTTCACAGTACACATCACAGTGATCATCCCTCTCTGCTTCCAGCTTGTGTGGTGTTAAGAAGGCTGTAATACTACTACGTGAGACTGGTGTGCAAATTTTCGCATATGCGAAAATTAGCATATGCAAATTTTTGCATATGCACATTCTCGTTATGCTAATTTTTTTATGTTAATTTTCGTATGTGGTAATTTTCGCATACGCGTATATTCGCATGTGCGAAAATAAAACGAGAATATTACGAATATGCGAATATTTGCGAATATATGCCGAATATTCGTCCATATATTTGCGAATATTCGCGAATTCGAATATGGCCTATGCCGCTCAACACTAGTGAGGAGCTACACCCCTTGTAATAGAACACTAATTGATTTATTGACAATATATTATTCTGTTCTTTTCTATCTTATTTAATACTATTTGATAATATACTATACTACTGTAAACCTTTACTATTGTCTGCTTTTTGTCCAAATTTTTCCTCAGTATCAAAAGGAGATGAGCACTAAAGCTTTGAGTGTGAAGTGTCTCACTAGCAACAACTTATGTGGACTTACAATAGCAAAATAGCATTACTAAATTATTTTCTACTTCTGTTCTTATGTTTGTTTTCACCTTCTGGGACATTGTTCAAATTTAATCTCACAAAAGAAATAGTTCAAATTTTTTTGGTCCAGCCAATTGACATCTTGCGCCTCTATATAATCTCTTAGGATCTTTATTGGCAAGTCAGTCTTGGTCATGTTATTTTACTGCTCTCCCTAGTATTGTAAAATGATATAATTGTCTATTACCCAATATACCTGTTTGCCAAGCTTTATCAAATGAGATTTGGCTACTGTATTATGTAGTTTGGCTATACGTAAGGTATTTTTATGTACTTATTCAACTGCCTTGGCATGAGCATGATAGAGAGCCATCTTAAAGGGAATCTGTCAGCTTTAGTTGCTGCTAAGAGCTGCAGACACCATTGGATATAGCTGTAATAAAAATCAAATTGTACCTTTCCTGGAGCTGATGAAAGTTGCCAAACTTATAAAATTCAAAATTCTGCCAAATGTCACAGTGGCGGAGCAAAACTGCTCAAGCGTCACAGCCCGGCATGCCTCCTTACTTGCCATCATCTCCTAACCTCTACTTGATTTTTTTTTAAAAGAGCCCTGTACATCAGCTAAGATGGGGCTGGGTGGTGAGGGCAGGCTGTGGCAATTGAACAGCTTGGCCCACCTCCTTGACACCTGGCTAAGAAATAAAAATGAGATTTTATAAGTTTGGCAACAACTATCAGCTTCAGGAAAGGTACAGTTTGGTTGATTCCCTTTAAAGACACCTATAAATAAATCATGGGTATGAAGCTCTGATATATGTTCACAGACACCACATTTACACAAAAAACAGCTGTAAAATTCCCCCATAAATGTTGATACCTTGTAGCCTCATTCATCATGATGGTATTAGTTGTGGCTGTTTGAAGTTACTTAGGATTCTAAAAACCTTTTTGCACATTTACACCTCACAAGTACGATCACCTGTAATTTTGAACAGCTTTTGACATGTCCTAGCAACATGTCATGTTTGGATCGACAGGGGTCTGAGTGTTTAGACCTCCACCAATCAGGAGAACGAGCTGGAAGAAGTCAGCTATGCGGAACACTCCTCTCTATGCCTCCCCCACCACCACGCCTGTGTCACGTAATCGAGAAATGCTCATAGACTTACATGGCAAGTTTGTCTTGATAACGTGATAGGGAGCTGGGAGAAGAACGCATTGAGCACAAACTTCTCCCGGATCGCTCTCCTGATCAGAGGGGGTCTGAACATTCACTATTAATAATCCCAGGGCACATAATGATTATGCTAGGGCAGGGGTAAGTTTTGCAACCAAGTAAAAAAGAAACTAAAATTAATCTGAAGTTCATGACCATCTGGTCTTCTTAATTTTTGCTGCAGATTTACAAAAAATGCAGAGCATACAGACGACTCAAAACATTTTTCACAGAGCCGAAGCACCTCAAGCATCAGAAAGAGTCAGGATCTGACACGCAACGTTTTGGGGTCTACCGCCTTACTCATGTCCACTAGATCCCTCACACCGATCTTCCTTTATATGTCCTGACACACTTTCATTGAATCAACTAAGTTAGATACATTCCAAATACAAGTTTTCAGATTTTAAAACCATATAAATATTCACAGATTTCACTTGTATTATTAAAATGCTCTAAAACTACACAATTCATGTAATCTTGACGGTTGTAAAGTTTCAAGTTCAGTAATTAAATGAATTGTGTAGTTTTAGAGCATGTTTGTAATACAAGTGAAATCTGTGAATATTTATATAGTTTTAATCACTTAAAGGGGTACTCCGCCCCTAGACATCTTATCCCCTATCCAAAGGATAGGGGATAAGATGTCAGATCGCCGCGGTCCCGCTGCTGGGGAGCCCCGGGGATCCCGGCTGCTGCACTGCGCTATCATTACAGCACAGAGAGAGTTCGCTCTGCACGTAAAGACGGGCAATACAGGGGCCGGAGCATCATTACGTCACGGCTCTGCCCCCTCGTGACATCCCGGCCTGCCCCTTTCAATACAAGTCTATGGGAGGGGGTGTGGCGGTCGTCACGCCTCCTGCCATAGACTTGCATTAAGGGGACGGGCCATGATGTCATGAGGGCGGAGCCATGACGTCACGCTGCTCCGTCCCCTGTATTGGCCGTCATTACGTGCAGAGCGAACTCGCTCTGTGCTGTAATGATAGCGCGGTGCCACAGCGGGGATCCCCAGCAGCGGGACCATGGCGATCTGACATCTTATCCCCTATCCTTTGGATACGGGATAAAATGTCTAGGGGCGGAGTACCCCTTTAAGGACCGAGGGTTTTTCCGATTTTGCATTTTTGTTTTTTCCTCCTTGCCTTTAAAAAATCATAACTCTTTCAATTTTGCACCTAAAAATCCATATGATGGCTTATATTTTGCGCTACCAATTCTTCTTTGTAATGACGTCAGTCATTTTGCCCAAAAATCTACAGCAAAATGGAAAAAAAATCATTATGAGACAAAATTGAAAAAAAAACGCTGTTTTGTAACTTTTGGGGGCTTCCGTTTCTACGTAGTACATTTTTCGGTAAAAATTACACCTTATCTTTATTCTGTAGGTCCATACGATTAAAATGATATGCTACTTATATAGGTTTGATTTTGTCATACTTCTGGAAAAAATCATAACTACATGCAGGAAAATTAATACGTTTAAAATTGTCAGCTTCTGACCCCTATAACTTTTTTTTTTTGCGCATATGCGGCGGTATGAGGGCTCATTTTATGTGCCGTGATCTGAAGTTTTTAGCGGTACCATTTTTGAATTGATAGGACTTATTGATCGCTTTTTATTAATTTTTTCATGATATAAAAAGTGACCAAAAATGCACTATTTTGGACTTTGGAATTTTTTTGCGCATACGCCATTGACCGTGCGGTTTAATTAATAATATATTTTTATAATTAGGACATTTCCGCACGCGGCGATACCATATATGTTTATTTTTATTTTTATTTACACTGTGTTTTTTTTTTATGGTAAAAGGGGGGTGATTCAAACTTTTAATAGGGAAGGGGTTAAATGATCTTTATTCACATTTTTTACACTTTTTTTTGCAGTGTTATAGCTCCCATAGGGACCTATAACACTGCACACACTGATCTATTACATTGATCACTGGTTTCTCATAGGAAACCAGTGATCGATGATTCTGCCGCTTGACTGCTCATGCCTGGATCTCAGGCACTGAGCAGTCTTTCGGCGAACGGACAGCGAGGAGGCAGGTAGGAGCCTTCCCGCTGTCCTGTAAGCTGTTCGGGATGCCGCATTTTCGCTGCAGCTATCCCGAACAGCCCACTGAGCTAACCGGCATACTTTCACTTTAGAAGCGGCGTTCAACTTTGAACGCCGGGTCTAAAGGGTTAATAGCGTGCGGCACCGCAATCAATGGCGCGCGCTATTAGCCACGGGTCGTGTTAGCCGTTGTTAGAGGCCGGGCCCGACCCGCTATGCCGTGGCTACGCCGTGGCCCCGCGTTATAGATCGGGAGCGGACACATGACGTTCCAGTACGTCATGTGTCCTTATGGAGTTAAAATCTGGAAACTTGTATTTGGAATGTGTCTAATTATTATGCAAATTCTATTTAGGTGTCACAAAGATTAAATATTTTGTTTTTCAGTTTAACTCATGGATGGCATTGTATCTCAGGGCTCGTTTGATCACTGAAAACAATCTCTGACACCTGTGATAATTAGATTGCCAGGTGAGCCCAATTTAAAGGAAAAACTACTAAATGTGGGTGTTCCACATAATTAAGCAGAGCACCATTTCCAAGCAATATGGGGAAGAAAAAGGATCTCTCTGCTGACAAAAAGAGTGAAATAGTTTAATGCCTTGGACGAGGTATGAAAACATTAGATATTTCATGAAAACTTAAGTGTGATCATTGCACTATTAAGAGATTTTTAGCTGATTCAGAGCACAGACAGGGTCATGCAGATAAAGGCACATTGAGAAAGATTTCATCCAGATCCATGTATCGGATCAAAAGAGCAACTGCTAAAATACCTTTAAATAGCAGCAAACAGATATTTGAAGCTGCTGGTGCCTCTGGAGTACCACGGACATCAAGGTGTAGAGTCCTCCAGACTGTGGAACTGTGCATAAGCCTTCTATTCGGCCACCACTAACCAATGCTCACAAGCAAAAACGGCTGAATTGGGCAGAAAAATACATGATGGTCCAGATGGATGGAGTAGTGGATGGTTGGCGGACGGCCACCCTGTTCCAACAAAGCTGCAATGTCAGCAAGGCGGTGGTGGAGTCATGTTTTGGGCCGGAAACATAGGAAGAGAGCTGGTCAGCCCCTTTAGGGTCCCCAAATGTATAAAGATGATCTCTGCAAAGTATGTGGAGTTTATGACTGACCACTTTCTTCCCTGGTACAGAACTATGCTTTCCGTAATAAAATCATCTTCATTCATGACAATACACCATGTCATGCTGCAAAAATACCTCTGCATCAATGGTTGCTATGGGGATAAAAGGAGAGAAAGTCATGGTGTGGCCTCCATCCTCTCCTGACCTCAATCCAATTGAGAACCTTTGGAGCATCCTCAAGCAAAAGATCTATGAGGGTGGGAGTTTACATCCAAACAGCAGCTCTAGGAGGCTATTCTGACATCTTGCTAACAATTTCAAGCAAAAACTGTCCAAAAACTCACAAGTTCAATGGATGCAATCAAATAAGTTGCTATCAAATAAGGGGTCCTATGTTAAAATGTAACGTGACCTGTTAAAATGTTTAAAAAGTTAAAATATTTTTAAAAGTTTGATTGCAATAGCTTTTGATCTCAGTAAATATGCTGCAAACACAACAAATGTCAATTTTCAGTTCTTTACAAACTATAAAGTGTTTTGAAACTTACTGTGCGTAATAATTTGGAACAGTACATTGTAAGTTTTTTTATGTTTAAAAAAAATACTGTGATCATTGGGAGGTTTGTTCAATAAAATTTGAATAGCAAATTCTTAATAGTTGATAACATGAGAATTATGCTGACTGTCATTTACATCAATTATTTAGGTAAATGAGAAAAATATCATTTGCATAATAATTTGGAACAGGGTACATATTTTCATGTTTTCCAATCTGCTTTGCCCATGATCCCAATTTGTTTCCACTGAGTAGTTCTGAAAAGGAGAAGCTGCCCTCTGCTGTAACATTGGCATATCTCTTTGCCTCTTATGCCGAACTTCTGCAGAATTTCATATAATTTCATCTTCTTTCATCCTTAGATTGGGTCCACATGTGGTGGAATATTTCTGCTGAGCGTCGTGCTGCAAATGTATGGCAATTTCTGTCCTGTTTTTCTATGGAGAGGAAAGGAAACCTACTGTGCAATGCTGGTAATACAGATCATTACCTTGTCCTGGCAATGAAGAGTTAAAGACGACATCATGTTTTTATTAGCTGGCCTTCTTGATTTCACAAAGGCTTTGGCTTGTTTCCCCTCTGTTCCTACTCCATTAATTTATCTCTTGTTTTGGCAGCTATTTACCTAGGAAAAATTCTTTATTTTAGTTTCTTCTTATTTCCCAAAAAAAAGAACCAATTGGTAAAAACCAACGTCAAGCTGGGATTAAAGAAATAATATCCATAAAACACATGGGATGTCACGCTGCCACCATCATGATTTTACTTACTACTTGGAGCCGCAAGAGCCAACATCGAGACATTTTATGAAAATGCTAAATTTGGACTCTCGAATACGTCTAATGGATAGCTACAACATCTTGAGCTAGTTAGAAATGTATATTATATTATTACATTAGTAACTATTGCTTACATATAAAGGAGAATTTGTGCCAATATTCCATGTTAATTTACTTCCTAAGCAGAAATGGATTCAGTCATTCCAGACGTTTGGAGAAGCAGGTTTTCTCCCTCTACACTGAAGGTAGTGATGGGTACCGTATTTTTCGCCGTATAAGACGCACTTTTTCTTCCCCAAAACTGGGGGGAAAAAGTCGGTGCGTCTTATACGGCGAATACACCCCTATCGCGGCGGTCCCTGCGGCATCAACGGCCGGGACCCGCGGCTAATACAGGACATCACCGATCGCAGTGATGCCCTGTATTAACCCTTCAGACGCGGCGATCAAAGCTGACCGCCGCGTCTGAAGGGAAAGTGACACTAACCCGATTTCACCGCGGCGGTCCCGAACAGCCCGACTGAATAGCCGGGTTAGTGCTAACAGGACACCGGGGGGGGGGGGGGGGGGACCTTACCTGCCTCCTTGGTGTCTTCTCCGTTCAGGGATCCCCTGTATGCCGGCGCTCTCCTTCCTCGACATCACGTCGTCGCGTACGTGCGTCGGCGTGCATAACGACGTGATGACGGGGACAGAGAGCGAGGATACCCGGCCGGCAGCAGAGACGTTCCGGAGCAACGGGGACAGCGATGAAGCGACATCCAGGGCATCGGTGACGGGTCCGGAGCGGCGGGGACACGTGAGCATTACCTCCTCCTGCAGTGGTCTTCAATCTGCGGACCTCCAGATGTTGCAAAACTACAACTCCCAGCATGCCCGGACAGCCGTTGGCTGTCCGGGCATGCTGGGAGTTGTAGTTTTGCAACATCTGGAGGTCCGCAGGTTGAAGACCACTATTGGGTTCAAAATCTTTATTTTTTTAGATTTTGCCCCTAAAAATCGGGTGCGTCTTATACGCCGGTGCGTCCTATAGGACGAAAAATACTGTAGTTTGGTTTTGCACTACAGACTGATAAATACTGACTGTATGTTGTAGGGAGGAGTGTGTTGTGTGAATAGGGTCAGAGGGAAGCAATTGTGGTGAATAGCCAGTGAGGGGCTTACTCAGTAATTCACATGCTCATGGGAGTGCAAGCCTCCATAATTTACATAAACATATACAAAACAAAAGACAACTCTTTATTTGGATCATAAGGCCACAGCCATTTTATTAAGCGTAACCCATTAACAATAATTAAATAACCATAAATAAAAAAAATTAAATAAATATTTTCATAAATCTTAATAAACAAAACTATTTCATAAAATATAGTCCATTTAACCCACCAGATTTACCAAAACTACCTGTTTACCCAGCTGGTCGATCCACCCTCTAATAAAAAAAAAAAACTGACAAAAAGGAAAGTGAAAGCATAACAAAAGGAAGAGGAGAGAGGACATATCTAAGTGGACCTTGATCACGATGAACTGCACGGCGACTGCTCGGA
Organism: Hyla sarda; assembly: GCF_029499605.1. Lineage (NCBI taxonomy): Eukaryota > Metazoa > Chordata > Amphibia > Anura > Hylidae > Hyla > Hyla sarda. Next base: position 81,078,252 of record NC_079196.1, on the reverse strand, counting down.
GCCAGCTTATATAGATCCAAATTCCCTGTCATTGCCTGTGGGAACCAATCAGGATATGGAGACAATTTTCCCAGCAACAACTTATATCTAAAAAGAGGAATCTGGAAACATAAGAACCACTGTACCCCCCCCCCCCCAAAAAAAAATAATAATAATAAGGAGGGGGGGATTTGGAACATTCCACTAATGATTTTTTTTATCACAGAACTAGTGGGGGAAATTTAGTCCCCCACAGGCTGAACCTTAAAGGGGTACTCTGCGGTCTAATAAACAAACAACAGGTTGCTGCGGCAGTGGTCGTGAAGTCGCAGCCACGGTCCTCGTGATGTCATGCCACGAGACGCCCTCTCCCATAGACATGAATGGAGGGGGCGTGGCATGACAACAGGGCATGGCCTCCAGCTCCGAGCATTCTGAACATAACGTTCAGAATGCTGGAGCACCGGAGTACCCCTTTAAAGGATCTGATGTGACTGTTGTCTAAAGCTGATGTGGTCTGAGTACTATGGTCTACAGGGAAGGTGCTGGATGCAGAGGACTATGCTTAGGTATTTTTAACCCCTTAAGGACCAAGCCCGTTTTCTCCTTAAGGACCAGAGCATTTTTTGCACATCTGACCACTGTCACTTTAAGCATTAATAACTCTGGGATGCTTTTACTTATGAATTTGATTTTGAGACAGTTTTTTCGTGAAATATTCTATTTTAACATAGTGGTACATTTTTGTTGATACTTGCATCATTTCTTGGTGAAAAATTCAAAAACTTTATAAAAAAATTAGAAAATTTAGCATTTTTCTAAATTTGAGAAAGAAAATCGACATTCCAAATACATTTTATATTGATTCATATATACAATATGTCTACTTTATGTTTTCATCATAAAGTTGACATGTTTTTACTTTTGGAAGACATCAGAGGGCTTCAAAGTTCAGCAGAAATTTTCAAAATCTGAATTTTTCAGTTTTGAAGTGGATTTAAAGGGCTTTAAAGGGCTTTCATATTAGAAATACCCCATAAATGACTCCATTATAAAAACTGCACCCTTAAATGTATTCTAAATGACATTCAGAAAGTTTGTTAGCCCTTTAGGTGTTTCACAGGAAGAGCAGCAATGTGAAGGAGAAAATTCAAAATCTCAATTTTTTACACTCGCATGTTCTTGTAGACTCAGTTTTTGAATTTTTACAAGAGGAAATAGGAGAAAAAGCCCACAAAATTTGTAACCCCATTTCTCTCGAGTAAGGAGATACCTCATATGTGTATATGAAGTGTTCAGCGGGCGCAGTAGAGGGCACAGAAGGGTAGGAGCGACAATGGGATTTTGGAGAGTGAATTTTGCTGAAATGTTTTTTTGGGGGGCATGTTGCATTTAGGAAGCCCCTATGGTGCCATAAATAAAAATAAAACACATGGCATACTACTTTTGAAACTACACCCCTCAAGGAACGTAACAAGGGGTACAGTGAGCCTTAACAGCCCACAGGTGTTTGACGTTTTTTCGTTAAAGTCAAATGTGTAAATGACATTTTTTTTCACTAAAATGCAGTTTTCCCCGCCCCCAAATTTTATATTTTTACAAGGGGTAATAGGAGAAAATGCCCCCAAAATTCATGACCCCTTTTCTTCTGAGTATGGAAATACCCCATATGTGGGTGTAAAGTGCTCTTTGAGCAAACTACAATGTTCAGAAGAGGAGGAGTACCATTGAGCTTTTGGAGAGAAAATTTGTTTGGAATGGAAGTCAGGGGCCATGTGCGTTTACAAAGCCCCCCATGGTGCCAGAACAGTGGACCTCCCCACATGTGACCCCATTTTGGAAACTACACTCCTCATAGAATTTAATAAGGGGTGAAGTGAGCATTTACACCCCACTGGCGTTTGACATCTTTGGAACAGTGGGCATTGCAAAGGTGCATTTTCACGGACCACTGTCCCAAAAATCTGTCAGACACCTGTGGGACATAAATGCTCGCTGTACCCCTTATTACATTATGTGAGGGGTTTAATTTCCAAAACGGGGTCACATGTGGGGGGTCCATTGTTCTGGCACTATGGGGGCTTTTATAAACACACGTGGCCTTCAATTCCGAACAAATTTTCTATCCAAAAGCCTAATGGCGCTCCTTCTCTTATGAGCATTGTAGTGCGCCCCCAGAGCACTTTACATCCACATATGGGGTATGTTCTTACAGGGCCGGACTGGGGATAAAAACCAGCCCTGGAAATAACTGCATACCAGCCCCACTGGTCAAAGGGCGCAGGCGCGACATATATGACAGAAGCATGGTAAATCAAATAGCAGGTTTTTACTAGACTATGTACTACAGCCTGTGAGGGAAGGCTAGCATTTGATTTGTCAGGCTTCCATTCTATAATGTTGTGGACTTGATACTGTGTCCAAGCTGGGAAGGGCTACAGTCTGCACACTTTAGCACATAAAAGTAGTTGTAGCTGCTGGGCACAGCAGAGGCGGCTCTAGACTTTGTAAAACTTAAGCGAACATGAGGCCCCACATACTTTTCTGCAGACTTCACATAGTGATCCGATCGGATGTGAGATGGTTGCGCTGTTCCTGCAGTACCAATTACTGACCAACTCCTGTTTACCGAGACCAATATTACCAATAATACTAGTATACTGTTACTAACCAAATCTATTATCCCTGTACTGTGACATCACTGTATGTATTATCCCTGTACTGTGACATCATTGTGTGTATTATCCCTGTACTGTGACATCACTGTGTGTATTATCCCTGTACTGTGACATCACTGTGTATTATCCCTGTACTGTGACATCACTGTGTATTATCCCTGTCCTGTGACATCTCTGTGTGTATTATCCCTGTACTGTGACATCAGTGTAATTTATCCCTTTGCTGTGACATCACTGTATGTGTTATTCCTGTACTGTAACATCACTCTATGTATTATCCCTGTACTGTGACATCACTGTGTATATTATCCCTGTACTGTGACATCATTGTGTATATTATCCCTGTATTGTGACATCACTGTGTATATTATCCCTGTCCTGTGACATCTCCGTGTGTATTATCCCTGTACTGTGACATCACTGTGTATTATCCCTGTACTGTAACATCACTGTGTATATTATCCCTGTACTGTGACATCACTGTGTATTATCCCTGTACTGTGACATCACTGTGTGTATTATCCTTGTACTGTGACATCACTGTGTATATTATCCCTGTCCTGTGACATCACTGTGTATATTATCCCTGTCCTGTGACATCTCCGTGTGTATTATCCCTGTACTGTGACATCACTGTGTATTATCCCTGTACTGTGACATCACTGTGTATATTATCCCTGTACTGTGACATCACTGTGTATATTATCCCTGTCCTGTGACATCACTGTGTATATTATCCCTGTCCTGTGACATCTCCGTGTGTATTATCCCTGTACTGTGACATCACTGTGTATTATCCCTGTACTGTGACATCACTGTGTATATTATCCCTGTACTGTGACATCACTGTGTGTATTATCCTTGTACTGTGACATCACTGTGTATATTATCCCTGTCCTGTGACATCACTGTGTATATTATCCCTGTCCTGTGACATCTCCGTGTGTATTATCCCTGTACTGTGACATCACTGTGTATTATCCCTGTACTGTGACATCACTGTGTATATTATCCCTGTACTGTGACATCACTGTGTATATTATCCCTGTCCTGTGACATCACTGTGTATATTATCCCTGTCCTGTGACATCTCCGTGTGTATTATCCCTGTACTGTAACATCACTGTGTATATTATCCCTGTACTGTGACATCACTGTGTGTATTATCCCTGTACTGTGACATCACTGTGTATATTATCCCTGTACTGTGACATCATTGTGTATATTATCCCTGTACTGTGACATCACTGTGTATATTATCCCTGTACTGTGACATCACTGTGTATATTATCCCTGTACTGTGACATCACTGTGTATATTATCCCTGTGCTGTGACATCACTGTGTGTATTATCCCTGCACTGTGACATCACTGTGTATTATCCCTGTACTGTGACATCACTGTGTATATTATCCCTGTCCTGTGACATCACTGTGTATATTATCCCTGTCCTGTGACATCTCCGTGTGTATTATCCCTGTACTGTGACATCACTGTGTATTATCCCTGTACTGTGACATCACTGTGTATATTATCCCTGTACTGTGACATCACTGTGTATATTATCCCTGTCCTGTGACATCACTGTGTATATTATCCCTGTCCTGTGACATCTCCGTGTGTATTATCCCTGTACTGTAACATCACTGTGTATTATACCTGTACTGTAACATCACTGTGTATTATACCTGTACTGTGACATCACTGTGTATATTATCCCTGTACTGTGACATCACTGTGTATATTGTCCCTGTACTGTGACATCACTGTGTGTATTATCCCTGTACTGTGACATCACTGTGTATATTATCCCTGTACTGTGACATCATTGTGTATATTATCCCTGTCCTGTGACATCACTGTGTATATTATCCCTGTCCTGTGACATCTCCGTGTGTATTATCCCTGTACTATGACATCACTGTGTATTATCCCTGTACTGTCACATCACTGTGTATATTATCCCTGTACTGTGACATCACTGTGTATATTATCCCTGTCCTGTGACATCACTGTGTATATTATCCCTGTCCTGTGACATCTCCGTGTGTATTATCCCTGTACTGTAACATCACTGTGTATTATCCCTGTACTGTGACATTACTGTGTGTATTATCCTTGTACTGTGACATCACTGTGTATATTATCCCTGTCCTGTGACATCACTGTGTATATTATCCCTGTCCTGTGACATCTCCGTGTGTATTATCCCTGTACTGTAACATCACTGTGTATTATCCCTGTACTGTGACATCACTGTGTATATTATCCCTGTACTGTGACATCACTGTGTGTATTATCCCTGTACTGTGACATCACTGTGTGTATTATCCCTATATTGTGACATCACTGTGTGTATTATCCCTGCACTGTGACATCACTGTGTGTATTATCCCTGTACTGTGACATCACTGTGTATATTATCCCTGTCCTGTGACATCACTGTGTATATTATCCCTGTCCTGTGACATCTCTGTGTGTATTATCCCTGTACTGTGACATCACTGTGTATATTATCCCTGTACTGGGACATCACTGTGACTTGTATTATCCTTGTACTGTGACATCACTGTGTGTATTATCCTTGTACTGTGTATAATAAAGGGATTATCTGGCAGGGTGGTTTTGTTTTTTGGACTATGCCCATACCTTGTAAATAAAAAAAATTAAAATAAATGAATATATATATATATATATATATATATAAAATAAACTTGTGCTCATCTCCAGCTACTACTGCTAGTCCACAGCGATGTCCTACCTCAGTAGTACAGCACACTGGGCCCCAACATCACTCCAGGCTCAGGTGTCACACTTTCTATCAGGAAAAGGATCGCACCTGGTAACCAGAACAGGACAACAGAGGCATGGCGGGGGGGCTGGAGATGAGCACAGGTTTATTTTTTATTTATTATGTACAAGGAACAGGCATAGTTCTGAGAACCATACCCTCCCGCTGGATAACCCCTTTAATCCTGTACTGTGACAAAACTGTGCATATTATTCCTGTACTGTGATGTCACTGTACATTATGCAAAGCGACATCACAGTGCAGGGTTAATACACAGTGACATCACAGCACAGGGTTAATACACACATTGACATCACAGCACAGGGTTAATACACACAGTGACATCACAGCACAGGGTTAAGACACACATTGACATCACAGCACAGGGTTAATACACACAGTGACATCACAGCACAGGGTTAATACACACATTGACATCACAGCACAGGGTTAATACACACAGTGACAGCACAGGGTTAAGACACACAGTGACAGTACAGGGTTAATACACACAGTGACAGCACAGGGTTAAGACACACAGTGACAGTATAGGGTTAAGACACACAGTGACAGTACAGTGTTAATACACACAGTGACAGCAGGATGAGGATAGTAAATCAAGGGTAACGTGGGCCGGTGCAGTGCCGCCGGCATTATCACTATGTGTTCTTATCACTTAATGTGCACTGGCCCGCAGCTGCAGTGTGATTGTGCTGGGGGGGGGGGGGGGGGGGGTATGGTCAGTGGACGCACCTGAAGGCAGCAGGCCATCACGGACATGGTGAGGCTGAGGGCCTGTGCTCATTCCTTTCTCCTGCGCTCCGGGGGCCAGGCAGGGACATATGAGAGTTCTTCAGAGGCGCTCAGAGGTGACCGCGGATCTTCTGTTAAGCCACCCAGATCGGCTGCCATACAGATACGCTGGCCGCGTAATGACGCAGGACGTAGTTAGGCCAGCCCTTTGATTCTTGGGAACGTCATTACGCGGCTGCCGTATCTTTATGGCAGCCACATCACTCATCATCTGGGGACGGGGCCTCTGCCTGCCAACTATAGGTAACTAAAGTTAACTATAATCGTACGCAAGGGGCCGGGTCAGAGCTGGAGACAGAGCGGCTTTAGCCTCTGCCTCCTGCTCCTACACTGGCCGTTTTCTTGACACTGTTGTGCCAGCCCACAGGGAGAGCGGCCTACTGGGAATTTCCCCGGTATCCCGGTAGGCCAGTCCAGCCCTGTGTTCTTACTCAGAAGAGATTGGGTTACAAATTTTGGAGGGCATTTTTCCTATTTTCCCTTGTGAAAAGGAAAAATTTAGGGTAACACCAGCATTTTAGTAAAAATTTTTTTTTTTTCATTTTCCCATCCAACTTTAACAAAAATTCGTCAAACACCTGTGGGGTGTTAAGGCCCACAATACCCCTTGTTACGTTCTATGAGGAGTGTAGTTTCCAAAATGGGGTCACATGTGGGTATTTCTTTTTTGTGATTATGTCAGAACCGTTGTAAACTCAGCCACCCCTGTGCAAATCACCAATTTAGGCCTCAAATGTACATGGTGCGCTCTCACTTCTGAGCCTTGTTGTGCGCCCACAGAGCATTTTACGCCCACATATGGGGTATTTCCATACTCAGGAGAAATTGCTTTACAAATTTTGGGGGTCTTTTTTTCCTTTTACCTCTTGTGAAAATAAAAAGTATGGGGCAACACCAGCATGTTAGTGTAAAAATTTTTTACTTTTTACACTTACAGTCTGGTGTAGACCCCAAATTTTCCTTTTCATAAGGGGTAAAAGGAGAAAGAGATCTCCAAAATTTGTAGTGTAATTGCTCCCAAGTACGGAAATACCCCATATGTGTCCCTAAACTGTTTCCTTGAAATACGAGAGTGCTCTGAAGTGAAAGAGAGCCATGCGCATTTGACGACTAGATTAGGGATTGCATAGGGGTGGACATAGGGTTATTCTATGTCAGTGATTCCCAAACAGGGTGCCTCCAGCTGTTGCTAAACTTCCAGTACTCCCAGTATGCCAGAAATCCTGGGAGTTGTTCTTTCCCAACAGCTGGAGGCTCAGTTTGGAAACACTCCTTTACGATACATTTTTCATTTTATTGGGGGGGGGCGCAGTGTAAGGGGTGTATATGTAGTGTTTTACCCTTTATTTCTTGTTAGTGTAGTGTAGTGTTTTTAGGGTACATTCACACAGGCAGGGGTTTACGATGAGTTTCCCGCTGGAAGTTTGCGCTGCGGCGGAAAATTTGCCACAGATCAAACTTGAAGCAGTAAACTCGCTGTAAACCCGCATGTGTGAATGTACCCTGTACATTCACATTGGGGGGGGGGCAAAGCTCCAGCTGTTTTAACACTACAACTCCCAGCATGCACTGACAGACCGCACACTGGTTGGAAAACCTTCAGTTAGGTTTTGTTACCTAACTCAGTACTTTCCAACCAATGTGCCTCCAGCTGTTGCAAAACTACAACTCCCAGTATGTACTGATCGCCGAAGGGCATGCTGGGAGATGTAGTTATGCAACAGCTGGAGGTACGCAACTACAACTCCCAGCATGCTGGGAGTTGTAGATTTGCAAGATCTGAAGGGCCACAGTTTAGAGACCACTGCACAGTGATCTCCAAACTGTGGCCCTCCAGATATTGCAAAATTACAAATCCCAGCATGCCCAAACAGTAAACTGCTGTCTGGGCATGTTGAAGTTGTAGTTTTGCAACATCTGGAGGGCTACAGTTTACAGACCACTGTATAGTTGTCTCCAAACTGAAGCCCTACAGATGTTGCTAGGCAACAACTCACCTGTTTCCGTAGGATCGCCTCCAGTGCTGGTCACATCACGGTTCCTCTTCTCTGCCCAGACTATAGTGGGTGTGCAGAGCGGGAAACCAAACTTTAACCCCCCCCCCCCCGCCCCCGATCTGCTATTGGTCGGTCACTTCTGACCGACCAATAGCAGGGATAGAAGGGGTGGTACCCGTGCCACCTCACTCCTATCCCTGTCTTGGACAACCCCGTTCCCCCTTATTTTCCGGGTCACCGGAATCGCCACAGATCACCGGTTTGAATTGACAGGCAATTTGCGGCGATCGCCAACATAGGGGGGAACCCCAGGGGTTTGCCTGCTGAATTATTTCAGCAGGCATCCTGGTCCTGTCCCCGCCCGGTGAGTGGCGGGGATTGGAATTCCCACGGGCATACAGGTACGCCCGTGGTCCTTAAGTACCAGGGAGTAAGGGCGTACCTGTACGCCCTTGGTCCCTAAGTGGTCCTAAGTGGTTAAAGGTGCAGATGGTGTCTATGGGGTGACACCACCACTGCAGCAAGTGAATTTTTATTTCATGCCCAGCAAAACAATGTTAACCGAAATAACAATGCAACATCACAACCAACACTAGTATATGGAAGATCACCTCTCAAACTTTGAAGTACAAAAGATGAGCTGCAGGAACCGAAGACCACAAGATTCTATTCCTATCACATATGGATAGGAAACCAGGACAATTGTAGACATATGGGGGAAGATTTATCAAAACCTGTCCAGAGGAAAAGTTAATGAGTTGCCCATAGCAACCAATCAGATTGCTTCTTTTTTTTTCAGAGGCCTTTTTAAAAATGAAAGAAGCAATCTGATTGGTTGCTATGGGCAACTCAGCAAATTTTCCTCTTCACAGGTTTTGATAAATTTTCCCCATGGTCCCCAAAAACCAACAGTTATAAATTGGTAAAAGATGACTTGGTTTTAGGACTGTTAATTTGTGCTGCACTGTGCAGATTATAGGTTCAGGATTTAACAAAACCCACATGAATCACTTCATATTTGTGTTAATGGTTCAGCTTAGGGGCGGTGTAATGGTTTGGGGAATGTTTTCTTGGAACTCAAAGTGTCTTCATTGCCAAAGCCCCAATATGAGTTGCTGACCTCGTGCATGCCTTTACTGCCACAGTCAACTTACCAAGGAAGTACTGCAGAGGATTACAGCCAAAAGAAACATACGCTCAACTGGTTCCATGAAGTTGACAATGAGTTTAGTCTACTCCAATGACATTCATCTGATGTCAATCCAAGAGAACATGGTAGAGATGTTGTGGGTTGTGAGTTTTGCACCCATGGTGAGTGGCAATACTTTGCCTTGCCCTGGGTGCTGCCAACTTATGCTATGCCACTGAATGGTAAAAGTCTATCCAGAAATGATGTTAGGTTAAGAAATAATACCCAACATTTGAGTCACATATATTTTTATAAGGTATCATATCTCGGCATTATACCTATTTGGCAATGTTGAGCCCCCTGCAGTGTTAACGTTGTTTATTCCTCAGCTTGTGGTTAGCAAAAAATTTTTTACTGATCTCTACTGTTCTGTATTTTTTGTAGGATCTGAACTCTTGCCACTTGCCTGTGATCAGCTGTGTGTGTCCAGGATAAGGCAGTCCAACGAAATGTAGATACAAAATATTACTTCTCACAGTAGCCTGCTGTTATCACCATGTGGTACACAACCATGTGGCACGAAACAGATAATCCTTGGAATCATTACTCTGCAAGATTGGATAAATGTGTGCAGAAAAAAAAATTCCACTACAACACATTTTAATTCTAGCATTGCACAACAAATTATTATGAAAATTAGCATGGTGGGCCAGAGTGATAAATACTCCAAATGCAAGGCTTGCCCAAGGAATGACAGTGATCACAGACGTGAATTATCTGAGCATCTATGGCCTCCTGAACTGAAGATCAAGGCCATAGCACAGAAGTTTTAGGGTGTGCCAAATCCATTATATGGTGCAAAACTCTTAGGCTAGGTTCAGACTACGGAATCTCCGGGCAGAAAATTTCCGCCCGGAGATTCCGAGTGCGGCCAGCGCTGACTGAATCAGTCGGCGCTAGGACCGCTTGGACACTGCAGTCTCCAATAGACTGCAATGTGTTCCGCTCGGATTTCCGCCTGAAGAAAGAGCAACACCTTTCTTCAGGTGGAAATTTCCAAGCAGATTTTCCATTCACAAATTCCGCTTCACAAATTCCGAAGTGTGAATTTGTGAACGGAAAACAATTCACTACACTATACATTTTAGCAAGCGGAATTTCCGCCTGCAATTTCAAAGCAGAATTGCAGGCGGAAATTCTGTAGTCTGAACCTAGCCTTACACACATTGGCCCTCATTTACTAAGCTAAAACCGACCAATTTTTGTCTGGTTATTTTGGCGCAGAGTGTCTGAGACATGTCTGCGCCAATCTGCGACAGTGTGCGCTATGAAAATCCAACAAACCTGACATTGCACACCACTGTGAAAATCCGGAAAAGGGGTGTGGTCTGTCACAAAGGGGGCGTGGTTTCACAGCCCAACCGATTTACTATTGAATTCACAGAAAATCCTGTGGATAAATGCCTGGAAATTTCCACCTAGAAAAAGCTGGTCAGAAAATTTTCCGATTTTTCACCATAGAAAATAGAAAGGAATTCTGCAAGTCTGAAACAACATTTTCCACTAGTAAAAACTTGACACTCTTAGTAAATGAGGCCCATTATGTAGAAAGGGTGCTTGAGCCCCCCGCCTTTTTGATGCCTCCATCCTTCAGGTACCCTGGCACTGCAGAGGAAGCATCATCATGGGCATTGGCATGGCAACCATAGAGGTAGAATGCAAATACTATGGGGCCTGTTCATGGTCTGACTCTATGCCCCCCCCCCCCCCCACACCCCCAACACACACGCACTAGAACCTCATTTATTTAAAAAGTTGGTCATTGATGTACAGCATAATATAATCACTATAGTTGTAATGTATCAATGTTTTCAAAAGAAAAAAATGATGTAAAAAAAATCTGAAATTCTTTGTGCAATGCTCAAAATTTTGGAGCAAAACATAGGAAATTTCACACTTTTTTTTTTTTTGCACAGCTAGACAATTGCTCGAAAATTTTTGACAATTATTTTGACAAAACCTACACAAAAGCCATTGATAAATCTCCTCCCCGATAGACTTTATTCCTATATCGTGTTCATGGCGGTTTCCATTTCTCCCATCAGCGTAGCTAGTGCTGTAGTGAATCAGTCTCTGAGTTTCTGTTTATGAGAGTGAAATAAAACAAAATATAAGCATAGCAGATCCCAAATACATAAAAAGCGATTGCTGTTTGCCGTTCACTGCACAGTGTAATTGATTTTACAATGGTCTGTAAAAGCAGAAGCCTCGGGCATTAGCCAGACTGCTGGTTCTGGCACTGGACTAAAGAGACTCATGTCTGCGCTTCTCATTTTACGGCTGGCAACAACGCTCGGGACTACTGGACAGAACGTCAAGCCAAACAGACATTGCCACCACACCCTGCAACTACTACTGTATGAGCACATGGCCATTTATAACTGCACAAGAAGGAAAAAAGCTCTAAAAAAAGACAATTAGTAGCGGGGAGGAGAGTGGAAACATTGACATCAAGACACTGAAAATACCACAGCTTAGAATCAGCTTGTAGCATATATTTCCACTATGTAGAGACTAAATAGTAAGTGAATAATTGTCTTACAAGGTATGCAAGCTGTGCAAGCTTCATTGACGTTGTATTATTTAGGAATGTGCACCTTGCATTAGGCACCTAGGAGGCTACGTACAGCCCATGACTAATAACTATGCATTCATCACTTCTGGTTATTACTAGGGATGTACACAGATTGATAATACCAACAACATATTATTGAGGGAGCCTGTGTACTGTATACGAAACAATTTAAATATAATATTTAACAATACATATTCCGGTCAGCTACAAGAATAACCCCTTCCCGCTGAAGCAAATTGGGTTTTTTTTTTTTTTTTTTTTTAAACCCTTTTTTTCCAAGATCCATGAAGTTTATTTTTTCAATCAACAAAGCCGCATGAAAGCTTGTTTTTTGCAGGACACGCAGTATTTTTAAATGTCAACCATTTACTGCACAAAAAGGGGTGGAATAAAAATAGAAACACATTTCTGCCAGCCATTGTTGGGTTTTATTTCTTTTATGGTGTTCACTGTATGGTATAAATAACATTTTTGTTAAAGTGACATTTTACACTTTTTTACTAATTTAAAAACCAAAAAAAAAGTTTACAAAAATTTACTTTTGTAGATCCATAACTTTTTATTTTTCCTTCAATAGAAGTCTGTCAACTCAATTCTGTCTTGAGGAGTAGCGGCTCACTGAGAGATTAGGTTACATGCTGCTGTGGTGTCCCGGTACAGGACCTGGTACTGTCCCTTGTCTAAGGTCCCCGCAGCTGGAGTCCCTCCATGTCCATAGGGCTCTCCTGTAGGGCTCACCCCTAGTCGTTTTAAGTAAAGTGTGTACATATTAATTTAATGTATAGGAAATATATGTATAGGACCTTAGTGGTCACATGATACACAGTTGTAATGTATAAAATGCATAAGGACCTTTGGAGGTCTTGTGATGTACCCAGAGTTCACTGGGTTCATAACTTACAGGTTTGCTGACCAATGAGCTTAGTCCAGCCCTCTTAATATATAAGGGGCTGCAGCCACGAAATTCTCTCTCTTAGTTCCGGATTATCAAGCCAAGCACATCTCAGCACAAAAATCTCATCAGCATCATCACTTCATCTAGGCCCAAAGCCTATGAACCTACAGCCACTAAAACGTGAGTTACTCAAAGCTCAAACTACTGAATCCTGTGTGACTACTATCAGCTCTGATATTCTAAAATAGTATCACAGTGGCTAGCATCAAAAGCTCATTGCTACCAAGTCCCAGCAAACCTGTGAGGAACCTGTATCCCGGTTCACTCTTGAAAAGACTGTTATGTTCAATACCGTTGCATAAAATCTGCAAGTAAGGTTTCTTCTGTTTACTTCATAAAATCTGCTGTGGACATTCCGCTATTTCTCCCTGCCGTTTGTGGGAAGGTTGGCGGTAGGAACATTACTATTGAGGTAACTGCACCCGGCCGTCACGACATTCAAGGGTTAATACAACCAGACCCTACACTATTACCGCAACACCCTAGACACCATTACTCTCCCGACACCACACTGCCAATACAAGTCTATGGAGCTGGGAGGGATTGAGAGGCAGATGGGATGGGAAGTGAGTTGACAGGACCAGGATCAGCAGAGACTGCAAAGAGACTACACAAGAACAGACCCTAACTAACTATCTCTAATCTTTCCCTTAGACCACTAAGCCTTTTCTCCCTGCAAGTATCTCTATAGAAACTCTGTACAAGCAGGCACAAGGATCCAGAGACAAAAGAAACGTGTGAAAGTTTGCTAATGAACATATGATCATTGAAACTCCATAAGGCAAAGTGCTTTCTTGAGCAGGGGGACTTTGCAGATGTTGCAGTCCTTCATGGTGTAGTGTGTTACCAGTTGTTTTCTTGGTGACTTTGGTCCCTGTTGTCTTGAGATAATTAACAAGATCCTCCTGTGTAGTTCTGGGCTGATTCCTCACCGTTTTGCTTCTGTGGTCAGGTGTCTTTTATACAGGTAAAAAGCTGAGATTAGGAGCACCCTCTTAAAGGAAGTGCTCCTAATCTCAACTTGTTACATGTATAAAAGACACCCGGGAACCAGAAACCTTGTTGATTGATAGGGGATCAAATACTTATTTATTAAAATGCAAATCAATTAAAATGTGTTTTTTTTGTTTCCAGTTTTTTTTTTTAACTCTTACTGTTCAAATAACAGTACATGTGTTTCAGGTTTGGGGATTTCATTAACATATGTACTAGTACACAGTTCATGGCAGCTCCCTAAAGAGGCTGCAAAAGCTTAACAGTTACATCACCAATATACTCAGGTGTACTGTGCTTATTAAATAGATGCAGGCTAGAGTATTCTTGTGGCAATATCTTCTATCTCGTGTCAGGGAAATACTCTCTACAGTCTTTGTCCCTTGGGACCATGGATATCTTTGCAGTCTCACTACAATGCAACTAGTCTGCAGGCACTTCTTTAGGGTGCAACACTTGGCAACTCACCTGCGTACCAATACTACTCACATAGATTTCCTCTCTTGTACCAGAAGCCCGCTATCTTAGCTGTTATTCTATCACTGTTGGCAATTGTGGTCACTTCAAGGCCCAATCAGCAGATTCACTCCATTACATTCATTACTGTTGGCTGCACCTCCCTGTTTAAACACATTTCCCTCCCAAACCTGGAATGGTCACCTGCCATCAAGAGAACCAATCATAGTCTAGCTTACAGCTTCCCATGCTTGCCTTAGCTTTGTTACCTCACAGTCACTGTGTTTCCACAGAGAAGTGTCCCATTGCCACATTGTCAAACTGCACAGTAACTGCTGCAAACACTAATATGCCTCTGAGCGCTCCCATCCTAAAGTCTCCCTGCTGCACAGAGGTTCCATGGATCTAAGTCCACTACATGGTCGGTGAGTGCAAGTTCACCTTTCTTTAATATATTTGGATTGCTTGCTATTTTTCCTAAAACTTAGCACCCCAGCAGTATATACACTACCAGCTACGGACACTGGACACTATGAGGGACATTTATCAATGTTTGCTTATGTATTCTTTTTTTTAGTAATTTTTTCCTTACTTTTTTTTGCTTATGTGTGACTTATTTATCAACTGGTTTCAGCCTGTTGATAATTTTCCAATTTTTCCTTTTTTACTTTGGCAGTAGCTTTTTCTGCTCCATGTTTGAGCTGGAGTAAATTTAGTCAATTTTTAACCCCGTTGCGACTTTTTTTTGCGCAGTTGCGACTGTCGCAGTTAATAAATACCTGACTACCCGTAGTCCATTTTAAAATTATTACTACGTAGTTAATTTTTGGAAAACTTGCTTTTCTCGCTTTCCAGTCAAAATGTCGCACGAAAAATCGCGTAGTCGCAGTTGCGACAATTTTGCAACAATAGTAAAGAAAACCTGACTAAACCCGTTGATAAATGTCCATACATCAGACTGTGCGAATATATTATTACTACAGGCAGAATATTATTAGACTGTGCCTTCTGTCCCTTCTTCTGTCTCAGATATTATACTAATATATGAGCACAAAGAATAAAGACACAGTAAAATATTCTGCCGCACCACCTGCAAATAAAGGTAGAAAGAGTAAAACATTACATCACTCACACAGTATAATACATGGTATCAACTTTACAGTCTTTAAAGGGGGGAGGAGACAGTAGGCAAAATCCACTCTCCTGTACAATTTTAGTTTCACCCTCTTTACATGCCCATTGGGTCCCAATTGGGTCTGGTTGTGGTTTCACATTTTGAATAATCAGTTATGATGGTCTTTGGAAAGTAACATTTATTATGTTTTGCTTTTCATCCAATCCCAATGTACAATTTAGTACTTTGAAAAAAATGTACTGTAGGTTGGTGATTCCATGAATTCCACTGGTATTTTGTACACATTGTACATCCAGTAATGAGTACAAGATGCCACCCTTGGCAACATGGTGGATATTTATTAAAGTAGTAGTTTGAAAACATGCAGTAGACTTCACAATTTGTCACCTTTTGGACATATTATTGGAGTCATCTACTGACTACTAGGACATCACAACACAAACGGTTAACTGACTGTAACCGTTTTTGGCTTGGCTGCGCACTTTCCGTGGCCGATGGTCTTGCGGTTTGGATCAGGCACTGTCCTGGCTTGAGATTCAGAGTTACACATAGAGGAAGAGAAGGCTGAGCGTGAGTAAGTATTTCTACACAGTGAGCCAAATACAGTGACAGGAGAGAAGGAAGGAGATGAGAATCATATGAGAATGAAATATTCTCCCGAAGCCCAAATTTCATAATTTACCCAGGGCGACCACCATGATATCTGTGTGCTCTATTTTACATTACATGTATTTCTCATTAACATACAGTTTGGTAGATTTTAGGGATTGCATGAAATATCTTCAGCCTTATGTCCATGTTTAGTTTTGAATTCCCTTAATCTTTAGCAGATTCATTTAATACACTGATCCCTCAACTTACAATAGTTTCAACATACAATCTTCTTTTCTGGACCAATGTAAGTTGAAACCAGACTCAACATACAATGCACAGACAGTACAGATCTTTGAAACGCGTCAATGGCCGGAAGAACCGACCAATCAGAATGGGCAATTTACTGGTAAAACCCCAGTATTACTGAAGCGTATGCACTGACTGATGTCTGGTAGCACCCACTACAGTACAGGGAGGTATTACATGTTCTGTACACTTTACCTGTACCAGGGTTACCTGCTTCTTTGGACACCAGGTGAGGGCGGCTCCATGTTACTTTTTTAGGACATTTTGTTTACTGTACAGGACCCGGAATAAGCTCCTGTCCTCTACATAGACCAGTGCTTCCCAAGCAGGGAGCCCCCAGCTGTTGCAAAACTACAACTCCCAGCATGCCCGGACAGCCTTTGGCTGTCCGGGCATGCTGGGAGTTGTAGTTTTGCAAGAGCTGGAGGCTCCCTGCTTGGGAAACACTGACATAGACAGTGATTTACAGCTCCCAGCAGATCCTTATTACTTTTATATGTAAGGATTTGCTTTATCTGTATTAGTTATCTACTTATTTTTCTTTAATTCTCACTTTTTCCTATTTTTGGATGACATTTTGGTGCTTTTAGAACCAATTACCAGGTTTCCATAGAGTTATGGTCTCAACATACAATGGTTTCAATATACAATGGTCATCCGGGAACCAATTAATATTGTAACTTGAGGGACCACTGTACTGTTTTCTTTGAGACAACAGTCCCTGATAATTCCAGCTCTCCACAAGTGGTCCTTGACACTTGGACAACTCTTCTGATTATTCTTTTCACTCCTCTGTCAGAAATCTGATGAGGAGTACCTGGTCAGGGAAATGTTATGGTGACATTCTTGTCTTTCCACTTGTACTGTATAATGGCCCCAGCTATTCCCACTGGAACATTCAGAAGCTTAGAAATGTGCCTGTAACCAACACCATCATTCGGGGACATTTATCATCGTTGCTTTGGTAAGCGAGTTCTGTAGGTATTTTTTTCTTGCTTTGGTTTTGCTTATGTATGACATATTTATCATATTATCACAGGGGGTTGATAAATTTGGCTCACATAAAGAAAAACAATAAATGGCTTTTGAATACCATTTTTTTTAGCACACATAAGCCAAAACCAATAAATGACTTCAGAACAGCACTTTGTCACCACACCTCTAGTCGCAGCTGTTAAAAAAAAAAGTGCGTTATATATATATATCCTATAAATATATATATATATATATATATATATATATAAATATAACCTCGGTCCACTGGTTCCTCAATGTATAGAAAAATAGAAAAATATAGAAAAATACACACACATATACATATATACACACACACACACACACATATATATATATATATATATATATATATATATATATAAAAATATAGGCAGCACACCACAAGTAGGCTTCAAACAAAAATAGGATTTATTCCATGATGTGGGAGACTACGTTGGCCACGCTCATTTTCCCCCCCCCAGCTCATCTTCCCCCCCAGCACACCTCCCAACCCAGCTCATCTTCCCACTGCCCGGTCATCTCCCGCAACCCCCCGCTTATCTTTCCCCCGCCGCTTGCTGTTACAGGACTACAACTCCCAGCATGTCCTTTCAGTGAGGACATGCTGGGAGTTGTAGTTGCAGCGGCAAGCCGGCTGGCTCCCCGGAATATGAAACTACACTGTAATATCATACTTCCCAGTCTGAGCTGTGATTGGCTGAGACCGAACAGCAAATCACAGCTCTAATCGGGAAATATAAGATTACACTGTAGTTTCATCTTCCGGGGAGCCGGCCGGCTTGCCGCTGCAACTACAACTCCCAGCATGTCCTCACTGAAAGGGCATGCTGGGAGTTGTAGTCCCGTAACAGCAAGTGGCGGGGTGGGAAATGTACAGGCAGCGAGAGATGAAGTTGACCAGCGGTGGAGGAAAGATAAGCGGCAGAGGAAAGATAAGCTGGGGGTTGCGGGAGATGACCGGGCAGGGGGGAGATGAGCTGGGGGGACCGGCGGCGGAGGCTAGATAAGTATGTGTATGCGTGTGTCGGGGGGGGGTTGCGGGAGATGACTGGCCGGGGGGGGGGGGGTGGGATGAGCGGGGGGGTAGCACGAGAGATGACAAGGGGGAGATGAGGGGGGGGGGGTAAGACGGAGCCCGGAGGCTGCACAGTGATGCCAGCCCAGGCTCCTTTGTACAGCTATGATTTCATATTTCCCGCCGGAGCCGTGGTCTCGACTCCCAGCAGGAAATATTAAATCCCGCTTTCCAAAGCCCAGAGCTGGCTTACATTTACGCTGCTTTGGAGGCGGTTGCGACTTTCGCACTTGATAAATCCCTGACCACTGCAAAGCGAAAACTGAAATTTACTTTAGTAAGCTCTTTTGTTCATTTTTGCTTACAGCCAAAAGTCGCACAAAAATTTGCTTAGGCGCACATGCGACTTTTTGTGCGATTTTTGTAAACAAAAAAACAGCTCTAAATCCCTTGATAAATCTCCTCCATTATGTTTTGAGAAGGTCTTGAAACAGCTCTTTGCCTGTGTCTTGGCAATAAGACCTTTTTGTAGGCCATCAGTTGGGACTGAACCAGCTGATATTAATTTGCAAGAGACTGGATTGCTCTTTAATTACTGATAGAGTTTACCTGTTGTCTTGGCTTTCCATGCCCTTTTGCACTTTTTTTTCTTCATGTGTTCAATACTTTTTTCCTGTGTCATTTTACTTAATTATACATAACTTGATTTCTGAGCTTATATGTTTTGGTTTCTTTGTATGTATGGATTGCTTGAGTTGTCGCCAACATCTGGTGAAAATGTTCATGTGATAGCACCTTTGGAAATATATTTAGTGAGAAAAGTGTTGACATGTTTAATACTTATTTCCCCTACTATGTCAATCTGCTCAGCACCCCCTGCTCTATAAAATGGTGCTGGAATATTAGACTGCAAGTTCAATGCCTCAGGTTCTCTAACTATTGACCTGTTTGGTTTATATGCATGCTAAAGCTATCTGTGACTGTTGCACTACTTCCTCCACGACCTCCACTTTCTGTAATATATATATATATATATGTGTGTGTGTGTGTGTGTGGCCTATGGTCTAATGTAATTTTCAGTATTTGTGTTACATTTATCCCAAATAAGCTTAAATCAGAGTTAAATAGGATTCTAAATGCTTTCAAGTTGCTTAGAGCTTTGTTGTCCATGTGTCTTTGTTGGTAGACAGAACAGTCCGTATGCTATAAACAAGTCTGGGCATAAATGGTACTGTACTTCTAAACTACAACGTTTGCTATTCATTAATGGACAATCAAAGGCTCTGTAGTATATACATCTCCTCTTCATTACATGAGAGGACTGGAAACCAGCTGTTCTTGACTCTGTGAAATGACAGGAGGCCGCTGCCCTCGGCAGGGAGAAGAGACCCGTGGGAGTCGACCCCACAACCACAACCAGTTCCTGCAATCTTATTCTGTTAGTCAATCTAACTAGTCGAGACCAAAACCAGATATCCCACAGGGGGCCATAATGAATTAATGTTATTCTTTGTGATATTGGTCCGAAACTGTTTAATCGCTGGACAGCTCCTCTGCCAGTACTGTGGATCAGTTAAAGGGAGTCTGTCAGAGCTGTATCGCCCATGAAACCAACTATACTGATAAGGGTTTTAAATAACATTAATAATCTGACCTTTGTCGGTGTCAACCTGTGTATTTGTAAAGAGTTCATTGATGTTTTGCGAATATGCTAATGAGATTAGTTCGGCCCAATCAAGTGCATACCACCTCCCTTTCCCGTTTCAGCTCCATGCAGCCCTTGATAGCCCCTGTGCTGTCCAACATGACTTATACAGGCTGTCAATCAAAGCGGTGGTGCGGGTCTGGAACAGGGAAGGAAGGTTGTAGGCACTTAGGGAGATTACGCCCTGCCAATGGACCCTTGGGACTTATTAAGATATCAGTAAAATGTGATTTATCGCCTTAAAAACACAGTAGTTCACAACAACCAAAAAATGGATGGTTATCAATGGTGGTTAAACCCCACCTGCTGGTTTTGTTAGTGTCATTGGAATAAACTGCTTTGACAGACTCCCTTTAAGGCCTTGATGGTAGTTGAGAAGAAACCATTGGGTAAATCTATTGTAGACTGTATCAGGGTGGTAAAAGATAAATAAAACCTCAATATTTTACATTATCAAGCTAACTTCTTGACTCACCTCTCGTCACCAGTAATACCTCTCTTTTTAAGTCCTTTAGTTTATATTGCTGTTGATAAACGCATTACTTGTGCTGTTCTAAAAATCTGTTAATATGTTTTAAGGTTGTGATATGTCAGACCTGACAGTGTCCCAAAGGGGAATGATTGATGGTAGGCAACTAGTAGGGTGGAGATGGGTAGGGGGTCTGTGGCTTGAGTTGCTTTGTTGATTGTCAAGGCCCACTGTGGTTTTTTTTCTGATAATGTCTTAGTATGCATAGACCGGCAAAACATATGCAGAAAGGAGTAGCTGTGGTCAAAACTCAAGGCTTGACACAGAAGCTTGGACAGAAGAACATTTATTTCAATTGATCAAAAAATCTAAACTACAGCCCCTCAAATTACTTTAAATCAATTAAAGTTTAGGGACACCAGTAGAAGTGTGTTTTGGCTACGATTTAATGAACTGATTATGTAAAAATTGGGACTTTCTATTTATTTTGTATTACCTTTTTAGGATAAAGAGAAGCTGATTTTATAATAGTTTTAACTTTTATCTTACATGTTTTGGAAATTGTGGTTTGTGCAAAGTTTACCCTTTGTGTGTGTGTGTGTGTGTGTGTGTGTTTGTGTGTGTGTGTGTGGGGGGGGGGGTGATCTGAAAAAACAATCACAACCCATGGACTAGTGTGGTGTTGTTTCTGGAGAAAACTGGGCATGTTTTAAAGTTACATAGTTACATACACAGTTGATAATATTGAAAAATGAGGTCCATCAAGTTAAGTTCAACCTATATCTTATGTGTTGAGAGAGAGAAAGGCAAAAAAAAAAAAAAACCTAATTAAGCAAATGCCACTTATTGAGGAAATTCCTTCCTGATTCCCGGAAATCCCTAGATCAATGTCCTATGTCTAGAATATAACCTATAACTTATAATTTTATATTTTTAAACAAAGGTATCAAGACCATTCTTGAACATGTTCCATCAACCATCGCAACATTGTGGCAGAGAGTTCCATAGTCTCACTTCTCTTACAGTAAAGAATCTCTATATCTGTGATGATGGTGAAACATTCTTTCCTCTAGATGTTAGAGGATGGGGCCTAGTTTAATTCAACTTAGGTCCTTTTTATATACAAATGCCAACATTGTAAACACTATTCCATCTATGAAACAAGTGGAAAATCCAGTTGTAGTGCAGCTCACAATTATATTATATCCGAGGTTAAATTGGATATTCACCTATACCCTGGGTGTCATTAAAAAGCTAGACTATATATACAAAATATATCCAAACCTCAAGGACATCACCAGTAACACTGGTACATGATAGGAATCACAAAGAAAAGAGACCGTGCTTCAAATACATACTGTATTAATTTTATTAAAATAGAAATAAAAAGTATTACATATATATATATACACCGTATCTATACATATATATATATATATATATATATATATATATACGTATATATGTGTGTATGTATAAATATCCTAACACAGGGCCCTTGTGAAAGGATAATAATAATAATTTTAATAATAAATTACTTTTATATTATTACCCTTTCACAGGATATATTTATACACACACACATATATATATATGTATATATATATATATATATATATATATATATATATATATATATATATGTGTGTGTATTACTTTTTATTTCTATTTTAGTAAAATGTATATATATTTGAAGCACGGTCTCTTACCTTATTGATTCCTATCATGTACCAGTGTTACTGGTGATGTCCTTGAGGTCTGGATATATTTTATACAGAGCATAGTGAAAGTATTCGTCCCCCTTGAACTTTTCGACCTTTTGCCACATTTCAGGCTTCAAACATAAAGATATAAAACTGTAATTTTTTGTGAACAATCAACAACAAGTGGGACACAATCATGAAGTGGAACGAAATTTTATGGATATTTCAAACTTTTTTAACAAATAAAAAACAGAAAAATTGGGCGTGCAAAATTATTTAGCCCCTTTACTTTTAGTGCAGCAAACTCTCTCCAGAAGTTCAGTGAGGATCTCTGAATGATCCAATGTTGACATAAATGACTAATGATGATAAATAGAATCCACCTGTGTGTAATCAAGTCTCCGTATAAATGCACCTGCATTGTGATAGTCTCAGAGGTCCATTTAAAGCGCAGAGAGCATCATGAAGAACAAGGAACACACCAGGCAGGTCCGAGATACTGTTGTGGAGAAGTTTAAAGCCGGATTTGGATACAAAAAGATTTCCCAAGCTTTAAACATCCCAAGGAGCACTGTGCAAGCGATAATATTGAAATGGAAGGAGTATCAGACCACTGCAAATCTACGAAGACCTGGCCGTCCCTCTAAACTTTCAGCTCAGGAGAAGACTGATCAGAGATGCAGCCAAGAGGCCCATGATCACTCTGGATGAACTGCAGAGATCTACAGCGGAGGTGGGAGACTCTGTCCATAGGACAACAATCAGTAGTTTACTGCACAAATCGGGCCTTTATGGAAGAGTGGCAAGAAGAAAGCCATTTCTTAAAGATATCCACAAAAAGTGTAGTTTAAAGTTTGCCACAAGCCATCTGGGAGACACACCAAACGTGGAAGAAGGTGCACTGGTCAGATGAAACCAAAATCGAACTTTTTGGCAACAATGCAAAACGTTATGTTTGGCGTAAAAGCAATACAGCTCATCACCCTGAACACACCATCCCCACTGTCAAACATGGTGGTGGCAGCATCATGGTTTGGGCCTGCTTTTCTTCAGCAGGGACAGGGAAGATGGTTAAAATTGATGGGAAGATGGATGGAGCCAAATACCGGACCTTTCTGGAAGAAAACCTGATGGAGTCTGCAAAAGACCTGAGACTGGGACGAAGATTTGTCTTCCAACAAGACAATGATCCAAAACATAAAGCAAAATCTACAATGCAATGGTTCACAAATAAACATATCCAGGTGTTAGAATGGCCAAGTCAAAGTCCAGGCCTGAATTCAATCCAGAATCTGTGGAAAGAACTGAAAACTGCTGTTCCCAAACGCTCTCCATCCAACCTCACTGAGCTCGAGGTGTTGTTCAAGGAGGAATGGGCAGAAATATCAGTCTCTCGATGTGCAAAACTGATAGAGACATACCCCAAGCGACTTACAGCTGTAATCGCAGCAAAAGGTGGCCCTACAAAGTATTAACTTAAGGGGGCTGAATAATTTTGCACGCCCAATTTTTCAGTTTTTTATTTGTTAAAAGAGTTTGAAATATCCAATAAATTTTGTTCTACTTCATAATTGTGTCCCACTTGTTGTTGATTCTTCACAAAAAATTACAGTTTTATATCTTTATGCTTGAAGCCTGAAATGTGGCAAAAGGTTGAAAAGTTCAAGGGGGCCGAATACTATTCCATATATGCCTGTGTTGATGCCCATGACTTTATTGGCCTTGGAAGCAGCTTCTTGGCAGCATAGTTTACTATACTCTAATATTGGAAACTCCATTTCTATAATTGTACATTTTGTTCCCTAGACAAAGTGCATAACCTTACATTTATCAACAATTTACTTAATTTGCTATTTCTCTGCCCAAGTCTCCAGTTTCCCAAAATCACCCTGTCATATTATGTTATCCTTTTCTGTGCTTTTTATTATAAACAGTGCCATCTGCAAATATTGGAATTCTACTGTATAAGTGTTTTACAATGTCATTTATAAACATAATAAATAGGAAATGATGAAAAATGATAATGAATATGCAGTTAAATTATCAACATATAAGGCTAGGAGCCCTATTACATAGTGTAGATCAGGAACGGTTGACCAAATGACCTCTGGCCCTTGGTTTCTATCATTCGTAAGCTGCACATGCCCTATTACACAGGTAGGTATGACTTTGTGTGATAGGGTCCTAAAGCCTACATCATCTTTTGGAGATCTGTTTTTACATACATTCGATTACATTACAATCGAGGCCTTAGCACAAAACAAGGAAAGGGGGAAATAATCCATGAGAAAACTAGAAAATGTGTCCTCTTACCATGTTCTGAGCTTTCTTTTGATCTTAAAGGAGTACTCTGCTGCTCAGCGTTTGGAACAAACTGTTCCGAACGCTGGAGCCGGCATCGGGAGCTCATGTCGTCACAGCCCCGCCCCCTCAATGCAAGTCTATGGGAGGGGGCGTGACAGAGTCACGCCCCCTCCCATAGACTTGCATTGAGGGGGCGCCGGCTCCAGCATTCAGGACAGTTTGTTCCAAACGCTGAGCAGCGGAGTACCCCTTTAAAGGAAATCTACGGCAAATATTTACTTATCCCCTAACTACATGATATGGGATAAGTAGCTGATCACGGGGGTCACACTGCTGGTGCCCCCCACAATCACCGGAACGGGACCCGGCACTCAATGGGGAGCGCATGCTGCAGCGCCGCTAGACAACATGCACTCCTCACTGAGAGCGCCAGGTTCCCGTCCTGGAGATGCCGGAGGGCCCCAGTGGTCAGACTTCCCGCAATCACCTACTTATCCCCTATTCTGTGGATAGGGGAAAAGTGCATTTTCGACAGAGTACTCCTTTAAAAGATGTAGGTGAGAAATGGACCTCCCAAATAATGATGTATACCTAATCTGAGATACATATGGTATGATCTACAGCACAAGTCGAAGGTGTTGGAAAAGCTAGTGTCTCACGCTATTCACTAAGCAGAAAGCTCATCTCTTCAACAGGTGTCACTTTTGCAGGTGGGAAATAAATCTCCCAAATAATGATGTACTGTATACCTAATCTACGATACATACAGTACAGGTACGATCTACAGCACAGATAAAAGGTACGACAAAGGCTGGTGTCTCACACTATTCACCAAGCAGAAAGCTGTTTTTTTAGGCATGAACATATTCTACATATAACACTTAAAGGGGTACTCCGGTGGAAAACCTTTTTTATTTTAATTTTTTTATTTTTTTTATATAAACTGGTGGCAGAAAGTTAAACAGATTTGTAATTTACAGTGACCCATGACCTACGATGGCCCCGAATTACGATCATTTCAACATACGATGGCCTCTCAGAGAAGGCAGCATTAACATACGATGCTTTTGTATGTCGGGCCATCGCATAAACGGCTATCCGGCAGCGCAGACTGCTTCAGCTGACACCAGATAGCCGTTTACGGTGCCCCGTGTGCTCCGGTGATGGTCTCTTACCTGTCCTTGGGGCTCCGGCACGTCCTCTTCGGCGCTCTCCATCGTCGTCATCATGTTGCTGCACACGCCGTCCCGTCATCCAATAGGAGCGGCGTGCGTAGCGACGTGATGGCGGTGGCGGAGAGCGAAGATGCCGGGGAAGCAGAGGCCTTGCCGGAGCGTCGGGGACACCATGGGGATGCGGCGACAGTAATGGAAGGCGACATCCCGGGCAGCGGTGACGAGCGGTGACGTCCGGAGCGACAGGGACGTGAGTATAACCTCCAATACCAGTGGTCTTCAACCTGCGGACCTCCAGATGTTGCAAAACTACAACTCCCAGCATGCCCGGACAGCCGTTGGCTGTCCGGGCATCCTGGGTGTTGTAGTTTTGCAACATCTGGAGGTCCGCAGGTTGTAGACCACTGTCCTATACTTTACATTGCACGGATCCCTCAACATACGATGGTTTCAACAAACGATGGTCCATTTGGAACGGATTACCATGTTGAGGGACCACTGTACTTCTATTAAAAAATCTTGAAATGAAAAAGCCCAAATTGCTGCTTTTTCACACATATTTGTTTAGCAAATGCAGCTGTAATGTAAAAGTAATAGTGTTGGAACAAGTCTGACACTTAAAGGGGTACTCCTGTGGAAAACTTTTTTTTTTTTAAATCAACTGGTGCCAGAAAGTTAAGCAGATTTGTAAATTACTTCTATTAAAAAATCTTTGCCCTTCCTGTACTTTTAGCAGCTGTATGCTACAGAGGAAATTCTGTTCTTTTTCAATTTCTTTTTTGTCTTGTCCTGATGTCCGTATAAGGAACTGTCCAGAGCAGGAGAAAATCCCCATAGCAAACCTATGTTGCTCTGGACAGTTCCTGATACGGGCATTAGGTGTCAGCAGAGAGCACTTGGACAAGAAAAAAAAAAGAAATTGAAAAAGAACAGAATTTCCTCTGTAGCATACAGCTGCTAAAAAGTACAGGAAGGGTAAAGATTTTTTTAATAGAAGTAATTTACAAATCTGTTTAACTTTCTGGCACCAGTTGACTTATAAAGTTCTATAAAAAATGTTTTCCACCGGAGTACCCCTTTAAGTGTCTGACTTGTTCTAACACTATTACCGTATTTTCCGCCGTATAAGACGCACTTTTTCTTCCCCAAAACTGGTGGGGAAAAGTCGGTGCGTCTTATACGGCGAATACACCCCTATCGCGGCGGTCCCTGCGGCCATCAACAGCCGGGACCCGCGGCTAATACAGGACATCACCGATCACGGTGATGCCCTGTATTAACCCTTCAGACGCGGCGATCAAAGCTGACCGCCGCATCTGAAGGGAAAGTGACACTAACCCGGCTGTTCAGTCGGGCTGTTGGGGACCGCCGCGATCTCACCGCGGCGGTCCCGAACAGCCAGGTTAGTGCTTACAGGACACCGGGAGGGACCTTACCTGCCTCCTCGGTGTCTTCTCCGTTCAGGGATCCCCTGTATGGCCGGCGCTCTCCTTCCTTGTCATCACGTCGTCGCGTACGTGCGTAACGACCTGATGGCGGCGACGGAGAGCGAGGATACCCGGCCGGCAGCAGAGACGTTCCGGAGCGACGGGGACACGGCGACAGCGATGGAGCGACATCCAGGGCAGCGGTGACGGGTCCAGAGCGGCACAGACACGTGAGTATTACCTCCTATGCAGTGGTCTTCAATCTGCGGACCTCTAGATGTTGCAAAACTACAACTCCCAGCATGCTGGGAGTTGTAGTTTTGCAACATCTGGAGGTCCGCAGGTTGAAGACCACTATTGGGTTCAAAATCTTTCTTTTTTTTAGATTTTGCCCCTAAAAAGTGGGTGCGTCTTATACGCAGGTGCGTCCTATAGGGCGAAAAATACGGTACCTTTATGTTACAGCTGCATTTGCTAAACAAATATGTGTGAAAAAGCAGCAATTTGGGCTTTTACTCTTTCATTAACAAAACCTTTAATCTCCAGATTTATAAACAGTTTTGATGGATCGGCCACATTAGCAGAGATGATAGTTCTTTTCCTATAGTCCCTTGAGGGCCATTGGTTTATCTATTTGTACTGTATAGTAACAACATAAGGGTGGAACTAAAGCAAAGTTTATTTTTTTTAATGCTCCAGAGGGGATGGAAGTCTGAAATGATGTGATGAAGCCACCTGACTGACGCCAGATACGTAAAAAATGTTCTAGTCCATATGATATATAGGGCTTGAAACTTGCATCTGGTTTTACTGTAATTTCTGGACAATAGTGAGAAACAAGCCATGTTTCCTGGTTAGTGGAAATGATTAAAATCACTGGGATCCATAGGGACATAATCATGCAGATGTTTCCCAAACTGAAACACACAGCACCTGCGTGGGTCCAGGATCTAAGGGGACAAGCTGCTTACAGATTGCATTGGGGAGTGGGTGGAGGAATATTAACAGAACACATCTACACTTAAAGGGGTACTCCACCCCCAGACATCTTATCCCCTATCCAAAGGATAGGGGATAAGATGTCTGATCACGGGGGTCCCGACGCAGGAGACCCCCGCAATATAGCATGCGGCACCCACCTGTTTCTGCTCCGGAAGCGCTGGAGGGTCTGGGTCACGACCACCGGAACGGAAGTCTGTGACATCACGCCCCGTCCCCTCAATGCAAGTCTATGGGAGGGGCATGACGGCCGTCATGCCCCCTCCCATAGACTTGCATTGAGGGGACGGGGCGTGACATCACACGGGGGTGGAGTCATGACGTCACAGACTTCCGTTCCGGTGATCGGGACCCAGACCCTTCAACGCTTCCGGAGCAGAAACAGGTGGGTGCCAGAAGCAGGGACCCCCGTGATCAGACATCTTATCCCCTATCCTTTGGATAGGGGATAAGATGTCTAGGGGTGGAGTACCCCTTTAAGTGGGTACTCCACTGGCCAGCATTTGGAACTAAATGTTCTGAACACTGTTTTCACACTGCGGTGGTCGGCCACTCCCCTCGTGATGTCACGGCCACGCCCCCTCAATGCAAGACTATTGGAGGGTGCATGACATTCGTCGTGCCCCCTCCCAAAGACTTGCATTGAGAGGGTGTGGTCGACCACCACAGCTTGAAAACACTGTTCGGACATTTAGTTCCGAACACTGGCCAGTGGAGTACCCCTTTAAAGGTTTTTTTCGGAGCTTATGAAATGCTTTCATGATGTCACCATACCTCAGAACACTGTGCCTCTTTTCTTTCAGGTTTTCTTTTTTGTTATACTTGCAATGAGTGGCTACAAATATAAATACAATAGTTGTTACAATTCCTCTCCTCTCTCACAGACATTGCATTATTAAGGCTGCATTCACACCACGTTTTTGCAATACAGTTCCCGTATACGTTTCTGATGAGAAAACCGTACGCCAAAAGATGCATCAAGTTGGGTCCGTTTTGCATCCTGTCCAGTTTTGTCCAGTTTTTTACTCGTACCCAAAACCGTAGTCTACCACAGTTTTTGGTCCAGGTGAAAAACTGTATTAAACCGTAAACGTTTTTTTTAAAACATGGGAGACAATGGGAACTGTACAGAACTGTGTGTGCGTACGGTTCCATCCGGTTTTCACCATACGGTTTTTGACTTTGCACAGTTTTTTTTCTTGGAATTTCAATCAAACAAGTGAAACTTTATTCATAATGGAGTGAAAAGTTAAAAACGTATACGTTTTTTTCTTTAAAAATAGATGCAACCGGACATCATTTTTTAAACTGTATACGGGTTAAAATTTGTACACACGTTTTGATACAGTTTAGTCAGGTTTTGAGGAATCCGTTTTTCATCAAAAACCTGATACAGAAAACTGATACACAAAAACGTGGTGTGAATGCAGCCTAACAGACAAGTTGTAAAGAAAATTCACTGTCTGTACACACAATACGGCTCTGCTACTGACACTGCACCATCGGCACAATCTGCTGCCCAGCATGTGAAACACGCTCCTTCCAGGAAGGAAAATGTCAAGGATCAGTAGTGATAAAAATCATGTGATGGATGACCTCCTTTACTACAGTGATGAGGAGAAAACCACTACAGAGCACAAGAGATCACACAAGCAGGGTATAAATGGTGGCTGTAGATGACACTGACTTAGAGAGGCATTTCACCTACAGACAGTACATTGGTAAATGACTAATATTAGTGCAACTAAACCATTTGTACACAATTTTTAAAGAGTGCATAAACTCCTTAAAGGGGTACTCCGGCGCTTAGACATCTTATCCCCAATCCAAAGGATAGGGGATAAGATGCCTGATCGCGGGGGTCCCGCCGCTGGGGATCTTGCACACCGCATCCCGTTAAAATCAGTCCCCGGAGCGTGTTCGCTCCGGGTCTGATTACTGCCGATCACGGGGCCGGAGCGTTGTGATGTCAAGGCTCCGCCCACTTCAATGCAAGCCTATGGGAGGGGGCGTGACAGCTGTCACGCCCCCTCCTATAGGCTTGCATTGAGGGGGTGGAGCGTGACGTCACATGGGGCGGAGCCTTGTGATCGACAGTAATCAGACCCGGAGCGAACACGCTCCGGGGACTGATTTTAACGTTCAGTGCGTGCCTGCTAAAATGACTCAAAGAGCGAGTTTACAAGCGACAAAAATAATGGTGTTTTTACTAGTATTTGCCCTAAGGTAACATATAAAGTTCCTGCACCAAATAAAATCAGCTAAGATATTTTGCTAAGCATCTTCTTTTGACACATGAAAGTAGGTTCATTCATATGAACAGTCCGTGTCAGTCATTTGCTTTGTGCCAAAATTCAGCTCATATACCCTGAATACAAAATGGGCAAAAACAAATCTGAGCCCCCCTACCTTCTATTTCAAATAGTATTTCTCATATCAAAAAAGCATCTACATGACAGCCGTGTGACCTTGTTAGGTGTGGTTTTGGGGATGTCAGCTCTACTAGAAAAATCTCAGCCCTATGTTTCCTGTATGGAACCATTTATGGCCCAATGTTGTAGTTTTGGGAGATAGGCATCTTTTACATCAACTTTTTGTCATTTTTTTTTTTAAATCAGAAATTATTGTGTTGATACTTCTGTATGCCACATAAGTATTTGTGCTTAAAGGGGTACTCCCTCCCTAGACATCTAGAGATAAGTTGTCTGATCTCGGGGGTCCCGCCGCTGGGGACCCCCGCAGTATTGCATGCGGCACCTACCTGTTCTTTGTCCGGAAGCGCTGGAGGGTCTGAGTCGCTACTACGGGAACGGAAGTCCGTGACGTCAGGACTCTGCCCCCGTGTGACGGCCGTCACACGGGGGCAGAGTCCTGACGTCACGGACTTCGGTTCCCGTGGTCGCGACTCATACCCTCCAGCGCTTCCGGACAAAAAACAGGAGGGTGCCGCATGCAATACTGCAGGGGTCCCCAGCAGCAGGACCCCCGAGATCAGACATTTTATCCCCTATCCTTTGGATAGGGGATAAGATGTCTAGGGTGGGAGTACCCCTTTAAATATAACTCTTTCTCAACCGTCACAAGGCATTTGGTGCACACCGAAGGATTAGGAGTGAATTCTATATCATGGTTAGGATCAGTCCTTCTGGAAAAATAATTCTCCTCTATGTTTCCTGTATGGGATCCGAAATTACAGCGTTCACAATGTGCAAGTGAAGAAAATCTGAGTCATCAGTTTACAGTGATCAAAGCCTGGTCTATAATTTCTATGTGACAATGATATTCCATTATATATTCTAATTAAAATGACATTGAAGTTCTTAATAGAGGTTGATCCCTGGCACTTCTCTGTGGTTATTCACCATAATCACCCCCGCATTAGTGCCTTTCCCATACACATATTCTCAAAATCTTTCACCCACATCAGTAGTCTGGACAACCGGCCAAAAAACGTTCAACTGTAACCTACAACATGACTCATAGAATTTCCATAAAAATCCAAACTTCAGTTGAACAAATTGTAACCCTTTCATAATAAGGCTATGTTCACACTGCCCAGCATAGATAAATGTAGCCTTAGATCCCCAATACCATAGGGAAAGTAAGGAATTAAAGGGGTACTCCGGTGGAAAACTTTTTATTTTTTATTTTTTAAATCAACTGGTGCCAGAAAGTTAAACAGATTTGTAAATTACTTCTATTAAAAAAAATCTTATTCCTTCCAGTACTTATAAGCAGCTGTATGCTACAGAGGAAATTCTTTTCTTTTTGGAACACAGAGCTCTCTGCTGACATCTCTGTCCATTTTAGGAACTGTCCAGAGCAGCATATATTTGCTATGGGGATTTTCTCCTACTCAGGACAGTTCTTAAAATGGACAGAGATGTCAGCAGAGAGCACTGAGGTCGTGATGTCAGCAGAGAGCTCTGTGTTCCAAAAAGAAAAGAATTTCCTCTTTAGTATTCAGCAGCTAATAAGTACTGGAAGGATTAAGATTTTTTTAATAGAAGTAATTTACAAATTTGTTTAACTTTCTGGCACCTGTTGATTAAAAAAAAAAAAGTTTTCCACCGGATTAACCCTTTAATGTTGTCCACGTAGAAAAGATGTGTTTTTGTTATTTGTAATCTGTGACCTTGCACTGGTACTTTACCTGTATGATTTTAACCAAGATGAATTAAAGTCAAGTTTAAAGGGGTACTCCGCCCCTAGAAAACAGCTGCTTCTCTCACCTTCTTCAATCCGTTTTATAGAGAAGTTGCCACTGTAAGTAACCTAATAAACACATACTAAAGAGCCCTTCAAAATGCATTAAAAGGGCACTCCGCCTCTAGACATCTTATCCCCAGTACGCTGGGTTTGAGCTGCCGTGGTCGTGACGTCATTCCATGCCCCCTCCATTTATCTCTATGGGAGGTGGCATGGCAGCCGCCGCGTCCCCTCTCATAGACATGAATGGAGGGGGTGTGACATCATGAGGGGGCGTGGCATGACAGCGCAACCACGGCCGCCGAGACCATGCATTCTAAGCATAATGTTCAGAACGCTGGGTGCTGCACGGAGATCGCGGAGGTCCCCGCAGTGGGACCCCCGCGATCATACACCTTATCCTGGGCGATATGCCGGGATGCCTGCTGAACGATTTCAGCAGGCATCCGGCTCCGGTCCCCAACCGGCTAGCGGTGGGGGCCGGAATTCCCACGGGCGTATGGATACGCCCTCGGTCCTTAAGGACTCGGGATGCAGGGCGTATCCATATGCCCTATGTCCTGAAGAGGTTAAAGGGGTACTCCGGTGAAAACCTTTTTTCTTTTAAATCAACTGGTGGCAGAAAGTTAAACATATTTGTAAATTACTTCTATTAAAAAATCTTAATCCTTCCTGTACTTATTAGCTGCTGAATACTACAGAGGAAATTCTTTTCTTTTTGGAATGCTCTCTGATGACATCATGAGCACAGTTCTCTCTGCTGATGTTATTATAATAATAATAACACTTTATTTATTGTTGTCCTTAGTGGGATTTGAACCCAAGTCCCCAGCACTGCAAGGCAGCAGTGCTAACCACTGAGCCACCATGCTGCCCTTTGAATTCATCTGCTATGCATGGTTGCTAAAATGGACAGAGATGTCAGCAGAAAGCACTGTGCTCGTGATGTCATCAGTGTTCCAAAAAGAAAGGAATTTCCTCTGTAGCATTCAGCAGCTAATAAGTACTGGAAGGATTAACATTTTTTAATAGAAGTAATTTACAAATATGTTTAACTTTCTGCCACCAGTTGATTTAAAAGAAAAAAGGTTTTCACCAGAGTCCCCCTTTAACCTCTTCAGGACATAGGGCGTATGGATACGCCCTGCATCCCGAGTCCTTAAAGACCGAGGGCGTATCCATACACCCGTGGAAATTCCGGCCCCCACCGCTAGCCGGTTGGGGACCGGAGCCGGATGCCTGCTGAAATCGTTCAGCAGGCATCCCGGCATATCGCCCAGGGGGGTCATTATGCCCCCCCATGTCGGCGATCGCCGCAGATCGCTGGACAATTCAGTCCAGCGATCTGCGGCGATTCCGGGTCAATCGGGTCTCCAGTGACCCGGAATTACTGGCTGTTCGGGGCCGTCTCTGACGGCCCCGAACAGCCAGAGCCTGCAGGGGTGAGGTGGCACTGGTGCCACCTCACGATCGCCCTGATTCGTCGGCCGGATTACCGGTCGACCAATCAGGGCGCCTGCTGCGGGTGTCACTCCCGCACCCGCTCCGCCCCTCTTCCGGAGGACGTGAGCGGGTGCGGGACGTGCACCCCGGGTCCTGGGGACCCCGATCCCCGGCATCCCTGCTGGGATCGGGGCCCCAGGAGCAGCGGCGGCGGCGGGACTGACCTCATGCAGCTGGATCGTTGGAGGTGAGTGACAGCCTCCTGCTGTTGCTTAGCAACAGCTCCCAGCATGCAAAAAGGGCATGCTGGGAGCTGTAGTTATGCAACAGCAGGAGGCAGACCACCACAACTCCCAGCATTCCCTTATGGGCATGCTGGGACTTATGGTTTTGCAACAGCTGGAGGCACATTTTTTCTATGGAAAAGTGTACCTTCAGCTGTTGTATAACTATAACTCCCAGCTTGCACAAACAGCTAAAGTGCATGCTGGGAGTTGTAGTGGTGCATCTGCTGGTTGCATAACTACAACTCCCAGCATGCCCGTTGGCTGTCAGTGACTGCTGAGAGTTGTAGTTTTGCAACAGCTGAAGGCACACTGGTTGTGAAACAGAGTTTTTTTTTACCTAACTCAGTGTTTCACGACCGGTGTGCCTCCAGCTGTTGCAAACTACAACTCTCAGCAGTCACCGTACACCATGCACCGTACATGCTGGGAGTTGTAGTTTTGCAACAGCTGGAGGCACACTGGTTGTGAAACACTGAGTTAGGTCACAAACTCAGTGATAAATAACCAGTGTGCCTACAGTTGTTGCAAAATTACAACTCTCAGCAGTCACCGACAGCCAACGGGCATGCTGGGAGTTGTAGTTATGCAACAGCTGGATGTCCCCCCCCCCCCCCAATGTGAACGTACAGGGTACACTCACATGGGCGGAGGATTACAGTAAGTATCTGACTGCAAGTTTGAGCTGCCGCAAACTTTCTGCTGCAGCTCAAACTGCCAGCGAGAAACTACTGTGAACCCCCGCCCGTGCGACTGTACCCTAAAAACACTACACTACACTAACACAAAAAATAAAATAAAAAGTAAAAAACACTACATATACACATACCCCTACACAGCCCCCCTCCCCTCCCCAATAAAAATGAAAAACGTCTGGTACGCTTTGCAGCTCCAGCTGTTGCAAAACAACTCCCAGTATTGTCGGACAGCCGTTGACTGTCCAGGCATGCTGGGAGTTTTGCAACAGCTGGAGGCACCCTTTTTGGGAATCACTGGCGTAGAATTCCCCTATGTCCACCCCTATGCAAGTCCCTAATTCAGGCCTCAAATGCGCATGGCGCTCTCACTTTGGAGCCCTGTCGTATTTCAAGGCAACAGTTTAGGGTCACATATGGGGTATCGCCGTACTCGGGAGAAATTGTGTTACAAATTTTGGGGGGTATTTTCTGCTTTTACCCTTTTTAAAAATGTAAAATTTTTGAGAAAACAAGCATTTTAGGTAAAAATTTTTTTTTTTTTTTACATATGCAAAAGTTGTGAAACACCTGTGGTGTATAAAGGTTCACTTAACCCCTTGTTACGTTCCCCGATGGGTCTAGTTTCCAAAATATAATGCCATGAGGGTTTTTTTTTGCTGTCCTGGCACCATAGGGGCTTCCTAAATGCGGCATGCCCCCAGAGAAAAATTTGCTTTCAAAAAGCCAAATGTGACTCCTTCTCTTCCGAGACCTGTAGTGCGCCAGCAGAGCACTTTTCACCCCCATATGGGGTGTTTTCTGAATCAGGAGAAATTGGGCTTCAAATTTTTAGGGGTATTTTCTGCTATTACCCTTTTTAAAAATAAAAAAAAATTGGGAAAACAAGCATTTTAGGTAAACATTTTTTTTTTTTTTTTTACATTTGCAAAAGTCGTGAAACACCTGTGGGGTATTAAGGTTCACTTTATCCCATGTTACATTCCCCGAGGGGTCTAGTTTCCAAAATGGTATGCCATGTGTTTTTTTTTTTGCTGTTCTGGCACCATAAGGGCTTTCTTAATGCAACATGCCCCCCAAAAACCATTTCGGAAAAACGTACTCTCCAAAATCCCCTTGTCGCTCCTTCGCTTCTGAGCCCTCTACTGCGCCCGCCGAACACTTTACATAGACATATGAGGTATGTCCTTACTCGAGAGAAATTGGGCTACAAATACAAGTAAAAATGTTGTCCTTTTACCCCTTGTAAAAATTCAAAAATTGGGTCTACAAGAACATGTGAGTGTAAAAAATGAAGATTGTGAATTTTCTCCTTCACTTTGCTGCTATTCGTGTGAAACACCTAAAGGATTAAAACACTTACTGAATGTCATTTTGAATACTTTGGGGGTGCAGTTTTTATAATGGGGTCATTTATGGGGTATTTCTAATATGAAGACCCTTCAAATCCACTTCAAACCTGAACTGGTCCCTGAAAAATACTGAGTTTGAAAATTTTGTGAAAAATCGGAAAATTGCTGCTGACCGTTGAAGCCCTCTGGTGTCTTCCAAAAGTAAAAACACATCAATTTTATGATGCAAACATAAAGTAGACATATTGTTTATGTGAACCAAAAAAAAATGTATTCGTAATATCCATTTTCCTTACAAGCAGAGAGCTTCAAAGTTAGAAAAATGCAAAATTTTCAAATTTTTCATCAAATTTACGGATTTTTCACCAAGAAAGGATGCAAGTATTGACAAAAATTTACCACTATGTTAAAGTAGAATATGTCACGAAAAAACAATCTCGGAATCAGAATGATAACTATAAGCATTCCAGAGTTATTAATGTTTAAAGTGACAGTGGTCAGATGTGCAAAAAACGCTCCGGTCCTTAAGGCCAAAATGGGCTCCGTCCTGAAGGGGTTAATCTTATTTAACTCCTTTAAAGTGGAAGTTGTTTGCTGCCTTCAGTGGAACATCCATTTTACCTGTTATGGTCCTAAAACCAAATAAAACTGTAATCTGTAGGTGCATTGTGGATAGACTGAGGGAATGACTGGCCTTTCCAGCAATTCCGCAGTGAGCCAGGCTGATTTATCTAAAAGGTCTAGTGACTAAACCAGCGTTTCCTAACCAAGTTGCCTCCAGCTGTTGCAAAACTACAACTTTGCAACTGGAAGTTGTAGTTTTGCAACAGCTGCAGGCGCTCTGGTTTGGGAACAGAAATAAACAGACAAAAAAAGCAGCACTTGAATGTTGGTATTTCAGATGATCATTTCTATGGCTTACATAGCACCACAGCACTGTACGAAGATTACTATTACTAACATATGTCACCAATGAGGCTCATAGTTCAATTCCCTACACATTAGGATTGATCTCACAGGAAGTCAATCAATTATTTAGTATGTTTTGGGAGTATGGGAGGAGACCCAAGCAAACACAGATGTAGATATTGCCCTTGTATTAGAAAACATGGCAGTGCTACAGAGCAAATCTACACTGCTCAAAAACATAAAGAGAACACTTAAACAACACAATGTGACTCCAAGTCAATCACACTTCTGTGAAATCACACTGTCCACTCAGGAAGAAACACTGACTGACAATCAATTTCACATGCTGTTGTGCAAATGGAACAGACAACAAGTGGGAATTATAGGCAATTAGCAAGAGACCCCAATAAAGGAGTGGTTCTGCTGGTGGTGCCCAACAGACCACTTCTCAGTTCCTATGCTATCTGGCTGATGTTTTGGTCACTTTTGAATGCTGGAGGTGTTTTCACGCTAGTGGTAGCATGAGACAGAGTCTACAACCCACACAAGTGGCTCAGGTAGTGCAGCTCATCCAGGATGGCACATCAATGTGAGCTGTGGCAAGAAGGTTTGCTGTGTCTGTCAGCGTAGTGTCCAGAGCATGGAGGCACTACCAGGAGACAGGCCAGTACATAAGGAGACACAGAGGAGGCCGTAGGAGGGCAACATCACAGCAGCAGGACCACTACTTGAACCTTTGTGCAAGGAGGAGCACTGGCAGAGCCCTGCAAAATGACCTCCAGCAGGCCACAAATGTGCATGTGTCCACTCAAACGGTCGGAAACAGACTCCATGAGGGTGGTATGAGGGCCCGACGTCCACAGGTGGGGGTTGTGCTTACGGCTCAACACCGTGTAGGACATTTAGCATTTGCCAGAGAACACCAAGATTAGCAAATTTGCCACTGGCACCCTGTGCTCTTCACAGATGAAAGCATGTTCACACTGAGCACGTGACAGACATGAGCGAGTCTGGAGACGCGGTGGAGAACTTTCTGCTGCCTGCAAAATCCTCCAGCATGACTGGTTTGGCGCTGGGTCAGTAATGGTGTGGGGTGGCATTTCTTTGGGGGGCCACACAGCCCTCCATGTGATTGCCAGAGATAGCCTGACTGCCATTTGGTACTGAGATGAGATCCTTGTAAGACCATATAATGGTGCGGTTTGCCCGGGGTTCCTCCTAATGCAAGACAATGCTAGACCTCATGTGGCTGGAGTGTGTCAGCAGTTCCTGCAAGAGGAAGGCATTGATGCTATAGACTGGACTGGCCTGCCCGTTCCCCAGACCTGAATCCAATTGAGCACATCTGGGACATCATGTCTCGCTCCATCCACCAACGCCATGCTGCACCACAGGCTGTCCAGGAGTTGGCAGATGCTTTAGTCCAGGTCTGGGAGGACATCCCTCAGGAGACCATCCGCCACCTCATCAGGAGCATGTATGGAGGTCATACGGGCACGTAGAGGCCACACACACTACTGAACCTCATTTTGACTTGTTTAAAGGACATTACATCAAAGTTGGATCAGCCTGTAGTGTGGTTTTCCACTTTGATTTTGAGTGTGACTCCATATCCAGACCTCCATGGGTTGATAAACGTGATTTCCATTGATCATTTTTGTGTGATTTTGTTGTCAGCACATTCAACTTTGTAAAGATGAAAGTATTTCATACGATTAGTTCATTCATTCAGATCTAGGAGGTGTTATCTTGGTGTTCCCTTTATTTTTTTTGAGCAGTGTACTAACTACTGACCTGTCCATATGAACTCTGTTGTGGAGATCTTCTAGTAGATGGAGTGAATACAAAACTCTTCCTATAGTCAGATTTTCTAGATGCCAGTGTGAGATTAATAGTCCCTTTAAAAAAAATCCCACCCATGTCTGGTCTTAAATAGACTGAGTGTACATGTAACGTATTTGCTGGCACTTTGAAAGTGCAGCTTTCAAGGTAAACTAAATGAATGAGTACAGCTTCAAGTCTGCAGCATCAAATATGCAGATACACCCTTAGGGCTCATTCACACAAGCAGATTAATTTGCGGGTTTCCCACTGTGTTAGAAAGGGGGCGGGCTCTCCGTAGCAGATTTTCCATAGAAAAATTTCCATTGCGGAAAATCCACTCCAGACCCTATTGAGTTTAAGTGGGCACTCTCATTAAAA
Organism: Hyla sarda; assembly: GCF_029499605.1. NCBI lineage: Eukaryota > Metazoa > Chordata > Amphibia > Anura > Hylidae > Hyla > Hyla sarda. The sequence continues at coordinate 81,038,883 of NC_079196.1, read as the reverse complement.
CTAATTTTTAATATTGCACACCTTAAATAAATAAATCTTTCTAATGTACTTAAAAAAAAAAAAATATGATGTTTTATATGTGCTTAAAAAGCTGCCACTAGGTGTCTCCCTACTTGCCTGGAGCACATTATCTCTTGCCCACTATCTCTTGCACATTTTTGGACTCCTGCTAGCCTAGCAGAAGTCCAAAATGAGGAAATGCTGAGGGGCAGGGGGTGCAGCCTTAGCCAATCAGAGCTCATCTCACACACTGAACTGCTCTGGGCTGTCTGTAGCAGAGTGAGGGAGGAAGTTCTCCCCTGTATGGCTCAGATGATGTTACACCTGCTGGGTAACACCCCTTCACAGTCTGTGAATCTGACAGACTGAGCAGAAAATACAGAGCAATGTCAAGTTAGAATTTTTTTTTTTTTTAAAGGCAGGGGGTGGTTTATCATGATGGGGCAGTGAACTGGGAGGATTATAAAGTTTAACAAGAACATGAGGGGTACTCTTTAATAGGTGCTTGCAGCGGATTTTCTGCATCGGAAATTCTGCAGCCGAAAAACTCCGGCAGACAGTTGAGGAGAGCCTGCTTCCTTTCTAAGACACAGCGGGAGACCCACAAATAAATCAGTTTGTTTACACAAGTGGATTTTGCTGCGGATTTTTGTGCCGATTTTAAGCTGCCTCATTTTCTGCTCCTAATTTTTTGCTGATAGGTCAAGGATAAAATAAGAGGCAGAAAATAAAAAGCAGCAGATCAGCTGTTGAAAAATCAGCACAAAAATCTGCTCGTATGATCAAGCCCTTAGGCGTATGTTCACACAGCAGTATTTTCGAGCAGAATCAGGCAGAAAAATTCTGCTCAAAAATTCTATTGCAGCAGTTTCATTGGGATTCTGCTGCACCATGCACATGGCAGCTCTTCCATAGCAGAAACATCTACCGTGGAGATTGCGATTTCAGACTCCGCAGAAAGAAAGGACTTCTTTCTGCGGCATCCTCTTGGAAATGAATTCCTGAGCTGTCCTAATGCCGGCATGTTCTGGCGCTGCACACTGTCTGCAGCATGTCTGTCTGGAAATATATTTTGGCAGAAATTCCCCAGTGTAAACTCAGCCTTCTTGTATGTTCACATGTGCATGTTTTGCTGCAGATTTTACCTCAGTGGATTTTGAAATACATTTAAGTCAATGGGTTGCAAAATCAGCTGCTGAGAATCTACAGCAAAAAGGAGATTTTTTTTTACTCACCGTAAAATCTTTCTCGTAGCTTTCATTGGGGGACACCGAACTGATGGGTATATGCTCCTGCCACTAGGAGGCGCTGACACTAGGAAAAAGAAAAGTCGGCTCCTCCCTGGCAGGATATACCCGCCCTCCTGCAGTGAGGTAACCAGTTTTGCCACAAAGCAGTAGGAGAAACCAACGAGGAATTACGTCCGAAGGAATCCCAGAGAACCCAAGAAACAGAACGCAGAAGAAATGGGTGGGTGCGGTGTCCCCCAATGAAAGCTACGAGAAAGAGATTTTACGGTGAGTACAAAAAAATCTCCTTTTCTCGGTCGCCCTTCATTGGGGGACACCGAACTGATGGGACATACCAAAGCAGTCCCCTAGGGTGGGAAAAATACAACCACCAGTGAAAAAGAGACAGCCCCGACTGGACTCATATGACCGCAAGGCCAGCAGACGAGCTCCCAGGTCGGAGACACCCCAGGCCCAGAACATGAGCCCCGGAAGATCTCCCGTCCAAGGAGATGGACTCGGACGCGAAGTGAAAATCCGTCCTCTGTAGAAACCCAAGGCACCCCGGCCCTAGAGAGAGACAAGAAACAAGGAAAAGGGGAACAGATGTCCGCAAAAAATTCTCTCGGCGAAAACTGCCCAAAGGAAGTGAAAGGGCGCAGAACAGAATACCACCCCGACGAACGGATCGCGGAGGAGTCGCGGCCGGGCCGCTACAATGTCCAAGATCTGGACCATCGCCAAGACTCAAGGATCGGAAAACCGCCTGCAAAGAAGTTACACCGCAGCGTCAAAGGACAGTGTCCCAACAAGGGGACCAACAGTGATAGATTACAATCGTCCGGAAGACCAGAGCAGCCTTAAGAAGGTCCCGACAGAACTGGAATGGAGGGAGAATCAATGAGGACCTATTTGGGACTCCCAGGGTCTGGGCATAAGAAGGCGTACTCCAGAACTGTGGTGTCAATACAGTACGACCGACACAAACCAAAGTAAGAAGGACACGCCCCCACTAGGGAGAGCACCAGGCTGTGAAATGGACAGAAGCACACAAGCCTAGGTAGGAAAACCCTGAGGAATGCACTTCAGCAAAATAAAATAGGCCCCTCAGAGGAGGGAAAAACAAGGGTGGTCGAACGACAACTTAAAAAACAGACCCACGACGAGCACCCAGGTCCGAGGAGCAGTGAAAGCAAAGACAGGGTGAACGAAACCCCCAGGCTCCAGCGGCAGCCCTCGCCGCATGGAGGAGCCACCTTGTGACCAAAGAAGGATCAGAAACCCCACCCACTGAAGCTGGGCAACAAATACAAGACGTGCTGAGGGCCATTCCAGACAGTGACCAGTAGGCACCTGAGGCACTCCAAACCGGCAGACACCCCCGCAGGCCCCATGTCATAGCAGGGGTGCCCACCCGCCACGGAACCGCTGGAACGAACCAAGCCAAAAGGAAGGAGAGCTCTACTCCGACAAAGCGGTCCCAGCATATGTGGGAACACAGACCTGGGGCCCCCACGAAAAAACAGTGACATACCAAGACTGCAGACAGTGAGAAAACACAGACCTCCAAGGGAACAGCAGAAAGGGAGAACTGCCCCAGCCGACCAACAGTGCAACTCAAGAAGGAAAACAGAGCGGTTACTGTTGCCGCAAGAAGAAAAAAGGTCCCCAGAACCCAAATGTACACACAGCGCGAGACCGCACCTGGAAGAGAGACACCAAACAACAGCTGCCATAGCAGCTGAATGGGGAAGATGACCAGGTGGATTAGAACACCAAGCGGACAGTCTGGCCACGTGGCAAGGAGACCGTGGCCACGTCGGGTCCCGCACACGGAAACAGTGGAGAGAGAGAGATACCAGCCTTTAGACAGAGTAGTAGGCATACAGAGAGGGACCTGGCCAAGCAGGTAACCCCATAACCAGTCTGTAGCGTACTGTACAAGACACGAGTAAACACGGAGCAACTCACATGTAAACTACCATGACAGTGGTGAACTAACGTCCACAGAGAGAGAATGCCAGATAGATGACCCGAGGGTGGAAAGGCCAAGAAACCCCGCCCTCTGAGAGAGAGATGGAACCAGCGGATAGCATCCCTGACATCCAGTAGAGCGTCTGTGAGACACGCTAGGAAAGGTCCAAAATACCACGCCAAACAGTGGAGTATAGGAACTCCAGCCGCAAAAACAACTGCCGTATGACTGCCGGCAGAAGAAGATATGCAGACATTTGTCTGGCTTACCGGCAAGGGTCCCTAGGGAACAGCGAGTGAATTCATCCAAAACCCCGTACAGTAGTGAGGTACCAGAAATCCAGTCGCAGGGACATCAGCCAAGCGACACGTAACAGGTGGTGCAGAAAACCCTGCAGACCATTACCTGGCTACCAGGTATAGGACCATGAAGCCGAGCCACTTCATGGGCACCTCGCTCAACAGTGAAGTACCGGATTCCGGCCGCCGAAGCCGATACACCAGCTGTATGATGTAGGACAGGCGGTGTAGAAAACCATGCCGACCATAGTGTGGCCGACTGGAATCCAAAGCAGACAACGATGCCTCCCATCAGCACCTCACCCAGGAAGTGAGGTACCAGAACTCAAGCCGCACATACAGCAATCGCTGGAAGTATGACAGACAGGCCCCCATGCAGACACCGTCTGGCCCACTGGCATGGCTCCACCGAAAACAACTATGCATACCATCGGCACCTCGCTCATTAGCAAGGAACTAAAATCCCGGGTGCAGATACATCAGCACTATGGTGTATGACCGGTGGTGTAGGCAACCATGCAGACCACTGTCTGGCCTACTGGCATGGACGCACAGAAGACAGCCATGCGTCCCATCTGTACCTTGCCCAGTAGGAAGAGACTGGAACTCCACACGCGGACACCGCAGCCGTTTGAGGTATGACAGACTGTGTAGGCAGCCATGCAGACCTCTGTCTGGCTTACAGGCAGTGAGCCACAGAAAACAACTAATCATAACATCGGCAACTCACTCAGCAGTGAGGAACCAGAACTCCAGTCATAGATGCGTCAGCCGTGAATTGCGTGACAGGCAATGAAGGAAACCATGCAGACTACTGTCTGGCTTCCTGGATGGGTCCGTAGGAGATAGCGAACCTTAGAATCCTTAAGGCACATCAGGGCAGTTCTCCACATACCCCACCCAGCGGCGGGGGGGGGGGGGGGGGGTTTAGCGGAACTGCAGGCAGAGATACATCAGTTGTAAAACAGGTGACAGACGGCAAAGTAAACCATGCAGACCACTGTCTGGCTTACTGGTATGGGTCCTGAAGACACATTGAATCAGTTCTCCATATACTGCACCCAGCAGTGGGGTATCGGAACTGCCGCCACAGATACATCAGCCGTGATGAGAGACAGAGGATACTGTGCAGACCACTGACTGGATACTGGTATGGTTCCTGAAGACGCATCGGGTCAATTCTCCATATACCGCACCCAACAGTGGGGTATCGGAACTGCAGCCACAGACACAACCACCGTGAGCCGTGGGGCAAGGCAGAGGAAACCATGCAGAGCACTGTCTGGCTTACTGGTATAGGTCCGGAGCAGAAACTAGACATGTCATCGGACACCTCGCACATCAGTTAGGTACTGGAATCGAGTGAAGTGGGACGGGTGGATGTCAGGTGGCAGAGAAGACCATGCAGACCCCTGTCTGACTGACTGGTATGGTTCCCAGTAAAGAAGGTTCTGCCTTCGGACACCTCGCACCAGCAGAGAGGTACCCACGGACACGAGGTTGTAAACCCTGTCCACACAGGGATATTGCCCCGGAACCTAGCACTGAGTGAGAGGATCCGGAGCACTAGATGCATAGCCTGTGGAGAGGGGAGCAATAGTATGCTAAGAACACCCCAGGATGGGTGGCCGGCAGACATGACAGATAAGAAAAAACCCCAAGGCGACCGGAGTGGCTGTCAGGACATGTTGGATATAGCTCAGATAGGTTTCAAGGGACCACACATCCCTGGTATTACAACCTGCTACGGCAGTGCAAGTTTGCACCCCGACGGTGGCAACCAAGGAGAAACAGGGGTGCCAGAGGGATACCATAAGGAGCTCACGGAAGCATATATAAGGTCTCCAACCATGGTGATTGAACAAGGATAACAGCCCTGAATGCAGACTCCAGGTCTGCAAAATTCGCCAACCGGCCAATCCATAAGCGAAGTTTAGGTGCAATCCCAATTTTGGCCACAAGAGAGCGGCAAACGCCGTCTCCAGGCTGCATGAAAAAATAGAAGCAGCTCACACATGGCCAACTAAAGCTGTAGTAGCGTGATACTTCCACAAGGGGGAGCAAGAACCCCTGGCAACAGGTTAAAAATTCTATTTTATTCATTTTTTTTTCTTTACACTGAAGAGTGTGCGAGACGGTAGGCGTCTCTCAGACACTCTATAATGTGGCTGCCCCCGGAGCATTGCGCTTGAAACGCCTGCTAAACCGCTCACTGCTCAGGGGATAAGTAGGGAAACAGGCCGGGTGGAGCAGGGTTCTCGCAGGCCCGCTGATCATGGACGTTGGCGGAGCTGCTCTGCTATAGAGCGCCGCCGACCCGCCCGAGGAAGGGGCGGAGCTAAACTCCACCTGCTAGCCCGCTCACTGCTAAGTGAGCAATGAGGGAACGGGCGGGTGGCGGGGGTTTCCCGCAGGGCCGCAGCTCATTGAGGTCGGCGGAGCCGCTCTGCTATAGAGCGCCGCCGACCCGCCGATGAAGGGGCGGAGCCAAGCTCCGCTAAGAGAAGGAGACCGGCCGCGGGAGATACCCCGCTATGAAGTGAAAGATGAGGCGCGGGCACGAGGAGAAGTAAGGTGGAGTCCTGTGCTGCCTGACCCCCGCACCCAGCGCACAGTAACCATAATTTCCCCAAACACGCTTGAGGGAGCCGCTGCAAGGGGCCGGCGGCTGCCCTCAGTGTACGGAGAAAAAGGCCCCACACAAAAAATGCCCAAGATAAAAGACCGAGTCCCCTGTTAGGGGGGGGGGGGGGGGGGGGGGGGGAGGGGCCAGAGATGAGTAGTCATATTCCCCTCACACCCGCTGGAGGGAGCCGCTGTAGGTGCCGGCAGCTGCCCTCAGTACAGAAAAAACACAGCCCCCACATATAAAGACCCCAATAAAAGACCAAGACTCCTTTCTTTTGAGGAGAGGAAGGGGGGGGGGGGGTACCTAGTCATCTGCAGACGCCAGCTTCTTATACTCACCTCAGGCGTATTCAACCAGCTTATGGCCACGCTGCGTCATACAAGGCTACAGATAGCGGTGCAAGCAGGGGCAGTGGGGAACCTGGACCCAGGGTATAACCTCCAAGCGCTGGCCGTTGGCGAGAAGGGGTTGACGGTGCATCCATCAATGTCCCGTGCCCCTTATGGAGGATATGGGGAAAAAGGCAGCGCCATGCTCCTGTCGCCCCGCCTGAAAAAGGAAATAAAAAGGAGTAAAGAATCTAACTAAACAGCCCTAACTAGAAAATACTTAAAAAGACCAGATCTGGAGCTCCAGACCTGTGTGTCCACCTCCTAAGTGACACTAGAAAAAACTGGTTACCTCACTGCAGGAGGGCGCGTATATCCTGCCAGGGAGGAGCCGACTTTTCTTTTTCCTAGTGTCAGCGCCTCCTAGTGGCAGGAGCATATACCCATCAGTTCGGTGTCCCCAATGAAGAGCGACCGAGAAATATTCACATTACTTAGAATAGGGTAGATGATATCCAAATAAGTCCACGTGCTGTGATTCAATCCCATTCTTGGAATAGCAGAAAATATACTCTCTGACCACTTTATTAGGTACACCCTGCTAGTATTACCTTCATTCTTCATGGCATACTTTCTACAAGGTGCTGGAAACCTTCCTCAGAGTTTTTGGTTAATATGGACATGATGGGATCACGTAGTTGCTGCAGATTTTGGCTGCACATCCATGATGCGACTCTTCCCTCTAGTGGATTGAGATTTAGTGACTGCGGAGGCCATTGGAGTACAATGAACTTATTTATGGTCATGATTATGAGTTTGATACCTTGGTTGTCACTTGATATTTTCTCTTTTTTACACCATTCTCTGTAAACCCTAGAGATGGTTGCTTTTAAAAATGCAAGTACATCAACATGCCAGCGCCAACAACCATGCCATGTACAAAATCACTTAAATCCCCTTTATGCTGCTTGGTATGAACTTCAACAAGTTGTCTTTACTATGTCTACATGCCTAAATGCATTGAGTTGCTGTCATGTGATTGGCTGATCAACTTTTTGTGTTAATCAATTGAACAGATGTACCTAATAAAGTGGCCAGTGAGTGTACATCTAATATCTTAAGTTGGCTCAAGTAAGCAAGATAATGTGATCAGTGTTTTGACGTTAGGAATTTCTAGAAAGTCCCGATCACTAGAATGAGCATAAGCAGACATTTGCTGCTCTCCCTGGTCTGTGTCTACGTAACAGAGATTGTCCCATTGCCGTACATTGTGAGACTGTCACGGTCACATGACACAGAGCTGGGAGGGAAAGCGCTAGTGTGCACTCCTCCCAACTTGTCCTACTGATTCTCTTAGCTTGCTCAGTGTGACTGTATAGAGCAGTGTTTCCCAACAGGGTGCCACCAGCTGTTGCAAAACTACAACTCCCAGCATGCCCAGACAGCCTCTGGCTGTCTGGGCATGCTGGGAGTTGTAGCTTTGCAACAGCTGGAGGCACCCTGGTTGGGAAACACCGGTATAGATTTTCTATAGTAACTTCTCAGTCTCAGAAGTGTTCAGACCCCAACTGATCAAAGCTTTTGATAGATCTCTACTAATAGAGATAGAAATTATATATCATTTTTTTTAAACAGCTGTGCCCATTTGAATATTAAAATGTAAATAACATACACTCCATAAAAGTTACAAAATAATCTCTTTATATCTATATAAATAAATACCAAGAGAAGCAGCACAACCTTCTTATTAGACTGCAGTAGGTGCACACTATACGGGTGCCTGGGTTAGGGCTCTACTTGCATTAGTATTCCAGAGAATAGCAGCACACACAAATTGTGAAAAAAAACATGGATTTATTGCATTATTCCAGTGCAAAAATCAGGAGAGCAACGTTTCCGCAGCTTCTCGCCGCCATTATCAAGGGGCTTGATAATGGCGGCTAGAGGCCGTGGAGACGTTGCTCTCCTGATTTTTGTACTGGAATAATGCACTTTTTTTCAAAATTTTTGTGTGCTGCTATTCATTCTCTATCTATCTCTCTCTATAGCTCTCTATCAAATCCAAAAAATCACCGCACAAATAGGTCTTGGATCAGTAAAAGCTGGTGTTATTTAAAAAAAAAAAAAATTATATAATATAAATATATATATATATATATATATATACATATATATATATACACACACACACACACACACACACACTACACAGTCGCACTGATCACAGAGAGAGAATATACTGCAAAGAAAAGACGAGGCACAATTACACGTGTGTAGTAAACATATTTAATGGTCTTCTTTAAGAGACTTTAATATTAGGCTACAAGATAACCATGCAGCATCTGGAGGTATCAGTCACCCAACCCAACTGTTAATATAATATACAGCTCTGTGGATGACCCAGGACATAGGTCTTCGGTTGATTGTAACCCATTTCTAAAGCACCAGCTCTACAATGATGACGCCCTTAAAAGGGGTAATCCACTAGAATTTTTTTTTTTTAAATGAACTGGTGCCAGAAAGTGAAACAGATTTGTAAATTACTTTTTAAAAGAATCTTAATCCTTCCAGTACTTATCATCTGCTGTATAATCCACAGGAAGTTCTCTTCTTTTTGAATTTCCTTTCTGTCTGACCACAGTGCTCTCTGCTGCCACCTCTGTCCTTTTTAGGAGCTGTCCAGAGCAGGAGAGATTTGCTATGGGGATTTGCTCCAACTCTGGACAGTTCCTAAAATGGACAGAGATGTCAGCAGAAAACACTGTGGTCAGACAAAGGAAATTACAAAAAGAAAAGAACTTCCTGTGGAGCATAGAGAAACTGATAAGTACTAGAAGGATTAAGATTTTTTTTTTAACAGAAATCATTACAAATCTGTTTCACTTTCTTTTAAAATAAAAGTGTTTTCTAGTTGAGTGCCCCTTTAAAAGCCGGGTGTAGACCATCTTATCAACAGAAATCGTAGGTGGTTACAATGTGTCATTGTACTGCCTCTGCAGATTTTCTAGTTCACCTTTCATACAAATGTAGAATGACTTTAGATTCTGACAGGTGGCTTCATGGGATTACTAGTTTTGGGATGGCATCTTCTGACTGTTCAAGAATCCCCAGTGAACACGGCTTAGGAGGCATTCCGTATGTCTGCAGTTACTAGAAGAAAGGAGTGGCTCACATGTTCCACTACTAGCAAGACTGGGGAAATGTAAAATAAAAAAAAAGTCACATAAAGAGCAAAACGAGGATGTCTCATGGAGCCATCTCTGAGGCAGAGTCCTAAACTAAACAGGCAACAAAATCTATTAACTCACATCAAAATGAAACACAGTCAATAACTTCTCAAACTATTTTACGCCAGAACAACCTGCTATAGGTTATTATGCACAAGACCAAAGCCTTTCTGGCAGTAAAATGGTTACTTGCCACACCAGCCAAAATGTATGCCAGCCTGTTGGTGCCTGCACCCATCTCTCTCAAACTCTTTCAGTCCCAGCTGAGATTTGCCTGGCTTGTAAAGAGTATAAAGATGGCAAAGTGCAAGGATTCAGAAGAACAGGCCACGAAGTTGGGAGAATCCCTGTCCCGTCTTGTTTCTGTGCATTCTTGATGTCAGGCTGGGAGGGAGCGCTAGTTCTCCAGGAAAGCCACGTAGTCAGTGAGTCTAGCCAGCTGCTGCTCATTGGGGATCAGAGACAGGGGAGCCGAATCTGTGTGGAAAGCAGAACAAACCGTCACTGACCTTCTACCCAAAATGTACACTGTGTTACCATGCAGATCACCCACCCTCCACCAGACCTGCAGCATCTTATAACCAGATGTTCAGGCAAAACAATAAATAAATAATTAATTAAAGGCAGAGAAGTAAGAGAAAAGGGGGTTTTATTTTTAGGAACGGATAGAAATTAGGAGGGTGTAGCGGATGTAACCTCAATCCTCGTGACTGTGAGAGCAGATGCCTTTCTTTAAAATAAAAGCAGTCTGCCAAGATTTTATTAACTACACAAAGCAGGCAGTCAAGGGAAAAGCGAGAATCGGCAACGATGGGAATTGTGGGATGCGTAACAAATGTTACAAATCAAATCACAAACTGTGAAAAAAAAGTTTTCCAGTGGAGTACCCCTTTTAAAACTGATCCCATAGATCGGTGGTCATCAACCTGCGGACCTCCAGATGTTTCAAAACTACAACTCCCAGCATGCCCGGACAGCCATCGGCTGTCCGGGCATGCTGGGAGTTGTAGTTTTGAAACATCTGGAGGTCCGCAGGTTGAAGACCACCGATCTATGGGATCAGTTTTAAAAGGGGTACTCCACTGGAAAATTTTTTTTTTTTTTTTTTTTTTTAAATCAACTAGTGCCAGAAAGTTAAAGGGTACCTCTCATCAAAAAAAACTTTTGATATATTATAGATTAATGTATGCAGAATAACTTTACAATTGCATGTTATTAAAAAATATGCTTCTTTCTATTTAATTTTCCACTTTGAAGAAATGACCACTAGGGGTCTCCCTACCAGTCCTGGCAGCAAGCATTTCAGACTCATGCTGGAGTCCTAAATACTACGAGCTGCCAGCCTGCTTTGTTCACAGCCTGTTTGGCTGTGAACACAGCAGGCTGGCAGCTCTGAGTGTTTAGGACTCCAGCATGAGTCAGAAATGCTTGTTGACAGGACTGATCAGGAAAAATACAATAGAAAAAAGCATATTTTTCATTAACATGCTATTGGAAAGTTATTCAACATTCATTAATCTAATATATATCAAAAGTTTATTTGATGAGAGGTACCCTTTAAACAGATTTGTAAATTACGTCTATTTAAAAATCTTAATCAGTCAAGTACTTCTAAGCTGCTGTATACACCAGAGGCATTTATTTTCTCTTTTTGAATTTCCATTCTGTCTGACCATAGTGCTCTCTGCTGACACCTCTGTCCATTTTAGGAACTGTCCAGAATACAAGCAAATCCCCATAGCAAACCTCTCCTGCTCTGGACAGTTCCTGACATGGACAGAGGTGGCAGCAGAAAGCACTGTGGTCAGACAGAAAAGAAATTAAAAAAGAAAAGAACTTCATGTGGAGCATACAGTAGATGATAAGTACTGGAAGGATTACGATTTTTTAAATAGAAGTAATTTACATATCTGTTTAACTTTCTGGCACCAATTCTTGAAAACATTTTTATTTTTTATTTTTATTTTTTAAGTGGCATACCCCTTTAAAGTTTAATGTCATCTAATACGAAAAAGGTAATAGATCCTGCAAATGAAACTGTCACTTACCAGGCTTCTTGGGCATTACCATACGTGTGGCGGAATCCGCTTGCCAACCCTGCTCTACAACGCCTGTCAGAGGAAACCGCAGAAAGAAAAACAGACAAGATTGTAACATAGAAGCTTTGGCTATATGCACTTGATTTGGTTAATGTAAACCTATTGGAGACTGTACCCCTGTGGTACTACGGAAATAAATTCAGATAACCAGAGTGTTGCAGTTGTTAAAAGGTCAAACAAACTGTTCTAATATCTGGGCTAAACCTCGGGCCATCAGTACAGTGAGGAAGGAACCCATTATCCTGCTCCAGTGCTACGACACATCAGACCAGTGTTGAGGTAACAGTCTAGAGCAGAGGTTCCCAAGCAGTGTGTCTCCAGCTGTTGCAAAACTACAACTACCAGCATGCCCGGACAGCCAAAGGCTGTCCGGGCATGCTGGGAGTTGTAGTTTTGCAACAGTCATAACAGTTTTTGCAACACAGACAGGGCTGGAGAAATCAGTCATCAGGGTGACTAAGGGCCCTATGATCAGCAGAGCAAGCCAACCATGCTGCGTAATAGTGCCAGTGATAAGCGTCCATCAGCTGATCACATCATTGTCTTTTGTCGGGTGCAAATCGCCCTGTGTAATAGGAGAATGACAGAAGGGCCACACAAACGATCCAGTGATTCTTTGTACAGCCCTGTCTGATATTGCAGCATGTAATAGAAAATCAGTGTAATATAGCAGTAAAGGATTTTCTTCTTACCACTTATACATTTGGCTTCCATCTAGTGCAAGTAACAGGAGCCTGTTCAGGACACCATCCACCTCTATGCAATGACTGTGTTGGTGCCCCCAGTCCATCAAAGGAGTACTCCGGCGCGCACTTTTTTCCTTTTATCCCGTCCGGGCTGCAAAATAAAAGAAAACACACTTTCTCTTACCTGCCAACGAGCCCCCGGAGCTCCAGTACAGGTGTTCGGTCCCCGGGCTGTATTCTTCTTACTTCCTGTTAGCCCGGTACGTCACACGGAGCTTCAGCCTATCACCAGCTGCAGTGATGTCCCGCCTCGGCCGGTGATAGGCTGAAGCTCCGTGTGACGTGCCGGGCTAACAGGAAGTAAGAAGAATACAGCCCGGGGACCGAACACCTGTACCGGAGTATACCGGAGCTCCGGGGGCTCGTTGGCAGGTAAGAGAAAGTGCGTTTTCTTGTATTTTGCAGCCTGGACGGGATAAAAAGGAAAAAAGTGCGCGCCAGAGTACTCCTTTAACAAATTACAGCATTAATAGCAAACAAAACCTAAGCCTTATAATAATAATAATAATAATAATAATAAAAAAATACTTTTTTTTATTTTTTTTTAAGTGTTTTTTTTATTTTTAGTTGTGGGTTAGTATGTTATATACGTATTACATTGCTCCTAATGTTATTTTCAGGCAGGCAGAAACTAATTTTAATCTTTAAAACCTGGTTCACACTACGGAATTTCAGCGCAGATGTGCCGCAGAAATTCCGCCGCCAAAAGAAACTTACAAGCAAGAAAAACTGGGACCAGACCTCAAGGTGTAGATTTAATAAATTGACTGATTACTGGAGATACAGCTGGTTTTACAAATAAAAAATGTATTACATACACTGTACTGACATCTGAGCAGGGCCCTTGCTAAAGATTCAGTAATGAAACAAAAATATATATTAAAATACGCTAGAATGACAATTTACTATAAAAGTCCTTTCTTAAAATGTTAGGGTGTTAGGATACTTTATATACACTCATGGACGTAAATGTTGGCACCCCTGAAATTTTTCAAGAAAATTAAGTATTTCTCACAGAAAAGGATTGCAGTAACACATGTTTTCCTATACACATGTTTATTCCCTTTGTGTGTATTGGAACTAAACCAAAAAATTGAGGGAAAAAAGCAAATTGGACATAATGTCACACCAAACTCCAAAAATGGTCTGGAGAAAATTATTGGCACACTTTCAAAATTGTGGATAACTTAGATTGTTTCAAGCATGTGATTCTCCTTTAAACTCACCTGGGGCAAGTAAAAGGGGTGGGCAATATAAAAATCACACCTGAAAGCAGATAAAAAGGAGAGAAGTTCACTTAGTCTTTGCATTGTGTGTTTGTGTGTGCCACACTAAGCATGGACAACAGAAAGAGGAGAAGGGAACTGTCTGAGGACTTGAGAACCAAAATGGTGGACAAATAATCTCAAGGTTACAAGTTCATCTCCAGAGATCTAGATTTGCCTTTGTCCGCAGTGCGCAACATTATCAAGAAGTTTGCAACCCATGGCACTGTAGCTTATCTCCCAGGTAGTGGACGAAAGAGAAAAATTGCTGAAAGGTGTCAACGCAGGATAGTCCGGATGGTGGATAAGCAGCCCCAAACAAGTTCCAAATATATTCAAGCTGTCCTGTTGGCTCAGGGAGCATCAGTGTCAGCGCAAACTATCCTTCGACATTTAAATGAAACGCTATGGCAAGAGACCCAGGAGGACCCCACTGCTGACACAGAGACATAAAAAAGCAAGACTACATTTTGCCAAAATGAACTTGAGTAAGATAAAATCCTTCTGGGAAAACGTCTTGTGGACAGATGAGACCAAGATAGAGATTTTTGGTAAAGCACATCATTCTACTGTTTACCAAAAATGGAATGAGGCCTACAAAGAAAAGAACACAGTGCCTACAGTGAAATATGGTGGAGGTTCAATGATGTTTTGGGGTTGTTTTGCTGCCTCTGGCACTGGGTGCTTTGAATGTGTGCAAGGTATCATGAAATCTGAGGATTACCAATGGATTTTGGGTCGCACTGTACAGCCCAGTGTCAGAAAGCTGGGTTTGCGTCGGAGATCTTGGGTCTTCCAGCAGGACAATGACTCCAAACATATGTCAAAAAGCACCCAGAAATGGATGGCAACAAAGCGCTGGAGAGTTCTGAAGTGGCAGCAATGAGTCCAGATCTAAATCCCATTGAACACCTGTGAAGAGATCTTAAAATTGCTGTTGGGAAAAGGCACCTTCCAATAAGAGAGACCTGGAGCAGTTTGCAAAGGAAGAGTGGTCCAACATTCCGACTGAGAGGTGTAAGAAGCTTATTGATGGTTATAGGAAGCAACTGACTTCAGTTATTTTTTTCCAAAGGGTGTGAACCCAAATACTAAGTTAAGGGTGCCAATAATTTTACCCATCCCATTTTTGGAGTTTGGTGTGACATTATGTTTAATTTGCTTTTTTTCCCCTTTTTTGGTTTAGTTCCAATGCACACAAAGGGAATAAACATGTGTATAGCAAAACATGTGTTACTGCAATCCTTTTCTGTGAGAAATACTTCAGGGGTGTCAACATTTACAGCCATGACTGTACGTATCATAGAATATTGTGTAGCCTTCACAGGATAAAATGTCCAACAGGCTGCGTTGTAAACACTGTGTATATTGCAAGGATGTAGCTTAACAGTCTTAGCACGTCCTTGATATATCCTAGTATAAAATGGTACGATGTGAATCTAGACACAGGCTTGGCACGGGATGCACTCTGCCTTTTAGATAGATGTCACCAGTGTTCTAGATGTTGTAAGATGGTACAGTAGGACTTGCCTTCCAAACGAAACTGCAGCAGGACGCCGGCTCTCTTGCTTGTCGGGTGGCAGGGAACTGCGTCTGGCTCGATGTCGGGATAAAGTTCCAATGACAGATGATGTGAACTACTCCTGGGAGCTACTTGGAGCACTCTGTAGCGGCATCCTCGTGATGTGAAAGTAGTTTAGGCGCATATCACACCTCACTGTGGTATCCAAGTCAGGGGGTTGCAGCGCTTGCCAGAATAGTCATATAGAATATTTAAAAAGTATTAAGCGGTAATGTAACTTATAACAATGGCCAAACGCGTTTCGGGGGTCCCCCCTTTTTCATACCTAGCCACTGAAAAAAGAGGAGCCCTCAAAACACGTCTGGCCATTGTTATAAGCTACATTACTGCTAAATACTTTTTTAATATGCTATATGACTATTCTGGTAAGCACTGCAACCCCCGACTTGGGTACCACTGATGTGATATGCGCCTAAACTACTTTCACAGCACGAGGTCGGCACAATATTCTATGATACATATATACAGTATCCTAATACCCTAACATTTTAAATAGAACTTTTATAGTAAATTGTCATTCTAGCGTATTTTAATATATATTTTTATTCCATTACTGAATCTGTAGCAAGGGCCCTGCTCAGATGTCAGTACAGTATTTGTAATAAAGTTTTTGTTTAATTGTAAAACCAGCTGTATCTCCAGTCTTCAATCAATTTATTATATACACTGCTCAAAAAAAATAAAGGGAACACTAAGATGACACATCCTACATCTGAATGAATGAACTAATCGTATGAAATACTTTCGTCTTCACATAGTTGAATGTGCTGACAACAAAATCACACAAAAATTATCAATGGAAATCAAATTTATCAACCCATGGAGGTTTGGATATGGAGTCACACTCAAAATGAAAGTGGAAAACCACACTACAGGCTGATCCAACTATGATGTAATGTCCTTAAAACAAGTCACAATGAGGCTCGGTAGTGTGTGTGGCCTCCACGTGCCCCTATGACCTCCCTACAATGCCTGGGCATGCTCCTGATGAGGTGGCGGATGGTCTCCTGAGGGATGTCCTCCCAGACCTGGACTAAAGCATCTGCCAACTCCTGGACAGTCTGTGGTGCAACGTGGCGTTGGTGGATGGAGCGAGACATGATGTCCCAGATGTGCTCAATTGGATTCAGGTCTGGGGAACAGGCGGGCCAGTCCATAGCATCAATGCCTTCCTCTTGCAGGAACTGCTGACACACTCCAGCCACATGAGGTCTAGCATTGTCTTGCATTAGGAGGAACCCAGGGCCAACTGCACCAGCATATGGTCTCACAAGGGGTCTGAGGATCTCATCTCGGTACCTAATGGCAGTCAGGCTATCTCTGCCAAGCACATGGAGGGCTGTTCGGCCCCCCAAAGAAATGCTACCCCACACCATTACTGACCCATCGCCAAACCGGTCATGCTGGAGGATGTTGCAGGCAGCAGAATGTTCTCCACGGCATCTCCAGACTCTCTCACAAGTGTCACATGTGCTCCGTGTGCACCTGCTTTAATCTGTGAAGAGCACAGGGCACCAGTGGCGAATTTGCCAATCTTTGTGTTCTCTGGCAAATGCCAAACATCCTGCACGGTGTTGGGCTGTAAGCATAACGAACGCCCACCTGTGGACATCGGGCCCCAACACCACCCTCATGGAGTCTGTTTCTGACCGTTTGAGTGGACACATGCACATTTGTGGCCTGCTGGAGGTCATTTTGCATGGCCTTGGCAGTGCTCCTCCTTGCACAAAGGTGGAGGTAGCGGTCCTGCTGCTGGGTTGTTGTGGCCTCCTCCACGTCTCCTGATGTACTGGCCTGTCTCCTGGTAGCTCCTCCATGCTCTGGACACTACGCTGACCAGCACTGCAAAACTTCTCGCCACAGCTCGCATTGATGTGCCATCCTGGATGAGCTGCACTACCTGAGCCACTTGTATGGGTTGTAGACTCCGTCTCATGCTACCACTAGAGTGAAAGCACCGCCAGCTTTCAAAAGTGACCAAAACATCAGTCAGGAAGCATAGGAACTGAGAAGTGGTCTGTGGGCACCACCTGCAGAACCACTCCTTTATTGAGGGTGTCTTTCTAATTGCCTATAATTTCCACCTGTTGTCTGTTCCATTTGCACAACAGCATGTGCAATTGATTGTCAATCAGTGTTGCTTCCTGAGTGGACAGTGTGATTTCACAGAAGTGTCATTGACTTGGAGTCACATTGTGTTCTACACCTTGAGGTCTGGTTCCAGTTTTTTCTTGCTTGTATTACTATTTGGCACTAAGGGTATAATATATAATATTATAGTGTGAGCCACCCAAATGCTTAGTTATTTTCCTTGAAAAGAATAAACTTGTTCAATCTTTTGGTGGTATACACTCTGCAGACATTGCCGTCTATGGATTTAGTCTGGCAGGAAATTCCCAAGTGATAGCTAAATGAAGGCTGTACCTAACCACTCTTATATGCATAATGGAAGAGAACATCTTGGTACAAGCAGGTAGGGGGAGATTTATCAAAATCTGTGCAGATCGCCTCTTTCAATTTGTAGAGGTCTTTTTAAAAATTAAACGAAAACTGATTGGTTGCTATAGGCACAGGTTTTGATAAATCTCTCCCGTAGTGAGTACATTTACTGTGAGCCATGTAAATGTATCTTCCCCATAGGATATGTTGCAGGCTACCTTATATTAAAGAACATAACTAGAGTTATTGCTACAGAACTCACCTTTAACAGCCTCTTCCACAGGAAGTCCAACAAAAGCTGCAAAATCATCAGCTGAAATTGACGTGTACGCTTGTGATACCAGGTTAAATGCACGCTGCCGTGTTGTATCTAACAAAAGGGGGGGGAAAAGGTATTTTTCACAAAAAGCTGGAAGAACTGAAATGCTTTAATATTAATCACAAAAGGCAGTACTGTACTTGTGCTGCAACTATTTGTAAAGACTAAGCAGCAATATATGGACTTTGTCTCCCTCTGCTGGCAAATGCCATAAATGCAAAGTCAAATATATATGCACAGAATTAAAAAGTACAGTTTTTTTTCCCTTTAAAGTCAAAAGTTTTGACTAATTGAGTGGTAAGACCCGACTACCCTAGAACTAGCAGGGAGAAGCATGCAGGAGAGTGCTGCTCTTTGTGCATGCGACCTACGACAGTCCCACAGAGCTACCTTATGAGCCGGGAGAGAATGCAATTGGTGCAGTGTTCTCCCGCCTCGTTCTAGTAATCGGTTGGGATCCCACAGATCAAAACCTCTGACATGTCCCTAGGACAGGTCAAATATTTTTTGAAAACTCTGTGACCCTGTAAACATGATTGTTAGATTAATTTGACACCAAATAATATTAGGGTACAATTATACAGAAATAGACCCCATTGTTAAATTAAAGACTGTGCGACAGAACTGTGGACAGATTTACTGATAACTATGTTCCAACGTTTCCTTACCTCGGACAGCCTCCATGATAGGCTGTATGTTTTCAGTCCACTGATGGGCAGCTATTGAAGAATAGATTCCTGGGAAATCTCTCTGCCAGATCCGCTGTCCTACCTCCCAGATCCAACCAATCTCTGGACTGGACTAAAGAGCAAAATGGCCACAAATCAACATGTCAGTGAATGTGTTATGGAGAAAAGTAGTAATAAACCAGCAAGTAAAATGGTCTAGAAACATTAAACCGGATATATATAAGAAATGTTAACTTTCATATGTTTAATAAATTACATACAGGTGTTTAACTTCACCATGAATCACTAATAGAAATGAGCAAACTTACAGTAAATTCGATTTGTCACAAACTTCTCGGCTCAGCAGTTGATGACTTATCCTGCATAAATTAGTTCAGCTTTCAGGTGCTCCGGTGGCTGGAGACTCTTTCCTAGGACTGTATCCACCTTTTCCAGCCACCGGAGCACCTGAAAGCTGAACTAATTTATGCAGGATAAGTCATCAACTGCCGAGCCGAGAAGTTTGTGACGAATCGAATTTACTGTAAGTTCACTCATCTCTAATAACTAATACTGTACTAAGCTTCACTGAATGGACCACTGAGTACAGTGGATACTTACATGAGCTGTGTGTGACAAACATGGACCATGGAAGTCCGATCTAACAGATCCCAGGTGATCAGTATTGTGAAAAGCTGTAATGCTCCTGCAAGTGCCATGTTTCCATATATGCCATTAAAGGGATACTCTTGTGGAGCCAAAAAAGTTAAACAGATTTGTAAATTACTTCTATCTAAAATGTTAATCCCTCCAGTACTTAGCTGCTGTATGATCCAGAGGAAGTTGTACAGTTCTTTTCTGTCTGACCACAGTGCTCTCTGCTGACACCTCTGTCCATGTCGGGAACTGTCCAGAGAAGGAGAGGGTTTTCCACCGGACTACCCCTTTAAGTGCAATAGAGCAACTCTCACATAGGGGGAGATTTATCAAAACCTGTGCAAAGGAAAAGTTGCCCAGTTGCCAAAAGCAACCAATCAGATCCCTTCTTTCATTTTGCAGAGGCCTTGTTAAAAAAAGAAAGAAGCGATCTGATTGGTTGTTATGATCAGCTTTTCCTCTTGACATGTTTTGATAAACCTCCCCCTATGTGAGTGTTGATCTATTGCACCTAACCCTTTAAGGACCCTTGACGTACGTGTACGACATAACACCCTGGTACTTAAGGATCCTTGACGTCATGGAGAATTCCGGCCCCTGCCGCGCGCGGATCGGACCGGGATGCCTGCTGAAATCATTAAGCAGGCACCCCATGCAAACGCCCAGGGGGGGGGTCAGCAGACCCCCCCCCCCCCCCCATGTCGGGGATCACGGCAAATCGCAAGTGAATTCACACTTGCGCGATTCTGGGTCTATGGTGACCCGGAATATAAGGGGGATCGCGGTTGCCTAAGACACCTACGATCCCCCTGAAGGTGCCACCCCTCCTATCCCTGCTATTGGTCCCCAGAAGCGACGACCAATAGCAGATCGGGGGCAGGGGGGGTTAACTTTCATTTTCCCCAGTCCTGCCCACCCACAATAGGCGGGGCAGAACGGGGAAACGACAGAGGACCGGGCGCCGGAACGACGGAGATCGGCGGGTGACGATGTCATGCGGCTGGATCCTATGGAAGCCAGTGAGTTGCCTAGCAACATCTGGAGGGTACAGTTTGAGACCACTATACAGTGGTCTCTAACTGTAGCCCTCCAGATGTTGCAAAACTACAACTCCCAGCATGCCCAGACAGCTGTTTGGGCATGCTGGAATATGTAGTTTTGCAACAGCTGGAGGGCTACAGTTTGAGACCACTATACAGTGGTCTCTAAACTGTATACCTCCAGATCTTGCAAAACTACAACTACTAGCATGCCCACACAGCTGTTCGCTGTCTGGGCATACTGGGATTTGTAGTTTTGCAACATCTGGAGGGCCACAGTTTGGAGATCACTGTGGCCCTCCAGATGTTGCAAAACTGCAAATCCCAGCATGCCCAAACAGCTGTCTCGGCATGCTAGGAGTTATAGTTGCGTACCTCCAGCTGTTGCATAACTACATCTTCCAGCATGCCCTTCGGCGATCAGTACATGCTGGGAGTTGTAGTTTTGCAACAGCTGGAGGCACACTGGTTGGAAAATTGAGAGTTAGGTAACAGAACTGGAGGTTTGCCCCCCCCATGTGAACGAACAGGGTACATTCACACAGGCAGGTTTACAGTAAGTTTTCTGCTTCAAGTTTGGGCTGCGGCAAATTTTTCGCTGCAGCACAGACTCCTAGGGGGAAACTCACCGTAACACGCCAGTGCGAATGTACCCTAAAGACACTACACTACCACATAATAAAGGGTAAAACACTACATATAGACCCCCTTACACTGTGCCCCCAATAAAAATGAAAAACATATTGTACGGCAGTGGTTCCAAAATGGAGCCTCCAGCTGTTGCAAAACAACAACTCCCAGCATTTCTGGACAGCCACCGACTGTCCAGGCATGCTGGAAATTTAGCAACAGCTGGAGGCACCCTGTTTGGGAATCACTGGCATAGAATACCCCTATGCAATCCCCAATGTAGTCCTCAAATGCGCATGGCGCTCTCACTTCGGAGCCCTGTCGTATTTCAAGGAAACAGTTTAGGGCCACATATGGGGTCTCTCCGTACTCGGGAGAAATTGCACTACAAATTTTGGGGGGCTTTTTCTCCTTTTACCCCTTATGAAAAGGAAAATTTGGGGGCTACACCAGCTTGTTAGTGTAAAAAACATAAAAAATGTTACACTAACATGCTGGTGTTGCCCCATACTTTTTATTTTCACAAGCGTTAAAAGGAAAAAAAGACCCCCAAAATTTGTAACGCAATTTCTCCTGAGTATAGAAATACCCCATATGGGCGTAAAATGCTCTGCGGGAGCACAACAAGGCTCAGGAGTGAGAGTGCATAATGTACATTTGAGGCCTAAATTGGTGATTTGCACAGGGGTGGCTGATTTTACAGCGGTTCTGACATAAACGCAAAAAAAAAAAAAAAAAAAATACACCCACATGTGACCCCATTTTGAAAACTAAACACCTCACGGAACGTAACAAGGGGTATAGTGCGCCTTAACACCCCAAAGGTGTTTAATGAAAATTCCTCAAAGTTGGATGGAAAAATGAAAAAAAATTAAAAATTTCACTAAAAAGCTGGTGTTACCCAAAAATATTCATTTTCACAAGGGAAAATAGGAAAAAAGCCCCCCAAAATTTGTAACCCCATTTCTTCTGAGTAAGTACATACCCCATATGTGGATGTAAAGTGCTCTGCGGGAGAACTACAATGCTCAGAAGAGAAGGAGCGCCATTGGGCTTTTGAAGAGAAAATTTGTCCAGAATTGAAGGCCACGTGTGTTTACAAAGCCCCCATAGTGCCAGAACAATGGACCCCCCACCACATGTGACCGCATTTTGGAAACTACACCCCTCACGTAATGTAATAAGGGGTACAGTGAGCATTTACGCCCCACAGGTGTCAGATTTTTGGAACAGTGGTCCGTGAAAATGAAAAATGTAATTTTTTTTATTTGCACAGCCCACTGTTCCAAAGATGTGTCAAACGCCAGTGGGGTGTAAATACTCACTGCACCCCTTATTAAAGGGGTATTCCAGGCCAAAACTTTTTTTTATATATCAACTGAGTCCGGAAAGTTAAACAGATTTGTAAATTACTTCTATTAAAAAATCTTAATCCTTCCAATAGTTATTAGCTTCTGAAGTTAAGTTGTTGTTTTCTGTCTAACTGCTCTCTGATGACTCACGTCCCGGGAGCTATGCAGTTCCTATGGGGATATTCTCCCATCATGCACAGCTCCCGGGACCTGACATCATCATTGAGCAGTTAGACAGAAAACTTCAGAAGTTAATAACTATTGCAAGGATTAAGATTTTTTAATAGAAGTAATTTACAAATCTGTTTAACTTTCCGGAGCCAGTTGATATATAAAAAAAAAAGGTTTTGTCTGGAATACCCCTTTAACCCTTTAAGGACCAGGCCATTTTACACCTCAGGACCAGAGCGTTTTTTGCACATCTGACCACTGTCACTTTAAACATTAATAACTCTGGAATGCTTTTAGTTATCATTCTGATTCAGAGATTGTTTTTTCGTGACATATTCTACTTTAACATAGTGGTAAAATTTTATGGTATCTTGCATCCTTTCTTGGTGAAAAATCCCAAAATTTTATGAAAAATTTGAAAAATTTGCATTTTTCTAACTTTGAAGCTCTCTGCTTGTAAGGAAAATGGATATTCCAAATAAAAAAAAATTTGATTCACATATACAATATGTCTACTTTATGTTTGCATCATAAAATTGACGAGTTTTTACTTTTGGAAGACACCAGAGGGCTTCAAAGTTCAGCAGCAATTTTCCAATTTTCACAAAATTTTCAAACTCAATATTTTTCAGGGACCAGTTCAGGTTTGAAGTGGATTTGAAGGGTCTTCATATTAGAAATACACCACAAATGACCCCATTATAAAAACTGCACCCCCCAAAGTATTCAAAATGACATTCAGTCAGCATTTTAACCCTTTAGGTGTTTCACAGGAAAAGCAGCAAAGTGAAGGAGAAAATTCACAATCTTCATTTTTTACACTCGCATGTTCTTGTAGACCCAATTTTTTTATTTTTACAAGGGGTAAAAGGAGAAAATGTATACTTATATTTGTAGCCCAATTTCTCTCGAGTAAGGACATACCTCATATGTCTATGTAAATTGTTCGGGGAGCGCAGTAGAGGGCTCAGAAGCGAAGGAGCGACAAGGGGATTTTGGAGAGTACGTTTTTCTGAAATGGTTTTTGGGGGGCATGTTGCATTTAGGAAGCCCCTATGGTGCCAGAACAGCAAAAAAAAAAAAAAAAAAAACACATGCCATACCAATTTGGAAACTAGACCCCTTGAGGAACGTAACAAGGAATAAAGTGAGCCTTAACACCCCACAGGGGTTTCACGACTTTTGCATATGTTAAAAAAAAATAAAAATAAAATAAAAGATTTTCACAAAAATGTGTGTTTCCCCCCAAATTTCACATTTTTGCAAGGGTTAATAGCAGAAAAGACCCCCCAAAATTTGTAACCCCATCTCTTCTGAGTATGGAAATACCCCATGTGTGGACGTCAAGTGCTCTGCTGGCGCACTACAATGCTCAGAAGAGAAGGAGCGCCATTGAGCTTTTGGGAAAAAAATTGTTTGGAATGGAAGTCAGGGACCATGTGCGTTTACAAAGCCCCCCGTGGTGCCAGAACAGTGGAACCCCCCCACATGTGACCCTATTTTGGAAACTACACCCCTCACAGAATTTTATAAGGGGTGCAGTGAGTATTTACACCCCACTGGCGTTTGACAGATCTTTGGAACAGTGGGCTGTGCAAATGAAAAATAAAATTTTACATTTTCACGGACCACTGTTCCAAAAATCTGTCAGACACCTGTGGGGCGTAAATGCTCACTGTACCGCTTATTACATTCCGTGAGGGGTGTAGTTTCCAAAATTGGGTCACATGTGGGTATTTTTTTGGGGGGGGTTTATGTCAGAACCGCTGTAAAATCTGCCACCCCTGTGCAAATCACCAATTTAGACCTCAAATGTACATGGTGCGCTCTCACTCCTGAGCCATGTTGTGCGCCCGCAGAGCATTTTACGCCCACATATGGGGTATTTCTGTACTCAGGAGAAATTGTGTTACAAATTTTGGGGGTCTTTTTTTCCTTTTAACGCTTGTGAAAATAAAAAGTAAAGGGCAACACCGGCATGTTAGTGTAAATTTTTTTACACTAACAAGCTGGTGTAGCCCCAACTTTTCCTTTTCATAAGGGGTAAAAGGAGAAAAAGCCCCCCAAAATTTGTAGTGCAATTTCTCCCGAGTACGGAGATACCCCATATGTGGCCCTAAACTGTTTCCTTGAAATACGACAGGGCTCCGAAGTGAGAGCGCCATGCGCATTTGAGGATTAAATTAGGGATTGCACAGGGGTGGACATAGGGGTATTCTATGCCAGTGATTCCCAAACAGGGTGCCTCCAGCTGTTGCTAAACTCCCAGCATGCCTGGACAGTCAGTGGCTGTCCGGAAATGCTGGGAGTTGTTGTTTTGCAACATCTGGAGGCTCCGTTTTGGAAACACTGCCATACAATACGGTTTTCATTTTTATTGGGGGGACAGTGTAAGGGGGTGTATATGTAGTGTTTTACTCTTTATTAGGTGTTAGTGTTGTGTTTTTAGGGTACATTCGCACTGGCGGGTTATGGTGAGTTTCTTGCTAGAAGCTTGAGCTGCGCGAAAAATTTGCCGCAGCCCAAACTTGAAGCAGGAAACTTACTGTAAGCCTGCCCGTGTGAATGTACCCTGTACGTTCACCTGGGGGGCAAACCTCCAGCTGTTTCAAAACTACAACTCCCAGCATGTACTGACAGACCGTGCATGCTGGGAGTTGTACTTTTGCAACAGTTGGAGACACACTGGTTGGAAAACCTTCAGTTAGGTTCTGTTACCTAACTCAGTATTTTCTAACCAGTGTGCCTCCAGCTGTTGCAAAACTACAACTCCCAGCATATACTGATCACCAAAGGGCATGGTGGGAGATGTAGTTATGCAATAGCTGGAGGTACGCAACTACAACTCCCAGCATGCCGAGACAGCTGATTGCTGTTTGGACATGCTGGGATTTGCAGTTTTGCAACATCTGGAGGGCTACAGTTTTAGAGAACACTGCAAAGTGATCTCCAAACTGTGGACCTCCAGCTGTTGCAAAACTACAATTCCCAGCATGCCCTGACAGCAAACAGTTGTTTGAGCATGCTAGGAGTTGTAGTTTTGCAAGATCTGGAGGGCTACAGTTTAGGGACCACTATATAGTGGTCTCAAACTGTAGCCCTCCAGCTGTTGCAAAACTACATATTCCAGCATGCCCAAACAGCTGTCTGGGCATGCTGGGAGTTGTAGTTTTGCAACATCTGGAGGGCTACAGTTAGAGACCACTGTATAATGGTCTCAAACTGTACCCTCCAGATGTTGCTAGGCAACTCACCGGCTTCCGTCGGATCCAGCCGCACGTCATCGCCGCCCGCAGATCTCCGTCGCCTGCAGCCTCCGACGCCCGCCCGGATCGGTAAGTGGACCTTCGACGCCGGTCCCCGTCACTTTCCCCGTCCTGCCCCGCCTATTGTGGGTGGGCAGGACGGGGAAAACGAAAGTAAACCCTCCCGCCCCCGATCTGCTATTGGTGGTCGCGTCTAGACCACCAATAGCAGGGGTGGCAACCCTGCCACCTCACTCCTATCGCTTCAGGGGGATCGTGGGTGTCTTAGACACCCGCGATCCCCCTTACATTCCGGGTCACCGGGTCACTATAGACCCGTAATGACTCGGAATCGCGCAAATTGCAAGTGTGAATTCACTTGCGATTTGCCGCGATCGCCGACATGGGGGGGTCTGATGACCCCCCTGGGCATTTGCACGGGATGCCTGCTGAATGATTTCAGCAGGCATCCCGCTCCGATCTCCGCCCGGCACACGGCGGGGACTAAAACTGCCCATGACGTAAATGTACGTCCCTGGTCCTTAAGACCCAGGGTGTCGGGACGTACCATTACGTCATGGGTCCTGTAGGGGTTAAATTCTGTGAGGGGTGTAGTTTCCAAAATAGGGTCCCATGTGGGGGGGTCCACTGTTCTGGCAGCACGGGGGACTTAATAAACAGAAA
The DNA here is from genome assembly GCF_029499605.1 of Hyla sarda. Taxonomy (NCBI): domain Eukaryota; kingdom Metazoa; phylum Chordata; class Amphibia; order Anura; family Hylidae; genus Hyla; species Hyla sarda. Next base: position 81,012,298 of record NC_079196.1, on the reverse strand, counting down.
TGAAGGCTCAGAGGGCTCAGAAGGGAAGGAGCAACAATGGGAATTTGGAGAGAAAGTTTTTCTGAGATTGTTTTTGGGGGACATGTCACATTTAGGAAGCCCCTATGGTGCCAGAACAGCAAAAAATACCCCACATGGCATACTATTTTGGAAACTACACCCCTCAAGGAACATAAGGGGTACAGTGAGCCTTAACACTCCACAGGGGTTTGACAACTTTTTGTTAAAGTTGGATGCGTAAATGAATTTTTTTTATTCCACTAAAATGCTGTTTTTTCCCCAAACTTTTTATTTTTACAAGGGGTAATAGGAGAAAATTTGAAACCCCATTTCTTCTGAGTATGGACATACCCCATGTGTGGACGTCAAGTGCACTGCATGCGCACTACAATGTAGGGATCGACCGATTATCGGCCAATATTCCCGATTTTCTAAGTTATCGGTAATTACCTTGCCGATAATGCCGGCGCTTTAAATCAATTAACTGCAGCGGCTTTTGTGGTGCCAGAGACCGCCGCAGCCACCCGCTTCTCTCCCCCTGCCTGTCCTGGGGTCCTGAGTCCAACCACCGCCACTGCCCGATCCCCCTGCCTATCCTCTGGCCACATGCCATCGCCGCATTGCCTCCCCATCCTCTGGCCACATGCGCCGCTGCCCTATTGCCTCCCCCATCCTCTGGCCACATGCCGACGCTGCCCCATTGCCTCCCCCATCCTCTGGCCACATACTGCCGCCGCTGCCCCATCTCCTCCCCCATCTCTGGTGTTCTAATTACCTGTTCCCTGGGTCCGCGCTACTTCTGGCTCCTGCGGCCTCCTGTGCTGTTGCTGTGCGCTGCACAATGACGAGTGACGTCCTCAACGCGGACACCACCAGGGATTTTCTTTTTTTTCCGCCACTCACCTTGGAGTTCTATTGACCTTCATTGATCTGTGTTCATTTGGTTGAGCCTGCTCAAGGTTGGCTCAATCTACTGCAGATCCACGGTGAAGCAATGGATGAATTGGCTACTTCCACAGTGGATCGCCTCTCACAATTGCACTGCAGGGGGCAATCCACATCACTAGACCACCAGGGATGGTTCTAAGATCCATTTAGAGGCGCTGTCAAATTTGACAGCGGCGATCTAAAGGGTTAATAGCTGTCCGCTGCGATCACCGTATGCCGGGCTATTAGCTGCGTCCCAGCTAATAAAGTCAGCTGTGGGCTGCCGTGTATGGAGCGGGCTCGAGTCCAGGGAGTCACGTCCAGGGAGTCAGGCAGGCAATAGGATTTCCACATCCCCGACTCTATTACACACTGCTTTCATGAATATTGTGTCGCAGAATAAAGGTACGTTCACACGTACACAATCTGCTGCTGGTTTTATGCTGTGGAAATTCTGCAAACAATATCTGCTGCCAATTATGTACGTATAAACATACCTTAAGCGTGAAAAATACACTGTATGAACATTGCATCAGGAAAATCACACTTGTTTTTCCGAAAGTTACAGGTAAAGCATAAACCATAAGGGAATCTTTAACAGTAGGCAAATAGAGGAGTAATTCTGTAAGACTCTGAAGAAGGGGTACTTCAGAAAACACAAGTCTTGTCAAGTGGTGACTTTTATTAAAGACGTACTCTGGGGACTTATCAGACACTTATCCGGGGGGACACGTGTGTGACCGTGGGAGGTTTGACCACTGAGGCCCCCACAATAGCCTGTATGGGCCCATTCTACTTACCCATCCTCGGAGCGCTCTGGCCCTCGCCTCCCTGGATGTAGGCAAGTGACAGCCACTCAGCCAATCACTGCCTGAAGCAGGACATTGTTTCGCCCAGTGATTGGCTTAGGAAGCCATCATTTGCCCATGTCCAGGAAGGCGAGAACTACAGCGCGCAGAGGAAGGGTAAGTAGGACAGGCCAAATACAGGAGATTACGGGGGGCACCAGCGGTCGGAGCCTCGCGATCAGACATTTACCCCCTATCCGTTGGATGAGGGATAAGTGTCTAATAAGTTCAGTTCCCCTGAGTATCCCTTTAACAGAAATGAAAGCAAACATAAAACTTACAGATTTAACAGCAGCAGGGATTCTCTTCCATAAATAGCGAGCATTATTCCTAAAAAAAAAAAAAAAAAGAAACAAAGAAACTGTTTTAGAAGCACTAAGTATAAAGTATACCAAGGCACAAATGTGTTAATCTGCCTTAAAAAATGGTTTGGTTTTGTCCACAGCAACCAACACAGCTCAGCTTTAATTTTACCAGAACTCGTTAAGATATGAAAAATGATTAGTGATTGGTTGTTATGGGCAAAACCAGACCATTTTGGTTTCAGGATCCTTGAGAAATCTGGGCTCATGTGTAATGTCTAAGCACAAGTCTCATATTCAGAGACACAATAATGGATAATTGCTGTTTGTAAACCTCAGTCATGGAAGTGCAACAACACGTTCAGATGAATGTACCACCCTCACAGTACCACTTATTACTATGACCAACTAACAAAACCAACTCAACCAATAATCTGATAAGTCTATTTTGAGAACTCAATCCTAGTGATGCCAGTGAAAGTCCTGAATTATTCTTAAAAGGAAATGATCAAAATCGTGGTTTACCTTACTTTCCTAGGTGCTGCTGTTAAGAATTTATAAGTTAGAATCCTAACATGTAAATTAGACTCTTTGTATACTCTGGGCATTCGCTAGCCCCAAGGTGCACTGGTTCTTCTTCCCAGACAACCCCTGATTCACGTCCCCTAATATTTATACTCTCCCTCTTCTGCGCGTGGCCGTTACATGTTGAGATCCTACCCACAGATCTCCAGCACAGTTGGTCTGGACTAATACTTTGCATGCTGGGAGCTGTAGTTTCCCAGTAGCTTAAGACCACTGTAGTATAGTATACATGATGTAAAGTAGTGTGTTCCATAAATAAAGTTTAGGCTACATGTATGACCACTGTAAACAATCTATGTGGTGTTCTCCTTTGTTCCTAGGATAGGCTCATAGACTATAATGTCTAGCAGCATCATGGAATGGGGTAGCTTTTACAGCACCAGTGGCATTGGGTGGCTTTATGAAGTTGCCACTGAATCTCGTGGGAAAACTTTCCTGAAATGACTGCAAAAAAGGAAGTCTCAGAAACATCACTAAAATAAAAAAATAAAAAACACATACTTACATGTCATTATGCAACAAGTATAGGACTAAAAGTTGACTGTATACTTGGGAAGTAGCAACACCTCCTGGGGCCTAGAGAAAGACAATGTGGGGGTTAATAAGAGATCTTCACAAAGTAGTTATATCGTCATAATCAGTTTACAGGATTCACTACTACACAGAGGTGCAAAGATCTACCACAGTTTGCCTGTATTCTGCAAGTTTATGTTTCCAGCTCCCTAAGAGATAAAATGGCTTGATGGATGAAAACCGCTCTAAGGAAAGTCCACAGAATGCAAAAGGAAGTGATGGAGATTCTGGAAAAAAAATCCCAGACAAAGGCTAATGTATCATCTTCTCACAAGGTATCACTTCAAGGCAGTGTTGTCAGACCAGTGTGCCCCCAGCTTTGGAAAACTACAACTCCTAGTATGGCAAGCTGGGAGTTGTAGTTGTGCACCAGCTGAAGGCACACTGGTTGGGAAACACTGGAATGTTTATACAGATAAAATCCCAGTAATTTGGAGGCAGAATCTGTATGGTTCTGCAAAACAACCACCCAGTGACTTCAATAGGAATTCCCACACCTTACTGAAAAATCTGCACAGCTTCCAAAAGCCGAGTCACAGATTTTTCTAAAACACTTACCCACTAAGTGTCTGAACATGAGGGGGACTGGGGGAATCAACTGCAAGATCTAGAAGGAGTAAAATGCAGTACACTGTGCAGTGGGAGGCCACACTCCTTTCGCACAATGCTGCCCCCATCTTAGGTGTAAAGTTTTTGATTATCTTCCTGTTTAACCCTCAAAGGAAACAGCCCATTTTGACCTCGAGTACGCAGAAAATTTTCAGCTTCTGGAAGGGGTTTCAATGCACTTTTAGGAAAAACTGGAATGTGATCTCTATTTTGTGGGTCAATACAATTAAAACAATACCCATGTTTTCTATTATTTTATTGCTTTAAGGGTGAGTTCCCACCTGGAGTATACGCAGGGTATTTCACACTGCGCAAAATTAGCAGCAGCAGTGGGAAATACACTGCATATTCCTGGCTCACTATACATACAGATCTTTCCAGCGGCAGCCCTGTGTGTGCAGTGAGTTTTAGAGGCGGAGCCATGTGCCGGTGTAACTGATGCACGGCTCCACCTCCAAAACTCACTGCACACATAGGGCTGCTGCCGGAAAGATCTGTATGTATAGTGAGCCAGGAATATGCAGTGTATTTCCCACTGCTGCCGCAAATTTTGCTCAGCATGAAATACCCTGCGTATACTCCAGGTGGAAATGCACCATTAAAGTGAAGGCAAACCTTTCTTAACAAAAGTAGTTTGTTTAAAATGTTCCTATTCTGACCCCCTATAACTTTCTCATTCTTTCATATATGGGGCTGTAAGAGGGTTTATTATTTGTGCTGTGATCTGTAGTTTTTATCTGCACCCCCCCCCCCCTCCCTCCCCCTATATTGATTATCAGCCCACATAACCTAGAAATTCTCCTGCAAAATTCAGCTGCTGGATTCACAATATGAGATATGAATGTACCAACATTTAAGAATATTTTTGATATGTCATAGGCCCCTTTCACACTGGCGGCAAATTCGGCCATCAAACTCCCTCTTTTTATTTATTTTTTGTATTTTGCAGAAGCATACCGTACCACATTGTGTTCAATGGTAGCCATTATTTGTGGACAAAAATGGCGGATAAAAAGACAGTGCAAGCACTATTTTTTCTCCAGCTTTGCTCTATCCTAAAATAATGGACTTCACACTGCTGGAGACAGACAGCAATGTGAACGTAGCCAGACAGGAACCCACTTATGGGTGTCTTGGCAGAACTTCAGCACTAGCAGCCATTTGAGATGACCAGGTGCAGGGATCAAACACAACACACCCAGAGCCAGAGGATGCATGGGAAACGTAAGCTGCACCTAAAAATAATTTCAGTCATGAAAGAGTAATTAGTATGGCTGAAAACCCATGCCTGCCACCTCTGCTAAAACAGGTAGGCACAAGGCTTACACAAGAACCTCTACATTATTTTCTAATAGCTTAGGCTGCACTTTGTAAGCAAAACTAATTCCTGGAGTGCTTCTTTACAGAGAACTTGTCACCAGCGTCACCTCTTTTACACTGCTTGGCCATTTCAGAAAAATCTTAGTGTGTAAAAAGCCACCGGTACCCAGGCAAGTAGTCATGGGGTCCCTTTGGCTCCTCACTGACAGACCGGCCCTGAGTGACACCCCTCTTCTTATCTGTGTATACAAAACAATGTGTCACTCAGGGCTGGCAGGGACCCTCCCCCATGACTACTTATCCAGGTCCGCCGCCATTGCTGCTGTCAGTTCCCCTTTAAGACATTTACAGAGCTGTATCCAGCCAGTGTTAAGGGACTATATTACACCAGCGGAAGGACACGTCTTCTGTCAACTCAATATTCATAAAGAGCTCTAGAACCACGGTACATGACCACCAGCCTGATAACCTCGTGCCGTGCATCCGCCCAGTATACAGAGGGGAGCGGTGTGCCGGGCACATGGAGCCTATACACAGACAGCAGCGCTCACACATACTAAGCCGACCTAACAGCTTCTTGTACGGGGAGGAGATCGCGGACGGCGCCCACCTCTAGTTCCTGCTCCTCATACTGCTCTAGGAGCCTTTGGTAGGATACCGGGTTTTCCGCCATCACGGCAACTGGCATTTTCCCTGTGGGCCCCCAGGGCCTCAGTGCTGCACCGCCAACGCGCGACTTCCGCTTCCGGGTTAGGGTACGTCACGACTGTCTCTTCGTGATTGGTTAGAAGAAAGCTGCATCCTATTGGCCGACAGCGTGGAACGCAAACACGTGATGTTGTAATGCTTCTGCGCGTTCAGTAGTTACTCGCTAAAGCTGTGTTTTCCCAACCTGCGTACCTCCAGCTGTTGCATAACTACTACTCACAGCATGCCTTCGGCTGTCCTGGCACGCTGCGAGTTGTAGTCTTGCAACAGCTGGAGGGAATACTGATTAGGAAAATTGCACTAGGGCATTGATCTCCTGAAAAAAGTACAACTCGCTAAATGGGCATGCTGGGAGTTGTGGTTGTGCAACAGATCAAGAGCCATAGGTTGAGGAGGACTGCATTACGGGGTCTTTCTATACCTTTTAGTGGGTTTGGGTGTTACGCTTTGTGCAGAATGACAGACGTGACCTTTGTGCTTTATATTCTGTTTTACTACTTTTAAAACTGATATTCCCAACCTCACATCCCAACCTCATATCTAATTCTCATATCCCGACCTCGCATCCCAACTTAATATCCCGACCTCACATCCCAAACTCACATCCCGACCTCATATCCCGACCTCATATCCCGACCTCACATCCCAAACTCATACCCCGACCTCACATCCCAAACTCATACCCCGACCTCACATCCCAAACATCAACTCCTGAATTTCCACTACTGCCACCACCACGCTGATTGCCAACCGTGCTACCGCCTTGCTGCTTCATAGACAAAGAGCAAATCTCTTCTCCTGATGATGATGAAGCCCCGGCTTCTGCACCCGGCTCCCAATTGCGATCGGCTTCATCATCATCAAAAGATGTGTGCACGTCACTGATGTCCTCCTCGTGTTCCACAACAGTGTCTGCCTCAGGACCCTGAACAATTGAAACACCGCCTCCCACGTCACTCTCCTCATCACTACTTGCCCGCCTTGCGGAGCAAGGGACGTATGTCTCCTCATTCATGGCTGCCCATTAGATGCTGACTGTCCTCTATTACATCGTCCTCACTAAATAGTGGAGCTGAACCCAAAGCATGAGATACTTCTTTGGGAGAGGGAACAGCATAGGACAAAGGCAATGGGATTACAGGGACTGCTCCCGGGCCATGCCAACTGAGGGTTCTGTCTGAGGAACCCACCGAGTCTTGACTGGGGTTGTCAGATGTCGCTTGTGATGATGGGGATGAGTGTGCAAACCAATTGACGAGGAGAGATGGGTCGACGACACGACCGCTGGGTGTTAACTGGAGCTCAGGCCTATTGCTGCGACTCCTGCTGCCACTCGCCCCAAGTCTGCTGCCAACTCTGCCTGACGTATGTAGGCCTCTGCCCCTTCTCTGTGCACGTCCTGGCACTTCCCTGCCTGACATACTTAGTGCGTTTATGAGGGTATAGAACAGCAGCAAGCGATTACTTACGGCTGTCCTTTCAAAGTAGAAACACTATTTCTGCGTAGAAACACTATTTTTTTTTTTTTTTTTTTAAATACACCAGCAGGTGTATACTAATGTGTGGAATAGCACTGAATTTAGCACGGAGACAGAAATACAGGTACTAAATAGTACACTACTTGGTTGCCCTTTGCAATGATGAGCGCACTGTTAAGCGTATTTGTACGCAGGAAAACCTTTCTTTTTTCTTTCATACACTGGCAGGTGTATAACGTGTGGTATAACACAGAATTTAGCACAGAGATAGAAAAAAAGGTGGTATATGGTACGCTATTTGCTTGTTTGTAGGCCCTTTGCAATGATAAGGCCACTGAAAAAGCGTATTTATACGCAGGAAAAACTTTTTTTTTCTTTCATACACCGGCAGGTGTGTAACGTGTGATATAACACAGAATTTAGCACAGAGACAGAAAAAAAGGTAGTATATGGCATGCTATTTGCTTGCATGTAGGCCCTTTGCAATGATAAGGCCACTGAAAAAGCGTATTTGTATAACACTGAATTTAGCACAGAGACAGAGTAACAGGTGAAAAAATGGTAAAAAGGCACTAAAGTCCACACTAATATGACTTATTTCTGAACAGCAGCAGGACCCAACTGGGCAGCACCACAGAATTTTTTTTTTTTTACAGGGATTAAACCCTAAATTGCACTCTGTCACACAATTGTGAGAATCAGATTTGTGGAGCAACAGAAAAAACTCAATTGGGCTGAAAAAAGAGATTAGATGCTCCATACAGGTAAAACAGCTGTGAGATCTATGACGTAGGTGACTGCTATGCAGCACCTCTATGCCTGCTATATGGAGTAAGGAGAATACGAGGTTTTGCTAGAATCATTCTCGGTCAGAACTGCAGCCACACTGTGCCCTGTGTCTTTCCCTTATGCTGATGTCACCGCTACTCGTAGCGGTCGGATGCTGAATAACGCCGTTGTATGCGATCAGCACACAGACGTGCAATCACTTCCTTTCCCTATCTTGTGTGGAGAAGATATGACCAGAGGGAAGAGGGCCGCCGATTATATAGGGCTGTGACATCACAGGGGTCAGTGAACACTGATAGGCTGCATCTGACATGTGATTCAGGGTCAGCCCGCCTACCTTGATTCCCGCGCCAGCTTCCCGCCCTCCCATGGTGCCTTGCCCCATGTACTGACATGTGGCGCCGCCATCTTAGGTCTAAAAGCCTAGAACGCAGGAAAATGGAGTTTAATAAAGCGATCCGTGCGATCGAATTGCGACAAAGTTCGTATTCGATCAGAATCGAATTTTCCCTGAAATCCGTAACAAATTCAGGTTCATCAGATTCGATTCTCTCATCTCTAATCCTCACTGAACTTCTGGTGAGAGTTTGCTGCACTGAAAGTAAAGGGGCTGAAAAATTTGGAACACACAATTTTTCAGTTTTTTATTTGTTAACAAAGTTTGAAATATCTAATACATTTCGTTCCACTTCATGATTGTGTCCCACTATATTCTCTCTCTCTCTCTCCCCCCCCCCCTCTCTCTCTCTCTCCCTCTCTCTCTCTCTCTCTCTCTCTCTCTTCCTCCTCTCAGGAAAAGGATTGCAGTGACACGTTTTGCTATACACATGTTTATTCCCTTTGTGTGTATATTAAACAAAAAAAGGAAGAAAAAAAAAATTGGACATAATGTCAAACTCCAAAAATGGGCTGGACAAAATTATTGGCACCCTTTCAAAATTGTGGATAAATAAGATTGTTTTAAGCATGTGATGCTCCTTTAAACTCACCTGGAGCAAGTAACAGGTGTGGACAATATAAAAATCACACCCAAAAGCAGATAAAAGGGAGAGAAGTTCACTTAATCTTTGCATTGTGTGTCTGTGTGTTCCACACTAAGCAGGGACAACAGAAAGAGGAGAACAGAACTGTCTGAGGACCTGAGAACCCAAATTGGGGAAAAATATCAACAATCTCAAGGTTACAAGTCCATCTCCAGAGATCTAGATTTTCCCTTTTCCATAGTGCGCAACATTATCAAGAAGTTTTCAACCCATGGCACTGTAGCTAATCTTCCTGGGCGTGGACGGAAGAGAAAAATTTATGAAAGGTGTCAACGCAGGATAGTCCGGATGGTGGATAAGCAGCCTCAAACAAGTTCCAAAGATATTCAAGCTGTCCTGCAGGCTCAGGGAGCATCAGTGTCAGTGCGAACTATCCATCGACATTTAAATGAAATGAAACGCTATGGCAGGAGACCCAGGAGGACCCCACTGCTGACACAGAGACATAAAAAAACCAAGACTACATTTTGCCAAAATGAACTTGAGAAAGCAAAAATCCTTCTGGGAAAATGTCTTGTGGACAGATGAGACCAAGATAGAGCTTTTTGGTAAAGCACATCTGTGGTGTCTGGGGTGTTGCAGTATGTAGCAGGGTCTGGTGGTATTAACCCTGGGGGAAAGATGTTGTTAACCCCTTAGTGTTCGTGACGCCAGGATGTGGTTATTCCGGTATGGTTACCGCTGTCAACCAACCCAAAAGTGGTTTTGTAATAAAGGAATGTCCACAGCAAGGATTCTGAATAAACTGGAACTTTTACTTGAAATGCTTAGGGAACAGTCTTTACAATTATGCAGTTCCTTCAGAGGCAATCGGGACACAGGATACCTATATATATTACTTAGCTGAGTAGTAGTCACTGGATTTGTAGAGAGAATTGTAACTCATGTTTTAGAAGTGGCTGCTGTTCCTTAGGCTTTGGCCTAGATGCAATTGTGCAGGAATTTATGCTGCTTCAGTGTACAGGATGAGAAGCAGGAACTAAGAGAGTACAGGAACAAGAGCTAACTGAGAGACTACAGCCCCTTAAATACTAGGGGGCTGGACTAAAGCCAATTGGTTCCTAATGCCTAGGGTTCCTGTGCCCATGGAACTCTGGCTATATCACATGACAAAGGTAGTTTCTATACATGGTATACAAACTATACAACTTTATAAATACAGACAATATGTACACAATGCAAATACATTACATTTATATGAGGCAACAAGGGGGGAGCCCTGCAGGAGAGCCCTATGGACCCAAGGGACTCTTCCTGAAGGGACTTAAGGAGGGGACAGGACAAGTTCCTGTACCGGGACACCACACATCATTCTACTGTTTATCAAAAAGAAAAGAACAAAGAAAAGAACACAGTACCTACACTGAAATATGGTGGAGGTTCAGTGATGTTTTGGGGTTCTTTTGCCGCCTCTGGCACTTGGTGCCTTGAATGTGTGCAAGGCATCATGAAATCTGAGGATTACCAAACATACGTCAAAAAGCCCCCAGAAATGGTTGGCAACAAAACGCTGGAGAGTTCTGAAGTGGCCAGCAATGAGTCCAGATCTAAATCCCATTGAACACCTGTGGAGAGATCTTAAAATTGCTGTTGAGAAAAGGCGCCTTCCAATAAGAGAGACCTGGAGCAGTTTGCGAAGAAAGAGTGGTCTAACATTCCGGCTGAGAGGTGTAAGAAGCTTATTGATGGTTATAGCGACTGATTTCAGTTATTTTTTCCAAACAGTGTGCAACCAAATATTAAGTTAATAATGCCAATAATTTTGTCCAGCCATTTTTTGGAGTTTGGTGTGACAAAATTGCAGTTTATAAATTCAAGCCCACAAATATTCATTTTTTGGTTTCATGGTACATCTTACAGTAAAATGAAAGATGCCATTAAACGTACAATTTGTCATGTAACCAACAAGCCCTCATATGGGTCTGTAGGTGAAAAAATAAATGAGTTATGAATTTTAAAAGGATAGGGAGAAAAAAAGGATACTCCGGTGGAAAACTATTTTTTTCAAATCAACTAGTGCCAGAAAGTTATACAGATTTTTAAAAATCTATTTAAAAATCATAACCCTTTCAGTACTTATCAGCTGCTGTATACTACAGAGGAAGTTGTATGGTTCTTTTCTGTCTGACCACACTGCTCTCTGCTGACACCTTTGTCCAGATCAGGAACTGTCCGAAGCAGAAGAGGTTTGCTATGGGGATTTTCTCCTGCTCTGGACAGTTCCTGACACAGACAGAGGTGTCAGCAGAGAGCACTGTAGTCAGACTGGAAAGAACAACTCAACTTCCTCTGTAGTATACAGCAGCTAATAAGTACTGGACGGGTTAAGATTTTTTAATAGAAGTAATTTACAAATCTGTTTAACTTTCTGGAGCCAGTTGATATGAAAAAATAAAAAAATGTTTGCCACTAGAGTACCAAAATGGGCCATGTCCTTAAGGGGTTAAAACATTTTTTTTTTAAAGTAGTAAAATAAAACTAAATCTAAATAAAATGTGGGGTCACTTTTCTCCCTCCCACACATCAGTCATCCCACCTAGATAAAGTTGTCCTGGCACAGGGGGGATCAGAGGGGGGGTCAGATTGAGAAGGTACAGGTGATAAATGTGTATAATCCTCTCTAAAAAAAAGTTAGAATCACCCCCTTTTCCCATTTTATAGATAAATCAATGTAAACAAAAATAAACATATGTGTTATCACTAGTGATGTCGCGAACATAAAATGTTCAGTTCACGAACGGCGAACGCGAACTTCCGCAAATGTTCGCGAACTGGTGAACCGGGCGAACCGCCACTGACTTCAATGGGCAGGCGAATTTTAAAACCCACAGGGACTCTTTCTGGCCACAATAGTGATTTAAAAGTTGTTTCCAGGGGACTAATACCTGGACTGTGGCATGCTGGAGGGGGATCCAGGGCAAAACTCCCATGGAAAATTACATCGTTGATTCAGAGTCTGGTTTTAATCCATAAAGGGCATAAATAACCTATTATTCCTAAATTCTTTGGAATAACGTGCTTTAGCCCCCTTTAGGCAGCACATAGAGCCCCCCTTTAGGCATCACATAGTTAGATCCCCCCTTTAGGAAGCACATAGATTCCCCCATATTAGGCAGCACATAGTTAGAGCCCCCCTTTAGGCAGCACATTGGTAAAGCCTCCCTTTAGGCAGCACATGGAGCCCCCTTTAGGCAGCACATAGTTAGATCCCCCTTTAGGTATCACATAGTTAGATCCCCCCTTTAGGCAGCACATAGATTCCCCCATGTTAGGCAGCACATAGTTAGAGCCCCCTTTAGGCATCACATAGTTACATCCCCCCTTTAGACAGCACATAGATTCCCCCATATTAGGCAGCACATAGTTAGAGCCCCCCTTTTTTTTATTTGAACAACTGTCACACCAAATGTGATTTGCACTAGTGTGACAATGAGCAAAAAAGGTTGCCAGCGGAGTTCCCCTTTTAAGCAGAGGTCCCCAACCAGGGTGCCTCCAGCAGTTGCAAGACACACGGACTGAACTTATAGCCCTTTTAATACTGTAGTTAGTTGCTTGAAGGAAATTAAGTTTTACACTGGAGTACCCCTTTTAACCAGCGGTTCCCTCCCAACCAGGCTGCCTCCAGCTGTTGAAGACACACGGACTGATATTTGAGCCCTAAAAAGGGCTTTTTTGGGTGCTGTCCTTAAAGCAGATGTTAGACTAGTGCTTTAGGAGTAAAGTGGACCCTGAATACACCACCTAGCAGCAACCTAGCTATCGCTTTCCCTATACAGCAGGAGCAGCTTCTCTGACCCTCCACTTCCTAAGCCTGCAGCATGCTGAATGAAGGGAAAATGGCGTCCGTGCAGGAGGTAGGAGGGTCTGGAAGGGCGGGACTGCTGCTGATTGGCTGTAATGTGTCTGCTGACTCTGAATCACAGGGTCAAAGTTTACCGCAATGTTAAAGTATAGGCGGCGAATCGAACTTCACATATGTTCGCCCGGCGATGCGAACGTGATTATGCTAAGTTTGCCGGCGAACAAGTCGCAACATCTCTAGCTATCACCACGTGCATAAATGTCCAAACTATTAACATATAAGGGGAGATTTATCAAACCCTGTCTAAAGGAAAAGTTGCTGAGTTGCCCATAGCAACCAATCAGATTGCTTCTTTCATTTTTCAGAGGACTTTTCATAAATGAAGGAAGCGATCTGATTGGTTGCTATGGGCAACTCAGCAACTTTTCCTTTAGACAGGTTTTGATAAATCTCCTCCATAACGTTAATGGCGTAAAGTTAAAAAACAGATACCAAAGTCCAGAATTGTGTATTTTTGGTAACTTTGTATACCAGGAAAAAAAAATCTAAATTGCTTTATTGTGGATGTGTGATGCTTCATTGTTACCCCAGGCCAGTGTTTCCCAACCAAGGTGCCTATATAAATGGTCTCAGCAGGGCCCTTGCTAGAGACCAGTATTAAAAAACTAAATAATATTAAAACAATGATGTAAGATAAAATAATAGTTTATAGCAGCCACTTCTGTATTACTTGGATTATATTTGGTCACATCCAGCCGTTTCTGTAATCTGATTTGTATTATCGGCAGTCTTAGCATAGAATAACAGTAGCAATTATCGGCAGTCTTAGAATAACAGTAGTAATTAGAATAACAGTAGCAATAGGTGTTGTAATCCAGGAAATATTGTAACAATTATGGATCCAGAGATACTGTAGCAAGTAATGATTGTTGGTGCTACTGCACCACTCACCGCTCCGTTTGGGTCGGGATGGTAGCCCCTGGTGTGCTGGGCTCCTCGTCGCAGGCTGGCTCGGCTGGGTGGTGTATAGATAGATGTGTCTGCGCGGTGTGTCCCGAACCTCCTCCGGTGGGGCACAGATGATTGCTCGGTCTTACGGATGGAATCACGACAAACAGGCAGGTTGGTGAGTGGATGCAGGGGATGCTTGCATGCGCAGCAGCGTGCGTACGTCCTGAACAGTGGTCCCGCTGTTGCCAATGTTGGTAGTGGTTAATAGTTCCAGAGGTGGTCTGTGTGAAGTAGGTACAAAGCTAGACGCGTTTCGGGGAGACCCCTTTTTACAATAGTGCTATATTATTTAGTTTTTTAATACTGGTCTCTAGCAAGGGCACTGCTGAGACCATTTATATAAAAAATTTTTGGTTATCTATACAACTGGTGTTACGCCGAGCGCTCCGGGTCCCCGCTCCTCCCCGGAGCGCTCGCTTCACTCCCTCCGCTGCAGCGCTCCGGTCACGTCCTCTGACCCGGGGCGCTGCGATCCTGCTGCCAGCCGGGATGCGATTCGCGATGCGGGTAGCGCCCGCTCGCGATGCGCACCCCGGCTCCCCTACCTGACTCGCTCCCCGTCTGTTCTGTCCCGGCGCGCGCGGCCCCGCTCCCTAGGGCGCGCGCGCGCCGGGTCTCTGCGATTTAAAGGGCCACTGCGCCGCTGATTGGCGCAGTGGTTCCAATTAGGGTTTTCACCTGTGCACTTCCCTATATTACCTCACTTCCCTTGCACTCCCTTGCCGGATCTTGTTGCCTTAGTGCCAGTGAAAGCGTTCCTTGTGTGTTCCTTGCCTGTGTTTCCAGACCTTCTGCCGTTGCCCCTGACTACGATCCTTGCTGCCTGCCCCGACCTTCTGCTACGTCCGACCTTGCTTCTGCCTACTCCCTTGTACCGCGCCTATCTTCAGCAGCCAGAGAGGTGAGCCGTTGCTAGTGGATACGACCTGGTCACTACCGCCGCAGCAAGACCATCCCGCTTTGCGGCGGGCTCTGGTGAAAACCAGTAGTGGCTTAGAACCGGTCCACTAGCACGGTCCACGCCAATCCCTCTCTGGCACAGAGGGTCCACTACCTGCCAGCCGGCATCGTGACAGTAGATCCGGCCATGGATCCCGCTGAAGTTCCTCTGCCAGTTGTCGCTGACCTCACCACGGTGGTCGCCCAGCAGTCACAACAGATAGCGCAACAAGGCCAACAGCTGTCTCAACTGACCGTTATGCTACAACAGTTGCTACCACAGCTTCAGCAGTCATCTCCTCCGCCAGCTCCTGCACCTCCTCCGCAGCGAGTGGCCGCTCCTGGGATACGCTTATCCTTGCCGGATAAATTTGATGGGGACTCTAAGTTTTGCCGTGGCTTTCTTTCCCAATGTTCCCTGCATCTGGAGATGATGTCGGACCTGTTTCCCACTGAAAGGTCTAAGGTGGCTTTCGTAGTCAGTCTTCTGTCCGGAAAAGCCCTGTCATGGGCCACACCGCTCTGGGACCGCAATGACCCCGTCACTGCCTCTGTACACTCCTTCTTCTCGGAAATCCGAAGTGTCTTTGAGGAACCTGCCCGAGCCTCTTCTGCTGAGACTGCCCTGTTGAACCTGGTCCAGGGTAATTCTTCCGTTGGCGAGTATGCCGTACAATTCCGTACACTTGCTTCAGAATTGTCCTGGAATAATGAGGCCCTCTGCGCGACCTTCAAAAAAGGCCTATCCAGCAACATTAAAGATGTTCTGGCCGCACGAGAAATTCCTGCTAATCTACATGAACTTATTCACCTAGCCACTCGCATTGACATGCGTTTTTCTGAAAGGCGTCAGGAACTCCGCCAAGATATGGACTCTGTTCGCACGAGGCGTTTCGTCTCCTCGGCTCCTCTCTCCTCTGGTCCCCTGCAATCTGTTCCTGTGCCTCCCGCCGTGGAGGCTATGCAGGTCGACCGGTCTCGCCTGACACCTCAAGAGAGGACACGACGCCGTATGGAGAACCTCTGCCTGTACTGTGCTAGTACCGAACACTTCCTGAGGGATTGTCCTATCCGTCCTCCCCGCCTGGAAAGACGTACGCTGACTCCGCACAAGGGTGAGACAGTCCTTGATGTCTACTCTGCTTCTCCACGTCTTACTGTGCCTGTGCGGATGTCTGCCTCTGCCTTCTCCTTCTCTACAGTGGCCTTCTTGGACTCTGGATCTGCAGGAAATTTTATTTTGGCCTCTCTCGTCAACAGGTTCAACATCCCAGTGACCAGTCTCGCCAGACCCCTCTACATCAATTGTGTAAATAATGAAAGATTGGACTGTACCATACGTTTCCGCACGGAGCCCCTTCTTATGAGCATCGGATCTCATCATGAGAGGATTGAACTTTTGGTCCTCCCCAATTGCACCTCGGAGATTCTCCTTGGACTTCCCTGGCTTCAACTTCATTCCCCAACCCTGGATTGGTCCACTGGGGAGATCAAGAGTTGGGGGTCCTCTTGTTCCAAGAACTGTCTAAAACCGGTTCCCAGTAACCCTTGCCGTAACTCTGTGGTTCCTCCAGTAACCGGTCTCCCTAAGGCCTATATGGACTTCGCGGATGTTTTCTGCAAAAAACAAGCTGAGACTCTACCTCCTCACAGGCCTTATGATTGCCCTATCGACCTCCTCCCGGGTACTACTCCACCCCGGGGCAGAATTTATCCTCTCTCTGCCCCAGAGACTCTTGCCATGTCCGAATACGTCCAGGAGAATCTAAAAAAGGGCTTTATCCGTAAATCCTCCTCTCCTGCCGGAGCCGGATTTTTCTTTGTGTCCAAAAAAGATGGCTCCCTACGTCCTTGCATTGACTACCGCGGTCTTAATAAAATCACGGTTAAGAACCGCTACCCCTTACCCCTCATCTCTGAACTCTTTGATCGCCTCCAAGGTGCCCACATCTTCACTAAATTGGACTTAAGAGGCGCCTATAACCTCATCCGCATCAGAGAGGGGGACGAGTGGAAAACGGCATTTAACACCAGAGATGGACACTTTGAGTATCTGGTCATGCCCTTTGGACTGTGCAATGCCCCTGCCGTCTTCCAAGACTTTGTCAATGAAATTTTTCGTGATCTGTTATACTCCTGTGTTGTGGTATATCTGGACGATATCCTAATTTTTTCTGCCAATCTAGAAGAACACCGCCAGCATGTCCGTATGGTTCTTCAGAGACTTCGTGACAACCAACTCTATGCCAAAATTGAGAAATGTCTGTTTGAATGCCAATCTCTTCCTTTTCTAGGATATTTGGTCTCTGGCCAGGGACTACAGATGGATCCAGACAAACTCTCTGCCGTCTTAAAGTGGCCACGCCCCTCCGGACTCCGTGCTATCCAACGCTTTTTGGGGTTCGCCAATTATTACAGGCAATTTATTCCACATTTTTCTACCATTGTGGCTCCTATCGTGGCTTTAACCAAGAAAAATGCTGATCCCAAGTCCTGGCCTCCTCAAGCAGAAGACTCCTTTAAACGACTCAAGTCTGCCTTTTCTTCGGCTCCCGTGCTCTCCAGACCTGACCCTTCCAAACCCTTCCTATTGGAGGTTGATGCCTCCTCAGTAGGAGCTGGAGCTGTTCTTCTACAAAAAAATCCTTCCGGGCATGCTGTCACTTGTGGTTTTTTCTCTAGGACCTTCTCTCCAGCGGAGAGGAACTACTCCATCGGGGATCGAGAGCTTCTAGCCATTAAATTAGCACTTGAGGAATGGAGGCATCTGCTGGAGGGATCAAGATTTCCTGTTATTATCTACACCGACCACAAGAACCTCTCCTACCTCCAGTCGGCCCAACGGCTGAATCCTCGCCAGGCCCGGTGGTCTCTGTTCTTTGCCCGATTTAATTTTGAGATTCACTTTCGTCCTGCCGATAAGAACATTAGGGCCGATGCTCTCTCTCGTTCCTCGGATGCCTCAGAAGTTGATCTCCCTCCGCAACACATCATTCCACCTGACTGCCTGATCTCCACTTCTCCTGCCTCCATCAGGCAGACTCCTCCTGGAAAGACCTTTGTTTCTCCACGCCAACGCCTCGGAATCCTCAAATGGGGTCACTCCTCCCATCTCGCAGGTCATGCGGGCATCAAGAAATCTGTGCAACTCATCTCCCGCTTCTATTGGTGGCCGACTCTGGAGACGGATGTTGGGGACTTTGTGCGAGCCTGCACTATCTGTGCCCGGGATAAGACTCCTCGCCAGAAGCCCGCTGGTTTTCTTCATCCTCTGCCTGTCCCCGAACAGCCTTGGTCTCTGATTGGTATGGATTTTATTACTGATTTACCCCCTTCCCGTGGCAACACCGTTATTTGGGTGGTCGTTGATCGATTCTCCAAAATGGCACATTTCATCCCTCTTCCTGATCTTCCTTCTGCGCCTCAGTTGGCTAAACAATTTTTTGTACACATTTTTCGTCTTCACGGGTTGCCTACGCAGATTGTCTCGGATAGAGGGGTCCAATTCGTGTCTAAATTCTGGAGGGCTCTCTGTAAACAACTCAAGATTAAATTAAATTTTTCCTCTGCATATCATCCCCAGTCCAATGGACAAGTAGAAAGAATTAACCAGATCCTGGGTGATTATTTGCGACATTTTGTTTCCTCCCGCCAGGATGACTGGGCAGATCTCCTTCCATGGGCCGAATTTTCGTATAACTTCAGGGTCTCTGAATCTTCCTCCAAATCCCCATTTTTCGTGGTGTACGGCCGTCACCCTCTTCCCCCCCTCCCTACCCCCTTGCCCTCTGGTCTGCCCGCTGTGGATGAAATTTCTCGTGACCTTTCCATTATATGGAGAGAGACCCAAAATTCTCTCTTACAGGCTTCTTCACGCATGAAGAGGTTCGCAGATAAGAAAAGAAGAGCTCCCCCCGTTTTTTCCCCTGGAGACAAGGTATGGCTCTCCGCTAAATATGTCCGCTTCCGTGTCCCTAGCTACAAGTTGGGACCACGCTATCTTGGTCCTTTCAAAATTTTGTGTCAAATTAATCCTGTCTCTTATAAACTTCTTCTTCCTCCTTCTCTTCGTATCCCTAATGCCTTTCACGTCTCTCTTCTCAAACCACTCATCCTCAACCGTTTTTCTCCCAAATCTGTTCCTCCCACTCCTGTTTCCGGCTCCTCGGACGTCTTCTCGGTCAAGGAAATTTTGGCTGCCAAAAAGGTCAGAGGGAAAAATTTTTTTTTAGTAGACTGGGAGGGTTGTGGTCCTGAAGAGAGATCCTGGGAACCTGAGGACAACATCCTTGACAAAAGTCTGCTCCTCAGGTTCTCAGGCTCCAAGAAGAGGGGGAGACCCAAGGGGGGGGGGTACTGTTACGCCGAGCGCTCCGGGTCCCCGCTCCTCCCCGGAGCGCTCGCTTCACTCCCTCCGCTGCAGCGCTCCGGTCACGTCCTCTGACCCGGGGCGCTGCGATCCTGCTGCCAGCCGGGATGCGATTCGCGATGCGGGTAGCGCCCGCTCGCGATGCGCACCCCGGCTCCCCTACCTGACTCGCTCCCCGTCTGTTCTGTCCCGGCGCGCGCGGCCCCGCTCCCTAGGGCGCGCGCGCGCCGGGTCTCTGCGATTTAAAGGGCCACTGCGCCGCTGATTGGCGCAGTGGTTCCAATTAGGGTTTTCACCTGTGCACTTCCCTATATTACCTCACTTCCCTTGCACTCCCTTGCCGGATCTTGTTGCCTTAGTGCCAGTGAAAGCGTTCCTTGTGTGTTCCTTGCCTGTGTTTCCAGACCTTCTGCCGTTGCCCCTGACTACGATCCTTGCTGCCTGCCCCGACCTTCTGCTACGTCCGACCTTGCTTCTGCCTACTCCCTTGTACCGCGCCTATCTTCAGCAGCCAGAGAGGTGAGCCGTTGCTAGTGGATACGACCTGGTCACTACCGCCGCAGCAAGACCATCCCGCTTTGCGGCGGGCTCTGGTGAAAACCAGTAGTGGCTTAGAACCGGTCCACTAGCACGGTCCACGCCAATCCCTCTCTGGCACAGAGGGTCCACTACCTGCCAGCCGGCATCGTGACAACTGGTCTGCACATTCCATTCCATTACACATATATCTCATTTTAACCACTATATATTTTTATTAAAAACCCAATGATCCATTCCACATATAGTAAGTATATACCTTGAGGTCTGCAACCCTTTTTCTTTTATTGTATTCACTTTTTACACGTGGAGTTACGTGTAACGCAGAAACCTCGACATACACTTCATTCGAAATATTAGTGTGAGCCCCCCAACTCCTCTTTTTATTATGTGTCATATAATGTTTCCGTGTTCTACTACAGCAGCAGTCACCGGTCACAACCGAATGTGATAGCGCCACCTAGAGTGTAATGGAACCATCAAAATTACTGTGTCCTCTAATGTGAACATGTGGTAGCTTAGGGGTATAGGGTATATGGGGTGTAGCTGTGCGGTACTTCAGTGGGGTCTGTTAGCCCTTTCTACTCGTGACGCCAGGGGCTCCTCTGCAATGCTTGTCCTACCGCCAACCTTCCCAAAAGAGATAGGGAGGTATGAAATAATTGAATGTCCACAACCGGAGAGTTCGCTGAAAACAGTCGGATTTTATGCAAGCTTTATAACCGGAACAGTCTCTATACAAGCAAAGTCTCTTAAAGATTAACAGTGGTTAGGACCTTAAGTGTTTTAGAGTCTTTAGACTGATATGCGCTGTTCAGCTGGATTTAGGGGATTTAGTTGAGGTCCAGCAGTCACGCTAGCTTTAGCGGGGATTCAGTTTAAGACTCACGTTTTGAGTTCACGCTGAAGCCAGCAGGCTTCAGGCCTAGGGTTGTCTTTGCAAGTTGCACGGATTTGTCCTCTCTGATAGTCCGGAACCCAAGAGAGCGATCATTGGCCGCAGCTCCCTTATATGGGCAGGGGCTGGCCTTAAAGGGGTACTGCGCCCCTAGACATCTTATCCCCTATCCAAAGAATAGGGGATAAGATGTCATATCGCCGCGGTGCCGCTGCTGGGGAGCCCCGGGATCCCTGTGCGTAATGACGGGCGATACAGGGGACGGAGCCGCGTGACGTCATGGCTCCGCCCCTCGTGACATCACGGCCCGTCCCTTTAATGCAAGTCTATGGCAGGGGGTGTGACGATCGCAGCGCCCCCGCCCATAGACTTGTATCGAAAGGGGCGCGCCGTGACGTCACGAGGGGCAGAGCCGTAACGTAACAATGCTTCGGCCCCTGTACTGCGCGCCATTACGTGCAGAGCGAACTCGCTCTGTGCTGTAATGATAGCGCAGTGCCGCAGCGGGGATCCCGGGGCTCTCCAGCAGCGGCACCGCGGCGATCTGACATCTTATCCCCTATCCTTTGGATAGGGGATAAGATGTCTAGGGGCGGAGTACCCCTTTAAGTTGATTGGTCCAATACTTCTGTCAATTATCTGTACAAAGAGTTATGGGTAATCATGTGACTCAAGGACCTCCAAAGGTCCTCCAACATACTATAGAGGAATTAACATAGTCGCATGACCAAAGGTCCTGCAACACCACCAAGGTAAGCATACTAATATACATTATATTAAATATATACATTTAAACATTACAAAATTTGAAAATAAAAAGGCTACTAGGGGCTGTCCCACCTGGGGGACCCTACCTGAACGTAGTAACTCTGACTTTGGGGACCACCACACAAGGTACGGTATGCAATACGTTACCGGGACACCACAAACATATTCAGAGCACCTTAGAGAATCCTCCACATACAGTGTCACTAAGGGAGTCGTCCATATGCAGTGTCACTAACAGAGTCCTCCATATACAGTGCCACTAAGAGAGTTGTCCATATACAGTGTCACTATGAGAATCCTCACTATACAGTGTCACTAAGGGAGTCGTCTATATACAGTGTCACTAAGAGAGTCATCCATATACAGTGTCATTAACAGAGTCCTCCATATACAGTGCCACTAAGAGAGTCCTCCATATACAGGGCCAATAAGGGAGTTCTTCATATACAGTGCCACTAAGAGAGTCCTCCATATACAGTGGCACTAAGGGAATCGTCTATATACAGTGTCACTAAGAGAGTCCTTCATATACAGGTCCACTAAGAGAATCCTACATATACAGTGCCACTAAGAGAGTCCTCCATATACAGTGCCACTAAGAGAGTCCTCCATATACAGAACCACTAAGGGAGTCGTCCATATACAGTGTCACTAAGAGAGTCGTCCATATACAGGCCCACTAAGGGAGTCCTCCATATATAGGGCCACTAAGAGAGTCCTCCATATACAGTGCCACTAAAAGAGTCCTCCATATACAGTGTCACTAAGGGAGTTGTCCATATACAGTCTCACTGTGCCCCTGGTATAATACTGTCACACGCTGTGCCTCTGGTATATTACTGCCACACACTGTGCCCCTAAATATATTACTGCTGCACATGTTCCTCCTGGTATATTTCTTGTGTTACCGCTGGAGGAGTCCGAATGGAGGAAAAATCCCAGGTTGGTTTGGGGGCGTACACCGCTAGCAGTAAATCCACCACGAGCACGGTGGATTAAGATTGGATTTTTTGTTTGAATAATACAGACGACGCGTTTTGAGAGCGCTTGCTCTCTTTTTCAAGTCTCTTACAGAAATGACATATTGGCTACATTTAATACACAATTCATTTGGAAAAGCCCGGGAGATACCTGGCTTGATGACGTAACCGCAGGTAAGACATCACATCCTGTTCACATTGGTAAGTATATGCAGCCAATCGAGACATAATACTCCAACTTAGTGCAATTATAGAGAAATGATTAAAATGACATTCTATTACTCCTATGATGTGTGGTACAACATTGTAAGGGACGTGACGACTAAAATTAGCGTGACAGACATGTATCCATAGGTTGTATAAGAATATACTGATCTGCAGTAAAACATTATATAAAATGGAAAGGGTATTTGTTCCTGTAATATTAATATAAGGATTCGTTTTATTTAGATGCCGTAGGTAATTTTAAAACTTTTTAATTAAATCTTCTTCAGCTATATGTCCCTCCAGTCTGAGGGCCTGTAGAAGGTGGATATATGCACACATATATACATAAATCATAGTTACATAGTTAGTACGGTTGAAAAAAGACATACGTCCATCAAGTTCAACCAGGGAATTGAAGGGTAGGGGTGTGGCGCGATATTGGGGAAGGGATGGGATTTTATATTTCTTCATAAGCATTAATGTTATTTTGTTCCAGGAATGTATCTAATCCTGTTTTAAAGCTGTTAATTGTTCCTGCTGTGACCAGTTCCTGAGGTAGACTGTTCCATAAGTTCACAGCTCTTATGGTAAAGAAGGCGTGTCGCCCCTTGAGACTAAACCTTTTCTTCTCCAGACGGAGGGAGTGCCCCCTCGTCCTTTGGGGGGGTTTGACTTGGAA
Organism: Hyla sarda; assembly: GCF_029499605.1. Classification (NCBI taxonomy): domain Eukaryota; kingdom Metazoa; phylum Chordata; class Amphibia; order Anura; family Hylidae; genus Hyla; species Hyla sarda. The sequence continues at coordinate 80,988,926 of NC_079196.1, read as the reverse complement.
CAGTTTTTCTCCATATTTTTTGTATGGGCCATTAATATACTTATATACGTTTATCATATCCCCCCTTAAACGTCTCTTCTCAAGACTAAACAATTGTAACTCCTTTAATCGTTCTTCATAGCTAAGATGTTCCATGCCCCATATTAGTTTAGTCGCGCGTCTCTGCACCCTTTCCAGCTCCACAGTGTCCCTTTTATGGACTGGTGCCCAAAACTGAACAGCATATTCCAGGTGAGGCCGTACCAATGCTTTATAAAGGGGGAGTATTATGTCCCTGTCCCTTGAGTCCATGCCTCTTTTGATACATGACAATATCCTGCTGGCTTTGGAAGCAGCAGCCTGACATTGCATGCTATTCTGTAGTCTGTGATCTACAAGTACACCCAGATCCTTCTCTACCAGTGACTCTGACAGTTTAATCCCCCCTAAGACATACGACGCATGCAGGTTATTAGTACCCAGAGGCATAACTTTACATTTATCCACATTGAACCTCATTTGCCAAGTGGATGCCCAGACACTTAGTCTATCCAAGTCATCTTGTAACTTATGCACATCCTCTATAGACTGTACTGTGCTACAAAGCTTGGTGTCATCTGCAAAGATAGAAGCAGAGCTGTTAATGCCATCCTCTATATCATTGATAAATAAATTAAACAACAGCGGGCCCAGTACTGAACCTTGGGGTACACCACTAATAACCGGGGACCAATCAGAGTACGAATCATTGACCACCACTCTCTGGGTACGATCCATGAGCCAGTGTTCAATCCAGTTACAAACTAAAGTTTCCAAACGCAAAGACCTTAACTTACCTGTCAGACGTCTATGAGGGACAGTGTCAAACGCTTTAGCAAAATCCAGAAACACTATATCCACAGCCATTCCTCTGTCAAGGCTTCTACTCACCTCTTCATAAAAGCAAATTAGATTGGTTTGACAACTTCTATCCTTAGTAAACCCATGCTGGCTATCACTTATAATACAATTATCCCCTATGTAATCCCTTATAAGTCCTTCAAACAATTTACCCACAATGCACATTAGGTCTATAGTTTCTTGGCGAAGACATAACCCTTTTTGAAGATTGGCACCACATTCGCCTTGCCCCAGTCCCTTGGAACAATACCAGACACCAGTGAATCTCTAAATATCATGAACAGGGGAACAGATATTACTGAACTTAGTTCTATAAGAACTCTTGGGTGTAGTCCATCTGGCCCTGGGGATTTGCTTACATTTATATTACTTAACTTACCTTGTACCATCTCTACATTAAGCCAGTTCAGTACATTACATGATGTGTTACCAGCACTGACCTGTCCAATGTCAGCTCCTTCTTCCTTAGTATATACAGAACTAAAGAACCCATTCAGTAGCTCCGCCTTCTCTTGATCGCCCGTGACAACCTCCCCATTATCATTATTAAGGGGTCCTACATGCTCTGCCCTTGTTTTTTTTTTGCATTTATATATCAAAAAAATAATATTTAGGATTAGTTTTGCTTTCTTTGGCCACCTGTCTCTCATTTTGAATTTTTACAGATTTTATTAAGCTCCTTGTACTGTTTAAATGTTATAGCTGAGCCATCAGATTTGTATTTTTTTAAAGCAATTTTTTTGTTGTTTATTGCTCTTTTAAAATCATTTGTCAGCCATGTAGGATTTAGTTTTAATTGTTTATATTTGTTCCACTTTGGTATATATTTAGCTGTATAGTTATTTAGAGTTGATTTAAAGATGTCCCATTTACCGTATATACTCGAGTATAGGCCGAGTTTTTCAGCACGATTTTTCGTGCTGAAAACACCCCCCTCGGCTTATACTCGAGTGAACTCCCCCACCCGCAGTGGTCTTCAACCTGCGGACCTCCAGAGGTTTCAAAACTACAACTCCCAGCAAGCCCGGGCAGCCATCGGCTGTCCGGGCTTGCTGGGAGTTGTAGTTTTGAAACCTCCGGAGGTCCGCAGGTTGAAGACCACTGCGGCCTTCAACATCATCCAGCCCCCTCTCACCCCCTTTAGTTCTGAGTACTCACCTCCGCTCGGCGCTGGTCCGGTCCTGCAGGGCTGTCCGGTAAGGAGGTGGTCCGGTGAGGAGGTGGTCCGGGCTGCTATCTTCACCGGGGAGGCCTCTTCTAAGCGCTTCGGGCCCGGCCTCAGAATAGTCACGTTGCCTTGACAACGACGCAGATACGTCGTTGTTAAGGCAACGGCTCTATTCTGGGCCGGAAGCGCGGAGAAGAGGCGCCCCCGGTGAAGATAGCAGCCCGGACCACCTCCTCACCGGACCACCTCCTCACCGGACAGCCCTGCAGGACCGGACCAGCGCCGAGCGGAGGTGAGTACTCAGAACTAAAGGGGGTGAGAGGGGGCTGGATGATGTTGAAGGCCGCAGTGGTCTTCAACCTGCGGACCTCCGGAGGTTTCAAAACTACAACTCCCAGCAAGCCCGGACAGCCGATGGCTGCCCGGGCTTGCTGGGAGTTGTAGTTTTGAAACCTCTGGAGGTCCGCATGTTGAAGGCCGCAGTGGTCTTCAACCTGCGGACCTCCGGAGGTTTCAAAACTACAACTCCCAGCAAGCCCGGACAGCCGATGGCTGCCCGGGCTTGCTGGGAGTTGTAGTTTTGAAACCTCTGGAGGTCCGCATGTTGAAGGCCGCAGTGGTCTTCAACCTGCGGACCTCCGGAGGTTTCAAAACTACAACTCCCAGCAAGCCCGGACAGCCGATGGCTGCCCGGGCTTGCTGGGAGTTGTAGTTTTGAAACCTCTGGAGGTCCGCAGGTTGAAGACCACTGAGGGCGAATGATGAGAAGAGGATGATGAAGGGGGGGGGGGGGGTGTGGGGATGATGAAGGGGGGTGGGGATGATGAAGGGGGGGTGTGTGGGATGATTACAAGGGGATGATGAAGGGGGGATGTGTGGGATGATAAGGGGATGTGTGGGATGATGACAAGGGGATGATGAAGGGGGGATGTGTGGGATGATGACAAGGGGATGATGAAGGGGGGATGTGTGGGATAAGGGGATGTGTGGGATGATGACAAGGGGATGATGAAGGGGGGATGTGTGGGATAAGGGGATGTGTGGGATGATGACAAGGGGATGATGAAGGGGGGATGTGTGGGATAAGGGGATGTGTGGGATGATGACAAGGGGATGATGAAGGGGGGATGTGTGGGATGATGACAAGGGGATGATGAAGGGGGGATGTGTGGGATGATAAGGGGATGTGTGGGATGATGACAAGGGGATGATGAAGGGGGGATGTGTGGGATGATGACAAGGGGATGATGAGGATGTTAATGACGGGTCTGGATGATGACAGGGGGGGATGAGGTATTTCCCACCCTAGGCTTATACTCGAGTCAATAACTTTTCCTGGGATTTTGGGTTGAAATTAGGGGTCTCGGCTTATACTCGGGTCGGCTTATACTCGAGTATATACGGTACCTTCTGTATCAGTATTTGAGAACCCCTCCCCCCAGTCTATGTCCTGTAGTGCAGATCTCAGCCCAGGGAAATTTGCCTTTTTAAAGATATATGTTTTTGCCTTCCCCGCCTGTCTTTGTTTTCTACATTTTAAGTCAAAAGTAACTATATTGTGGTCGCTATTACCAAGGTTTTCCCGCACAGTTACATTACCAACCAGCTCTGCGTTGTTGGAAATGATCAGATCCAACAAGGCATCACTTCTTGTTGGGTCCTCCACAAACTGGCCCATAAAATTATCCTGCAATAAATTTAGGAATTTTCTCCCCTTTGTAGTTTTAGCCAACCCCGGACCCCAATCTATATCTGGATAGTTAAAATCTCCCATTATTACCACTGTACCTGCCCGGGCGGCCCCCTCTATTTGTTTATGCAGCCGACCTTCTATCTCTTCAGTGATATTAGGGGGTCTGTAGATTACACCAAGTATAATTTTTTCAGTATTTCCCTCCTTTTGTAATTCTACCCACAGTGATTCCACATCCTCAGAATCATCACACACTATGGCATCGTTCACACTGACTTTCATACCACTTCTAACATACAGACAGATTCCACCACCTTTTCTGTTCATTCTATCTTTGCGAAACAATGTAAACCCCTGCAGATTGACAGCCCAGTCATGCGAGGAGTCCAGCCATGTCTCAGTGACCCCAACTATATCAATATGTTCCTCCAGTATCAGGGCCTCAAGCTCCCCAATTTTATTTGCTAGGCTTCTGGCATTTGTGAACATACACTTTACATTTCCATCCTTTATGTTATTGGGGTTAATGGGATTCAAGGGTGTAAGTTTTATTTTCCTATGAAGCCTATTCCTATTAACTATTCTAACCCCTCCCTACGCTCCACCCCCAGGTACATTTATAATTACCACCTCTCTATCTACACTATCTTTCCCCTCTATGTTGTAGGGTCCCTCTCCCCCAGTTCCTAGTTTAAACACTCCTCCACCCTTCTAGCCATCTTCTCCCCAAGCACAGCTGCACCCTCCCCATTGAGGTGCAGCCCGTCCCTACGGTAGAGCCGGTAACCGACAGCGAAGTCAGCCCAGTTCTACATGAACCCAAACCCCTCCTTCCTACACCAGCTTCTGAGCCACTTGTTTACCTCCCTAATCTCCCGCTGCCTCTCTGGTGTGGCTCGTGGTACAGGTAATATTTCAGAAAATATTATCTTGGAGGTCCTTGCCTTAAGCTTGTGGCCTAAGTCCCTGAAATCATTTTTAAGGACACTCCACCTACCTCTTACTTTGTCATTGGTGCCAATATGTACCATGACTGCTGGGTCCTCTCCAGCCCCACCCAGCAACCAGTGAACCCGATCCGCGATGTGCCGAACTCGAGCACCAGGAAGACAACACACTGTTCGGCGATCCCGGTCTTTGTGACAGATCGCCCTGTCTGTCCCCCTAATAATTGAGTCCCCCACTACCAGTACCTGTCTAGCCTGCCCTGTACTCCTCCCTCCCTTCTTACTGGAGTAGACCATACCCCCCCCCCCCCCGCGGTCAGAGGCAGAGTCCTGCTGCAGTACTGCTAGCTCTGGAATGGCATCCCCCTCATCTGCCAACCGGGCAAACTTGTTGGGGTGAAGGATAAATCCTTTATAAAAAATATTACAAGAGGTGTATCATAAAAATAATCAAATATATCTTAGCATTAATGAAAATATATAGCGGTTGCTAACAATACTATAAAAGTTTATCATCAGTTTATAGTATTTGAGCGGGCGCTCTTGAAATGCGTCGTCTGTGTCGTCTAAAAATCCAATCTTAATCTACGGTGCTCGTGGTGGATTTATTGCTAGCGGTGTGTGTCCCCAAACCAACCTGGGATTTTTCCATCATTGGGACTCCTCCAGTGGTAACGCAAGCATCCTCAAGCCATCCCTCTGCAGGTGGATCCATGTCCGGGGCAGCCACTCAAATAGATTTTGAGCTCAACATCGCCAGGTACGTGAGCACTCTGTGTGACTACATGTACCTGTCTTTCTATTGGTACCGGCACAAGGTAACGCCAACGTTTGTCCGTCATTTAGTTTCCACATATTCCTGGTATATTTCTGACACACACTGTTCCCAAGGTTTAATACTGCCCACACTGTGCCCCCAATATAATATTGCCAAACAATGTGCCCTGTAGTAAACAATTGTACCTCTGTGTCCCTTAAAACAATGAATGATGTGTCTGTGCCCCCACAATAAATGATGCCACTATGCCCCCATGCCAATTTTGCTCTACTATGAACTGTACCACTATGCTCCCGCATTAACTGTGCCACAATGCCCCCCCCCCATTAACTGTGCCACTATGCCCCCATGTACTGTGCCACTATGCTCCGATGTAATAAGCCACTATGCCCCCATGAGAGGTGCCATTATGCCCCCCTGAGATGTGCCATTGTGCTCCCATTAATTGTACCACTATGCCCCATGTACTGTGCCACTATGTCCCCATGAACTGTACCACTGTCCCCCCATGTGCTGAACCACTATGCCCCCATAAACTGTGCCACTATGTTCCCATAACTTGTGTCACTATGCCCCCAAAAGCCGTGTCATTGTGCCCCTATGAACTGTACCAAAATGTCTCCCTGTAATGTGCCACTATGCCCCCATGTATTGTGCCACTATGCTCCTATGAACTGTGACACTATGCTCCCATGTACTGTGCCTTTATGCTCCAATGTACTGTGCCACTATGCCACCATAAACTGTACCCCTATGCCACCATATGCTGTGCCATTGTGCCCCTATGAACTGTACCAATATGTCCCAATGTACCAATGCCCCAAGAAATATGCCACTATGCATCTATGACCTGTACCACAATGCCCACTATGAACTGTGTAGTTAAATGATCATGCTGCCTGCATTACAGAAGAAGGGAACAAAGAGGGGAATTTATTAAGCAATGTATGCAGCTTTTTTTGTCTAAATTTGTCGCAGGTTCTGTGCAACATTTTATTTAGAAGGTTTAATTTTTATTACCACAAACTGATCTGATTTAGATCACTTTTTGCAGTGGTCACTAATTTATCATGTGCGACTGTTCTGCAAAAAGTCACAAAAAATTTGCAATTCAACCCGCCACTGCTATTTGACATTAAAACTGAGCAGTTTAGCGGGCATTCAACAACGTCCATGCACCATTTGATAAATGTGGCGCAAAAAAACGCTACTTTGCCTGCAACTTATTTTTATCTACATTAAACAAAAACCAAGTTAACTTTTAATAAATGGCCCTTAGAGTTTCTTAAAGACACCGATACAAATGAATGAGAGGAGAGCTGACTAGTGATCCGGATATCTGGCAGTTGCAGTCTGGATCTGGACACGGTCTGCCCGTTGGGTACTGCTGCTATACATCATATCTGGTGCTGTGTGTGCAGCAGATTTACAGGAATAGTTGTAATAGGAACATATTGCTAAATAGGCTTACATGCTCACAAGTGTGAGTGTTTTATTCACTATATTTATTTCTAACTTTACATAGATCTATATATACCACCTATACCACCACTGTGCCAATATATACCACTAGCAGTTACACCACCCAGCCCCAGACACTGAAGAACCATCCATGAATTATTACTGTTCCTCTTAACTTTAGACCATGAACAGGGGTATGCGACCTGCACCAGGGCACAAGGGGCATCTCCTGTCTTTACTGATGGAGGTGCCCGATGTACTTTACACCTGGAGATTGGACCCCAAGCACCTTAATAGGTGCCTAAACCCATTGCTCTCAAAACTGTGGACCTCCAGATATTGCAAAGCTACAACTCCCAACAACCCTGAGAGTTGTCATTTTGCAACATCTAGAGGTCTATAGTTTGGAGACTGCTGTGGTCCATCATAAGGTCCATCAAACTGCACAGGGTACCAATCAACTTAAGGCCAACCCTAGATGTCCTTCATGATGCCCACATCACATTGTATATGGCTGAGCAGGTCTATAGGGTCAGTGTCAGGCAGGTGCCACCTGAGCATTCTGTGGCTGATGACATCACCTGCACACGACCAACTGCCGTTCACTCTCTGCTGGCGACCGACGTGACTGGACCGAGGTCTACAGACTGAAGGAGAACTGCGGAAATGGCGTCCACTGGACATGGAGAAGATGGTGAGGAGGAGAAGAGGAAGAGCGAAGGCAAGAGGAAGAGGGAAGAGGAAGGCAAGGATGGAGTCTTGAGGAGGAGAGGAGATGACGATGGAGGATCGGAGGATGAGGAGCCAATACCTGGGATGGTGTCCACTGGACATGGAGAAGATGGTGAGGAGGAGAAGAGGAAGAGGGAAGAGGAAGGCGAGGATGGAGTCAAGAGGAGGAGAGGAGACGACAATGGAGGATTGGAGGATGAGGAGCCAACACCTGGGATGGCGTCCACTGGACATGGAGAAGATGGCGAGGAGGAGAAGAGGAAGAGGGAAGAGGAAGGCGAGGATGGAGTCAAGAGAAGGAGAGGAGATGACGATGGAGGATCGGAGGATGAGGAGCCAACACCTGGGATGGCATCCACTGGACATGGAGAAGATGGCGAGGAGGAGAAGAGGGAAGAGGAAGGCGAGGATGGAGTCAAGAGAAGGAGAGGAGATGACGATGGAGGATCGGAGGATGAGGAGCCAACACCTGGGATGGCGTCTACTGAAGATGAAGAAGATGGCAAGGAGGAAAAGAGGAAGAGCGAAGGCAAGAGGAAGAAGGAAGAGGAAGGCGAGGATGGAGTCAAGAGGAGGAGAGATGAGAATGGAGGATCAGAGGATGAGGAGCCAACACCTGGGAGCAGCCAAGGAGCATCGGGCCCCTACCCCAGGCTTACCATCAGCAGCTACAACCTCCACCAAGTCCTGGGTAGAGGCAACTTCGGCAAAGTAAGTTCTACCTCCATGTACTGTGTCCTGGCGGATGGAAGTCGGTATGCCCAAGATGGTGTGGGTGCAGGAATCCAGACACAGGGGGAAGAGAAGGTGCAGCTGGGTCTTCTGCAGCAGTGTGTAAACAGTACATATAGGGGGGGATTTATTAAGACCTGTGCAGAGGAAGAGCTGTGGAGTTGCCCATAGCAACCAAGTTAAAAAGGCCTCTGAAAAATAAAAGAAGCAAACTGGTTGCTATGGGAACTACACAGCTCTTCCTCTAAGCAGGTCTTTATAATGGGTGCTGGAATACTCAATAATATAAAATAGATTTCTAAAAGTGCATATGTGCTGATGTTATATCACTGTAAATTGTTCCTCCAATACCGCGGGTAATAAATAATAATATCTCTTCACATGTATTGTATATAGGACTCCAAATATAAATCCAATAATAAAGTGCAACAAAAAGTTTCCCCCTATGGTATTACGGTTCTCTATTCATTATTGTCTGGTTTTTTCCCTTTCCCTCTATCGCTGTATGCTCTGTTGTATTTGTTTTTTTGCACATTTTCTTTCTTTTATGCATTACTTGAGGGTCAGATGGTATTTATTATGTATATTTTACCTTTGTTTTCCTTGGTTGAACCCTTTTGTAGTCCAATTAAATTAAGGTAACTGGCCTGGATATTCCTGGGGGTGGACCGAGGAACACTTGTAGGATCCCCACACCACTTACTTTATATGGCCCACATGTGACACATAAGGTTGCCACCTGTCTTGCAAAAAAAAAAATACCGACCATACTCATTTGCATAATTAATTATATACAGTGGTCCCTCAAGTTACAATATTAATTGGTTCCAGGACGACCATTGTATGTTGAAACCATCGTATGTTGAGACCAGAACTCTATGGAAACCTGGTAATTGGTTCTGAAGCCTCCAAAATGTCATCCAAAAATAGGAAAAAAAAGTGAGGATTAAAGAAAAATAAGTAGATAACTAATATAGATAAAGCAAATTCTTACATATAAAAGTAAGAAAGAGCTGCTGGGAGCTGTTTATTACTGTCTGTCAGTGTTTCCCAACCAGGGTGCCTCCAGCTGTTACAAAACTACAACTCCCGGCATGCTGGGAGTTGTAGTTTTGCAACAGCTGGAGGCACCCTGGTTGGGAAACAATTGTTTATGTAGAGGACAAGAGCTTCTTCAGGGTCCAATACAGTACACACAATGTCCCAAATGGAGCCACCCTTAATTGGTGTCCAAAAGGAGCAGCTAACCCTGGCACAGGTAAGGAGTAGTACAGAACTTGTAGTTCCTCCCTGTACTGTAGGGGGCGCTACCAGACATCAGTCAGTGCTTGTACTTCAGTAATAGAGGTGATTTACCAGTGAATGCCCATTCTGATTGGTCAGTTCCTGCAGTTGTGACAGGTATCACAGATCTGGACTGTCCGTACATTGTATGTTGAGTCTGGTTTCAAGTTACAATGTTCCAGAAAAGACCATTGTATGTTGAAACTATTGTATGTGGAGGCTATTGTAAGTTGAGGGATCGCTGTAAGTGTGACATCACATGATACAAATATGTGGGGGGATTTTTTTTTTTTTTTGCCTTACCAGTGTTCCCTGTCAATTATCCTTATTTTTTCATCCATCATACATGTATATACTTTATGGCAACTATATATCTTTAATGTCACAATATATACCATCTTATTATTATTTAGAATGGGGTTGCATGGATTTCCGCTCCCCTCCCCCCCCTTTGTTATTGACATTGGTTCAGTATGTTGTAATATGACACACCACATGTGCTTCTATAATAAAAATGTTTTTGGAATAATTTCTGTTTTTTCTTACAGGTGGGTCTGTATTCACCTTCACTATTGCACTTTTGGACTTTCATCATGCACATTGGTGTGTGTCACTTTTAGTTTTTTTCACACACGTTTTTTTTATTTTGGTTTTGCACCCCTTTATTATTTCTGTGGCGTACTATACTATATTGTAATGTGGATTCGCTCGCACTTGACAGTTTAGCGTGCTGTATCACCTTGGTTACTGGGCAGGTCCTCCCGCTGTGATGTGTTATAGTTTCAGCCCATAGTCTTAGCTGCAGCGCGACGCTCGGATACGCTCCTGCGTGTGTCTCGCGATATTTGTGCCTTTAGCGTCCAGGTTACCTTGGTTATTGGGCGGTACTTCAGGACATTGTGTATTCTGAGACTGTACGGCCATCTTGCGATGTCCACGACTTGCGGACATCTCGCAATAACTCAGCCTGTGTTTTGCCATTCGGTCAGATCACATGCTCTAGTCTTGGATCCATGATTGGCCGTTCCCCTACATAAATAGCTGTCACTCACTTCCTGTGATTACGCCCCGGAAGAAGCCTTGAGTGGTGAAACGTTGGGTGACGTTGGTAATTATGTTTGTTGCACACTTTGCCAATATTTAACTCCTTGCTTCCGCTACTATACTTTCTCCCTGTGCCACCTGTATATACATCTATTATAACTTTGCGTGCATACTCTCTTATGCATTTATGTGGGTGCTTTTTTGAGTTACCCTATTTATTTTACGTATGGTATTGAGGGCTGTTTTAGGTGGTTTGGCTTACTTAAAAGGGAATTCAAGGAATTTTTTTTATTTGACTATGCTACAGGGGCTGTATAGTTAGTGTAGTTCATAATATAGTGTCTGTACCTGTGTGTGACGGTTTTCTCCCAATTCTTCTGTGGTTTTCACCCCACTATTTATTTTTATCAGCATACAAAATGACCGTTGTCTCAGATTTTTCCCAGCTTGCAATGTGGCCGAGACCTGACTCACTAGTCAGCTGATGACAGGGAGCCTGTCTGCTTCAATGGGTGGAGGGATCAATCTGCAACTAATGCAACAGCTTTAGGCACCCTGATTGAAAACCACATGCATGCAGCTCATTTATGTTTCAATGGGTGGGGTGGCTGATGTGTGGGAGGGAGGAAAATGGAATTGTGGGAGTTGTAGTCAAAAAGAGAAAAGTCAAACTAGAAATAATAGTTCACAAAAAGCTAGCCACAGTGTTATGATAATCTCACAACATAGCCATTTAGCCCCAAGACAAGTGCAGATCCTTCCTAAGCATGTCCATTACTGTCTGCCAGGTACGTACTAAAATCACCTTATGGTGGAGAACCCCTTTAATATTCTTTAAGAGTCTTTCCAGTTCTCCCTTTTCTTTGTCTCTGTATCATGAAGTTGTATCTCCGTTTTTTTTATCCATATGTATTTTATATGATATTAGATGTATGCCATTTTTTGCATTTGTGTAACAATAAATTTATTATACTCACGGTACTATTTGGTCCATATTTGTGTATGCAGCTATGACTTTAGCGTAGGATCCTCTAATTGGTTCAGTTTTTTTTGTGTATTATATTGCCACCTTTCTTGCAAAAAAAAAAATACTGACCATGCTCATTTGCATAATTAATTATATATGAGTGACATCACATGATGTGAAATATGTGGGGGAAATTTTGTCCTATTCTGACCTCTATAACATTTTTATTTCTCCTTATACGGGCCTGTATGAGGGTAATTTTTTGCGCCCCGGTCTGTAGTTTTTAACAGGACCATATTTGTTTCGATGTGACTTTTTGATCCCTTTATTTTTTAAATTAAATTAAAGAGTTGCAGTTAGTTACTAACTAGAACTCCCAGCATGCCCTGATACAGCCTGTGTCTCGGCAGCGGGCCCAAACGAAAACTACAACTCCCAGCATGTTGGACTGTACAGTAGTATATAGTATAGGTCAGTGTTTACCAACAAGAAGTCCCTCCAGCTGTTGCACAGCTACAACTCCCAACATGTTGGACTATACAGTAGTATATAGTATAGGTGAGTGTTTCTCAAGAGAGCTGTTGGCTCTTTGGGCATGCTGAAAGTTGTAGTTTTGCAACAGCTGGAGATGCTCTGGTTGGGAAACACTGGCATAGGTTATGGTGCAACATTCCGGGAGTTGGAGGATTGGTTGGATAACTACTGGCTATTGCATTTCCGGTATTTTTAATATAAAAGGTCAGGGTGGCCAAAATACCGACTGTGCTGGTAAGATACCGGCCAGGTAGCAACCCTAGTGACACATCATCCATGGTGGGACCAGGTGAGGTATCCCCCTGACTCTACAGGTGTGTGACCGGCCAGGACCAGAAGGTGAAAAGCACCCAGTCTTCCGCGGAATAAAGTCCATGAATTTTGTCCCCTTCAATGCTTCTCTTTTAGTTATCCGTACATGGATTTCTATGGCTTCAATGCAATCTTACAGAAACCTATTTGGACCAGAAGATGAGAACTACACTGACCCCAACCAACTCAAAGACATGTCTATCCATTGTTCAATGCATTCATAGAGTTAGGAGATAAAGTAAGTGAACCCTCTGAAATTCTCTTTATTTATACTATCTAATAAGTTTCCCCGCATTGATGCCTCCTGATGATCCATTTTTGTCTTCTTTCTCGATGAGGATAATATTTTGTTTCTGGACCCATCATTTTTGTAGGGACTTCTGTCCATTTTTAAGACTATTTATCATGTTGGATCCATGAATTCCGTAAAAACTGCAATACCACATAGTGGACTATTTCTATAGTATTTTTCTTTTCATTTTTCTTTGTTCCTCTTGGTACCTAATCTGGGAGCTGCGGAGCCCAGCTTTATAATTACTATACAACTCCGACAACTGCTACATAACCACCGTGCACCCGCCTGATATTCAGTGACATTAACCTAGTACTGTTTCCGCACTCTATTCTCATTCTTCATCCACCTTTATGAATCACTTTCACACTAGGGATCGTGGTTTTTGTCTTTTACACCATTCATTATTTTCCGTTTCCCTATCTTTTCAGATGGTGGATAAGCTGTTCATCATTTTCCTAAATTTTGTTTACATTTCCTTTTTTTCCTTTTTAATACAATTTTAATATTACAATTCATTACACTTGGCACAAGTTTCCCTTGTATGTGTTGTCCGCAATCGCCAACCTGGTTTATTGAAAGAGCTTTATTGTCTGTTCAGTCATTACAAGTCATACAATAAATTACAATCACACAAAGCATGACAGTACAATACACAGCAAAGGTTCCCTAAGCTATACATCGCACATCATGCTACTCTAACACTCCGCTCAATCCTGTAATAGAAAGGCACAAGAGATCGAATAACAAAACAATACAATCTGTGATCGGGGTAGGGGCATGGGCTGTGGGGCGGGGGCGTGGGCAACTATGTGGGGGTGGATCACAGGGCCAAACTGCTGGGCTGTATCTTCAAGGAGACATGGGAGGAGGAGAGAAGTCTTCACTCCTCTTCTTCCTCATCGACGGCCGGGCTGTCCAAGATGGAATAGTCTCTAAGCAGGCTCTTGATGAACCTGCGGCACTTTCACACTATGGATCGTGGTTTTTGTCTTTTACACCATTCATTATTTTCCTTTTCCCTATCTTTTCAGATGGTGGATAAGCTGTTCATCATTTTCCTAAATTTTGTTTACATTTCCTTTTTTTTCCTTTTTAATACAATTTTAATATTACAATTCGTTACACTTGGCACAAGTTTCCCTTGTATGTGCAGTTCGCAAACGCCAACTTGGTGCCCTAATATATTACATATCCTTATTTGTATTTATTTTGCCTATGCAACCATAAGGCTACTTGAACATGCACACTATATACCTACTTTTATACTTATGGAGCCTCAGCCAATTAGAGTGCAAACGCATAAATGATTCAAAGTGCTGTCCGAACGTGGGTGTACTATCTTTGTAACTTTTGTATCTATTGCTTCTGTGCACCTGAATGGCAGGTCTAATACTGCATCTCCACTATTAGCCGAATGACTTTAGATTTTATCACATCGGCATCACCACTATGCAGTGAACGCCCCTTTATAGCATCGCATTGGCTGGCACCACCTTGCGCAGTCGATTCCACCGGGATTGTGTCACCAAACCTGCTAGGTATTCTATTGGTGAACAAAACTTAGAGCATTTGCAGCTGCAGGAAACTTTGGGAGAGATGATTGTTGCTAAAGGGGGATCTACAGTACATTTTAGCGCTTTCTTGCAGTTTTCCTAGACCAGACCCCCCCCTCCATCAATATCAGTGTTTCTCAAGCGCGGTCCTCAAGACCCCAACCGGTCATGTTTTCAGAAATTTCTTAGTCTTTCACAGGTGATATAACTGTTGTGTCACCTGTAAAATACAAAGGAAATCCAGAAAACATGACCTGTTGGGGGTCTTGAGGACCGCGCTTGAGAAACACTGATCAATATCAACCTTATGATGTCTTCTAATGAGCGTCTTCCATTTGTTTTCCACAGGTGGTCCTGGCATCAGTCCCTGGCCATGAAACCTACATGGCTGTAAAGATCATCAACAGAAGAGAGGACAACGAGGGAACTATCAAGAGAGAGCGGCGGATACTCCTAGCGGCCCGAGACTGTCCATTTCTATGCCACCTTTATGCTGCACATCAGTCTCTGGAGCGTGCATACTTCATCACGGAGTACCTGTCCGGCGGCAGTTTGGAGGATTTGATCAGGATTTGCTGCTACCTGGACATCGACAACATAAGGTTCTACGCAGCAGAGATGGTATGCGGCCTCCAGTTCCTCCATGGACATAACATCGTTCACAGAGACCTCAAGCCAGAGAACATCATGTTGGATGCAGAAGGCCACATCCGGATCATTGACCTGGGCCTGGCACAAGATGGAGTCACAGCCTCCAGTAAGATCGACGGAGTGACAGGAACATTCTACTACATGGCTCCTGAAGTGCTTCTCGGACAAGAGTATTACACAGCTGTTGACTGGTGGAGCCTTGGGGTTGTGTTGTGCAGGATGGCGACAGGATGCTTCCCATTTTACATCAGCCACAGCAAGCAGAAGGTTTTCAAAGCCATCACCAGAAAGGAGCCCAAATTTCCACTCGGGATGGATGCTGCTATTGAACATCTCATCAGTCAACTTCTGCGCAAGAATCCCGATAAGCGCCTGGGGGTGCGCAGAAACATCCGGAAGCATCCATTCTTTTCCACCATTCACTGGGAGGAACTGGAAGAGAGGAGAGCCAAGCCACCATGTAAGCCGTTTGAGACAGTTCTGCAAAATCACCATCTGCAGTGGCCGGAGGACACAGAGAACCCCCACCTTGTGACCGGATTCAATTATACGTCACCAAGCTGGGTGCGGTAAGAACATCCTCCTCTGGGGATAACTATCATCACGTTCTTCACTTCTAGACTCTGAGGATCCCGCGCCTACTGCCCAGAACCTCCGACCTCCTGATCCAGGCCTCAAGTCTCTGCTGCTGTTACCTCGGCTGCCCTAGAACATCATCTCTCACCTTTGCCATTGTGTTGCTGCCCCAGGCCCTTTACCTGGCATCACCACTCACTCACCACACACACTACACTGCACTTACCACACACACTACACTATAGGGATAGGCGCACACACATAGACACACACCACAGATAGGGGACATATCGGCTCGATCCAGGGATTTATTCTGACCGCCATATTTGGGGTTGGGAAGGAATTTTCTCCCCTGATTTGAGGACAATTGGCTCATTCCTCACAAGGGGTTTTCGCCTTCCTCTGGATCAACATAGCCGTAAATAGGTTTAGCATAATAACATTAGAAATTACCCTCTTAGTAACACAACTAATTAAAAAAAATTGATAAATAAATAAATATAAATAAATATTTATATATTTTTTACATTTTAAAAATGTATTTGAACCAAACATGAACATTTAAACTACTGCACATGTATAATAAAAAATAATAATAATTTAAATTAATTTACCCTCTACCTGTCATTCGGTTTGGTACTAGCCATTGATCCAGGGATTTATTCTGACTGCCATATTTGGGGTCAGGAAGGAATTTTCCCCCTTGGTAATAAGGACAATTGGCTAATTCCTTATAGGGGGTTTTCGCCTTCCTCTGGATCAACACGGCCGAGCATGGTTCAGTACAACAGATCACTATCTTACACATACACATCTATAATAGTATAATATAATAGTATCTTGTTTATTATTGTCCCCCCTCCCTATAAATAAATTCTTTCTTTTACCCCCTACATGGTTGTACTTGTCTTTATTTCCATTGGACGTCCATCTAATAAATGTTGTATTGATGCTTCAAATAGCCTCTCTCCATTCTGACTAATAGATGAGGATCCTGAATGGGGGACCCCCATCTATTACCCAGAATCCCCTAATAGATCATTTGTAAGACGGGTTTTCTAAACCCAGCAACAACTTTTAAAGGTAATATAACAATTGAGGGTTTGTTACAATGTATCAGTGCAAGTCAGAGCTGGGGTATATTTAGCTCATGGAGGATTGCCTAGTTATGAGATCATCCACACCCAAAGAGCATCAGAGCAACATTCATGAAGAAGGGAAATTCCCAGTAGAGAAGTGTCCACATGGAGAGATCCCATAGGGACAGTCTACTGGACAAGCAGGATGACAACCAACATGGTGGCCATTACAGTCCCCGCCTCAGAGGCCGTCACTCAGCTTTCACACGCTCCTGAAAAGTGAATCTTCCTATCAGTGTAATGGCAAAATGATATAATAAAAAACATTTATTTTTAATCAACTAGTGCCAGAAAGTTAAACAGATTTGTAAATTACTTCTGTTTAAAAATCTAAATCCTTCCCATACTCATCAGCTTCTGTTTGGGTTTCTACTGACACCTCTGTCCATTTCAGGAACTGTCCAGAGCAGGAACAAAATCCCCATAGCAAACCTATGCTGCTCTGGACAGTTCCTGACATGGACCGAAGTGTCAGCAGAGAGCACTGTGGTCAGACAGAAAGGAAATTCAAAAAGAAAAGGACTTTTTCTGTAGTATAAAGCAGCTTGAGGCTAAGTTTCCACTTGTTTTTCTTTCTGGCAGTTTTTGGAAAACTACCACTGCATTTTTTGAGCCAAAGCCAGAAATGTATTCAAAAGGAATAGGACATATAAAGGAAGGACTTATACTTCTCCTCCCTTATGGATCCACTTCTGTCTTTTGCTCAAAAACTGCAGTGGCAGTTTTCCAAAAAGCGGAAATTTAGGGGTTAAAACATTTTTTCTAAAGTAGTAAAATAAAACAAAATGTAAATAAAATGTGATGTCACTTTTCTCCCTCCCACAGATCAGTCATCCCACCTAGATAAAGTTGTCCTGGCACAGGGGGGATCAGAGGGGGGGTCAGATTGAGAAGGTACAGGTGATAAATGTGTATAATCCTCTCTAGTAAAAGTTTGAATCACCCCCATTTCCCATTTTAAGGACCAAAGCCCATTTTCACCTTAAAGTGGTACTCTACCCCTAGACATCTTATCCCGCCCCCTCATGACGTCACGCCCTGCCCCCTTAATGCAATGGGAGGGGGGCATAACTGTTAACACGCCTCCTCCCATAGACTTGCATAAAGGGGGCGGGGTGTGCCGTCATGAGGGGACAGAGCCATGACATCACGAACAGCCGGCCCCTGTCATCAGCCACAGAGCAAACTTAGGTCCGGAGAGCTGATGGCCCGGGGTGCTGTAGAAGAGACCCCTGCGATCAGACATCTTATCCCCTCTCCTTGGATAGGGGGATAAGATGTCTTGGGGCGGAGTAATGTCTAAGAACATTTTTTGCACATCTGACCACTGTCACTTTATGCAATAACTCTGAGATGCTTTTACTTATGAATATTGTTGAGCGGCATAGGCCATATTCGAATTCGCGAATATTCGCTAATATATGGACGAATATTCGTCATATATTCGCGCATATTCGTAATCTTCTTGTTTTATTATCGCATATGCGAAACTTCGCGTATACAAAAATTAACATAAGCAAAAATTGCAAAAGCACACCAGTATCACACAGTAGTATTAGAGCCTTCTTTACACCACACAAGCTGGAAGCAGAGAGTGGTGATCACTGTGATGTGTACTGTGAAAAAAAAAATATATTCATAATTACAAATATATAGCGCTATATTCGCTATAATAAAATTTGCATTGCCAATATTCGTGAGCAACACTACTTATGAATTTGATTCAGAGATCGTATTTTCGTGACATATTCTGCTTTAACATAGAGGTAAACTTTCATCGATACTTGTATCATTTCTTGGTGAAAAATTCAAAAATGTCATGAAAATTTTTTGGAATTTTTAAGCTCTCTGCTTGTAAGAAATTATATATTGATTCCCATATACAATATGTCTACCTTATGTTGACATCATAAAGCTGACATGTTTTTACTTTTGGAAGACATCAGAGGGCTTCAAAGTTCAGCAGCAATTTTAAAATTTTTCAAAAAATTTTCAAAATCATAATTTTTCAGGGACCAGTTCAGTTTTGAGGTGGATTAGAGGGGCCTTCATATTCGAAATACCCCATAAATGACCCCATTAGGAAAACTGCACCCCTCAAAGTATTAAAAATGACCTTCAGAATGTTTGTTAACCCTTTAGGTGTTTCACAGGCAGGGCCGCCATCAAGGGGTTACAACCAGTACTCCAGTAAGGGGCGATGGCTCCCGGGTGGCCCGGGCCCCCGCTGCAGCCCCAGCACAGAAGAAGAAGATTGCTGTTAAAACAACAGTCTTCTGCTTCCACTGGCAGCTGCGACCTAATACTTACTGCATCTGTCCTCTCCTCCCTGTACAAGCAGAGGTTTCAGGCAGCAGCAGCAGCACAGTGGAGAGATTTACTGCTGAACATTGGGCTGTGTATGGGATGGTAGAGGACCTTAGATGATGTCATTACCATGTGATCAGTCACATGGGTGGGAGGAGCCTGACTGCAGTGCTGTGGAGGCCCAGAAAGAAGTTGCTGTATAGGAGAATGTGTTTATCATGATAAGGTAACCTATAGTACGAATTCAGGTAGAAAACAGACATGGTGCACATCTACAATCTTGTATAATGATCTGATTGCTTCTCAGCACAATATCAAAAACTAACAGGTTGTTAGTATACATTTCTGATCAAAAAGTACAAGTCCACTCGCCACGTCAAGGCCACCTATTCAGAGTGGGTCCCTAACGTCCCTAGCATAAAATGGTGTAGCACTGGGCGGCGACCACCACCGCCGCGACACCAGTGCCCACGGGGGGGGGAGGAAACGACCCACTGGCAGAGCGGCCCCAATGCCACTCAAACCAGTCTATGGGCCGCACCCGCCCACAGACACGGCGCCACGGCAGCAACGGACGCCGCACAGCACCACATCAGTGTGAATAAGATGTAATAGCTCACTTACCATACTCTCCCAGTCAGACTGGGAGGCTACTAGGAATGAAATGGCCCTTATGTAGCTAATTACTACCTATATAGGGTTGGGCTGAGGGGGTGGGGAAGAGTGCAGCACATGTTCAAACAAAAAAAAAAAAAAAAAAAAGGGGAAGAAAGAAATCACAGTGAGGGGCATTTACTAAGGGGTTTAGTCATTTTTTTCTGACTATTTTTGGCGCAAAATTGTCGCAATTGCGCCTACCCTATAAATTGTGCGACTTTCCCTAGCAAGAGCTAGAAAGTCAAATTTTTTTTCCCGCTTAATTTACGCAAGTTTTCAGTTTTTACTTGCAGTGGTCAGGAATTTATTAACTGAGACAGTCGCAGTTGCGCAATAAACTGTCGCAACGGCCGTAAAAATTGACTAAATTTACTCCAGCTCCAACATGGAGCAGGAAAAGCTACTGCAGCCCGGGCTCCAACATACTTTCTCCCCGCTACCCTCAATGCGCTACCGGGACACTACAGTGATTTATATCCCCCCCCCCCCTCTCACCTGCCAGCGCCACACAACTTCGATCTGTCTACTGTTGCAAGACTACAAGTCCCAGCATGCCCTTATAGTAAGGACACGCTGGGAGTTGTAGTCTTGTAGCAGCGGGAGTTGAGCGGCGTGGGCGGGAGACAAGGGGGGGGGGGGGGTAGCGGGGAGGCCATATGAGGAGCCCGGGCGGGAGACAAGTGGGGGTAGCGGGGAGGCCGTATGAGGAGCCCGGACGGGAGACAAGGGGAGGGGTAGCGGGGAGGCCGTATGAGGAGCCCAGGCGGCTGCACTGTAATGTCAGCCCGGGCTCCTGCCCTGAGAGCCATAGGCTTTGGCTGTCAGGGCATGCTGGGTGTTGTAGTTTTGCAACAGCTGGAGGGCCACAGTTTGCAGACCACTGGTGTGTGGTCTGTAAACTGTAGTCCTCCAGCTGTTTCAAAACTAAACAGCTGAAGGGGACCGGCGAAAACGTTCACTTACCCTTCCGAGGCTCCAGCGACGATCGCTGACGGAGATCGTCGCGCCGCAGTGTCATGCAGCGCTCGATCCTACGGAAGCCGGTAAGTTGCCCAAGCTTCCCAACCAGGGTGCCTCCAAATGTTACAAGATTACAACTCCCAGCATGCCTGGACACCCTTTGGCTGTCCAGGCATGCTGGGAGTTGTAGTTTTGCAACAGCTGGAGGCA
The DNA here is from genome assembly GCF_029499605.1 of Hyla sarda. Taxonomy (NCBI): domain Eukaryota; kingdom Metazoa; phylum Chordata; class Amphibia; order Anura; family Hylidae; genus Hyla; species Hyla sarda. The sequence continues at coordinate 80,968,047 of NC_079196.1, read as the reverse complement.
CCCTTGTTGGGAAACACTGGCCTAAAACAGTGTTTCCCAACCAGGGTGCCTCCAGATGTTGCAAGACTACAACTCCCAGCATGCCTGGACAGCCATTGGCTGTCCAGGCATGCTGGAACTTGTAGTTTTGCAACATCTGGAGGCACCTTGGTTGGGAAACACTGTTTTAGGCCAGTGTTTCCCAACCAGGTTGCCTCCAGATGTTGCAAGACTACAACTCCCAGCATGCCTAGACAGCCTTTGACTGTCCAGGCATGCTGGGACTTGTAGTTTTGCAACATCTGGAGGCACTTTGGTTGGGAAACACTGTTTTAGGCCAGTGTTTCCCAACCAGGTTGCCTCCAGATGTTGCAAGACTACAACTCCCAGCATGCCTAGACAGCCTTTGACTGTCCAGGCATGCTGGGACTTGTAGTTTTGCAACATCTGGAGGCACCCTGGTTGGGAAACACTGGCCTAAAACAGTGTTTCCCAACCAGGGTGCCTCCAGATGTTGCAAAACTACAAGTCCCAGGTTGGGAAACACTGTGCCCGGCCTCCGCCCCACCTTATTGTAAGGGCATGCTGGGAGTTGTAGTCCTGCAGCTGGGGGCAGGGGACAAGCTTGTAACTTGCCCACACATCTCCTGCACCACACAACTGCAACTCCCAGCATGTCCTTACTGTAAGGGCATGCTGGCAGTTGTAGTCGTGCGGGGCGGGAGATGTGTGAGCAGGTGATAAATGTACTAACCCATTTTTTTTTGTTCTCATTTCAGATCCGTGTATCCTGTGGACTCCTTCGGAATCGGTGGACTACTTCGATGACCAGCGTTTTTCTTTGCTTGATGTTAATAAAATGGTTAACGAGGGCTTGTGGGGGAGTGTTTTTTGTAATAAAATTTTTTAAAAACATGTTGTGTTTTTTTCTTACTTTACTAGACAGGCTTAGTAGTGGAAGCTGTCTTATAGACAGAGTCCATTACTAACCTGGGCTTAGCGTTAGCCACAAAAACAGCTAGCGCTAACCCCCTATTATTACCCCGGTACCCAACGCCACAGGGGTGCCGGGAAGAGCCGGTACCAACAGGCCTGGAGCGTCAAAAATGGCGCTCCTGGGCCTAGGCGGTAACAGGCTGACGTTATTTAGGCTGGGGATGGCCAGTAACAATGATCCTCACCCACCCTGGGAACGTCAGGCTGTTACTGTTTGGTTGGTATTTGGCTGAGAATGAAAATAGGGGGGACCCTATGCGTTTGTTTTTTTTTAAATAAATAATTAAATATATTTAAAAAACGCATAGGGTCCCCCTATTTTCATTCTCAGCCAAATACCAACCAAACAGTAACAGCCTGACGTTACCAGGGTGGGCGAGGACCATTGTTACTGGCCCTCCCCAACCTAAATAACGCCAGCCTGTTACCGCCTAGGCCCAGGAGCGCCATTTTTGATGCTCCGGGCCTGTTGGTACCGGCTCTTCCCGACACCCCTGTGGTGTTGGGTACCGGGGTAATAATTGGGGGTTAGCGCTAGCTGTTTTTGTGGCTAACGCTAAGCCCGGCTTAGTAATGGACTCAGTCTATAAGACAGCTTCCACTACTAAGCCTGTCAAGTAAAGTAAAATAAAAATAAAACACAACAGGTTTAAAAAAAATTTTATTACAAAAAACACTCCCCCACAAGCCCTCGTTAACCATTTTATTAACATCAAGCAAAGAAAAACGCTGGTCGTCGAAGTAGTCCACCGAATCCGAAGGAGTCCACAGGATACACAGATCTGTAGAAGAAGTAACCAAAAAAAAAAAGTGTAAGTACATTTAGGGAGAAAAAACCTGTGTTAAAAAAATTTAATAAACACACACACACACTAAGCGCCGTTTACCACTTCTGAGCCATGACTACAATTTACAGTGATCCCTCAACTTACAATGGCCTCAACATACAATAGTTTCAACATACAATGGTCTTTTCTGGACCATCGTAAGTTGAAACCAGACTCAACATACAATGCTACAGACAGTCCAGATCTGTGAAACGTGTCAATGGCTGGAAGAACCAACCAATCAAAATGGGCATTCACTGGTAAAACCCCTGTATTACTGAAGTGTATGCACTGACTGGTGTCTGGTATTACATGTTCTGTACACTTTACCTGTATCAGGGTTAGCTGCTCTTTTGGACACCAGGTGAGGGCGACTCCATTACTTGTTTGGGACATTGCCTGTACTGTACAGGACCCAAAGAAGCTCCTGTCCTCTACATAGACCAGTGTTTCCCAAGCAGGGTGGCCCCATCTTTTGCAAAACTACAACTCCCAGCATGCCCGGACAGCCTTTGGCTGTCCAGGCATGCTGGGAGTTATAGTTTTGCAACAGCTGGAGGCTCCCTGCTTGGGAAACACTGATATAGACAGTGATTTACAGCTCCCAGCAGATCTTTATTACTTTTATATGTAAGAATTTGCTTTATCTATATTAGTTATCTACTTATTTTTCTTTGTCACTTTTTCCTATTTTGGATGACATTTTGGTGCCTTTAGAACCAATTACCACGTTTCCATAGAGTTATGGTCTCAACATACAATGGTCTCAACATACAATGGTTGTCCTGGAACCAATTAATATTGTAACTTGAGGGACCACTGTAGTTATTGAATTATTTAGATGTGGTGAAAAAGCTAAAAAAAAAACTTAAAAACAAAAGATCCAGAAGGAAACCAGCAGCCAAACCTATTCAGACAGCAGGAAAAAGGAAGACTATTTTTTCTACTACATGAAGTAAATTTCCCACTTTTGCCTAGGTGTGCCAAATTTATTAATGCCGTGCAACAATTTAGTAAATTTGTCGCACATAGTCAAAAATGAAGTAGAAAAAAACAGGGTAAAAACCAGACTACATAGTAAAAGATTAGTAAATGCCCCTCAGTGTGAATTCAGGTAGAAAACAGACACGGTGCACATCTACAATCTTGTATAATGATCTGATTGCTTCTCAGCATAATATCAAAAACTAACAGGTTGTTAGTATACATTTTTGATCAAAAAGTACAAGCCCACTCGCCACGTCAAGGCCACCTATGTATACTAACAACCTGTTAGTTTTTGATATTATGCTGAGAAGCAATCAGATCATTATACAAGATTGTAGATGTGCACCATGTCTGTTTTCTACCCGAATTCACACTGTAACCTATAGTACATTCACACTCACACACAAATAACTATATCTGTGTTTGTCAAACAGTGTGCCTCCAGCTGTTACAAACTACAGCTCCCAGCATGCCCGGAGATCCAACGGCTGTCTGGGCATGCTGGGAGTTGTACTTTTGCAACAGCTGGAGGTACATTGTTTGGAAAACACTGCACTATAATATTCCCACATACACTGCATTTAACACACCCACCACACAAACCCTTTTCCCATTTTTAAATATAAAATAATTTAAGAATCCAAACGTGGGATCGCCGCGTGCGTAAATGTCCAAACTATTACAATATAAGTCCACAATTACTAATTTTAAGTCATTTCATATAAGATAAAAAATTAATAAAAAGCGATCGAACAGTCCCATCAAAAATAAAAGATGGTACCAGTAAAAACTACAGATCAAAGCGCAAAAGGTGCTCCCTGACACATTGTAGTATATGGGAATATTCTAAAGTTATAGGGGTCAGAAGAGGAGGATTTTAACTATGCAAATTTTTGTACAAAAAGTTATTTTTTTCTAAATAGTAAAATAAAACAAAGCCTATAAAAATTGGTTATTGGTGTAATCCTATGGAATTACAGAATAAAGATAATATCATTTTTAATGAAAAGTGCACTGGGTAGAAACAGAATTAAGTGGCACGGAGGGGGATCAGAGGGGGATATAAAGTGCACAGGGGGGATCAGAGGGGGATATAAAGTGCACAGGGGGATCAGAGGGGGGATATAAAGTGCACAGGGGGATCAGAGAGGGATATAAAGTGCACAGGGGGGATCAGAGGGGGATATAAAGTGCACAGGGGGATCAGAGGGGGGATATAAAGTGCACAGGGGGATCAGAGAGGGATATAAAGTGCACAGGGGGGATCAGAGGGGGATATAAAGTGGCACAGGGGGATCATAGGGGGATATAAAGTGGCACAGGGGGGATCAGAGGGGGATATAAAGTGCATAGGGGGGATCAGAGGGGGATATAAAGTGCACAGGGGGGATCAGAGGGGGATATAAAGTGGCACAGGAGGGATCAGAGGGGGATATAAAGTGCACAGGGGGGATCAGAGGGGGATATAAAGTGGCACAGGAGGGATCAGAGGGGGATATAAAGTGCACAGGGGGGATCAGAGGGGGATATAAAGTGGCACAGGAGGGATCAGAGGGGGATATAAAGTGCATAGGGGGATCAGAGGGGGATATAAAGTGGCACAGGGGGATCAGAGGGGGATATAAAGTGGCACAGGGGGGATCAGAGGGGGATATAAAGTGGCACAGAAGGGATCAGAGGGGGATATAAAGTGCATAGGGGGATCAGAGGGGGATATAAAGTGCACAGGTGGGATCAGAGGGGGATATAAAGTGGCACAGGAGGATCAGAGGGGGATATAAAGTGCACAGGGGGGAACAGAGAGGGATATAAAGTGGCACAGGGGGGATCAGAGGGGGATATAAAGTGCACAGGGGGGATCAGTGGGGGATATAAAGTGCACAGGGGGGATCAGAGGGGGATATAAAGTGCACAGGGGGGGGATCAGTGGGGGATATAAAGTGGCACAGGGGGGATCAGAGGGGAATATAAAGTGCATGGGGGGATCAGAGGGGGATATAAAGTGGCACAGGGGGGATCAGAGGGGGATATAAAGTGGCACAGGGGGACCAGAGAGGGATATAAAGTGGCACAGGGGGATCAGAGAGGGATATAAAGTGGCACAGGGGGATCAGAGAGGGATATAAAGTGGCACAGGGGGATCAGAGGGGGGAAATAAAGTGGCACAGGGGAGATCAGAGGGGGGATATAAAGTGCACAGGGGGATCAGAGGGGGGCAGTGGCATACCTAGGGGGGGCGCAGGGGGCGGCCCGCCCAGGGTGCCACCATCAAGGGGGGTGCCAGGGGCGGACTGACCCGCCGCCGCAAAAGCAAATTTTTTTTTTCTTTAACACTTTGCCGCCACCCGCGTTGTTTGCCGCCGCCGCCCGCACTCTGTGTCCGGCCGCCTTAGGGCCTAAGCCAGTGTTTCCCAACCAGGGAACCTCCAGCTGTTGCAAAACTCCAACTGCCAGCATGCCCGGACAGCCAAAGGCTCTCCGAGCATGCTTGCAGTTGTAGTTTTACAATAGCTGGAGGCGCCTGGGTTGGGAGACACTGCCTTAAGGCCTAACCCAGTGTTTCCCAACCAGGGAGCCTCCAGCTGTTGCAACACTACAACTGCCAGCATGCCCGGAGAGCCTTTGGCTGTCTAGGCATGCTGGCAGTTATAGTTTTGCAATAGCTGGAGGCGCCTGGGTTGGCAGACACTGCCTTAAGGCCTAACCCAGTGTTTCCCAACCAAGGAGCCTCCAGCTGTTGCAACACTACAACTGCCAGCATGCCCAGAGAGCCTTTGGCTGTCTAGGCATGCTTGCAGTTGTAGTTTTGCAACAGCTGGAGGCGCCCGGGTTGGTAAACACTGCCTTAAGGCCTAACCCAGTGTTTCCCAACCAAGGTGCCTCCAGCTGTTGCAACACTACAACTGCCAGCATGCCCGGAGAGCCTTTGGCTGTCTAGGCATGCTGGGAGTTGTAGTTTTACAATAGCTGGAGGCGCCTGGGTTGGCAGACACTGCCTTAAGGCCTAACCCAGTGTTTCCCAACCAAGGAGCCTCCAGCTGTTGCAACACTACAACTGCCAGCATGCCCGGAGAGCCTTTGGCTGTCTAGGCATGCTGGGAGTTGTAGTTTTGCAATAGCTGGAGGCGCATGGGTTGGCAGACACTGCCTTAAGGCCTAACCCAGTGTTTCACAACCAGGGAGCCTCCAGCTGTTGCAACACTACAACTGCCAGCATGCCCGGAGAGCCTTTGGCTGTCTAGGCATGCTTGCAGTTGTAGTTTTGCAACAGCTGGAGGCGCCCGGGTTGGCAAACACTGCCTTAAGGCCTAACCCAGTGTTTCCCAACCAGGGAGCCTCCAGCTGTTGCAACACTACAACTGCCAGCATGCCCGGAGAGCCTTTGGTTGTCTAGGCATGCTGGGAGTTGTAGTTTTGCAATAGCTGGAGGCGCCTGGGTTGGCAGACACTGCCTTAAGGCCTAACCCAGTGTTTCCCAACCAGGGAGCCTCTAGCCTTTGCAAAAGTACAACTGCCAGCATGCTCGGAGAGCCTTTGGCTGTCTAGGCATGCTGGGAGTTGTAGTTTTGCAACAGCTGGAGGTGCCCAGGTTGGCAAACACTGCCTTAAGGCCTAACCCAGTGTTTACCAACCAGGGAGCCTCCAGCTGTTGCAACACTACAACTGCCAGCATGCCCGGAGAGCCTTTGGCTGTCTAGGCATGCTGGGAGTTGTAGTTTTGCAATAGCTGGAGGCGCCTGGGTTGGCAAACACTGCCTTAGGACCCAGAGTATTGTATTATACTCCAGAGCTGTACTCACTATTCTGCTGGTGAGATCACTGTGAAACTGAACCACTTTTTTTACATTATTATTTTATTATTATATAGATGTATAGAGGGTGGGGTGTAGCTCTGTATAGGTATATGCAGAACTGCACCCCCCCTCTTCCCCATAGGTATATGCAGAGCTACCCCCCCCTCTTTCCCATAAGTATATGCAGAGCTACACCCCCCCCTCTTTCCCATATGTATATGCAGAGCTACACCCCCCCTTTCCCATAGGTATATAGTGTAACTCTGCATATACCTATGGGAAAGAGGGGGGGTAGCTCTGCATATACTTATGGGAAAGAGGAGGGGTAGCTCTGCATATACCTATGGGAAAGAGGGGGGGAGTGTAACTCTGCATATATCTATGCATATACCTATGGGAAAGAGGGGGGGTGTATCTCTGCATTTACCTATGGGAAAGAGGGGGTTTCCTGGCTACCTACCTGCCCTTTTACTGTGCAGGACACCAAGGAGGACATTATTACAGTTTGTGGGCCTATAGATGGGAAGATTGTAGAGGAGAGGAGGGCACTGAATATATGCAGAGTCTGACATGTTTTTCCTGCAGATGTTTAGAGATCCACATGACGGTCTTATCCGGACAGAGAAGAAAAGGAAAGAGGACGCAGCTGATCAGAAAAGACGTAATTGTGAGTCCCAAAATGTAACTGTAATCACTTATATGGTATACACATCCTGTGTACAGCTGATAACTACCGCCATATGGTCCTGTATATTATCCCTTATATTGGATACAGATCCTTTATAGTATACTGGTCTGTGTATAGTGGTTTTATTCAGTACAGTATGGCGGTATTATCCAGTTATTGTGTGGTGGTATATACTTACTCCTTGTATACCAGTATTATTGGTCATGGAAATTTACTTACGTTAAAGTGTTTCTTACATATATAAATTTTTATTTATTGTGTGTGGGATTTGGGTGGAATAGGGGCGTGGCAGAAGATTGACGAGCGGCAGAGCCTAGCAGGGGCCCTTGCCTTTTTTTTTGGGTCCGGGGGCCCCGAGTGTTGTCAGTCCGCCCCTGGGGGGAGGGGAGGGAGGGGGTGTAATTAAGGGGGGTGCATGTGTGTGGTGGGCAGGGGGGGGGGCCTGCCAAACAAAGGGTCCGCCCCGGGTGCCAAATGCTCTAGGTACGCCCCTGGAGGGGGGGGATATAAAGTGGCACAGGGGGGATCAGAGGGGGATATAAAGTGCAGATGGGGGATGAAAGGGGGAAATAAAGTGGCACAGGGGGGATCAGAGGGGATATAAAGTGCAGAGGGGGGATCACAGGGGGGAAATAAAGTGGCACAGGGGGGATCAGAGGGGGGATATAAAGTGGCACAGGGGGGATCAGAGGGGGGGCAAATGATATATATAGCACAATGGGTTGATCAAGGGGGAATGGGGATAAAAGTGCATGTGAGTAGAGGGACGATTTGTAATGCTGATACTGGTATCAGGTTGTACGTCATAGGACGCGCAACGTGATATGTGCAATTGGCGGTATTGTGAGGGGTGTCCAGGGGGCCCAGGCCTGAGCTGTGTAAGGGGCCCCAAAATTTCTGATGGCAGCCCTGTTCACAGGAATAGCAGCAAAGTGAAGGAGAAAATTCAAAATCTTCATTTTTTACACTCGCATGTTCTTGTAGACCCAGTTTTTGAATTTTTACAAGGGGTAAAAGGAGAAAAAGCTCCCCAAAATTTGTAACCCAACTTCTCTTGAGTAAGGAAATACCTCATATGTGTATGTAAAGCATTCTGTGGGTGCACTAGAGGGCTCAGAAGGGAAGGAACGACAATGGGATTTTGGAGAGTGAATTTTGCTGAAATTTTTTTGGGGGGCATGTCACATTTAGGAAGCCCCATAACAACAAAAAAAAACACATGGCATAGTATTTTGGAAACTACACCCCTCAAGGGGTTCAGTGAGCCTTAACACCCCACAGGTGTTTGACGATTTTTCGGTAAAATCGGATGTGTAAATTAGATTTTTTTTTTCTTTAAAATGCTGTTTTCCCCCCAAAATTTACAATTTTTACAAGGAGTGATGTGGTGCCTTGGGGGGGGGGGGGGGGGGGTGAGGCAGTTGGGGTGTTGCTGTGAGGTACCGTATATACTCGAGTATAAGCCGACCCGAATATAAGCCGAGGCCCCTAATTTTACCCCAATATCCCAGGAAAAGTTATTGACTAGAGTATAAGCCTAGGCTGGGAAATACATCATCCCCCCTGTCATCAACACCCTCATCATCATCATCCCCACTTGTCATCATCCCACACACCCCCTTCATCATCCCCTTGTCATCATCCCACACCCCCCTTCATCATCCCCTTGTCATCATCCCACACCCCCCTTCATCATCCCCTTGTCATCATCCCCACCCCCCTTCATCATCCCCTTGTCATCATCCCACACCCCCCCTTCATCATCCTCTTGTCATCATCCCACACCCCCATTCATCATCCCCTTGTCATCATCCACCACCCCCCTTCATCATCCCCTTGTCATCATCCCACACCCCCTTCATCATCCCCTTGTCATCATCCCACACCCCCCTTCATCATCCCCTTGTCATAATCTCCCCCCCTTCATCATCCCCTTGTCATCATCCCACACCCCCCTTCATCATCCCCTTGTCATCATCCCACACACCCCCTTCATCATCCCCTTGTCATCATCCCACACCCCCCCTTCATCATCCCCTTGTCATCATCCCACACCCCCCTTCATCATCCCCTTGTCATCATCCCACACACCCCCTTCATCATCACCACGTGTCATCAGCCCCCCCCCCCCCCCCCTTCATCATCACCGCTTGTCAATGTCTGATACAGTGGTCTTCAACCTGCGGACCTCCAGAGGTTTGAAAACTACAACTCACAGCAAGCCCGGGCAGCCTGGGAGTTGTAGTTTTGAAACCTCTGGAGGTCCACAGGTTGAAGACCACTGCGGCTTTCGACTTCATCCAGCCCCCTTTAGTTCTGTACTCACCTCTGCTCGGCGGGACGTTAGGGTGCGCTAGTCCGGTGCTGCAGGACTGTCCGGTGGGGAGGTCGTCCGGTGGGATAGTGGTTCCGGGCTGCCATCTTGACTATTCCGGGGCCGGGCCCTAAGCGCGAAGAAGAGGCCCCCCGGTGAAGATGGCAGCCCGGAACCACTATCCCACCGGACGACCTCCCCACCGGACAGTCCTGCAGCACCGGACCAGCGCACCCTAACGTCCCGCCGAGCGGAGGTGAGTACAGAACTAAAGGGGGTGAGAGGGGGCTGGATGATATCGAAGGCCGCAGTGGTCTTCAACCTGCGGACCTCCAGAGGTTTCACAACTACAACTCCCAGCAAGCCCGGACAGCCGATGGCTGCCCGGGCTTGCTGGAAGTTGTAGTTTTGAAACATCTGGAGGTCCGCAGGCTGAAGACCACTGAGGGCGGAGAGTTCACTCGAGTATAAGCCGAGGGGGGTGTGTGCTGAAAAACTCGGCTTATACTCGAGTATATATGGTATATCACGGTTATAATTAACTCTTGTCAGTCGTGACGCCAGGGTGATGGTTAAATGCTGTATGGCTTGGCCTATCGCCACCCTTCCCAAAAGCGATAGGTAGATGCAGAATAAAGTATTGTCCACAACCAGAGCTTTGCTGAAAACTTGCGTTAACTTTACTGAAGATTTTCTGTAATATGCGAATACAGGAACAGTCTTTATAACAGAGTCTATATACAGCTTAGCTGAGATTGACGTATGGTTGGGACTTTTGTAAGTTCTTTAGTTTAGTAGGATTTAGTATGCGCAGATCCGCTGGATTTTGGGTTATGTTTAGGTCCAGAGGTCTCGCTAGCATAAGCGGGGAAGTTGTAAGAACTGTGGCCTAGTATTTGTCTTTGCAAGTTGCGGAGGTCCTACCTCATGAAGTGTCAGCAACCCAAGAGCAGAAGAGATGTTGCTTGCTTGGCAGTGCAGGAACAAGAGACGAGTCTATTGGCTGCAGCTCCCTTATATGGGCAGGGGCTGGACGTTTAAGGATTGGTCCACACCATCTGTCAATCAGCTTTACAAGGCATTGTGGGTATTACATCACCCAGAACCTCCAAAGGTCCTTTTACCTACCATAGAGTTCTAACCCGAGTCACATGACCCGCAGGTCCTGCGACGCTATGCAGGTAAGTATACACTTTCTATACAGTATTTACATTTATTTTTGAAATACAGTGATCCCTCAAGTTACAAAATTAATTGGTTACAGGATGACCATTGTATGTTGAGACCATTGTATGTTGAGACCATAACTCTATGGAAACCTGGTAATTGGTTCTGAAGCCACCAAAATGTCATCCAAAAATAGGAAAAGGTAGGATTAAAGAAAAATAAGTAGATAACTAATACAGATAAAGCAAGTCCTTACATATAAAAGTAAGAAAGAGCTGCTGGGAGCTGTAAATCACTGTCTGTCAGGGTTTCCCAACCAGGGTGTCTCCAGCAGTTGCAAAACTACAACTCCCAGCATGCCCGGACAGCCTTCGGCTGTCCGGGCATGCTGGGAGTTGTAGTTTTGCAACCGCTGGAGGCACCCTGGTTGGGAAATGCGTGTCTATGTAGAGGACAGGAGCTTCTTCAGAGTTTTGTACAGAATACACAATGTCCTGAAAAAGTAACATGGAGTCGCACTCACCTGGTGTCCAAAGGAGCAGCTAGCCCTGGTACAGGTAAATAGTACAGAACATGTAATACCTGCCTGTACTGTAGGGGGCGCCACCAGCCAATCAGTGCATGCACTTCAGTAATACAGGGGTTTTACCAGTAAAATGTCCATTCTGATTGGTCAGTTCTTCCGGCCATTGACACATTTCACAGAGGTGGACTGTCTGTAGCATTGTATGTTGAGTCTGGTTTCAAGTTACAATGGTCCAGAAAAGACCATTGTATGTTGAAACTATTGTATGTTGAGGCCATTGTAAGTTGAGGGATCACTGTATCTTAACTAAGAAGCGGAATCCCACAGTTACTAGGAACTCTGACTTTGGGGACCCCTAACCAAGGTACGGTATGCGATACCACAGTAATAGGAGAAAAAGCCCCCCAAAATTTGAAACCCAATTTCTTCTGAGTATGGAAATACCCCATGTGTGGACGTCATGTGCTCTGCTGGCGCACTACAATTCTCAGAAGAGAAAGAGTCACATTTGACTTTTGGAGAGAGAATTTTGCTGAAATGGTTTTTGGGGGCATGTCACATTTAGGAAGCCCCTAATGTGCCATAACAGCAAAAAAAAAAAATATAAATACAGTGAGCCATAACACCCCATAGGTGTTTGATGATTTTTCGTTAAAGTCGGATGTATAAATGAAAAAAAAATTTTTTCACTAAAATGCTTTTTCCCCCACAAATGTAACATTTTTACAAGGGGTAATAGGGGGAAATCCCCCCAAAATTTGTAACCCCATTTCTTCTGAGTATGGAAATACCCCATGTGTGGACATCAAGTGCTCTGCTGGCGCACTACAATGCTCAGGAGAGAAGGAGCGCCATTGAGCTTTTGGAGAGAGAATTTGTTTGGAATGGAAGTTGAGGGCCATGTGCGTTTACAAAGCCCCCCCGTGGTGCCAGGACAGTGGAACCCCCCCCCCCCCCCATGCCACATGTGACCCCCATTTTGGAAACTACACCCCTCACAGAATTGAATAAGGGGTGCAGTGAGCATTTACACCCCACTGATGTTTGACAGATCTTTGGAGAAGTGGGATGTCTGAACATGCTGGAAGTTGTAGTTTTGCAGCAACTGGAGGCACCCTGGTTGGAAACCACTATCACAGGCAGAATGGCAGCAGGAAGTTCCAGATAACTATTAATATTGGGATAAACCCTTTAAGGTTGTGTCATATAACGTTTCCGTTTTCTACTATAGCAGCAGTCACTGGTCACAGCTGAACGTAATAGTGCCACCTTGAGTGTAATGGAACCATCAAAATTACTGTGTCTTCTAATGTGAACATGTTCAGAGCCCCTTATATAATCCTCCACATACAGTGTAACTAAGGGAGTTGTCCATATGCAGTGTCACTAAAAGAGTCGTCCATATACAGTGCCACTAAGAGAGTCCTCCATATACAGTGCCACTAAGAGAGTCCTCCATATACAGTGTCACTAAGGGAGTCATCCATATGCAGTGTCACTATGAGAGTCCTCCATATACAGTGTCACTAAGGGAGTCGTCTATATACAGTGTCACTAAGAGAGTCCTCCATATACAGTGCAACTAAGAGAGTCCTCCATAAACAGGGCCACTAAGGGAGTCCTCCATGTACAGTGCCACTAAGAGAGTCTTCCATATACAGTGCCACTAAGGGAGTCATCCATATACAGTGTCACTAAGGGAGTCATCCAAATGGAGTGTCACTATGAGAGTCCTCCATATACAGTGTCACTAAGGGAGTCATCTATATACAGTGTCACTAAGAGAGTCCTCCATATACAGTGCAACTAAGAGAGTCCTCCATAAACAGGGCCACTAAGGGAGTCCTCCATGTACAGTGCCACTAAGAGAGTCCTCCATGTACATCGCCACTAAGGGAGTTGTCCATATACAGTGCCACTAAGAGAGTCGTCTATAAACAGTGTCACTAAGAGAGTCTTCCATATACAGTACCAGCAAGAAAGCACCTTATATACAGTGCCACCAACCTATATGTCACACCTAGAAAACCCTCCTGATACAATGTGAAAGGACACATTGGGCACTTATATCACTATTTTTGCACCATGCCAGTCACCATATTTATCAAACCAGAGTAGACAACACACTTTGCCTCTGGTATAATACTGCCACACACTGTGCCTTTGTTATAATACTGCCACACACTGTGCCCCTGGTATAATACTGCCACACACTGTGCCTCTGGTGTTATACTGCCACACACTGTACCCCTGGTATAATACTGCCACACACTGTGCTCCAGGTATAATACTGTCACACACTGTGCTCCAGGTATAATACTGTCACACACTGTGCCCCTAGTATAATACTGCCACACATTGTGCCTCTGGTATAATTCTGCCACACACTGTGCCCCTGGTATAATACTGCCATACACTTTGCCCCTTGTATAATACTGCCACACACTGTGCCTCTGGTACATTACTGCCATACACTGTGCCCCTGGTATAATACTGCCACACACTGTGCCCCTTGTATAATACTGCCACATTTTGTGCCTCTGGTATATTACTGCCACACACTGTGCCTCTGGTATAATACTGCCACACACTGCCTCTGGTATATTACTGCCATACACTGTGCCTCTGGTATATTACTGCCACACACTGTGCCTCTGGTATAATACTGCCACACACTGCCTCTGGTATATTACTGCCATACACTGTGCCCCTGGTATAATACTGCCACACACTGTGCCCCTGGTATAATACTGCCACACACTGTGCCCCTAAATATATTACTGTTGCTACATTCCTCCAGGTATATTTCTTGTGTTACCGCTGGAGGAGTCCAAACAGAGAAAAAATCCCAGGTTGGTTTGGGGGCGTACACCACTAGCAGTAAATCCACCAAGAGCACCGTGGATTAAGATTGGATTTTTTGCTTGAATAATACAGACGACGCGTTTCGAGAGCGCTTGCTCTCTTTTTCAAGTCTCTTACGGAAATGACATATTGGCTACATTTAATACACAATTCATTTGAAAAAGCCCGGGAGATACCTGGCTTGATGACGTAACCGCAGGTAAGACATCACATCCTGTTCACATTGGTAAGTATATGCAGCCAATCGAGACATAATACTCCAACTTAGTGCAATTATAGAGAAATGATTAAAATGACATTCTATTACTCCCATAGGCGTGTGCAGCCTATTGCATTAGGGTGTGCACCCTAAAGCACAAACTCACGCAGCGAACGCGTGTGTGTGATATATATACACACATACACACTCTTGCTTGCATGCACACATACATAAACATACCTACACTCATAAATATCAATACAAACAAAATGAAAAACTTTATTAAAACTTTTTTTTGGATTGGAGGCTTTTTTTTAGATTGGAGGCTCCATTATACATACACTGTACAGCAATCATACCTCCATTTTACATACACTGTGACTGTACAGCAATCATACATCCAATCCATTAATAATGGATTGGATGTATGATTGCTGTACAGTCACAGACAGTGTATGTATAATGGAGGTGTGCTTGCTGTACAGTGTATGTATAATGGAGGTATGATTGCTGTACAGTGTATGTATAATGGATGTATGCTTGCTGTACAGTGTATGTATAATGGCGGTATGCTTGCTGTACAGTGTATGTATAATGGAGGTATGATTGCTGTACAGTGTATGTATAATGGAGGTATGATTGCTGTACAGTGTATGTATAATGGATGTATGATTGCTGTACAGTGTATGTATAATGGCGGTATGCTTGCTGTACAGTGTATGTATAATGGTGGTATGCTTGCTGTACAGTGTATGTATAATGGCGGTATGATTGCTGTACAGTGTATGTATAATGGAGGTATGATTGCTGTACAGTGTATGTATAATGAATGTATGATTGCTGTACAGTGTATGTATAATGGAGGTATGATTGCTGTACAGTGTATGTATAATGGCGGTATGCTTGCTGTACAGTGTATGTATAATGGAGGTATGATTGCTGTACAGTGTATGTATAATGGATGTATGATTGCTGTACAGTGTATGTATAATGGATGTATGCTTGCTGTACAGTGTATGTATAATGCCGGTATGCTTGCTGTACAGTGTATGTATAATGGATGTATGATTGCTGTACAGTGTATGTATAATGGATGTATGATTGCTGTACAGTGTATGTATAATGGATGTATGATTGCTGTACAGTGTATGTATAATGGATGTATGATTGCTGTACAGTGTATGTATAATGGAGGTATGATTGCTGTACAGTGTATGTATAATGGAGGTATGATTGCTGTACAGTGTATGTATAATGGATGTATGATTGCTGTACAGTGTATGTATAATGGAGGTATGCTTGCTGTACAGTGTATGTATAATGGATGTTTGATTGCTGTACAGTGTATGTATAATGGCGGTATGCTTGCTGTACAGTGTATGTATAATGGATGTTTGATTGCTGTACAGTGTATGTATAATGGCGATATGATTGCTGTACAGTGCATGTATAATGGATGTATGATTGCTGTACAGTGTATGTATAATGGATGTATGATTGCTGTACAGTGTAAGTATAATGGATGTATGATTGCTGTACAGTGTATGTATAATGGAGGTATGATTGCTGTACAGTGTATGTATAATGGATGTATGATTGCTGTACATTGTATGTATAATGAATGTATGATTGCTGTACAGTGTATGTATAATGGATGTATGATTGCTGTACAGTGTAAGTATAATGGATGTATGATTGCTGTACAGTGTATGTATAATGGAGGTATGATTGCTGTACAGTGTATGTATAATGGATGTATGATTGCTGTACATTGTATGTATAATGAATGTATGATTGCTGTACAGTGTATGTATAATGGATGTATGATTGCTGTACAGTGTAAGTATAATGGATGTATGATTGCTGTACAGTGTATGTATAATGGATGTATGATTGCTGTACAGTGTATGTATAATGGAGGTATGATTGCTGTACAGTGTATGTATAATGGAGGTATGATTGCTGTACAGTGTATGTATAATGGATGTATGATTGCTGTACAGTGTATGTATAATGGAGGTATGCTTGCTGTACAGTGTATGTATAATGGATGTTTGATTGCTGTACAGTGTATGTATAATGGCGGTATGCTTGCTGTACAGTGTATGTATAATGGATGTTTGATTGCTGTACAGTGTATGTATAATGGCGATATGATTGCTGTACAGTGCATGTATAATGGATGTATGATTGCTGTACAGTGTATGTATAATGGATGTATGATTGCTGTACAGTGTAAGTATAATGGATGTATGATTGCTGTACAGTGTATGTATAATGGAGGTATGATTGCTGTACAGTGTATGTATAATGGATGTATGATTGCTGTACATTGTATGTATAATGAATGTATGATTGCTGTACAGTGTATGTATAATGGATGTATGATTGCTGTACAGTGTAAGTATAATGGATGTATGATTGCTGTACAGTGTATGTATAATGGAGGTATGATTGCTGTACAGTGTATGTATAATGGATGTATGATTGCTGTACATTGTATGTATAATGAATGTATGATTGCTGTACAGTGTATGTATAATGGATGTATGATTGCTGTACAGTGTAAGTATAATGGATGTATGATTGCTGTACAGTGTATGTATAATGGACAGGGCCGTCTTTAATTTTGATTGGACCCTGGGCAAGCAATTTTTTTTGGTCCCCCCGGTCCCCCACCCCCATCACACACACACACTTGGGATCAGTACAGGATTAGTAATGTAATGTATGTACACAGTGACCTCACCAGCAGAATAGTGAGTACAGCTTTGGAGTATAATACAAGATATAACTCAGGATCAGTACAGGATACGTACGGGGGAGGAGATTATCAGATTATGCATGTGAGGGGAGGATAATAATGATTATTATAATCCTCCCCTCACATATATGTAACATCTCCCCCTCACATGTATAATCTGATAATCCCCTCCTCACATTGATTATCCCTTCACATATAATCTGAGTATGATATTATATATGTGAGGGGATTAACAATGTGAGGAGGGGATTATCAGATTATACATGTGAGGGGGAGATGTTACATATATGTGAGGGGAGGATTATAATAATCACTATTATCCTCCCCTCACATGCATAATTTCCTCCCTTCTCACACGATATAATAAATCCCCCCTCACATTATATAATAAATCCCCCCCCACTATATAATAAATCCCCCCTCACATTATATAATAAATCCCCCCCACCCCCCACACACACTATATAATAAATACCCCCAACACACACACACACACACACACACTATATAATAAATACCCCCCCCCCCCCCCACACACACACACACACACACATTATACATACTCACATATCCGGCGGTGGGTCCCCTGCTGCGGCCTGGATCCTGGAAGCGGCCGTGTGGGAACTGAGAGGAGCGGGAGACTCTCTCTGTTCCGCTCCTCTCTATGATGCCGCCCGTGACGTCGCACGTCACATCGCGTCACGTGACCATCTCCCAGACAGCCATTGCGGTACTGGCTGCCTGTGGATGAGTGACGACGGCGGCGAACATAAAAGGGTAGCGTGCGGCGCAAAACCCGGGCCCTCTCCTTCCCCCTGGGCCCCCTCCCACTAACATTTTGGCCCCTGACGCCTGGCCCGCCAGCCTTTATCAGCTTTATCAGGGCCCATGGGGCAAAAGGGGCGAGCTGCTTTTGGGCCCCCAGGAATTACAGGGCCCGGGGCAGCTGCCCTTTTTGCTCCACGGCCGCGGTTATTAGGGTGTGCCTGGGCACACCCGGCACACCCTGTGCACACGCCTATGATTACTCCTATGATGTGTGGTACAACATTGTAAGGGACGTGACGACTAAAATTAGCGTGACAGACATGTATCCATAGGTTGTATAAGAATATACTGATCTGCAGTAAAACATGATATAAAATGGAAAGGGTACTTGTTCCTGTAATATTAATATAAGGATTCGTTTTATTTAGATGCCGTAGGTAATTTTAAAACTTTTTGATTAAATCTTCTTCAGCTATATGTCCCTCCAGTCTGAGGGCCTGTAGAAGGTGGATATATGCACACATACATAAATAAATCCTTTATCAAAAGATATCCCAAGAGGTTTATCATAAAAATAATCAAATATATCTTAGCATTAATGAAAATATATAGCGGTTGCTAACAATACTATAAAAGTTCATTATCAGTTTACTTTGGGTCTCGAATCCCGAATCTTCTGGGGACATTTGGCAGTAAAACTTGTATCCCTACCAGCAGCTCCACAGGTATTTCTCTTATAGCATGTTCTCTTATAGTATTTCTCTTATAGCTTGTTTTCTGGAACTTATATTTATAAGGTTTTATAAGATTTATAAGGTTTTAAAGATATTTAATATTTATATTAGGTTTTAGAGATATATTTTATATACTTACCAATGTGAACAGGATATGACGTCTTACCTGCAGTTACGTCATCAAGCCAGGAATCTCCCGGGCTTTTTCAAATGAATTGTGTATAAAATGTAGCTAATATATAATTTCTGTAAGAGACTTAATAAAGAGAGCGGGCGCTCTTGAAACGCGTCGCCTGCATTGTCTAAAAATCCAATATTAATCTATGGTGCTCGTGGTGGATTTACTGCTAGCGGTGTGCGTCCCCAAACCAACCTGGGATTTTTCCTCTGTTCGGACTCCTCCAGTGGTAACGCAAGCATCCTCCAGCCATCTCTCTGCAGGTGGATCTAGGTCCGGGGCGGCCACGCGACGAAATTTGCTACTTTATGCTAAAATAGATGTTGAGCTCTAAGCCCAACATCGCCAGGTATGTGAGCACTCTGTGTGACTACATGTACTGTCTTTCTATTAGTACCGACACAAGGTAACACCTCCGTTTTTCCTTCTTTTTGTTTCCACAAATTCCTGGTATATTTCTGCCACACACTGTTCCCATGGTTTAATACTGCCCACACTGTGCCCCCAATATAATATTGCCAAACAATGTGCCATGTAGTGAATAATTGTACCTCTGTGTCCCTTAAAACAATGAATGATGTGTCTGTGCCCCCACAATGAATGATGCCACTATGCCCCCATGCCAATTTTGCCCCACTATGAACTGTACCACTATGCCCCCACATTAACTGTGCCACAATGCCCCTGCATTAACTGTGCCACTATGCCCCCATGTACTGTGCCACTATGCTCCGATGTAATAAGCCACTATGCCCCCATGAGATGTGTCATTATGCCCCCATGAGATGTGCTATTATGCCCCCATGAGATCTGCCATTGTGCCCCCCATGAAGTGTGCCTCTATGCCCCCATGTAGTGTGCCACTATGTCCCCATGAACTGCACCACTGTCCCCCATGTACTGAACCACTATGCCCCATAGACTGTGCCACTATGTTCCCATAAACTGTGCCACTACGCCGCCATAAGCTGTGCCATTGTGCCCCTATGAACTGTACCAGTATGTCTCCATATACTGTGCCACTATGCCTCATGTACTGTGCCACTATGGCCCAATGTATTGTGCCACTATGCCCCCATATACTGCGCCAGTATGCCCCCATGTATTGTGTTACTATGCTTCCCTGTACTTTGCTACTAATCCCTCATGAACTGTGTAACTATGCACTCATGTACTTTGCCACTATTCCCCCATAAACTGTTCCACTATGCCACATAAGCTATGCCACTATGCCCCTATGTACTGCACCACTATGCCTCAGTGTACTGTGCCACTATGTTCCCATAAACTGTGCCACTATGCCCCCATGTACTGTGTCACTATACGTCCATGAACTGTGCCACTGTTCCCCCATGATGTGTGCCATTATGCCACAATGTACTGCACCACTATGCCCCCATGTATTGTGCCACTATGCCCCCATGTATTGTGCCACTATGCCACCATAAACTGTGCCACTATGCCACATAAGCTGTGTCATTGTGCCCCTATGAACTGTACCAATATGTCTCAATGTACTGAGCCACTATATCCCTATGAACTGTGCCACTGTGCCCCAAGAAATATGTAACACGCATCTATGACCTGTACCACATTGCCCACTATGAACTGTGTAGTTAAATCATCACGCTGCCTGCATTACAGAAGAAGGGAACAAAGAGGGGAATTTATCAAGATATGTATACAGCTTTTTTTTGTCTAAATTTGTCGCAGGTTCCATGTAACTTTTCCTGCAACATTTTATTTTGAATTTTACATTTTTATTACCACAAACCGATCTGATTTAGATCAATTTATGCAGTGGTCACTAATTTATCATGTGCGACTGTTCTGCGAAAAGTTGCAAAGAATTAGCACGGACCATATTTTGAAGAAATCACAGGGCAATTCAACCCAGCCCTATATGTCGCCCTAATGCGACAATTGTACTAGGGTCCATGTGACATTTAATACGATTGTCACACAGCCCACCACTGCTTTGCGACATAAGAACTGGGCAGTTTAGCGGGCATTCAACAACGTCCATGCACCATTTAATAAATTTGGCGCACAAACGCCACTTTGCCTGCAACTTGCCTGCCCCTTAGAGTGTCTTAAAGACACCAATAGAAATTAATGACAGGAGAGCTGGCTAGTGGTCCGGATGTCTGGCAGTTGCAGTCTGGATCTGGACCACGGTCTGCCCGTTGGGTACTGCTGCTATACATCATATCTGGTGCTGTGTGTGCAGCAGACTTAAAGGAATAGTTGTAATAGGAACATATTGCTAAATAGGCTTACATGCTCACAAGTGTGAGTGTTTTATTTACTAAATTTATTTCTAACTTTACATAGATCTATATATACCACCTATACCACCACTGTGCCAATATATACCAATAGCAGTTACACCACCCAGCCCCAGACACTGAAGAACCATCCATGAATTATTACTGTTCCTCTTAACTTTAGACCATGACCAGGGGTATGCGACCTGCACCAGGGCACAAGGGGCATCTCCTGTCTTTACTGATGGAGGTGCCCGATGTACTTTACACCTGGAGCTTGGACCCCAAGCACCTTAATAGGTGCCTAAACCAATTGGTGTCAAAACTGTGGTCCTCCAGATATTGCAAAACTACAACACCCAACAAACCTGGGAGTTGTAATTTTGAAACATCTAGAGGTCCATAGTTTGGACACCACTGTGGTCCATCATAAGGTCCAAACTGTACAGGGTACCAACCAACTTAAGGCCAACCCTAAATGTCCTTCATGATGCCCACATCACATTGTATATGGCTGAGCAGGTCTATAGGGCCAGTGTCAGGCAGGTGCCACCTGAGCATTCTGTGGCTGATGACATCACCTGCACACGACCAACTGCCGTTCACTCTCTGCTGGCGACCGACGTGACTGGACCGAGGTCTACAGACTGAAGGAGAACTGCGGAAATGGCGTCCACTGGACATGGAGAAGATGGCGAGGAGGAGAAGAGGAAGAGCGAAGGCAAGAGGAAGAGGGAAGAGGAAGGCGAGGATGGAGTCTTGAAGAGGAGACGAGATGACGATGGAGGATCGGAGGATGAGGAGCAAACACCTGGGATGGCGTCCACTGGACATGGAGAAGATGGCGAGGAGGAGAAGAGGGAAGAGGAAGGCGAGGATGGAGTCAAGAGGAGGAGAGGAGACGACGATGGAGGATCGGAGGATGAGGAGCCAACACCTGGGATGGCTTCTACTGAACATGAAGAAGATGGCAAGGAGGAGAAGAGAAAGAGCGAAGGCAAGAGGAAGAGGGAAGAGGAAGGCAAGGATGGAGTCTTGAGGAGGAGAGGAGATGACGATGGAGGATCGGAGGATGAGGAGCCAACACCTGGGATGGTGTCCACTGGACATGGAGAAGATGGTGAGGAGGAGAAGAGGAAGAGGGAGGAAGGCGAGGATGGAGTCAAGAGGAGGAGAGGAGATGAGAATGGAGAATCAGAGGATGAGGAGCCAACACCTGGGAGCAGCCAAGGAACATCGGACCCCTACCCCGGGCTTACCATCAGCCGCTACAACCTCCACCAAGTCCTGGGTAGAGGCAACTTCGGCAAAGTAAGTTCTGTCTCCATCTTAATTTCTGTTATCAACCATCTCAGACTGGATATGTGTTGGGGGGGGGGGGGGGGTTTGCAGTGTTGTGGTAAGGTGGGTCTGCTGGTACTTGTAATCCCACAATAATATGTCCCTGATGGTTTAAGTGGTTATGCAAACCCATATAAGACTACCTGAAGGGCCTACACCTGGTATTAGGTGTGAACGGATCCCTTGAGGCACCTCCATGTACTGTGTCCTGGCGGATGGAAGTCGGGATGCCCAAGATGGTGTGGGTGCAGGAAACCAGACGCAGGGAGAAGAGAAGGTGCAACACTCTTGACCGCAATGTCTTTTTATCACAGCGGGGTCTTCTGCAGCAGTGTGTAAACAGTACATATAGGGGGGATTTATTAAGACCTGTGCAGAGGAAGAGCTGTGCAGTTGCCCATAGCAACCAAGTTAAAAAGGCCTCTGAAAAATAAAAGAAGCAAACTGGTTGCTATGGGAACTGCACAGCTCTTCCTCTAAGCAGGTCTTTATAATGGGTGCTGGAATACTAAATAATATAAAATAGACCGCAATGTCTTTTTATCACAGCGGGGTCTTCTGCAGCAGTGTGTAAACAGTACATATAGGGGGGGATTTATTAAGACCTGTGCAGAGGAAGAGCTGTGGAGTTGCCCATAGCAACCAAGTTAAAAAGGCATCTGAAAAATAAAAGAAGCAAACTGGTTGCTATGGGAACTGCACAGCTCTTCCTCTAAGCAGGTCTTTATAATGGGTGCTGGAATACTAAATAAAATAAAATAGATTTCTAAAAGTGCATATGTGCTGATGTTATATCACTGTAAATTGTTCCTCCAATACCGCGGGTAATAAATAATAATATCTCTTCACATGTATTGTATATAGGACTCCAAATATAAATCCAAAAATAAAGTGCAACAAAAAGTTTCCCCCTATGGTATTACGGTTCTCTATTCATTATTGTCTGGTTTTTCCCTTTCCCTCTATCGCTGTATGCTCTGTTGTATTATTTTTTTTGCACATTTTCTTTCTCTTATGCATTACTTGGGGGTCAGATGGTATTTATTATGTATATTTTACCTTTGTTTTCCTTGGTTGAACCCTTTTGTAGTCCAATTAAATTAAGGTAACTGGCCTGGATATTCCTGGGGGTGGACCGAGGAACACTTGTAGGATCCCCACACCACTTACTTTATATGGCCCACATGTGACACATAAGGTTGCCACCTGTCTTGCAAAAAAAAAAAAATAGCGACCATACTCATTTACATAATTAATTATATATGCGTGACATCACATGATATGTGGGTGGAAATTTATATATATATATATATATATATATATATATATATATATATATATATATATATATTTTGCCTTACCATTGTTCCCTGTCAATTATCCTTATTTTTTCATCCATCATACATGTATATACTTTATGGCAACTATATATCTTTAATGTCACAATATATGCCATCTTTTTATTATTTAGAATGGGGTTGCACGGATTTCCGCTCCCCTCCTCCCCCCTTTGTTATTCACATTGGTTCAGTATGTTGTAATTTGACACACCACATGTGCTTCTATAATAAAAATGTTTTTGGAATAATTTCAGTTTTTTCTTACAGGTGGGTCTGTATTCACCTTCACTATTGCACTTTCACCATGCACATTGGTGTGTGTCACTTTTAGTTTTTTTCACACACATTTTTTTATTTTGGTTTTACTCCCCTTTATTATTTTTTGGCACTCACTTTTTCATGTTACGTGTTTTCCTTTGGCTGCACTGCCATGATGTGCAGTGCGGCACTTTGGAAATAATACTTATTTTATTCAGGTATATTTTGGATTCTTTATACATGTCCTTATTTGTATTCAATTAATTAATTATTTATATAGGTGTCCATACTTGGGTGCATGTAGTATTATTATATATATACTTAGTGTGCTGTATCACCTTGGTTACTGGGCAGGTCCTCCCGCTGTGATGTGTTATAGTTTCAGCCCATAGTTTTAGCTGCAGCGCGACGCTCGGATACGCTCCTGCGTGTGTCTCGCGATATTTGTGCCTTTAGCTTCCAGGTTACCTTCGTTACTGGGCAGTCCCTCAGGACACTGTGTATTCTGATATTCTGAGACTGTACGGCCATCTCGCGATGTCCACGACTTGCGGACATCTCTCAATAACACATGCTCTAGTCTTGGATCCATGATTGGCCGTTCCCTTACATAAATAGCTGTCGCTCACTTCCTGTGTTTACGCCCCGGAAGAAGCCTTGAGCGGTGAAATGTCGGGTGACGTTGGTAATTATGTTTGTTGCACACTTTGCCAATATTTAACTCCTTGCTTCCGCTACTATACTTTCTCCCTGTGCCATCTCTATATACATCTATTATAACTTTGCATGGTTACTCTTTCATGCATTTATTTGGGTGCTTTTTTGAGTTACCCTATTTAGTTTAAATGGGCACTGTCAGATACAAAAACTTTTGATATGTTGTAAAGCATGCAAAACCAACAGGTTTTGCAATTGCTTTCATTAGAAATTTTTCAGTATTTCCTACTGAAAAAGCCAGTCAAACAACTGCCCCTCCTGCCTGCTTGGACACATACTAGTCCTGCTGTGTCCATGAGTGATCACCTATGTCATGGACACACTTTCTTGATTGACAGCTGTGAGTTCAGGGCTCACAGCTGGAGGAAAAATCCTCCCACTGTCACCTTGTGTCCCGCTACTGTCAGTGAATACAAGCTGGGAGTGGTAGTTTTGCTAATGCTAGGGGAGATGAGAGCAGACAGCTTACGAGGGAGGGGGCGGAGACCTGCACAGTGAGGCCACGCCCCTCCCTTTGAGAGGAATTCAGGCTAATGAGCTAAATTAAAAGTGTAATAAAAAAATAAATAAAGGAGCTAGACACATAAAAATTAGATGTCAGGATTAGGTACTGAGTGATTAGAGGTCAGGATTAGGTACTGAGTGATATATTAAAAAAAAGTTTTTTGTTTGTTGGATCTGACAGGTACGATTTAACCCCTTAAGGACGTAGCCCATTTGGGCCTTAAGGACGCAGACAATTTTATTTTTACGTTTTCGTTTTTTCCTCCACGCCTTCAAAAAATCCTAACTCTTATATTTTCCTCCACAGACTAGTATGAGGGCTTGTCTTTTGCGTGACCAGTTGTCTGTTGTAATGCCATCACTCCCTTTACCATAAAATGTATGGCGCAACCAAAAAAATACTATTTGTGTGGGGATTTTATAAAGAAAACCGCAATTTTGCTAATTTTGGAAGGTTTCGTTTTCATGCCGTACAATTTACGGTAAAAATGACGTGTTATTTATTCTTTGGGTCAATACGATTAAAATGATACCCATGATAACATACTTTTTTATTACTGTTGTGCTTAAAAAAAATCACAAACTTTTTAACCAAATTAGTACATTTAAAATTCCCCTATTTTGAAGACCTATAACTTTTTCATTTTTCCGTTTAAGTGGTGGTATGAGGGCTCATTTTTTGCACCATGATCTGTACTTTTTATTGATATCATATTTGCTTATATAAAACTTTTAATACATGTTCTAAAAAAGCAGCTATTTTAGACTTTTTTTTTTTTTTTTTATGTTCACGCCGTTCACCGTACGGTATCATTAACATTTTATTTTAATAGTTCAGATATTTATGCACGCTGCAATAGGAAATATGTATATAAAATATTTTTTTAACACTTTTTGGGGGTGAAATAGGGAAAATGGGACAATTTACGTTTTTATTGGGGGAGGGGTTTTTTCATATTTTTTTTACTTTATTTACTTTTATTTCTACACTTTAATAGTCCCCATAGGGGACTATTTATAGCAATCATTCGATTGCTAATCCTGTTCAGTGCTATGTATAGGACTTAGCACTGATCAGCATTATCGGTCATCTTCTGCTCTGGACTGCAGAGGAGGCAGGTGTGGGGACCTCCGGCTGCCGTGCTGGATGATCGAATTGCCGCGGAAGCACTGCTGGCGATCCGATCATCCATTTAAGTGACCGCGATGCCATAGATGCCGTGATCCGTGTAGAACACGCCATTTGAGGGGTTAATGGCGGACATCCGCGGGATCACCGATGTCCGCCATTACCGGCGGGTCCCTGGCTGCGATCAACAGCCGGGACCTGCAGCGCATGACGCGAGCATCGCTCCGATGCCCGTGCTTATGCTTAGGATATAAATGTACATCCTGGTGCGTTAAGTACCACCTCACCAGGACGTACATTTACGTCCTTCGTTGTTAAGGGGTTAAGCATGGTATTGTGGGCTGTTTTAGGCTTACTTAATTCTTATACTTTATTGCACTGCTGAGTCTTTCCAGTTCTCCCCTTTCTTTGTCTCTGTATCATGAAGTTGTATCTCCAGTTTTTTATCCATATATATTTTATATGATTTTAGATGTATGTCATTTTTTTGCATTTGTGTAACAATAAAGTTTATTATACTTATGGTACTATTTGGTCCATATACGCGTTTTTTTGTGTATGCAGCTATGACTTTAGCGTAGGATCCTCTAATTGTTTCATGTATTATATTGCTACCTTTCTTGCAACAACGAAAAAATACCAAGGACACACATTTGCATAATTAATTATATATGCGTGACATCACATGGATATCTATGGCTTCAATACAATCTTACAGAAACCTATTTGGACCAGAAGATGAGAACTACACTGACCCCAACCAACTCAAAGACATGTCTATCCATTGTTCAATGCATTCATAGAGTTAGGAGATAAAGTAAGTGAACCCTCTGAAATTCTCTGTATTTATACTATCTAATAAGTATCCCCCCATTGATGCCTCCTGATGATCCATTTTTGTCTTCTTTCTCGATGAGGATAATATATTGTTTCTGGACCCATCATTTTTGTAGGGACTTCTGTCCATTTTTAAGACTATTTATCATGTTGGATCCATGAATTCCGTGAAAACTGCAATACCACATAGTGGACTATTTTTATAGTATTTTTCTTTTCATTTTTCCTTGTTCCTCTTGGTACCTAATCTGGGAGCTGTGGAGCCCAGCTTTATAATTACTATACAACTCCGACAACTGCTACATAACCACCGTGCACCCGCCTGATATTCAGTGACATTAACCTAGTACTGTTTCCGCACTCTATTCCCATTCTTCATCCACCTTTATGAATCACTTTCACACTAGGGATCGTGGTTTTTGTCTTTTACACCATTCATTATTTCCTTTTCCCTATCTTTTCAGATGGTGGAGAAGCTGTTCATCATTTTCCTAAATTTTGTTTACATTTCCTTATTTTTTCTTTTTAATACAATTTTAATATTACAATTCGTTACACTTGGCACAAGTTTCCCTTGTATGTGCAGTTTGCAAACGCCAACTTGGTGCCCTAATATATTACATATCCTTATTTGTATTTATTTTGCCTATGCAACCATAAGGCTGCTTGAACATGCGCACCATATACCTACTTTTGTACTTATGGAGCCTCAGGCAATTAGAGTGCAAACACATAAATGATTCAAAGTGCTGTCCGAACGTGCGTGTACTATCTTTGTAACTTTTGTATCTATTGCTTCTGTGCACCTGAATGGCAGGTCGGATACCGCATCTCCACTATTAGCCGAATGACTTTAGATTTTATCACATCGGCATCACCACTATGCAGTGAACGCCCCTTTGTAGCATCGCATTGGCTGGAGCCACGTTGCACAGTCAATTCCAACGGGATTCTGCCACCAAACTTGCTAGGTATTCTATTGGTGAACAAAACTTAGAGCATTTGCAGCTGCAGGAAACTTTGGGACAGACAATTGTTGCTAAAGAGGGATCTACAGTATATTATAGCTCTTTCTTGCAGTTTTCCTAGACCAGATCCCCCCCCCCCTCCATCAATATCAGTGTTTCTCAAGCGCGGTCCTCAAGACCCCAACCGGTCATGTTTTCAGGAATTCCTTAGTCTTTCACAGGTGATATAACTGTATGTTCACCGACCATAATTGTGTCACCTGTAAAATACAAAGGAAATCCAGAAAACAGGACCTGTTGGGGGTCTTGAGGACCGCGATTGAGAAACACTGATCAATATCAACCTTATGATGTCTTCTAATGAGCGTCTTCCATTTGTTTTCCACAGGTGGTCCTGGCATCAGTCCCTGGCCGTGACACCTACATGGCTGTAAAGATCATCAACAGAAGAGAGGACAACGAGGAAACCATCAAGAGAGAGCGGCGGATACTCCTGGCGGCCCGAGACTGTCCATTTCTATGCCACCTTTATGCTGCACATCAGTCTCTGGAGCGTGCATACTTCATCACGGAGTACCTGTCCGGCGGCAGTTTGGAGGATTTGATCAGGATTTGCTGCTACCTGGACATCGACAACATAAGGTTCTACGCAGCAGAGATGGTATGCGGCCTCCAGTTCCTCCATGGACATAACATCGTTCACAGAGACCTCAAGCCAGAGAACATCATGTTGGATGCAGAAGGCCACATCCGGATCATTGACCTGGGCCTGGCACAAGATGGAGTCACAGCCTCTAGTAAGATCGACGGAGTGACAGGAACATTCTACTACATGGCCCCTGAAGTGCTTCTCGGACAAGAATATTACACAGCCGTTGACTGGTGGAGCCTTGGGGTTGTGTTGTGCAGGATGGTGACAGGATGCTTCCCATTTTATATCAGCCACAGCAAGCAGAAGGTTTTCAAAGCCATCACCAGAAAGGAGCCCAAATTTCCACTCGGGATGGATGCTGCTATTGAACATCTCATCAGTCAACTTCTGCGCAAGAATCCCGATAAGCGCCTGGGGGTGCGCAGAAACATCCGGAAGCATCCATTCTTTTCCACCATTCACTGGGAGGAACTGGAAGAGAGGAGAGCCAAGCCACCATGTAAGCCGTTTGGGACAGTTCTACAAAATCACCATCTGCAGTGGCCGGAGGACACAGAGAACCCCCACCTTGTGACCGGATTCAATTTTACGTCACCAAGCTGGGTGCGGTAAGAACATCCTCCTCGGGGGATAACTATCATCACATGTTCTTCACTTCTAGACTCTGAGGATCCCGCGCCTACTGCCCAGAACCTCCGGCCTCCTGATCCAGGCCTCAAGTCTCTGCTGCTGTTACCTCGGCTGCCCTAGAACATCATCTCTCACCTTTGCCATTGTGTTGCTGCCCCAGGCCTTTACCTGGCATCACCACTCACTCACCACATACACTACACTGCACTTACCACACACACTACACTATAGGGATAGGCGCACACACATAGACACACACCACAGATAGGGGACATATCGGCTCGATCCAGGGATTTATTCTGACCGCCATATTTGGGGTTGGGAAGGAATTTTCTCCCCTGATTTGAGGACAATTGGCTCATTCCTCACAAGGGGTTTTCGCCTTCCTCTGGATCAACATAGCCGTAAATAGGTTTAGCATAATAACATCAGAAATTACCCTCTTAGTAACACAACTAATTAAAAAAAATTGATAAATAAATAAATAAATATAAATAAATAGTTATATATTTTTTACATTTTAAAAATGTATTTGAACCAAACATGAACATTTAAACTACTGCACATGTATAATTAAAAATAATAATAATTTAAATTAATTTACCCCCTACCTGTCACTCGGTTTGGTACTAGCCTTTGATCCAGGGATTTATTCTGACTGCCATATTTGGGGTCGGGAAGGAATTTTCCCCCTTGGTAATAAGAACAATTGGCTAATTCCTTAAAGGGGGTTTTCGCCTTCCTCTGGATCAACACGGCCGAGCATGGTTCAGTACAACAGATCACTAACTTACACATACACATCTATAATAGTATAATATAATAGTATCTTGTTTATTATTGTCCCCCATCCCTATAAATAAATTCTTTCTTTTACCCCCTACATGGTTGTACTTGTCTTTATTTCCATTGGACGTCCATCTAATAAATGTTGTATTGATGCTTCAAATAGCCTCTCTCCATTCTGACTAATAGATAAGGATCCTGAATGGGGGACCCCCATCTATTACCCAGAATCCCCTAATAGATCATTTCTAAGACAGGTTTTCTAAACCCAGCAACAACTTTTAAGGTAATATAACAATTGAGGGTTTGTTACAATGTATCAGTGCAAGTCAGAGCTGGGGTATATTTAGCTCAGGGAGGATTGCCTAGTTATGAGATCATCCACACCCAAAGAGCATCAGAGCAACATTCATGAAGAAGGGAAATTCCCAGTAGAGAAGTGTCCACATGGAGAGATCCCATAGGGACAGTCTACTGGACAAGCAGGAAGACAACCAACATGGTGGCCATTACAGTCTCACTCAGCTTTCACACACTCCTGAAAAGTGAATCTTCCTATCAGTGTAATGGCAAAATGATATAATAAAAAACATTTTTTTTTATCAACTAGTGCCAGAAAGTTAAACAGATTTGTAAATTACTTCTGTTTAAAAATCGAAATCCTTCCCGTACTCATCAGCTTCTGTTTGGGTTTCTACTGACACCTCTGTCCATTTCAGGAACTGTCCAGAGCAGGAACAAAATCCCCATAGCAAACCTATGCTGCTCTGGACAGTTCCTGACATGGACCGAAGTGTCAGCAGAGAGCACTGTGGTCAGACAGAAAGGAAATTCAAAAAGAAAAGGACTTTTTCAGTAGTATAAAGCAGCTTGAGGCTAAGTTTCCACTTGTTTTTTCTTCTGGCAGTTTTTGGAAAACTACCACTGCATTTTTTGATCCAAAGCCAGAAGTGTATTCAAAAGGAAAGGACATATAAAGGAAGGACTTATACTTCTCCTCCCTTATGGATCCACTTCTGACTTTTGCTCAAAAACTGCAGTGGTAGTTTTCCAAAAAGTGGAAACTTAGCCTAAGGGGTTAAAACATTTTTTCTAAAGTAGTAAAATAAAACAAAATGTAAATAAAATGTGAGGTCACTTTTCTCTCTCCCACAGATCAGTCATCCCACCTAGATAAAGTTGTCCTGGCACAGGGGGGATCAGAGGGTGGGTCAGATTGAGAAGGTACAGGTGATAAATGTGTATAATCCTCTCTAGTAAAAGTTTGAATCACCCCCATTTCCCATTTTAAGGACCAAGCCCATTTTCACCTTAAAGTGGTATTCTGCCCCTAGATATCTTTTCCCCTATCCAAGGATAGGGGATAAGATGTCTGATCGCAGGGATCCCTCTGCTGGGGACCCCCACAATCTCTCCTGCAATCCCCCCTTCCCCCCCCCCCCCCCCGAGTCATCAGCTCAGGGACTGGTAGTTCGTGATGTCATGGCTCCGCCCCCTCATGACGTCACACCCTGCCCCCTTAATGCAATGGGAGGGGGCGTAACTGTTAACACACCTCCTCCCATAGACTTGCATAAAGGGGGCGGGGTGTGCTGTCATGAGGGGACAGAGCCATGACATCACGAACAGCCGGCCCCTGTCATCAGCCACAGAGCAAACTTAGGTCCGGAGAGCTGATGGCCCGGGGAGCTGCAGAAGAGACCCCTGCGATCAGACATCTTATCCCCTCTCCTTGGAGAGGGGGATAAGATGTCTTGGGGCGGGGTATGTCTAAGAGCATTTTTTGCACATCTGACCACTGTCACTTTATGCAATAATAACTCTGAGATGCTTTTACTTATGAATTTGATTCAGAGATCGTATTTTCGTGACATATTCTGCTTTAACATAGAGGTAAACTTTCATTGATACTTGCATCATTTCTTGGTGAAAAATTCAAAAATTTCATGGAAAATTTGGAAATGTAGCATTTTTCTAATTTTTAAGCTCTCTGCTTGTAGGGAAAATAGACATTCCAAAGAAATGATATATTGATTCCCATATACAATATGTCTACTTTATGTTGACATCATAAAGCTGACATGTTTTTACTTTTGGAAGACGTCAGAGGGCTTCAAAGTTCAGCAGCAATTTTCAAATTTTTCTAAAATTTTTCAAAATCATAATTTTTCAGGGACCAGTTCAGTTTTGAGGTGGATTAGAGGGGCCTTCATATTCGAAATACCCCATAAATGACCCTATTAGGAAAACTGAACCCCTCAAAGTATTAAAAATGACCTTCAGAATGTTTGTTAACCCTTTAGGTGTTTCACAGGCAGGGCCGCCATCAAGGGGGTACAACCAGTACTCCAGTAAGGGGCGATGGCTCCCAGGTGGCCCAGGCCCCCGGATAAAAAATTAATAAAAAGCGATCGAACAGTCCCATCAAAAATAAAAGATGGTACCAGTAAAAACTACAGATCAAAGCGCAAAAGGTGCGCCCTGACCCATTCTAGTATATGGGAAAATTCTAAAGTTATAGGGGTCAGAAGAGGAGGATTTTAACTATACAAATTTTTGTACAAAAAGTAATTTTTTTTTAAAATAGTAAAATAAAACAAAGCCTATAAAAATTGGTTATTGGTGTAATCCTATAGAATTACAGAATAAAGATAATATCATTTTTAATGAAAAGTGCATTGGGTAGAAACAGAATTAAGTGGCACGGAGGGGGATCAGAGGGGATATAAAGTGCACAGGGGGGATCAGAGGGGGATATAAAGTGCACAGGGGGGATCAGAGGGGGCTATAAAGTGCACAGGGGGGATCAGAGGGGATAGAAAGTGGCACAGGGGGGATCAGAGGGGGATATAAAGTGCACAGGGGTGATCAGAGGGGGATATAAAGTGCACAGGGGGGATCAGAGGGGGATATAAAGTTCACTGGGGGGATCAGAGGGGATAGAAAGTGGCACATGGGGATCAGAGGGGGATATAAAGTGCACAGGGGGGATCAGAGGGGGATATAAAGTGCACAGGGGGGATCAGAGGGGATAGAAAGTGGCACAGGGGGATCAGAGGGGGGATATAAAGTGCACAGGGGGGATCAGAGGGGGATATAAAGTGCACAGGGGGGATAAGAATGGGATATAAAGTGCACAGGGGGATCAGAGGGGGATATAAAGTGCACAGGGGGGATCAGAGGGGGATATAAAGTGCACAGGGGGGATCAGAGGGGGATATAAAGTGCACAGGGGGGATCAGAGGGGGATATAAAGTTCACAGGGGGATCAGAGGGGGATATAAAGTGGCACAGGGGGGATCTGAGGGGGATATAAAGTGCACAGGGGGGATCAGAGGGGGAAATAAAGTGGCATAGGGGGGATCAGAGGGGGGATATAAAGTGGGACGGGGGATCAGAGGGGGGATATAAAGTGTCACAGGGGGATCAGAGGGGGATATAAAGTGGCACAGGGGGGATCAGAGGGGGGATATAAAGTGGCACATGGGGGATCAGAGGGGGATATAAAGTGCACAGGGGGGATCAGAGGGGGGAAATAAAGTGGCATAGGGGGGATCAGAGGGGGGAAATAAAGTGGCACAGGGGGGATCAGAGGGGGGGGCAAATGATGTATATAGCACAATGGGTTGATCAAGGGGGAAGGGGATAAAAGTGCATGTGGGTAGAAGGCCGATTTGTAATGCTGATACTGGTATCAGGTTGTACGTCATAGGACGCGCAACGTGATATGTGCAATTGGCGGTATTGTGAGGGGTGTCCAGGGGGCCCAGGCCTGAGCTGTGTAAGGGGCCCCAAAATTTCTGATGGCAGCCCTGTTCACAGGAATAGCAGCAAAGTGAAGGAGAAAATTCAAAATCTTCATTTTTTACACTCGCATGTTCTTGTAGACCCAGTTTTTGAATTTTTACAAGGAGTAAAAGGAGAAAAAGCTCCCCAAAATTTGTAACCCAACTTCTCTTGAGTAAGGAAATACCTCATATGTGTATGTAAAGCGTTCTGTGGGTGCACTAGAGGGCTCAGAAGGGAAGGAACGACAATGGGATTTTGGAGAGTGAATTTTGCTGAAATGTTTTTGGGGGGCATGTCACATTTAGGAAGCCCCATAACAGCAAAAAAAAACACATGGCATAGTATTTTGGAAACTACACCCCTCAAGGGGTTCAGTGAGCCTTAACACCCCCACAGGTGTTTGACGACTTTTCGGTAAAGTCGGATGTGTAAATTAGATTTTTTTTTCTTTAAAATGCTGTTTTCCCCCCAAATTTACCATTTTTACAAGGAGTAATGTGGTGCCTTGGGGGGGGGGGTGTATGGCAGTTGGGGTGTTGCTGTGAGGTATATCACGGTTATAATTAACTCTTGTCAGTCGTGACGCCAGGGTGAGGGTTAAATGCTGTATGGCTTGGCCTATCGCCATCCTTCCCAAAAGCGATAGGTAGATGCAGAATAAAGTATTGTCCACAACTTGCGTAAACTTTACTGAAGATTTTCTGTAACATGCGAATACAGGAACAGTCTTTATAACAGAGTCTATATACAGCTTAGCTGAGATTGACGTATGGTTGGGACTTTTGTAAGTTTTAGTAGGATTTAGTATGCGCAGATCCGCTGGATTTAGGGTTATGTTTAGGTCCAGAGGTCTCGCTAGCATAAGCGGGGAAGTTGTAAGAACTCACGGTTTCGTTTATGGCCAAGGCCGGCAGGCTGTGGCCTAGTATTTGTCTTTGCAAGTTGCGGAGGTCCTACCTCATGAAGTGTCAGCAACCCAAGAGCAGAAGAGATGTTGCTTGCTTGGCAGCGCAGGAACAAGAGACGAGTCTATTGGCTGCAGCTCCCTTATATGGGCAGGGGCTGGCCGTTTAAGGATTGGTCCACACCATCTGTCAATCAGCTTTACAAGGCATTGTGGGTATTACATCACCCAGAACCTCCAAAGGTCCTTTTACCTACCATAGAGTTCTAACCCGAGTCACATGACCCACAGGTCCTGCGACGCTATGCAGGTAAGTATACACTTTCTATACAGTATTTACATTTATTTTTGAAATACAGTGATCCCTCAAGTTACAAAATTAATTGGTTCCAGGATGACCATTGTATGTTGAGACCATTGTATGTTGAGACCATAACTCTATGGAAACCTGGTAATTGGTTCTGAAGCCACCAAAATGTCATCCAAAAATAGGAAAAGGTAGGATTAAAGAAAAATAAGTAGATAACTAATATAGATAAAGCAAGTCCTTACATATAAAAGTAAGAAAGAGCTGCTGGGAGCTGTAAATCACTGTCTGTCAGGGTTTCCCAACCAGGGTGTCTCCAGCTGTTGCAAAACTACAACTCCCAGCATGCCCGGACAGCCGAAGGCTGTCCAGGCATGCTGGGAGTTGTAGTTTTGCAACCGCTGGAGGCACCCTGGTTGGGAAATGCACGTCTATGT
Organism: Hyla sarda; assembly: GCF_029499605.1. Taxonomy (NCBI): domain Eukaryota; kingdom Metazoa; phylum Chordata; class Amphibia; order Anura; family Hylidae; genus Hyla; species Hyla sarda. The sequence continues at coordinate 80,932,395 of NC_079196.1, read as the reverse complement.
AGAGGACAGGAGCTTCTTCAGAGTTTTGTACAGAATACACAATGTCCTGAAAAAGTAACATGGAGTCGCACTCACCTGGTGTCCAAAGGAGCAGCTAGCCCTGGTACAGGTAAATAGTACAGAACATGTAATACCTGCCTGTACTGTAGGGGGCGCCACCAGCCAGTCAGTGCATGCACTTCAGTAATACAGGGGTTTTACCAGTAAAATGTCCATTCTGATTGGTCAGTTCTTCCGGCCATTGACACATTTCACAGAGGTGGACTGTCTGTAGCATTGTATGTTGAGTCTGGTTTCAAGTTACAATGGTCCAGAAAAGACCATTGTATGTTGAAACTATTGTATGTTGAGGCCATTGTAAGTTGAGGGATCACTGTATCTTAACTAAGAAGCGGAATCCCACAGTTACAAGGAACTCTGACTTTGGGGACCCCTAACCAAGGTACGGTATGCGATACCACAGTAATAGGTGAAAAAGCCCCCCAAAATTTGAAACCCCATTTCTTCTGAGTATGGAAATACCCCATGTGTGGACGTCATGTGCTCTGCTGGCGCACTACAATTCTCAGAAGAGAAGGAGTCACATTTGACTTTTGGAGAGAGAATTTTGCTGAAATGGTTTTTGGGGGCATGTCACATTTAGGAAGCCCCTAAGGTGCCATAACAGCAAAAAAAAAAAAAAAATACAGTGAGCCTTAAAACCCCATAGGTGTTTGAAGATTTTTCGTTAAAGTCGGATGTATAAATGAAAAAAATTTTTTTTCACTAAAATGCTTTTTTCCCCACAAATGTAACATTTTTACAAGGGGTAATAGGGGGAAATCCCCCCCAAAATTTGTAACCCCATTTCTCCTGAGTATGGAAATACCCCATGTGTGGACGTCAAGTGCTCTGCTGGCGCACTACAATGCTCAGGAGAGAAGGAGCGCCATTGAGCTTTTGGAGAGAGAATTTGTTTGGAATGGAAGCTGAGGGCCATGTGCGTTTACAAAGCCCCCCGTGGTGCCAGGACAGTGGAACCCCCCCCCCATGCCACATGTGACCCCCATTTTGGAAACTACACCCCTCACAGAATTGAATAAGGGGTGCAGTGAGCATTTACACCCCACTGGCGTTTGACAGATCTTTGGAACAGTGGGATGTCTCAACATGCTGGAAGTTGTAGTTTTGCAGCAACTGGAGGCACCCTGGTTGGAAACCACTATCACAGGCAGAATGGCAGCAGGAAGTTCCAGATAACTATTAATATTGGGATAAACCCTTTAAGGTTGTGTCATATAACGTTTCCGTTTTATACTATAGCAGCAGTCACTGGTCACAGCTGAACGTAATAGCGCCACCTTGAGTGTAATGGAACCATCAAAATTACTGTGTCTTCTAATGTGAACATGTTCAGAGCCCCTTATATAATCCTCCACATACAGTGTAACTAAGGGAGTTGTCCATATGCAGTGTCACTAAAAGAGTCGTCCATATACAGTGCCACTAAGAGAGTCCTCCATATACAGTGCCACTAAGAGAGTCCTCCATATACAGTGTCACTAAGGGAGTCATCCATATGCAGTGTCACTATGAGAGTCCTCCATATACAGTGTCACTAAGGGAGTCGTCTATATACAGTGTCACTAAGAGAGTCCTCCATATACAGTGCAACTAAGAGAGTCCTCCATAAACAGGGCCACTAAGGGAGTCCTCCATGTACAGTGCCACTAAGAGAGTCCTCCATATACAGTGCCACTAAGGGAGTCATCCATATACAGTGTCACTAAGGGAGTCATCCATATGCAGTGTCACTATGAGAGTCCTCCATATACAGTGTCACTAAGGGAGTCGTCTATATACAGTGTCACTAAGAGAGTCCTCCATATACAGTGCAACTAGGAGAGTCCTCCATAAACAGGGCCACTAAGGGAGTCCTCCATGTACAGTGCCACTAAGAGAGTCCTCCATATACATCGCCACTAAGGGAGTTGTCCATATACAGTGCCACTAAGAGAGTCGTCTATAAACAGTGTCACTAAGAGAGTCTTCCATATACAGTACCAGCAAGAAAGCACCTTATATACAGTGCCACCAACCTATATGTCACACCTAGAAAACCCTCCTGATACAATGTGAAAGGACACATTGGGCACTTATATCACTATTTTTGCACCATGCCAGTCACCATATTTATCAAACCAGAGTAGACAACACACTTTGCCTCTGGTATAATACTGCCACACACTGTGCCTTTGTTATAATACTGCCACACACTGTGCCCCTGGTATAATACTGCCACACACTGTGCCTCTGGTGTTATACTGCCACACACTGTACCCCTGGTATAATACTGCCACACACTGTGCTCCAGGTATAATACTGTCACACACTGTGCCCCTAGTATAATACTGCCACACATTGTGCCTCTGGTATAATTCTGCCACACACTGTGCCCCTGGTATAATACTGCCATACACTTTGCATCTGGTATAATACTGCCACACACTGTGCCCCTTGTATAATACTGCCACACACTGTGCCTCTGGTATATTACTGCCATACACTGTGCCCCTGGTATAATACTGCCACACAATGTGCATCTGGTATAATACTGCCACACACTGTGCCTTTGTTATAATACTGCCACACACTGTGCCCCTGGTATAATACTGCCACACACTGTGCCTCTGGTGTTATACTGCCACACACTGTACCCCTGGTATAATACTGCCACACACTGTGCTCCAGGTATAATACTGTCACACACTGTGCCCCTAGTATAATACTGCCACACATTGTGCCTCTGGTATAATTCTGCCACACACTGTGCCCCTGGTATAATACTGCCATACACTTTGCATCTGGTATAATACTGCCACACACTGTGCCCCTTGTATAATACTGCCACACACTGTGCCTCTGGTATATTACTGCCATACACTGTGCCTCTGGTATATTACTGCCATACACTGTGCCCCTGGTATAATACTGCCACACACTGTGCCCCTAAATATATTACTGTTGCTACGTTCCTCCAGGTATATTTCTTGTGTTACCGCTGGAGGAGTCCAAACAGAGGAAAAATCCCAGGTTGGTTTGGGGGCGTACACCACTAGCAGTAAATCCACCAAGAGCACAGTAGATTAAGATTGGATTTTTTGTTTGAATAATACAGACGACGCGTTTCGAGAGCGCTTGCTCTCTTTTTCAAGTCTCTTACAGAAATGACATATTGGCTACATTTAATACACAATTCATTTGAAAAAGCCCGGGAGATACCTGGCTTGATGACGTAACCACAGGTAAGACATCACATCCTGTTCACATTGGTAAGTATATGCAGCCAATCGAGACATAATACTCCAACTTAGTGCAATTATAGAGAAATGATTAAAATGACATTCTATTACTCCTATGATGTGTGGTACAACATTGTAAGGGACGTGACGACTAAAATTAGCGTGACAGACATGTATCCATAGGTTGTATAAGAATATACTGATCTGCAGTAAAACATTATATAAAATGGAAAGGGTATTTGTTCCTGTAATATTAATATAAGGATTCGTTTTATTTAGATGCCGTAGGTAATTTTAAAACTTTTTGATTAAATCTTCTTCAGCTATATGTCCCTCCAGTCTGAGGGCCTGTAGAAGGTGGATATATGTACACATATATACATAAATCCTTTATCAAAAGATATCCCAAGAGGTTTATCATAAAAATAATCAAATATATCTTAGCATTAATGAAAATATATAGCGGTTGCTAACAATACTATAAAAGTTCATTATCAGTTTACTTTGGGTCTCGAATCCCGAATCTTCTGGGGACATTTGGCAGTAAAACTTGTATCCCTACCAGCAGCTCCACAGGTATTTCTCTTATAGCATGTTCTCTTATAGTATTTCTCTTATAGCTTGTTTTCTGGAACTTATATTTATAAGGTTTTATAAGATTTATAAGGTTTTAAAGATATTTAATATTTACATTAGGTTTTAGAGATATATTTTATATACTTACCAATGTGAACAGGATATGATGTCTTACCTGCGGTTACGTCATCAAGCCAGGAATCTCCCGGGCTTTTTCAAATGAATTGTGTATAAAATGTAGCTAATATGTCATTTCTGTAAGAGACTTAATAAAGAGAGCGGGCGCTCTTGAAACGCGTCGCCTGCATTGTCTAAAAATCCAATATTAATCTACGGTGCTCGTGGTGGATTTACTGCTAGCGGTGTGCGTCCCCAAACCAATCTGGGATTTTTCCTCCGTTCGGACTCCTCCAATGGTAACGCAAGCATCCTCCAGCCATATCTCTGCAGGTGGATCTAGGTCCGGGGCGGCCACGCGACGAAATTTGCTACTTTATGCTAAAATAGATGTTGAGCTCTAAGCCCAACATCGCCAGGTACATTAGCGCTCTGTGTGACTACATGTACTGTCTTTCTATTGGTACCGGCACAAGGTAACACCTCCGTTTGTTTCCACAAATTCCTGGTATATTTCTGCCACACACTGTTCCCATGGTTTAATACTGCCCACACTGTGCCCCCAATATAATATTGCCAAACAATGTGCCATGTAGTGAATAATTGTACCTCTGTGTCCCTTAAAACAATGAATGATGTCTGTGCCCCCACAATGAATGATGCCACTATGCCCCCATGCCAATTTTGCCCCACTATGAACTGTACCACTATGCCCACACATTAACTGTGCCACAATGCCCCTGCATTAATTGTGCCACTATGCCCCCATGTACTGTGCCACTATGCTCCGATGTAATAAGCCACTATGCCCCCATGAGATGTGTCATTATGCCCCCATGAGATGTGCTATTATGCCCCCATGAGATCTGCCATTGTGCCCCCATGAAGTGTGCCTCTATGTCCCCATGAACTGCACCACTGTCCCCCCATGTACTGAACCACTATGCCCCATAGACTGTGCCACTATGTTCCCATAAACTGTGCCACTATGCCCCCATAAGCTGTGCCATTGTGCCCCTATGAACTGTACCAGTATGTCTCCATATACTGTGCCACTATGGCCCATGTACTGTGCCACTATGGCCCAATGTACTGTGCCACATGCCCCCAAGTACTGTGCCACTATGCCCCCATAAACTGTGCCAGTATGCCCCCATGTATTGTGTTACTATGCCTCCCTGTACTTTGCCACTAATCCCTCATGAACTGTGTAACTATGCACTCATGTACTTTGCCACTATTCCCCCATAAACTGTTCCACTATGCCACCATAAGCTGTGCCACTATGCCCCTATGTACTGCACCACTATGCCCCAGTGTACTGTGCCACTATGTTCCCATAAACTGTGCCACTATGCCCCCATGTACTGTGTCACTATACGCCCATGAACTGTGCCACTGTTCCCCCATGATGTGTGCCATTATGCCACAATGTACTGCACCACTATGCCCCCATAAACTGTGCCACTATGTTCCCATAAACTGTGTCCCTATTTCCCCAAAAGCTGTGTCATTTTGCCCCTATGAACAGTACTAATATGTCTCCATGTAATGTGCCACTATGCCCCCATGTATTGTGCCTCTATGTCCCTATGAACTGTGCCACTATGCCACCATAAACTGTGCCACTATGCCACATAAGCTGTGTCATTGTGCCCCTATGAACTGTACCAATATGTCTCAATGTACTGAGCCACTATATCCCTATGAACTGTGCCACTGTGCCCCAAGAAATATGTAACACGCATCTATGACCTGTACCACATTGCCCACTATGAACTGTGTAGTTAAATAATCACGCTGCCTGCATTACAGAAGAAGGGAACAAAGAGGGGAATTTATCAAGATATGTATACAGCTTTTTTTTTGTCTAAATTTGTCGCAGGTTCCGTGTAACTTTTCCTGCAACATTTTATTTAGAATTTAAAATTTTTATTACCACAAACCAATCTGATTTCGATCACTTTGTGCAGTGGTCACTAATTTATCATGTGCGACTGTTCTGCGAAAAGTTGCAAAAAATTAGCACGGACCATATTTTGAAGAAATCACAGGGCAATTCAACCCTGCCCTATATGTCGTCCTAATGCGACAATTGTACTAGGGTCCATGTGACATTTAATACAATTGTCACACAGCCCACCACTGCTTTGCGACATAAGAACTGGGCAGTTTAGCGGGCATTCAACAACGTCCATGCACCATTTAATAAATTTGGCGCACAAACGCCACTTTGCCTGCAACTTGCCTGCCCCTTAGAGTGTCTTAAAGACACCAATACAAATGAATGAGAGGAGAGCTGGCTAGTGATCCGGATGTCTGGCAGTTGCAGTCTGGATCTGGACCACGGTCTGCCCGTTGGGTACTGCTGCTATACATCATATCTGGTGCTGTGTGTGCAGCAGACTTAAAGGAATAGTTGTAATAGGAACATATTGCTAAATAGGCTTACATGCTCACAAGTGTGTGTTTTATTCACTAAAATTATTTCTAACTTTACATAGATCTATATATACCACCTATACCACCACTGTGCCAATATATACCACTAGCAGTTACACCACCTAGCCCCAGACACTGAAGAACCATCCATGAATTATTACTGTTCCTCTTAACTTTAGACCATGAACAGAGGTATGCGACCTGCACCAGGGCACAAGGGGCATCTCCTGTCTTTACTGATGGAGGTGCCCAATGTACTTTACACCTTGAGCTTGGACCCCAAGCACCTTAATAGGTGCCTAAACCAATTGGTATCAAAACTGTGGTCCTCCAGATATTGCAAAACTACAACACCCAACAAACCTGGGAGTTGTAATTTTGAAACATCTAGAGGTCCATAGTTTGGACACCACTGTGGTCCATCATAAGGTCCAAACTGTACAGGGTACCAACCAACTTAAGGCCAACCCTAGATGTCCTTCATGATGCCCACATCACATTGTATATGGCTGAGCAGGTCTATAGGGCCAGTGTCAGGCAGGTGCCACCTGAGCATTCTGTGGCTGATGACATCACCTGCACACGACCAACTGCCGTTCACTCTCTGCTGGCGACCGACGTGACTGGACCGAGGTCTACAGACTGAAGGAGAACTGCGGAAATGGCGTCCACTGGACATGGAGAAGATGGCGAGGAGGAGAAGAGGAAGAGCGAAGGCAAGAGGAAGAGGGAAGAGGAAGGCGAGGATGGAGTCTTGAAGAGGAGACGAGATGACGATGGAGGATCGGAGGATGAGGAGCAAACACCTGGGATGGCGTCCACTGGACATGGAGAAGATGGCGAGGAGGAGAAGAGGGAAGAGGAAGGCGAGGATGGAGTCAAGAGGAGGAGAGGAGACGATGATGGAGGATCGGAGGATGAGGAGCCAACACCTGGGATGGCTTCTACTGAACATGAAGAAGATGGCAAGGAGGAGAAGAGGAAGAGCGAAGGCAAGAGGAAGAGGGAAGAGGAAGGCAAGGATGGAGTCTTGAAGAGGAGAGGAGATGACGATGGAGGATCGGAGGATGAGGAGCCAACACCTGGGATGGTGTCCACTGGACATGGAGAAGATGGTGAGGAGGAGAAGAGGAAGAGGGAAGAGGAAGGCGAGGATGGAGTCAAGAGGAGGAGAGGAGATGAGAATGGAGGATCAGAGGATGAGGAGCCAACACCTGGGAGCAGCCAAGGAACATCGGACCCCTACCCCAGGCTTACCATCAGCCGCTACAACCTCCACCAAGTCCTGGGTAGAGGCAACTTCGGCAAAGTAAGTTCTGTCTCCATCTTAATTTCTGTTATCAACCATCTCAGGCTGGATATGTGTTGGGGGGGGGGGTTGCAGTGTTGTGGTAAGGTGGGTCTGCTGGTACTTGTAATCCCACAATAATATGTCCCTGGTGGTTTAAGTGGTTATGCAAACCCATATAAGACTACCTGAAGGGCCTGAACCTGGTATTAGGTGTGAACGGATCCCTTGGGGAACCTCCATGTACAGTGTCCTGGCGGATGGAAGTTGGGATGCCCAAGATGGTGTGGGTGCAGGAAACCAGACGCAGGGAGAAGAGGAGGTGCAACACTCTTGACCGCAATGTCTTTTTATCACAGCGGGGTCTTCTGCAGCAGTGTGTAAACAGTACATATAGGGGGGATTTATTAAGACCTGTGCAGAGGAAGAGCTGTGCAGTTGCCCATAGCAACCAAGATAAAAAGGCCTCTGAAAAATAAAAGAAGCAAACTGGTTGCTATGGGAACTGCACAGCTCTTCCTCTAAGCAGGTCTTTATAATGGGTGCTGGAATACTCAATAATATAAAATAGACCGCAATGTCTTTTTATCACAGCGGGGTCTTCTGCTGCAGTATGTAAACAGTACATATAGGGGGGATTTATTAAGACCTGTGCAGAGGAAGAGCTGTGCAGTTGCCCATAGCAACCAAGTTAAAAAGGCCTCTGAAAAATAAAAGAAGCAAACTGGTTGCTATGGGAACTACACAGCTCTTCCTCTAAGCAGGTCTTTATAATGGGTGCTGGAATACTAAATAAAATAAAATAGATTTCTAAAAGTGCATATGTGCTGATGTTATATCACTGTAAATTGTTCCTCCAATACCGCGGGTAATAAATAATAATATCTCTTCACATGTATTGTATATAGGACTCCAAATATAAATCCAATAATAAAGTGCAACAAAAAGTTTCCCCCTATGGTATTACGGTTCTCTATTCATTATTGTCTGGTTTTTTCCCTTTCCCTCTATCGCTGTATGCTCTGTTGTATTTGTTTTTTTGCACATTTTCTTTCTTTTATGCATTACTTGGGGGTCAGATGGTATTTATTATGTATATTTTACCTTTGTTTTCCTTGGTTGAACCCTTTTGTAGTCCAATTAAATTAAGGTAACTGGCCTGGATATTCCTGGGGGTGGACCGAGGAACACTTGTAGGATCCCCACACCACTTACTTTATATGGCCCACATGTGACACATAAGGTTGCCACCTGTCTTGCAAAAAATAAAAAATAAATACCGACCATACTCATTTGCATAATTAATTATATATGCGTGACATCACATGAGATGTTGGGGAAATTTATATATATATATATATATATATATATATATATATATTTTGCCTTACCATTGTTCCCTGTCAATTATCCTTATTTTTTCATCCATCATACATGTATATGCTTTATGGCAACTATATATCTTTAATGTCACAATATATGCCATCTTATTATTATTTAGAATGGGGTTGCATGGATTTCCGCTCCCCTCCTCCCCCCCCCCCTTTGTTATTCACATTGGTTGATGTTGTAATATGACACACCACATGTGCTTCTATAATAAAAATGTTTTTGGAATAATTTCAGTTTTTTCTTACAGGTGGGTCTGTATTCACCTTCACTATTGCACTTTCACCATGCACATTGGTGTGTGTCACTTTTAGTTTTTTTCACACACATTTTTTTATTTTGGTTTTACTCCCCTTTATTATTTTTTGGCACTCACTTTTTCATGTTACGTGTTTTCCTTTGGCTGCACTGCCATGATGTGCAGTGCGGCACTTTGGAAATAATACTTATTTTATTCAGGTATATTTTGGATTCTTTATACATGTCCTTATTTGTATTCAATTAATTAATTATTTATATAGGTGGCCATACCTGGGTGCATGTAGTATTATTATATATATATATATACTTAGTGTGCTGTATCACCTTGGTTACTGGGCAGGTCCTCCCGCTGTGATGTGTTATAGTTTCAGCCCATAGTTTTAGCTGCAGCGCGACACTCGGATACGCTCCTGCGTGTGTCTCGCGATATTTGTGCCTTTAGCATCCAGGTTACCTTCGTTACTGGGTGGACCTTCAGGACGCTGTGTATTCTGAGACTGTACGGCCATCTCGCGATGTCCACGACTTGCGGACATCTCTCAATAACACATGCTCTAGTCTTGGATCCATGATTGGCCGTTCCCTTACATAAATAGCTGTCGCTCACTTCCTGTGTTTACGCCCCGGAAGAAGCCTTGAGCGGTGAAATGTCGGGTGACGTTGGTAATTATGTTTGTTGCACACTTTGCCAATATTTAACTCCTTGCTTCCGCTACTATACTTTCTCCCTGTGCCATCTCTATATACATCTATTATAACTTTGCATGGTTACTCTTTCATGCATTTATTTGGGTGCTTTTTTGAGTTACCCTATTTAGTTTAAATGGGCACTGTCAGATACAAAAACTTTTGATATGTTGTAAAGCATGCAAAACCAACAGGTTTTGCAATTGCTTTCATTAGAAATGTTTCAGTATTTCCTACTGAAAAAGCCAGTCAAACAACTTCCCCTCCTGCCTGCTTGGACACATACTAGTCCTGCTGTGTCCATGAGTGATCACCTATGTCATGGACACACTTTCTTGATTGACAGCTGTGAGTTCAGGGCTCACAGCTGGAGGAAAAATCCTCCCACTGTCACCTTGTGTCCCGCTACTGTCAGTGAATACAAGCTGGGAGTGGTAGTTTTGCTAATGCTAGGGGAGATGTGAGCAGACAGCTTACGAGGGAGGGGGCGGAGACCTGCACAGTGAGGCCACGCCCCTCCCTTTGAGAGGAATTCAGGCTAATGAGCTAAATTAAAAGTGTAATAAAAAAATAAATAAAGGAGCTAGACACATAAAAATGTACATGGTCAGGATTAGGTACTGAGTGATATATTAAAAAAAAGTTTTTTTTTGTTGGATCTGACAGGTACGATTTAACCCCTTAAGGACGTAGCCCATTTGGGCCTTAAGGATGCAGACAATTTTATTTTTACGTTTTCGTTTTTTCCTCCACGCCTTCAAAAAATCCTAACTCTTATATTTTCCTCCACAGACTAGTATGAGGGCTTGTCTTTTGCGTGACCAGTTGTCTGTTGTAATGCCATCACTCCCTTTACCATAAAATGTATGGCGCAACCAAAAAAATACTATTTGTGTGGGGATTTTATAAAGAAAACCGCAATTTTGCTAATTTTGGAAGGTTTCGTTTTCATGCCGTACAATTTACGGTAAAAATGACGTGTTATTTATTCTTTGGGTCAATACGATTAAAATGATACCCATGATAACATACTTTTTTATTACTGTTGTGCTTAAAAAAAATCACAAACTTTTTAACCAAATTAGTACATTTAAAATTCCCCTATTTTGAAGACCTATAACTTTTTCATTTTTCCGTTTAAGCGGTGGTATGAGGGCTCATTTTTTGCACCATGATCTGTACTTTTTATTGATATCATATTTGCTTATATAAAACTTTTAATACATGTTATAAAAAAGCAGCTATTTTAGACTTTTTTTTTTTTATGTTCACGCCGTTCACCGTACGGTATCATTAACATTTTATTTTAATAGTTCAGATATTTATGCACGCTGCAATAGGAAATATGTATATAAAATATTTTTTTAACACTTTTTGGGGGTGAAATAGGGAAAATGGGACAATTTACGTTTTTATTGGGGGAGGGGTTTTTTCATATTTTTTTTACTTTATTTACTTTTATTTCTACACTTTAATAGTCCCCATAGGGGACTATTTATAGCAATCATTCGATTGCTAATCCTGTTCAGTGCTATGTATAGGACTTAGCACTGATCAGCATTATCGGTCATCTTCTGCTCTGGACTGCAGAGGAGGCAGGTGTGGGGACCTCCGGCTGCCGTGCTGGATGATCGAATCGCCGCGGAAGCACTGCGGGCGATCCGATCATCCATTTAAGTGACCGCGATGCCATAGATGCCGTGATCCGTGTAGAACACGCCATTTGAGGGGTTAATGGCGGACATCCGCGGGATCGCCGATGTCCGCCATTACCGGCGGGTCCCTGGCTGCGATCAACAGCCGGGACCTGCAGCGCATGACGCGAGCATCGCTCCGATGCCCGTGCTTATGCTTAGGATATAAATGTACATCCTGGTGCGTTAAGTACCACCTCACCAGGACGTACATTTACGTCCTTCGTTGTTAAGGGGTTAAGTATGGTATTGTGGGCTGTTTTAGGCTTACTTAATTCTTATACTTTATTGCACTGCTGAGTCTTTCCAGTTCTCCCCTTTCTTTGTCTCTGTATCATGAAGTTGTATCTCCAGTTTTTTATCCATATATATTTTATATGATTTTAGATGTATGTCATTTTTTTGCATTTGTGTAACAATAAAGTTTATTATACTTATGGTACTATTTGGTCCATATACGCGTTTTTTTGTGTATGCAGCTATGACTTTAGCGTAGGATCCTCTAATTGTTTCATGTATTATATTGCCACCTTTCTTGCAACAACGAAAAAATACCAAGGACACACATTTGCATAATTAATTATATATGCGTGACATCACATGGATATCTATGGCTTCAATACAATCTTACAGAAACCTATTTGGACCAGAAGATGAGAACTACACTGACCCCAACCAACTCAAAGACATGTCTATCCATTGTTCAATGCATTCATAGAGTTAGGAGATAAAGTAAGTGAACCCTCTGAAATTCTCTTTATTTATACTATCTAATAAGTTTCCCCGCATTGATGCCTCCTGATGATCCATTTTTGTCTTCTTTCTCCATGAGGATAATATATTGTTTCTGGACCCATCATTTTTGTAGGGACTTCTGTCCATTTTTAAGACTATTTATCATGTTGGATCCATGAATTCCGTGAAAACTGCAATACCACATAGTGGACTATTTTTATAGTATTTTTCTTTTCATTTTTCTTTGTTCCTCTTGGTACCTAATCTGGGAGCTGTGGAGCCCAGCTTTATAATTACTATACAACTCCGACAACTGCTACATAACCACCGTGCACCCGCCTGATATTCAGTGACATTAACCTAGTACTGTTTCCGCACTCTATTCCCATTCTTCATCCACCTTTATGAATCACTTTCACACTAGGGATCGTGGTTTTTGTCTTTTACACCATTCATTATTTCCTTTTCCCTATCTTTTCAGATGGTGGAGAAGCTGTTCATCATTTTCCTAAATTTTGTTTACATTTCCTTATTTTTTCTTTTTAACCCCTTAAGGACACATGACGTTCTCATACGTCTCCATTTCCGAGTCCTTAAGGACACATGACGTATGAGAACGTCATGTGTTTTACCGGCCCCCCGCAACCATCTGGAGCGGAGCCGGTCCCCGATGCCTGCTGAAATCGTTCAGCAGGCATCGGGGCATATCGCCCAGGGGGGTCATTATGACCCCCCATGTCGGCGATGGCCGCAGATCGCTGGACAATTCAGTCCAGCGATCTGCGGCGGATTCCGGGTCAATCGGGTCTCCAGTGACCCGGTGACCCGGAATTACAGGCTGTTCGGGGCCGTCTCCGACGGCCCCGAACAGCCAGAGCCAGCAGGGGTGAGGTGGCACTGGTGCCACCTCACGATCGCCCTGATTTGTCGGCCGGATTACCGGCCGACCAATCAGGGCGCCTGCTGCGGGTGTCACTCCCGCAACCCGCTCCGCCCCTCTTCCGGAGGACGTGAGCGGGTGCGGGACGTGCACCCCGGGTGCTGGGGACCCCGATCCCCGGCGCCCCTGTTGGGATCGGGGCCCCAGGAGCAGCGGCGGCGGCGGAGACGACGAGGGACTGACCTGGTGCAGCGAGGATCGTTGGAGGTGAGTGACAGCCTCCTGCTGTTGCTTAGCAACAGCTCCCAGCATGCAAAAAGGTCATGCTGGGAGCTGTAGTTATGCAACAGCAGGAGGCAGACCACCACAACTCCCAGCATGCCCTTATGGGCATGCTGGGACTTGTAGTTTTGCAATAGCTGGAGGCACATTCTTTCTATGGAAAAGTGTACCTTCAGCTGTTGTGTAACTACAACTCCCAGCTTGCACAATCAGCTAAAGTGCATGCTGGGAGTTGTAGTGGTGCATCTGGTGGTTGCATAACTACAACTCCCAGCATGCCCGTTGGCTGTCGGTGACTGCTGAGAGTTGTAGTTTTGCAACAGCTGAAGGCACACTGAGTTAAGTAGCAAACCAGTGTGTCTCCAGCTGTTGCATAACTACAATCCCCAGCATCCCCAGCCAAAGTAGTATGCCTCCAGCTGTTGCATAACTACAACACCCAGCATGCCCTTCCGCTGTCCGTACATGCTGGGGGTTGTAGCTTTTGCAACAGCTGAAGGCACACTGGTTGCAAAACACTGAGTTTGTTACCAAACTCTGTGTTTCACAACCAGTGTGCCTCCAGCTGTTGCAAAACTACAACTCCCAGCATGCACTGATAGACCGTACATGCTGGGAGTTGTAGTTTTGCAACAGCTGGATGTTCCCCCCCCCAATGTGAACGTACAGGGTACACTCACATGGGCGGAGGATTACAGTAAGTATCCGGCTGCAAGTTTGAGGTGCGGCAAAATTTCTGCCGCAGCTCAAACTGCCAGCGAGAAACTACTGTGAACCCCCCCGCCCGTGCGACTGTACCCTAAAAACACTACACTAACACAAAATAAAATAAAAAGTAAAAAACACTACATATACACATACCCCTACGCAGCCCCCCTCCCCTCCCCAATAAAAATGAAAAACGTCTGGTACGCCACTGTTTCCAAAACGGAGCCTCCAGCGGTTGCAAAACTACAACTCCCAGCATGCACTGATAGACCGTACATGCTGGGAGTTGTAGTTTTGCACTGATTCCCCCCCCCCCCCCCCCCCAATGTGAACGTACAGGGTACACTCACATGGGCGGAGGATTACAGTAAGTATCCGGCTGCAAGTTTGAGCTGCGTCAAATTTTCTGCCGTAGCTCAAACTGCCAGCGAGAAACTACTGTGAACCCCCCGCCCGTGCGACTGTACCCTAAAAACACTACACTACACTAACACAAAATAAAATAAAAAGTAAAAAACACTACATATACACATACCCCTATACAACCCCCCTCCCCAATAAAAATTAAAAACGTCTGGTACGCCACTGTTTCCAAAACGGAGCCTCCAGCTGTTGCAAAACAACTACTCCCAGTATTGCCAGATAGCCGTTGACTGTCCAGGCATGCTGGGAGTTTTACAACAGCTGGAGGCACCCTGTTTGGGAATCACTGGCGTAGAATACCCCTATGTCCACCCCTATGCAAGTCCCTAATTTAGGCCTCAAATGCGCATGGCGCTCTCACTTTGGAGCCCTGTCGTATTTCAAGGCAACAGTTTAGGGCCACATATGGGGTATCGCCGTACTCGGGAGAAATTGGGCTTCAAATTTTGGGGGGTATTTTCTGCTATTACCCTTTTAAAAAATTTAAAATTTTTGGGAAAACAAGCATTTTAGGTAAAAAAAATATATATTTTTTTACATATGCAAAAGTCGTGAAACACCTGTAGGGTATTAAGGTTCAAATTACCCCTTGTTACGTTCCCCGAGGGGTCTAGTTTCCAAAATAGTATGCCATGTGTTTTTTTTTTGCTGTCCTGGCACCATAGGGGCTTCCTAAATGCGGCATGCCCCCAGAGCAAAATTCGCTTTCAAAAAGCCAAATGTGACTCCTTCTCTTCTGAGACCTGTAGTGCGCCAGCAGAGCACTTTTCACACCCATATGGGGTGTTTTCTGAATCGGGAGAAATTGGGCTTCAAATTTTGGGGGGTATTTTCTGCTATTATCCTTTTTAAAATTGTAAAAATTTTGGGAAACCAAGCATTGTAGGTAAAAAAAATATATATTTTTTTACATATGCAAAAGTCGTGAAACACCTGTAGGGTATTAAGGTTCACATTACCCCTTGTTACGTTCCCCGAGGGGTCTAGTTTCCAAAATGGTATGCCATGTGTTTTTTTTTTGCTGTTCTGGCACCATAGGGGCTTCCTAAATGCGGCATGCCCCCAGAGCAAAATTTGCTTTCAAAAAGCCAAATGTTACTCCTTCTCTTCTGAGACCTGTAGTGCGCCAGCAGAGCACTTTTCACCCCCATATGGGGTGTTTTCTGAATCGGGAGAAATTGGGCTTCAAATTTTGGGGGGTATTTTCCGCTATTACCCTTTTTAAAAATGTAAACATTTTGGGAAAACAAGCATTTTAGGTAAAAAAATATATTTTTTTTTACATATGCAAAAGTCGTGAAACACCTGTAGGGCATTAAGGTTCACGTTACCCCTTGTTACGTTCCCCGAGGGGTCTAGTTTCCAAAATGGTATGCCATGTGTTTTTTTTTTGCTGTTCTGGCACCATAGGGGCTTCCTAAATGCGGCATGCCCCCAGAGCAAAATTTGCTTTCAAAAAGCCAAATGTGACTCCTTCTCTTCTGAGACCTGTAGTGCACCAGCAGAGCACTTTTCACCCCCATGCGAGGTGTTTTCTGTATCGGGAGAAATTGGGCTTCAAATTTTGGGGGGTATTTTCTGCTATTACCCTTTTTAAAAATGTAAAATTTTGGGGAAACCAAGCATTTTAGGTAAAAAAAATATATATTTTTTTTACATATGCAAAAGTCGTGAATCACCTGTAGGGTATTAAGGTTCACTTTACCCCTTGTTACGTTCCCTGAGGGGTCTAGTTTCCAAAATGGTATGCCATGTGTTTTTTTTTGCTGTCCTGGCACCATAGGGGCTTCCTAAATGCGGCATGCCCCCCAAAAACCATTTGTCGCTCCTTCCCTTCTGAGCCCTCTACTGCGCCCACCGAACAATTAACATAGACATATGAGGTATGTGCTTACTCGAGAGAAATTGGGTTTCAAATACAAGTAAAAATTTTCTCCTTTTTATCCCTTGCAAAAATTCAAAAATTGGGTCTACAAGAACATGCGAGTGTAAAAAATGAAGATTTTGAATTTTCTCCTTCACTTTGCTGCTATTCCTGTGAAACACCTAAAGGGTTAATACACTTACTGAATGTTTTTTTGAATACTTTAGGGGGTGTAGTTTTTATAATGGGGTCTTTTATGGGGTATTTCTAATATGAAGACCCTTCAAATCCACTTCAAAACTGAACTGGTCCCTGAAAAATAGTGAGTTTGAAAATTTTGTGAAAAATTTCAAAATTGCTACTGAACTTTGAAGCCCTATGGTGTCTTCCAAAAGTAAAAACTCATAAATTTTATGATGCAAACATAAAGTAGACATATTGTATATGTGAACCCAAAAAAAATATATTTTGAATATCCATTTTCCTTACA
Organism: Hyla sarda; assembly: GCF_029499605.1. Lineage (NCBI taxonomy): Eukaryota > Metazoa > Chordata > Amphibia > Anura > Hylidae > Hyla > Hyla sarda. Next base: position 80,915,278 of record NC_079196.1, on the reverse strand, counting down.
AGCAGAGAGCTTCAAAGTTAGAAAAATGCAAAATTTTCATTTTTTTCATCAAATTTTGGGATTTTTCACCAAGAAAGGATGCAAGTTACCATAAAATTTTACCACTAAGTTAAAGTAGAATATGTCACGAAAAAACAATCTCGGAATCAGAATGATAACTAAAAGCATTCCAGAGTTATTAATGTTTAAAGTGACAGTGGTCAGAATTGCAAAAAACGCTCCGGTCCTTAAGGTATAAAATGGCCTGGTCCTTAAGGGGTTAATACAATTTTAATATTACAATTCGTTACATTTGGCACAAGTTTCCCTTGTATGTGCAGTTCGCAAACGCCAACTTGGTGCCCTAATATATTACATATCCTTATTTGTATTTATTTTGCCTATGCAACCATAAGGCTGCTTGAACATGCGCACCATATACCTACTTTTGTACTTATGGAGCCTCAGGCAATTAGAGTGCAAACACATAAATGATTCAAAGTGCTGTCCGAACGTGCGTGTACTATCTTTGTAACTTTTGTATCTATTGCTTCTGTGCACCTGAATGGCAGGTCGGATACCGCATCTCTACTATTAGCCGAATGACTTTAGATTTTATCACATCGGCATCACCACTATGCAGTGAACGCCCCTTTATAGCATCGCATTGGCTGGCGCCACCTTGCACAGTCGATTCCACTGGGATTCTGCCACCAAACCTGCTAGGTATTCTATTGGTGAACAAAACTTAGAGCATTTGCAGCTGCAGGAAACTTTGGGACAGACAATTGTTGCTAAAGAGGGATCTACAGTATATTATAGCTCTTTCTTGCAGTTTTCCTAGACCAGATCCCCCCCCCCCCCCCCCCCTCCATCAATATCAGTGTTTCTCAAGCGCGGTCCTCAAGACCCCAACCGGTCATGTTTTCAGGAATTCCTTAGTCTTTCACAGGTGATATAACTGTATGTTCAGCGACCATAATTGTGTCACCTGTAAAATACAAAGGAAATCCAGAAAACAGGACCTGTTGGGGGTCTTGAGGACCGCGATTGAGAAACACTGATCAATATCAACCTTATGATGTCTTCTAATGAGCGTCTTCCATTTGTTTTCCACAGGTGGTCCTGGCATCAGTCCCTGGCCGTGACACCTACATGGCTGTAAAGATCATCAACAGAAGAGAGGACAACGAGGAAACCATCAAGAGAGAGCGGCGGATACTCCTGGCGGCCCGAGACTGTCCATTTCTATGCCACCTTTATGCTGCACATCAGTCTCTGGAGCGTGCATACTTCATCACGGAGTACCTGTCCGGCGGCAGTTTGGAGGATTTGATCAGGATTTGCTGCTACCTGGACATCGACAACATAAGGTTCTACGCAGCAGAGATGGTATGCGGCCTCCAGTTCCTCCATGGACATAACATCGTTCACCGAGACCTCAAGCCAGAGAACATCATGTTGGATGCAGAAGGCCACATCCGGATCATTGACCTGGGCCTGGCACAAGATGGAGTCACAGCCTCTAGTAAGATCGACGGAGTGACAGGAACATTCTACTACATGGCCCCTGAAGTGCTTCTCGGACAAGAATATTACACAGCCGTTGACTGGTGGAGCCTTGGGGTTGTGTTTTGCAGAATGGCGACAGGATGCTTCCCATTTTACATCAGCCACAGCAAGCAGAAGGTTTTCAAAGCCATCACCAGAAAGGAGCCCAAATTTCCACTCGGGATGGATGCTGCTATTGAACATCTCATCAGTCAACTTCTGCGCAAGAATCCCGATAAGCGCCTGGGGGTGCGCAGAAACATCCGGAAGCATCCATTCTTTTCCATCATTCACTGGGAGGAACTGGAAGAGAGGAGAGCCAAGCCACCATGTAAGCCGTTTGGGACAGTTCTACAAAATCACCATCTGCAGTGGCCGGAGGACACAGAGAACCCCCACCTTGTGACCGGATTCAATTATACGTCACCAAGTTGGGTGCGGTAAGAACATCCTCCTCGGGGGATAACTATCATCACATGTTCTTCACTTCTAGACTCTGAGGATCCCGCGCCTACTGCCCAGAACCTCCGGCCTCCTGATCCAGGCCTCAAGTCTCTGCTGCTGTTACCTCGGCTGCCCTAGAACATCATCTCTCACCTTTGCCATTGTGTTGCTGCCCCAGGCCTTTACCTGGCATCACCACTCACTCACCACATACACTACACTGCACTTACCACACACACTACACTATAGGGATAGGCGCACACACATA